>NC_138998.1:16282232-16918990 GCF_964374135.1 Grampus griseus
ATAATCAAACTGCTAAAAACCCAAGATAAAGAAAAAATATTAAAAGCATTCCAAGAAAAATGACATAACTATAAGGGGAATAATGATTCATATAACTGAGGATTTCTTATCAGAAACCACAGAAGGCAAGAAATGGCATGAAATTCTTAAACTGTTGAAAGAAAAAACTGTCAACCCTGAATTTTATATCTAAATAAAATATCCTTTTAGTAGTGAAGGTAAATTAAAGATATTCTCAGATGAAGGAAAACTAAGAGAATCTGTATCTATCTGCTGTGAAAGAATTTCTAAAGGAAGCTAAGGAAGCTTTTCAGAAAGAAGGGAAATGATTCCAGAAAAAAACTTGGGACTTCAGGAATGAAGGAAGAGCAACAGAAAGAGTAATATAAGGGGAAATGTGACAGTCTTGAAATCTTTAACCCAAAGGAGACTGGAAATGGGAACCAGAATAATGTAAAACAAAGGGAAAAACAGAAAACAAAAAATGATAGTTTTTAAATCTAAACATATCAATAATTATATTAAACGTAAGCAATCTGAAGATACCAATTAAAAAGCAAAAATGGTCAGAAGAGATTTTAAAAATGAACTATATACTGTCTAAAAATAGCCATTTAAAATATAATGTGATAGGCAGTTGAAATAATGATGAGAAATGATATACTATGCAAAACCTAATCAAAAGAAAGGTGGACTGACTATGGTAATATCACAAAGCATACTTCAGAGCAAAAAATATTGCCAGGAATAAAGATATATATTACATAATGAAAAAAAGTTTCAATTTACCAAAAAGCCATAATAATTCCCAATGTATATGAACCTAACAACAGATATTCAAAATACACAAAGCAAGAAGCTACAGTGCTAAAAGGGAAAACAGACACATTCAAAATCATAGCTGGAGACTTGAACAGTCCTTTCTCAGTAATAAATAAAAGTAGTTGAAAGAAAGTCAGCACGAATATAGAACAAACTAATACCATCAACTAATTTGATTTACTTGACATTTATAGAACTCCACCCAAGAACAGCAAAATACACATTCTTTCTGGGAGCACAGGGAATATTCACCAAGATGGATGATATTCTAGATTATAATTCACACTGACCAATATATAATAATGGAAATCATACAAAGTATGTTCTTTGACCATAATGGAATTATACTAAAAACAAATGACAGAAAGAAAACAAGAAAGTCCCCGAACACTTGAAAATTAGAGTTCATGATTCAAAAATAATCTATGCTTCAATAGACTGTCTTAAGGGAAATTAGAAAGTATTTTAACTGAATGAAAATGAAATGCAACATAACAAACTCTATGGAATTCTGTTAATGCAGTGCACAAAGGGGAATTTATAACAGTAAATGTTTATAAGATAAAAAAGACAACATTGAAAACTTCTACTCTGAAAGATAATGGCAAGAAAATGAGAAGATAAACCATAGACTGGGAGAAAACATCTGCAAAAGACACATTTGATAAAGGATTGTATAAAATAATACAAAAAACTCTTAAAACTAAACAAGAAGAAAATAACCTGATTAAAAAATGGGCCAAAGACCTTAAGACATCTCACCAAAGAAGATATACAGATGCACATAAGCATATGAAAAGATGTTTCACACCATAAGACATCAGAAAAATGCAAATTAAAACAAGATACCAGTACACACCTAATAGAATGGCCATTATCTGGAACAGCTACAGCAGCAAATGCTGGCGAGGAGGTGAAAATAGGAATTCTCATACATTGCTGGTGGGAATGTGAAGTGGTACAGCTACTTTGGAAGACAGTTTGACAGTTTCTTAGAAAACTAAACATGCTCTTACCATGTGATCCAGAAAATGCATTCTTTGGTATTTACCCAAAGAAGTAGGAAACTTATGTCCACACAAAAACCTGCACATGGATGTCTGTAGCAGCTTTATTCATAATTGCTAAAACTTGGAAATAACCAAGATGTCCTTCTGTGGGTGAATGGATAAATAAACTGAAGTACATCCAGACAATGGAATGCTATTCAGTGCTAAACAGAGATGCACTATCAAGACATGAGAAGGTACAGGGAAACTTAAATGCATATTACTAAGTGAAAGAAGTCAATCTGAAAAGATCATGTTCTGTATAGTGACATTCTGTAAAAGGTAAAACTATGGAGACAATAAAAAGATCAGTGGTTAGCCGGGTTTGGGTGGGGAGAGATACGAATAGAGCACAGAGGATTTTTAGGGCAGTGAAACTACTCTGAATGATACCATAATGATGGATACATGTCATTATACATTTTTTCAAACTCACAGAATGTACAATACTAAGAATGAACCATAATGTAAACGATGGACTTTATGATGTGTCAATGTAGATTCATCAGTTGTAACACATGTACCGTTCTGGTGAGTAGTGTTGATAACAGGGAAGGTTATGTATGCGTGGGGACAAGGTGACATATGAGAAATCTCTGGCCCTCCACTCAATTTTGCTGTGAAGTTAAAAGTGCTCTAAAATTCTTACTAAAACAAACAAGAAAGCAAAAAAACTAAACAAAAACCATTTACAATGACATCAAAACAGGAAGTAACTAGGAATGAATCTAACAAAAGATGTGTAAGACCTTTGTGTGCAATATTATTAAATCTTAGTGAAACAACTTAAAGGAGATATAAATAGATATATACCATGTTCAAGGACTAGAAGATAACATATGGCAAAAATGTTAATGCTCCTCAAATTAATGAATAAATTCAAGCAATTCCAGTCATACTGCCAAATGTTTCTCTATTGTATTTGACCTGCACGTTAGAAAATTTTATTTGGTAGTCTAAGAGCCAAGAATAACTAAGAAAATCTTGAAGAAAAAGATAGAATTGAGAAGACTTTCCTAGCAGATACTAAAACGAATTACATCCTGACAGTGTGGTATGTGCATGGGA
This sequence comes from Grampus griseus, assembly GCF_964374135.1. Taxonomy (NCBI): domain Eukaryota; kingdom Metazoa; phylum Chordata; class Mammalia; order Artiodactyla; family Delphinidae; genus Grampus; species Grampus griseus. Next base: position 16,285,172 of record NC_138998.1, read on the forward strand.
TAAACCAATAGACCAATGCAACCAAATAAAAAGTCCAGAAACAGACCCTGGCATATATGAACTCTTGATATATTACAAGGATAACATATAGTTATGTGCAGAAAGAAATGACATTCTAATAAATGGTGCTGGAATGACTATCAGAAAAAGAAAAAAATCAAATTTCTAGCTCACTTTATACATTAAAAATCATCTTCAAATGTACTAAAGAACTAAACATGAAAGGCCAAACTATATATTCTTTTAGAAGAAAATTCTTGGATATATCTTAAAGATTTGGGGTTTAAAAGTTATTTTAAATAGATTTGAAAGATGTTTTGAACACAACACAAAATGTCAAGTCCCAAAGGAGAAAGTGATATATCCATCCACATTAAAGTTTAAAACTTACCTTCATCTAGACACCATGAAGGAAGTAAAAAACAAACAAAAAAAAAAACTAAAGAAGATAGTTTTTACTCTCTATAACAACCAAACACTAGTATCCAGATTATATAAATTTCTCACATAAATCACGGAGTAAATTGCAACCAACAGAAAATCAGACAAAAGCCTTAAACAGAATATACCAAACAGGAAATGAAAATTAGCCAATAAACATGAAAAGATGCCCAACTTCTTTAGCAATAAAAAGTAAAGCAAGTTAAATCCGCAAGAGTCACCATGTCTCACCCAAATTTTCAGGCAAAAAGTTAAAAATCTGACATTATCACATATAAGCATATATATGGAACAGCAGGAACTTTGGTACATCGGTGGTGTGAGGTACAAATTGACCCAAACACTTTCAAAAACAGATTGGCATTCCACAGGAAAGGTGAATGTACACAAAATGTATGATTCCCGAATTTCACTTCTGGAGTAAATACATAAGAATATTAATAAAAATTACAAGAAAACCAAAATGTCCATCAATAGTAGAATGGAAAATAGTCCTAAAATGAAATACTATTCAGCAGGGAAGCTGAATGAAGGACAACTACACACACCAATGAATCTCCCCTAAACCTCATATTAATTGAATGAAATAAAGTTGACAGAGGAGATGTTATGGTTTATATTCATTAAGTTCAAAGATGGGAGAGATATATTCATAAGCAGTAAAATTATTTAAAATGAAAAGAAAATAGGGTGATTATTATAAAAGTCAGAATGATAAACCTCTGGGTGGAGAGTGAGAAGGTGATGCAACTGGGGAGAGGAACACAGGGGAACTTTTGAAAGAACTGGCAGCAAACACATGGGTGCATAATTTAGTAAAACTTTTTAAGCCAAAATATACATCTACACACTCTCCTGTATGATATACTTTTAATAAAACAAATGGAAAAATGCGTGGTAAATAAATTTTTATGAGATCCCAATACTGAATTACTGTGCTTGTTCAAAAAATGGCAACCTGATATAGAATTTTTTGTTATAATTTTTCTCAGTCTAACATATTCCAGTTTTCAGTTCTTGACTCTCCTTAATGCCAAAATATAATTATAATATGGTATTTTGTTTAAGCATGTACAATTAAAAGGACACCATTGTATACACCAGTGTATAATGTTTTCCAACTGCTGGAGGTGGAGAACATAATTCCATGTTGTGTATATATTCCTACTGAGGACTCTCTATTTCATAGATTATATAATATTAGAAAGGTCTCCTTCATGCCACCAAACTCTCTATCTCAAATTATAGATTAGAAGTGAGTTATTGTTTAGTGCACAAGTCAGGAGACTGCTTGCAGAGTACCACTAATACATTTTAGGAAATACTACCCAGGCATAAAAGGGCCACTTTTTGAAGCCAGAATTGCCAGTGCATTATTGCTCTTTTTGTGCAGTTTGGCATAAGTCAAGGACATATTTGGTGCTGTGCTGAGAAGAAAGGAAACCCTGTCCAGTCGATTAGAACTGGAGCTTAAGTGGGCAAGTGGAGAAAGTTCATAGGAATCAATTATAATCCCATTTATTTTCTACCACAACGTCTTTGATAGAAGACTCTTTAACCCACTGTTTTCATATCTCAGTATTTCCTTCTTTCTTGTGATCCTTAAGATTATTCTGTCCTTTGAAACTAGAAATATAGGGTTAAGTTTTCCTTTCTATATAAGTAGATAAAATTCATACAAGCTTCTCTGCAGATAACAGATCAAACAGCCTTTAGAAGATTTGTTTCTCTTGCTATAACCTGTAAAATATTTTTCCTTGCTAATTTATATCTACCTATAAATAGACATGTTTTATCTTAAGATATAAATTAATCCTTATTTTGCATAATATGGTAGAAAATGAACTTTTACTCTGATACTGGCTAGGGCTAGTGAGTTCTAGCCCCTTTCTGTGCAAGTCATGAATATATTTTAAGACTATTTTGCAGTGAGAATATAAGTAGCAGTATTTGCATCAAATAATACAATAGATACAGTGTTCCCTGAAAAGTCATGCTCTGTACATTTAACTCAACTTGGCAGAAACCACCATTCCTTCTATGGAGGATACTAATACTGTGTATAGAAATTTACATAGAAAATATGCTTGCAGACTTCTTGTAGTTAGAGTTTAAAATATGCAACCTAAATTGGATCAACTTTATGTCAATATTCTATGGGAATTAAAAAAATTTAGATCAGAACTTTGACAATTCTTACATAGACACCTATCCACATAATGAGTATATGAGTGTGTTTATTTATTTATTTGATTTTTCTTCCAACTCATTCACATTGAACAATCAGTTGAGACGAAATCAGCCTGATTCTGAGAGAAATGTAGCTTTCATTAGATACAGGTAATACATAAAGGTAGATCCCCGAAAAACCTGAGTATTAAAATCTCTAAAAATTATTGGCAAACTCTAAGCCATGATAATTCAAATTAAATGACTTTACTATTACAATTTTGTTTGTTTTGAGCAAACTGTACTGAAGTAATTGAAGATACACACACACATACACACACGCAGATCACTGGTGTATAGCTTAATAAATTTTCACAAAATAAACACATCTGTGCAACCAGGACTTACATCCAGAGACAGAATATTACCATATCCCAGAAATTTCCCTCAGACCCCCTCTCAGTCACTACCCTGTCCCCAAAGGAAGTCACTATCTGACTTTTAAGACCATAGATAAAATATGTCCAACTTTGAACTGTACGACAGGTACTCATTTGTGTCAACATTGTATTTATAAAATTTATCCATGTATTTCGCACTCAACATTGTATTTATAAAATTTATCCATGTTGATTTATATATTTATATTTTGCTCATTCATATTGCTGTTCAGTATAAAATAATGATTTTAAGGCATCATGTATGACTGTATACAATGTGTTAAAGATATCATATTTAGTAAAATACTACTTTGAGGGTCAGTGGCTTAACCTAGCTGTATAACACGGCATAGAATTTGGGATCAAAGGAGCTGGAGGTAAGTTAGTAGCAGAAGCTCTTATTAACTCTTCCACCCTATATAGGAAAGGCTGACCTTACTCCTCAGTTCATATAGCAAGCCCCTATTATCAGGCTACTGTAGTTTACCTTATTCCTAATTTAGCAGACCCTGATGGTTGGCTCATCCAAGAGCGATGAAAACTATTGTCCTTCCTCTCTTTCCTCTATAGAGGCTGAAAAAGCCTGGTATACATTTTCCCCAATCCCTCATACTACTAAGGAATGACCATGTGATACAGTCCTGCCAATGACATTTGAGGGAGTTTTTGGAGACTTCTGGGAAAACTTTGATTTTTTTGTTAAAGAGCTAAGTGTGGAGAGGAAAACAACCCAGAATAGCCAATATTGAAGCCAATATTGAAGGAGAAGAACAAAGTTGGAAGACTAACAGTATCCAACTTTAAGATTTATTAAAAAGCTACAGTACTCAAGACAGTGTGGTATTGGTGAAACAATAGACAAATAGATGTAGCAAAATAGAGAATCCAGAAATAGATCCCTGTAAACATAGTCAACTGATCTTTGACAAAGGAGCAAGGGCAATACAACGGGGCAAAAACAGTCTCTTCAACAAATGGTGCTGGAACAACTGGACATCTACATGCAAATCAATCAATCAATCGATCCAGCCACAGACCTTACATACATCACAAAAATTAACACAAAATGGATCACAGATCTAAGTGTGAGACACAAATCTATAAAAATCCTAGAAGATAACATAGGAGAAAACCTAGATGACCTTGGGTATGGTGATGTCTGTTTGGATACAACACCAAAGTCTACCAAAAGAACTAATTCACAATCTGGACTTCATAAAATTAAAAACTTCTACTCTGCAAAAGACAGTGGCTTGAGGATGAGAAGACAAGCCATAGACTAGGAGAAAATATTTGCAAAAGACACTTCTAATAAAAAACTGAATTTATAACATATTTTTACAAACTCATAAAACTCAACAATAACAAACAAATGACCGGGCTTCCCTGGTGGCGCAGTGGTTGGGAGTCCGCCTGCCGATGCAGGGGACACGGGTTCGTGCCCCGGTCCGGGAGGATCCCACGTGCCGCGGAGCGGCTGGGCCCGTGAGCCATGGCCGCCGGGCCTGCGCGTCTGGAGCCTGTGCTCCCCAACAGGAGAGGCCACAGCAGTGAGAGGCCTGCGTACCACAAAAAAAAAAAAAAAAACAAAAAAAACAAATGACCAAATTAAAACGTGGGACAGAGATCTTAAGAGACACCTTACCAAAGAAGATATAGGCATACCCCATTTTATTGTACTTCACTTTACTGCAGTTTGCAGACGCTGTGTTTTTTTACAAATTGAAGGGTTATGGGAAAGCCATGTCAAGCAAGTCTATTGATGCCATTGTTCCAACAGCATTTCCTCACTTCATGTCTCTAGATCACACTTCGGTAATTCTTGCAATAGTTCAAACTTTATTATTATTATTATATGTTATGGTGATCTGTGGTCAGTGATCTTTGATGTCACTACCATGACCTGCTGAAGGCTCAGATAATGGCTAGCACTTTTTAGCACTAAAGTATTTTTAATTAAAGTATGTACCTTTTTAAAGACATAATAGACTTAATATTGAACACTTACTCAAAATAGACATAACTGAACACTTAATAGATTGCATTCTAGTGTAAATATAAATTTTATGTGCATCGGGAGGCCAAAAATTCATGTGACATGCTTTATTGCCATATGCACTTTATTGTGGGGGTCTGGAACTGAAGCTGCAATATCTCTGAGGTATGCCTGTATACAGCTGGCAAATAAGCAAATTAAAACATCGTAAGATACTACTACACACCTATTAGAATAACCAAAATCTGGAACACTGACAACAAATGCTGACAAGGATGTGAAGCAATAGGAACTCTCATACGTTGCTGGTGGGAATGCAAAATGGTATAGCCACTTTAGAAGACAGTCTGGTAGTTTCTTAAAAAACAACATACAGCCACCCTCACTATCTGATGGGGGATTAGTTCCAGAACCACCCCCCAAAATCCATGGATGCTCAAGTCCCTCATATAAAATGGCATAGCATTTACATATAACCTATGTGCATCCTCCCATATACTTGAAATCATCTCGAGATTACCTATAATACTTAATACAATGTAAATACCATATAATTAGTTGTAAATACAACATACATGCTATGTAAATACTTGCCGACGCAGGGCAAATTCGAGTTTTGCTTTTTGGAACTTTTCTGGAATTTCTTTTTTCAAATATTTTCGATCCACAGTTGGTTGAATCCACAGATGTGGAACCTGTGAATATGGAGGATTGACTGTGTTCATAGGTTTTACCTGTGTTTCACAGATTGTATTACCATATGACCCAACAAACTCACCCCTTAGCATTTACCCAAAGGAGCTAAAACCTTATGTCCACTCCAACACCTGCACACAGATGTCTATAACAGCTTTATGAATAACTGCCAAAATTCGGAAGCAACCAAGATGCCCTTCAGAAGGTGAATGGCTAAATAAACTGTGGTACATCGAGACAATGGAATACAGGCACACCTCAGAGAAGTTGCAGGTTTGGTTCCAGACCATCAAAATAATAAAGCAAGTATTGCAATAAAGTGAGACACACAAATTATAACACACAAAAGTTATTTTTACACTATACTGTGGTCTATTAAGCGTGCAATAGCACTATGTCTGAAAAAACAATGCACACACGTTTATTTAAAATTAATGCTGTTGATTTGCTAGACGCAGGGTTGCCACAAACCTTCCATTTGTAAAAAATGCAATATCTGGAAGTGCAATAAATGAGGTATGTCTGTATTATTTGGTGCTAAGAAGAAATGAACTGTGAAGCCATGAGAAGACATGGGGAAACTCTAAATGAATATTGCTGAGTGAAAGAATCCACTCTAAAAAGGCTACACACTGTGATTCTAACTATTCTGGAAAAGACAAAACTATGGAGACAGTACAAAGATGGGTAATTACTAGGGGTGGAGTTGGGGGAAGGGATGAATGGGTAGAGCAGAGAGGGTTTTTAAGGCAGTGAAAATATATTTTATACTTTGTATGATACCATGACAATGGGTATATATCATTACACATTTGTTAAAACCCATAGAATGTACAACACCAGGAGTTATGATATAATGTAGTTCATCAATTGTAACAAATGTACCATTTTGCTGAGTGATGTTGATAATGGGGGAGACTATGCATGTGTGGGGACAGGGTGTATGTGGGAAAATCTCTGTACCATCTGCTCAATTTTGTTGTGAACCTCAAACTACTCTAAAAAAATGAAGTCTTTAAAAAAAATAAATGTAACAAAAAAAGAGAGATAAACATAAGAGGAGAGGGGATCAATGTCATTATTACCTCATCTTCCTGTCTTGCTTCTGAATATGATTCCTGGAGCTTCAGCAGTCCTTTCAAGATCATGAAATAATGAGCATGAAAATGAAATGGTAACACACTAAAGTGATCAAGCCAAAATGTGAAAATCAGAAACTCTGATAATACTATTGGTGCTGAACCAATTTTTAGACTCATGGTTCAGTAAAATAAATAATTTCTTTATGATTTAACCCCATGTTATTCGAGGTTTCAATTAGTGCAGTTAAAAGTATATCTGATACACCATTTATAGTGATAATCAAGATAGAAACATGCATTGAAGAATGTTGCTTGGAATTATAGTGTATTTTACATTGATTTCTTGAAAAGCAACAATATCCTGATTAAAAATACAAAACTGCACATTTATCCAAAAGATGAACCATGCCTAGTTATCAAACACCTGAAATGCTTTCAGATGCTTTGTTTTTTTAAAACAATTATTGTGAATTTCTTGCTACTGTAGTACAACTTGTGCAAACATTCAAATATCTTACTGTTTAGACTCTTCCTGGTCCACTGGGGAATTCTGGTGGTAGACTGCTAGCTAAGCACCTAGCTAAAATCCCCAGAGGTCAGTGGACTTCAAACATGATTATTATCCCATCAGTAACAGAAAATATCTTTTTACATCTTCCTTTAAACAAGTAGACTACTATAATCATAGTTCTGAAATCGTTTATTGTCTCATTAAATTAACAGTTTCCCACAGACTTTTTTTTAATCTTTTTATCTTATGTTGAAGTATAGTTGATTAACAATGTTGTGTTAGTTTCAGGTGTACAACAAAGTGATTCAGTTATACATATACATGTATCTACTCTTTTTCAAATTCTTTTCCCAATTAGGTTGTTACGGAATATTGATCAGAGTTGTTAGGGAAGTAGCATTTAAAAGTCCTTTGCTCCTCCCACTGAAAACTGAAACCTTTATTTGTACCTATTTATGTTTATTTGTAGCAAACAACACTTTATCTCTCCCTTGCTGACTTTCTATGGCAACATCTAAGTAAGAATAAATTGGACTTAAGCTAAGTTTTCTTTTGATTGAAAGCAAATCTGATCTCAAAATAAAGATGGATATACACCCCAATGAGTATTTCATTGAGTATTTGGAGTCTTTTGTATAACAAAACATCTTAATAACAATTTATATTTCTTATGTTTGTGATGATACCATAGGCTGTATTGAGTTGGCTTAAACAATGCAGTCAGAAAAGCTGTCCTCAAATTTTACTGTTAGTAATATTTTAGTAGAGAACTTGAGGAATCATAAAAAAATGTATGTTAATGATCCTGCTTTGCTTCCTTGGAGAAGCACTATTTTTATACAATTAAGGGCCCAGTTAATGAATTTTTACATTCTTATTATATTTTATAGCAGGAAATTCAAAGACTTTGGGGGTTTAAAGAACAACTGTATGGTGTTTGTGAAGCTGAAAAAACTTCTGCATGCTCAGACCCCCTCCATCTGATCAGTCTAGACTACTTTAACGGACCTCATTCACTTAAACCAAAACTTACATTGTGTCATGAAAATGATGATAAACTAAAAATTACATTGTGTCATGAAAATGACAAATATTTCCCAGAAAAGCCAGAAATGAGTATTTATGAATACTTGTTCTTCTTATTAACCACTGATTGTAAACAGAAGGAATGCATCAAAGAGTTCTGATGTAACCATTTTATGTACATTTTGTATGGTATATTAAAATTTTAGAATTTGATAAATTCAGAAGATAAATAGGAAAATAAAATTCCATAGAAAAAGCCGTAGATACAAAAACACACATTTTCCAAATGATGAATAATAAATAATATAGCTAAGACTCATGGACACCCAGTATTATTTATCAGACTGTATTCAAGCATGGTGCAAGAAGAAAGTACTTATGCAGCATGTAAGCCAGTCTTTGACCAGCTTTGGCACCTAAACAGGAGTCAGATTTTTGGAGCCACAGATGTCTTCTGCACAGATAGGGTTTTATTTAATACCAAGTATGTCTTTTCCTACTTACATTTCCTGGAAAATAAGTATGTATTTTGTAACCAGTCTATGAATAATGAAATGCCTTCTCATGAATGGCAGACTTCAGAAAATTCAGGATTTCAACCTTGGTAAACACGTATATATTTGTATGTCTGTCTAGGCTTATGTGTACCTATGCTGCATTCCATAAACCGTCTCACAAAAAGGTTTCTGAAGCCCTCTCCTGACTCCCACTTCCCACATTTCATGAAGGAATGTGGGTGTGGAAAGGGGCAACTCTTCACAGAAGGATTCTAGTCAAGTGTCTCTGTCTTGAAACCAACCACAGGCTACTTTAGAAAGCAGAGCAGTTTGGAACATTCTATGGAAGATGGAAGAGAATAAGGGTTCTTAGTTCATCAGAGAGATTCTAGAGGCTTCTCACTAGAGGATAGAGTCAAAGACTTTGATGATGGTGAACCAGCATGAGAAAGAAGACTTCTATGTTTGAACGAAGTAGGAAGTAGAGGTGGAAACCAGTTGTGTGTGTATGATGTGTGGTGTGTTACCATAGGGTAAGGCTTCTGACCTCCAGATGTCTATGCCTCTTGTTTCATTCAGCATCTAATTTTTTGATTCCTTCAGTTTGTACTTAGTGAAATGTTCAAACCACCCGTCACCACATCTCCCTGCCATGCTCACCCCTCTCCCCACACACATACATAACTCAGATGGATAAAGATCCCTCAGGGTTCCTTTCTTGGAGACAGAAAGTACAGTTGGCCTGCAGATGGCCACTGAGATGACCCTGGCCTCTTTCAATTACAGATTCAATGAGTTCCTTTGGTTTCTCAGAGATTGGATGAGGTATAAACTACAAAGATAATCAGAACTAATAACTCAGTTAACATTTAAATTCCATTTTTTGTTTAAGGAAAATTACATAAAAGTAATCATAATTCATGTGTTGCTTAATATCTAGAAATTTAGATAAATATCTGTAACATTGACCACCCATTTGATTTTTGATTTGCCAAGCAGATTTTGGGTTTTATTTTTCTCTCAGGTAATTCACTTATAATTTGATACATCAATAGGTGGCTATGGTGCCTGATTAAGGCATTCTTATCTAAACAGAGGGTAAACCATGCAAATAAAAATCCTAACTCAAAGATAAGAGGATATTTTCTATTCAAATATACAACTGTTCAAAAAGGAAATAGATTTTTTTTCTAAGAACGTGTAATGTGGTGTCTTTTATGTGTATTTGACTTGTATCACTTTTCATTACTATAAAATAATTTGTATTTATTCATCAATTTTAAAATAATACTAATCTTTATACCCCCAATAATATTTTGAAAATGGTAGTGAATGGTAAATTGTGTTTGTACTAATAGTGGCACCACTGTAGGTGTTAAACAGAAATAACATCTGTGCTTTGCTGAAACAAGTCTTGAATTTTTCAAGTATTTGTTATGCAGGAGTTTCAGAGATACATCCATTGCATAAAATATGACCACCCCATAATTATGTAATTGTTGTGAAATAGTCAATCAAAACATACAAAGAAGAAACAAAAAATCATCCATAAGCCTGACACTAAGAAACATAATTATGATCTTTTTAAAAAAAGGTATAACTGCTGAAATGGTTAAGCAAAATTTTAACTTATATTTTCCTTATTATACAAAATTAGGTTAGAAGAAACACTTAACATCAGTTAAGTACCTCAATTACTTAAATACTAATGCTGCATAACTACTGCTTACTTGGATTTATCTCCACCCCCATTTACTACTGTTAGATTTGAAGAGAACGCAACTCCTGCATGCCTTCAGCCATGTGGTAGCCCTCCTTGGTCCCTTCATTCTTCACCAAGTTCCCTGACTCTACTTCCAAAATACACTTCAAATTCTCTCACAGGCCTTCATCTTTGCTGCCACTGCCCTTGTCTAAGCTTCCATCATCTTGTACCTAGACTAATGCCAAAGTCTCCCGACTAGTCTCCTTGTCCATTTAAAACTGCCTCTCCATTCAACAGTCAAAAATGGCTGTTATCCATGGTTTGTGACCACCTAGAGGGGTGGGATAGGGAGGGTGGGAGGGAGGGAGACGCAAGAGGGAAGAGATATGGGAACATATGTATATGTATAACTGATTCACTTTGTTATACAGCAGAAACTAACACACCATTGTAAAGCAATTATACTCCAATAAAGATGTTAAAAAAATGGCTGTTAATAAATGACTGGACTGATTGATTTAATCATTCATAGCTTTGAACCTACTTTGAGGCTGGTACCCTTCTAGGCACTGGGGATAAATCAGTGAACAAAACGAAGTTCCTTTTCTCATGCCACGACTTATAGGTTCTGGAATTCCTATGCTTTCTCAGGCTCCATGTTCTAGCTCAGGGCACTCATTCTGCCTGGAATGCCTTTTTCCTCACATCCCTGCTTAGTTTACTTGCACCAGTTCTTCAGGAGTCAGCAAAATGGTCACCTCTTTGAGGAAGACTTCTGTGTCCCACACCCCACCAGGCTGGGTTAGTGTACCTATTTGTACTTTCAAGGTTTTCTGTGCATTCCTGTCTCTCAGCTCATAGCTGCACTGTATTGTCATAGCTAATTACCTTGCTGCCTCCCTGCATTAGACTGTGAAATGCTCCTAATAGCGGACTCTGTGTTTCCACTCTTGTTTATTAGATCACATCATGACCCCATGATCTAACTATGTTATTGGAAGACTGTTGAGACAAAAGACCCTGAGAATTTAATTTCAGCATCGTACAGATATGAGGCAGCAAATAAAAAATCTAGTGAAGGGTCTCAAGTTTAGAAGTCCATTCTGGGCGTTTTCTTTTATACCTTCTGCACAAGTTTTAGAATCTGGTTGGTTGGGAACGCCCCTAATTAAGGTAGAGATTGCATAAACAGAAACGGGTTTGTGGAGTCTGAAAACAAACACAGTCAATATCAAACCCATTTTTAACCTTCCTGCTGGGTGATTCTCTGCAAATTATATGTGCGAGATTCCCTTTTCTCATTTACATCCCGATAATATCTAGGTCATGAAATATCTAGCTGGTTTTCCTCCAGGCAAATGAAAATGTTGAAGCTAATGGTGAGATATCCATGCAATGTGAGTTTTTATTTATTTCAATCACTGGTAATTTTCTGACTGTTCTCCTTGAAGTGTGGACCTATCTTTTAAGCCTATTTATCTCCATCCCTCTTATTTTCCCAGGCACAGGAATGTGGTAGGGTGTGTTAGACAGTGGTTTACAGTCAAACATAATTGGTCGGCTCTCTCAGAGAATATGTTTTTCTGAGATCCTGTCTGTGGAAAGAACATTGAATCCACATGTGTTGTTTTCTCTTGTTGCCATTGACATCCAGAAGTCAACATCTGGTCTGTTTTTAGCCTTTTAAAAACGTTTCTTTCTTTTTGTTTTAATGTGGCTTTCCTATTTTTCTAAACTTACCCCAGATGCCAAGATTGTTTAAATTCTAACGTTTCTCCAGCGCTTTATTTTGTATGGATAATAGATCAGTGAATGATTATTATCACTTTCCTCCATGAGATGACGGATGATAATCCTTATTTATGTTCTCCCAGGCTTTTCTAAAGATGAATTGGCTGTTTAAAACAAACTGTTTTAAAGTTGAATTGTATGCTTTTCTAATTAAAGGAGTATTTTAAAAATAATTGAAAAAAACTGACTCAATACATCAGAACAAAACTATCTTCTTCTTCTTGGCTCAGGATGAACTGGCTTGATTTTGCAAAGGCCAAAGGACTCATTTTGTTAGTGCTGAATTTATTCACCTTCTTAATCTTAGTTTAGAGTATGTAATATTGGGGGGGGGGGTAGAGATTGGAGAACTAAGGGCAATTCCTTTAATAGGAAGGAATAAAGACTCATACTAAGATCTGCCTTAGATTTAACAGTGATCACTCTCCAGAATAACACGGCCCTATGTTTAGAGGGAAAAAATGATGAGAGGCTCTGACCAGCCCAAATTTCAATTCTAAAAGAATAAAAATTCTCCATTTAACCTTAACCCATGTGAATTTCTTGAATCTCAGCCGAGTTTATTTTACAACTGGAAAGTACCACGACCACCCTGAAAAAACAGATGATAATTTTGCCTTAAAAATATCATTAAATAAATATTGATTCCTCAGGAGAAAAGCTCCAGCCGCAGACATCCACACCCAATAATTAGCTAATCTACTCTAAATGCCAAAGATGAATAGAAAAAAAATCTTAAAAGAAACTAAAGCCTTTCTTCATAGTTTAACAGGTGTACGAAATACTATAACCAAGTTTCTGTTGCCTAGAGTTGGATTGCCAAATACTTCTTTGGTTTTAAATATTTAATGGATTTTTGTAATTAAAATGTTTTAATATAAACTGCTGTTTAAATAATTCTCCTAATGTTCTTATTCCCCTTTCCCTATGACTAATGCTTGAGAAATCATAGTCATTTTTGCTCAAAAATTATCTGAAGCTATTTAACTTCTTTTCCTCAAATATTAGCATAAATATTGCTGACCAATCACATTTCTTACTTATTCCCTTCCCTTAAGATCATTTACCATGAGAAGGTGTAAAAGGGAATATAAGGTGGTCCATAGAGTGTTCATACTTCAAGTTGATGTTATCCTTTCAAATGTTTTAATGTAAATATGTCTATTAGTTATTCTCTGCATACATTTTCTAATTTGTCACCATATTCCAGGATTTTCTTCTAGAAAGCTGATTTGTATTGCAGGATTATGAAATTTATTATTAATACACTAATGCATGATCTTGGGCACATCATAAGAGTATGTATTGACTGCTCCAATTTGTAAATTTCACATTTGGAGAAAATAGATTCATGGTGAAATATGCTTTGATGATAAGTATGAGAGTTTTTCTCAGAAAATCAAAAGTAGAACACTGTCCAAGGATTGTTTAAAAACACATCATTTTCCAGAAGTCCTCTGGCTTCCTAATAATGAAGGACCCTGAAGTAACTTCGAGGTTGGTGGTCTAAATAAGAATTGAGTGGCAAGGACTGTCACTACAGGTTCTCACATTATTTTACCCACAGAAGTTTCCTTTTAAAGCAAACTCTACTAAGGATTTCAGAATTTGGGCAGAGATGAAATTAGAGTCCAGTCTTCCAATTCACGTTCTTTCTATAAAAATACAGTCACACGATTCTCATACCTGTGTTCTCATGTGAGTCACAGGATTCCTATTGTAAACGATGAAACATGAATAGAGATAAGATTTGAGAAAGATAAAAAGACCCCCTTCAATATTATGTCCTAACCAGGCTTCTGTTATACCTTATTACTCTGAAAGTAAATTCAGGATATTTAATACTTTCTCAAGAAATTTTAACTTTGCCTCATTTTCAGAGCTTCTTGAGAATTTTTTTCTTAAAGCTTCGTCGGGCATTAGAAATCAAAGACTGTCAGTTGATGCCAATGATGATCACTGAAAACGACAACACTGAAAATGGTGATACTGATGATGCAGAAATAAATACCGTCCTGCTCTACCAAGTGCTCTTGTATCCTCTTCACTTTACCAGCACAAATTCTCACCAACAAATCTGAATTAGCTACTCCCATTGCCTTTCCAGCATATGATTTCCTGCCTCCTATCTGGTGACAGAAATATTTTACCCCTTGAGAAATTTTTAAAATCATTTCTTTATCTGAATCAGAGCATGGGTGATGAAATTTTTTTAAAAAACAATTAACTTTAGACTTCTTTCTTGTCTGTCTGCACACACCTGCTTTCAACTTCATGATTGTTTCTTCCATTTGAGATCTGGTTTACCAGGCCACAAGACTAAGCCACCCACTCTCTTCTGATACTATCAGGTTTGAGTTAGGGACTGTCACCACAAGAAGAGACCTTAAGGTTATTTTGTTGAACTCTCTCATTCAGAAGATGATGAAACAGAACCAGAGATGCGAAGGGACCTATTCAAGGTCATGCAGCTAGGTAGTGTTAGACTTGGTTTAGATTTTGGAGGTGGGGGGAGGATTCTTTGTTATACATTCACTGGGTTATGCACCTCCATTTTTTTATAATTGTAATTGTTTATTGTGTAGATGTTGTTGAAAATGGCCATTTTTCCCCTCTTAATTGAATAATATGCACGTGATTTGCTCTGGATATCTGTGAGGCTGATGTCTTTGGTGGTATTGGTTACCTGTCTTGTGTACGCCTTTCCTTCTTGGGTAAGGAGTGAGGTAAGGAATTACCCGTTACTCTTGATGTCCACAAAAATAAGAAATGGCAGGTGCTTGCTTTTACAGCTTTTGCAGCCCCTAGGATAAAGGCATATAACCTTGACACTATCAGACACTCTCAGCCAATAAATCCACCCTAAGGCAAGTGATGTGAAGATACAGGGACAAATATTTTGTCCTGGTGCAGGCAGCAGAGACAACAGTTCCAGGGTGAGCATTGGCAATGATGTCAGTAACAATGTCCAAGACTGGCAGGGGCAACATCTGACATCCTGCAGGTATGGCCATCATGTCCAACCTGATGTTTAGCTGTGTTCCTGGTGCTCAGGCTTTCTTGGTTCCTGCTTGTTTTCTGTGCCTAACATTCCAGCTTTTCTGGAAATTTTGTGAGTATCCAATAACCTTTTTTTAAATTTATTTATTTATTTATTTTTTTTTTTTTTTTTTTTTTTTTTTGTAGTACGCGGGCCTCTCACTGTTGTGACCTCTCCCGTTGCGGAGCACAGGCTCCGGATGCGCAGGCTCAGCGGCCATGGCTCACGGGCCTAGCCGCACCGCGGCATGTGGGATCTTCCCGGACCAGGGCACAAACCCGTGTCCCCTGCATCGGCAGGCGGACTCTCAACCACTGCGCCTCCAGGGAAGCCCTCCAATAACCTTTTTGAGAAATTCTTTTCGGATTTAGCTCATCTGGAGTTAGTTTTGTTTACTTCCAAGAGGAATTCTGATAGTTACATGGCTTGAATAGAGAAGTTTTGCTTTCTGGATCGATCTTGCAATACCGAACGAATATGCTTGCTTTGGTATAGATTTGACTAGCAGAGAGATGTATCAAGGGCCAACTTAATTTCTCAACTGTCAATAAGTGGTGGCTGTCCATTCTAGCCTCTCCAGAATATTCAAGTGAAGTATGTTTCGCTCTCTTTTTTTTCACAGGTGGGCTCAGTTATTCCATTTTTATGTACGTTTTCCAAAGGCTTTGCTATAAAAACTGTATGCATCATGCACAGATCTAAAGAAATTTACTAAATTTGTGTTATATTCATAAAAGTCTCCCTCCTACTATTGCTCTTTCTAAGTGGTAAGAACACTGGACCAGAAATCTGGAGAATGTAGATCACAGTTCTTGTCCTTTTCCCAACTGATTTCTCACCTTTGTAAATGACTTCATCTTTCTGGGCATAAATTTCCTCTGTGTAAAATGTGGGAGAGGAAAACCTGAGGAAGGTGGGCTGTATCACTTCTTGTATTCGTTTTTGCTTCACAGACTCTGATTTTACATGAAAATGCGGGAACAGGGGAAAGTTTGTCCTGTTCCTTTCTCCCCAACTCCTCCAAATAAGTATCATTATCCATCCTTCAATAAACCACAAGGAGCAATAAAAGCAGAAAAAGGGAAAAAAAAACCCACCTTGTTGGGCTTCCCTGGTGGCGCAGTGGTTGAGAGTCCGCCTGCCGATGCAGGGGACACGGGTTCGTGCCCCGGTCCGGGAGGATCCCACGTGCCGCGGAGCAGCTGGGCCCGTGGGCCATGGCCGCTGAGCCTGCGCGTCTGGAGCCTGTGCTCCGCAATGGGAGAGGCCCGCGTACCGCAAAAAAAAAAAACAAACCACACCTTGTTTTCTTTTGATAGAAGCTCATGAAATATAGCAAGTCAGTTTCAATTTTCTGGAGCTCTGTACAATAATTAATCTTAATTATTGCCTAGAGTAACCAAACACGCACAATTCCAAGCTTTTAAAGAATTCCATTCATTAAAATAAGGAGCCAGGCATAGGTAGAGTGATATTTTTTATGAAGCACTTGACTTGAAATTTTCCAACATCTGTAGAGAGTTAAAAAACAATCACTATGATCATTACAGTTACACTGAAGCCAGCAATATATGAGTAATCCTTAGGCACTTTATGGGTCCTACAAAATCATCAAATAGATCTTCAAAAGTGTTTGCAGTAAGAACCACACCTCTTTTTTTCTGGGCACGGAAAAACCATGTAAAATAGACTCTCAATGAAGCCAGCATTGTAAGTAACAGACACAGTTTATTTTTAGAGGCTGAATTGCTATTAGTATGTAGTTGGACACTTTTTAGTCTGACTTAAACACACAAGAAACATCTTCCTGATCATTTATAAAGTCTTGTCTCCACCCTACACAGAATATAAAATGTAAAGTTTCCAATAATAGGGACACAGTTAAATGCATTCACGGTTGCTTTCTCTTTCAACACAATTAATTTGCCCTAAGCAGTACCTAGTTGATGAGGCCTTAAATTGTCAGGAATGAATAGGTATGTTCTCTGCCCTAACTTCAACATGAGGCAATGGCAGACACTGCTCTTTCCAACTTATTTAAGTTGACTTTGGACCCTTTTCCTATATTCAGTGTCCCCTTAGTGAGAATGGTCATGAACTTCGAGCTGTCTGTCTCCTCCCTAAAAGACTGGCTTCGCTGCCACATGAGTCCTCCCCTTATTGGAAGCTGACACTGCACTAATAAAGAACTGCTGGCAAACAACTGTAATTAGGAAATTTAAACTTGGGAGTCTTAGGAAAAGGCAGATTAGTTCTGCATTACCCCTGAGCATTTTTAGAAGGCACAGAGTACTGTTTGCTTCTAATTAAAACCAGAGGAAATACTGAATGAAGGCCAGCTTTACATGTAATGAAGAAGGTGTGTATGTGGACAGGCTTTCTCCCTGCTATTGCTTCATTGAAAACCCAACTTCTCAAATTTCTTTAGCAGGGGAAAGCCACTTTCATTCAATTTTTCACACTAGGAAGGAAGATGGCCATGTCCCTAAGGAGAGGTTGTACAATGATTCAAATTCATATTAAAGTACACATGGCTGACATTAGAGTATTTTCTGAAGGCTGGTTAGGATAAGAAGAAAAGAACATTAAGACAGTAAGAGTCTTTAAAAACAAAAAGATCTTGGAAATTGGACAGGAAGCATAATTCATCCACAAAGAAACACTGGGCAAGCAGGTATTTAGGAGGAAGTTGTGAGCTAGCTTTGATGCTTACTCACTAGGCTTACTGAGAGGTTGCTAGGTGAGTTCCGTCTTAATGGGGGCTCCTTGGTCAGGTGTGGCTTGATGTCCAAAGAATACATCAAGCAAATGTTGGCAATAGAAATCTCAGTAGGACTTTTTATTTCTTGCCTATCTTCACCTCTGGTATGTGAAATCCTTGGGGTAAGGAGTATTACTGTTTTATTCACCATTAGATCTCCAACACCTGATAAGGACTCAATAAATATTTGATATAGGTAGAAAGAAGGAAAGGAAGGAGGGAAGGAAGGGAGGAAGGAAGGAAGAAAGAATGGAAGGAGCAGAGGCCCACTGAGACCACCTCATGGCAGGAAATCTGGGGCCTGTGTTTTTCGGTTGTCCAATGAGTGTGTAGCTACCTTTAAGAAGTCTTGTGTATGATGTGTGCAAATAGATTCCCAACAACCCCAAGCAAATGTTGTTATAAGACAGCTGACACAACAGCCTCTTGGCTGAGTTTGTCCCACTGTGTTCATTCTCCCCAGAGTTCCCTCTGGCTTCTGACTTACCTCCCACTACTTAGCTCCTCCCTCTTGGAGCACCTAGATGTGTCTGCATCACCCATCATGCTGCCCTTTGACTTGTATTTGACGGCTGGCCCTCAACTGAGGTCCTACTTTTTCTTGGAATTGACCACAAAGTCTGTGACTGGCTTTCTAGACACAAAGTCTGCAGAACCTGTGACTATCCAGGTGTTTTAGATTGAGTAGCAATCTAAAACCGGTCTGGCCACTGCCCAACCTTGTCAAGTCCCATGTTCGCAATGTGGTCTAAATCATAGGGGTGAGATTGAGTCTTCAGAGGAGGGAACTAAAGGGTTTACCTCTGAGGAGCCAGCAACAGCAGAGACTGAGGAAAGGGGAAGAAAGAAGAAAGAAAGGAGTTCCATGGGATCAGGGAGCACAGAAAGGGGGTGGGACTGCAAGAGCTCTATGTACTTTAAAATCTGGCCTGGGATTTGTCCTGTCTCAAATGCTGACTGTACCAGCCCATAAAACGTTTAGAGAGATGCACAACTGTGCAAACAAAGCAAATTGCAAACCAGTTTCAGTAATTTCTCAATGAAGGGATTACCTTGTAATTCTCTGTGAACCTCCTATTTTGCAAGCCCAAAGGGAAAATGGTTTGTTCTAGACACGTCTATTATTGCTTGTCCCCCCTCAGCTGGCTGGAAGGGAAGCTGCCCTTGCCTTCAAGTCTCTGCTGAGCACAGACAACCATGCTCACTGGTCTCATCCATAAAATACGGTCAAAATAGCGTCTGCCTCCCAAGTTGTTATTGGGATTAAATGAATCATGTCTAGAGGGTTTAGGAGGTCGTCTGGCACATAGTAAGTATCCATTAAACGTTAGCAGTGGTATTGACTGTGATGATACGAGATGACAGTGATGATTATGATGATGTTAACATATCATTGGCTGTGACTGATTGGACAAGGCATGTTATTAGTCCAAAGCTACCAATCCAGAAGCTGCACACTGCTTTATGATTTCTGTGGTTGGTTTCAAAAGATGAGCTAGACCAATCAGAGCCCTTTCTCAGAGACCAATGGAGACTGACAAAGGCCACGGGCTGAGGTGGACACAGTCTGGCAATGTGAAGATTAAGGTTGGGAGGGGAAACTAATTGAAATAAGGGTGGGTGAGTGGGGGAAGAAGAGGCATCGTAAGAAATGCACTCAGAAGCAGGGACACTTTGGGACTTCCCTGGTGGCGCAGTGGTTAAGAATCTGCCTGCCAATGCAGGGGACACGGGTTCAATCCCTTGTCCAGGCAGATCCCACGTGCCGTGGAGCAACGCAGCCCATGCGCCGCAACTACTGAGCCTGTGATCTAGAGCCTGCGAGCCATAACTACTGAGCCCACGTGCCACAATTACTGAAGCTTGCGCTCCCTAAAGCCTGCATGCTGCAACTACTGAGCCCGCACGCTG
The DNA here is from genome assembly GCF_964374135.1 of Grampus griseus. Lineage (NCBI taxonomy): Eukaryota > Metazoa > Chordata > Mammalia > Artiodactyla > Delphinidae > Grampus > Grampus griseus. The sequence continues at coordinate 16,305,238 of NC_138998.1, forward strand.
CAACTACTGAAGCCCGTGCGCCTAGAGCCCATGCTCCGCAACAAGAGAAGCCATCGCAATGAGAAGCCCGTGCACTGCGATGAAAAGTAGTCCCCGCTCGCCACAACTAGAGAAAGCCCACACGCAGCAACGAAGACCCAATGCAGCCAAAAATAGAGTAAAAAATATATAAAGAAATAAAGAAATAAAAGAAGCAGGAACACTTTGCAGGAGACTGAGAGAAAGAGAGCCCAGAGTGCTCAGTTCTCAGTCTGCTACTCTCACTACTGTTTTCTTAAATATCTCCTACATTCCAACCTTCACTCCTGGCTTTTAGTTTTAAACCCATTTGGGTTTGAGTGTTTACGAGTCCAAAGAATCCTGACTGGATTTTAAAAATACTTTTTATAGTATAATTAATCATACTACAAAAAAAAGTCAGATATTATCTGGCTACAAGACTTCCTTTCAACTGCAGTTTACAAATTTTAGAGCATACCAATGATTACAAACACTGATGAACAGATTCAGCTGCTTATGGGAATTAGAATTTCTATGGCTAGGCTCTTCTATGTAATTTCATCCTCGTGTCCACTATAAATTTAGAGATTGCCAGATGTCTGTGAACTCACCAACGACTGACATGGCAAAGGAAAGTGTCTGGGGTGCAAACTCCAATGCCTACGGGGGCATTAACGCATAGAATGGATGTAATACAGTAGAGAATGGTAGGAATACTGCCAACCAAAGAGGCATTCCCTCCTGTGCCTTCCAGGCCCCTCTCCAAGAAGGGACTTTCTTCTCATATCAGTCTTCCGTTAATTATGGAAATATGTTCCCAATGTAAAAGCTAAAAATCCAAAATTTTAAAATTTCAGTCTTCTGTCTGTTAAATACTGGGAACTAATTTAATATTTTTTTTAAAAAAAGAAATAGCCCAAAGAAATGTGTCTGCAGACCAAACTTTACCTGAGGCTAACAGTTTTCACCCTCTGATACAATACATAGGATGTGAAATATACTCTGGTAAAGAGAAGGATGCTTCACAATTTACCACATTTCCTAAATCCCTAGCCAACTATGTGGTTATACTTTAGAAAGACAAGAGAGGGAAGACTTTGCGACTTTCTGCCAGAAGTAAATGGAAAATGTATATCAACACTTGTCTAAACATTTCAAAACAGTGTTAACATAATTATCATCAAATTATGGATCCTGGTGATTAATAACGCATACATAATAATGCAATAATGCCCTTCATATTGCAACGAAATCATGTGAAGTCCACTAGCACCCCTGCACACCTGCATGTCATTTTGCAATTGTTTTCTCCATTATATACATTTCAGCAACATTGCAGTACATGGGTAACTTTCAAACCTTTTCCCCTGTTTCTAACAGATCACTATTAAATGCTTAGCTTTAGGAGTTGTATTTAAATGTACTCTTTGACTATGATTAGAAAGTAGTTTAAGTGATATACACACATTTTTAAATTTTCCTAGAATAATGTGCTCTGGTTTTTAAGTTTTCCAGATTAACCCAATTAATTGGAATAGAATACACATTTTTGTTGAAATGCAAAGCGTATAAAAGATGATACAAGGCATGACTTTCAGATTATAATTCTGTGATAAGTCCTTGTCTGCTTCAATTGTCCTCTTACTTATTTTCAAAAGACTACGTGAAAGACTACTGACTTCTGTGAAATGTAAATCTTTTGTATTCTGTCTTTTCCTCTAAATTCCTCAAATTTAAAGCAAAGTCTTTATAATGGACAGATTAACTTCCTTCCACATTCTCTCTCTTAAAACTTGTGTGTCTGAGGCTACAGACAAAAGGTGTAAGAGATTCAGTTATTGCTATGTAAGAACTCTAGATCTAGTATGAAAAATTACTACTTCCAGTGTTAGCCCTGATAATGTAAAGAGCTTAGAAGTCATTGCTCCTGTCCTTAGAATAAGAGAAAGCTGAACAAATAAGAACAATCAGCAACTATTTTTAGACACATTAGAGAACTGAGGTTGTAGGGGAAACACCCCTGAAATCTGGAGACAAGTGGTGGTAGGTTAAACAGTAGCTGCCCAAAGAAGTTCACATCCTAAGCCCTGGAATCTGTGATATGTTACTTTACACAGCAAAGGGAAGTTAAGGTTGCAGATGGAATTATGGTTGCTAACCAACTAATAGGTAAATAGATTACAGATTGGGCCCAAAGTAATCACAAGGGGCCCGAAAAGTAGAAGAGGGAGGCAATGTGAAAAGTACTCTGCCCTGTGTTAATGGTTTGCAAGATGGAGGAATGGGTTTATCATCAAGGAATGCAGGTGGGTTGTAGAAGGTGGAAAAAATTAGGGAAAAGAGGCTCCTATGGAACATCCAGAAGAAGTATAGCCCTGTCAACTCAGTGATTTTAGCCCAGTGAGACCCATACAAATTTCTGACTTCCAGAACTATAAACTTGTGTTGTTTTAAGACATCAGGCTTGTGGTGACTTGATACAGTAGCAATAGGAAAAGAATACCGATGGATAGGTGAAGCCAGAGAGTCACAGCCGGGCAGCTCACCTGAAGCAGAAGCCACTAGGGCCATCAGCTGGTAGGAACATCAAACGCTCATTTTCACAAACTGCTGGAGGCTGAATGTGAACTAGTGAGAAAGTTCTGGGGGCTACAGGCCTCTCGAGAGGCCTCAACATTTTTACGGCGTTTATCACTGGGTTCTCCTGACGAAGATCTAAGTTCTCCTGTGGCTTGGGGTGGGGGGGAGACCAATCAACATAAAATACACCCAGGATGACGTATACATTTGATTGTTTTTTTACTTATACCTTAATGTGAACAGTTGGGGAAATGCTCATTTAAGCCAGCAGTTCATAAAGGATGGTCCTGCAATCCGCAGCGTGCCCATCACCTGGGAACCTGTTAGAAAGGCAAGTCTTTGGAAGCCACTCCACCACTACTGAACCAGAAACTCTGGGGTTGGGCCCAGATATCAGTGTTTTAACAAATCTTCCAGGAGATTCTGTTGGAGCTAACGTCTGAGGAATAGGAGGTTTCAGAAAACAGAGGGCCCAGGACAGACCCCTTGCATTAACAGGAGCTCTTCTGTTATAGGAGGGCACCTAAACATGTCCTTGTTCTTCCTTGGGGCGTGTGTGTGTGTGTGTGTGTGTGTGTGTGTGTGTGTGTGTGTGTGAGTGAGTGAAGAAGGCTGCTGAAAACCAGCAGACTTCGAAAGGCCTTTCCATGGTCAGGAATAGATGCCCTGGGAGCAAAAACTGCAAGCAACCCCTCCAAGCCTGGGTTTGCAAGGGGCTGGCAGTGTCTGAAAGAGCCAAGGAGAATCCAAGCCAGCAACACAGTGGACTGACCAGCCAGTTCTGCACAGACCCAGCACCCAGGGAGGGAGTAGGGAGCTTCTTGTGAGGTACAAGGGGAAGCAAGCAAACAGTGCTTAGATGTCGAGGTATGACCTCTCTGAACATTTGTATGAAATGAGACTGCTTGCGTGTTTAACTTGGAATATACGGTTATCCCCAAACCCTTTCCCTACCCAAACACTAACCAGTTAACTTAGAGCTCATGAAGCAATCACAGACAAATTAAAAAAAAAGACAAAACCAACTAATTTTGAAAATCTGTATAGAGTGGACATATTTCAACACAATTACATAAATCTGCTTAATCTATTTGATTATTTGGAAAAATATTTGAGCAGTAAAAGTCTTTATTCCAGATATCTTTTGACAAATAGTCTCTAAAATGTGAATGCGATGGAAGCACTCTTGAAATAGAGATGTTGCAATGATAAACTAAAACCACTTGAGGGCAGTAAAAGCACATTTCTTGCCTGTTTGTTGCAGATGATTTAATTACAACTTTAAAATTGAACACTTTACCAAAATGCCCTTTTTTGTATTTCTCCCTTGGTCTAGAGTTATCTCCCACCTCCGTAGTTCAGATTCCTAGAGCATTTCTCTCATGTAGGTGAAACAACAACAAAAAGTATTTTAAATGCACACATTTTTTTTTTGATTATCAGCTCTATTTTTGCTGCAGCTTGTAACTGATGTAATTCTGAAACATTTCTCAGTTAAGTCACTACTTCAATTTCTTCACCTCGAATAATCTGTTATGTTCATGTAAGTATATCCTAAAGTCCATCTATATATGTGGGTACCCGTGTGTGTGTGTGTGTGTGTGTGCGCGCGCGCGCGTGTGTGCGTGTTTACCCAGAAAAGTTTGAGTAAATAAATTAAAAAAACATCTGAAATCATTACAGTGAACCAGCAGAATTCTTTGGGGGCACATTCATAAAGTACCTTTATTCTTTCCCATCACTGTCCTGTAAACCCACTATGTCATATGTCGGCCTCTTTTTCATGACCAACTTGCATAAATCTTGGGCAAGTCTCAGATGTTAAAAAAAAAAAGTTGTCAAGTTACTTCTGTTTCCTTCTCAAAATATCTTATTTCAGTAATTAAAATGTCCATCTTCTAAAATACTTAAAATTCTAAACTTCAGGTAAAGCTAAGCTTCCCCCTTCGTCATTTTGTCTGCTTCTGCAGTGGGGAGAAGTGGTGAGGTGATGACAAACATTCAGGCTGATTTCTCTGCCTAGTTTCTACTCATCTTCCTGCTTACTAGGCTGCCTCTTACTCCTGGAGGATCGGAAGAGGAAGAGGGAAGAGAGGTAAAGAGACGTCTTTCATTGGAATCTCTGTAATCCCCACTGATTTTCTCTGGCTGTGGCAGAAGTTTACGCTTAATTTCTGCTGAGTCAACTTTTGGGAACTTCTGTGAGCTGTGTGATTTCACTACTGTGTCCAGGGCCAGATTCACTGGTGCGAGTCCTGGGTGGATGCTCAGGACCACAAGGTTAGAGGGGCCTCAGGCTTGGTCTAAATGCTCTGTCATCGCCATCTTGAAATTTTTAATAAATTCTGAAGAAGAGAACCCCACGTTTTCCTTTTTTACTGTGTCCCACAAGTTACAAAGCAGGTCCTGACTGAGCCCCTCCAACTCCAGCTCTGTTGAGGGCAGTGCCTCTCCTTCAGCTGTCGCTTTATAATCTCCCCTCAGCTTCCTTCTGGTCAGATGACATCTCTGGCAGAAACCCCCTTGGGCAGTATTCTGTGCATTGAGACCACAAGCCAATACCCTTACTTAGGTTCTTTTGCTCCAAAAAAGCAAGAACTTTGGGGAGTACAGCTATTGGAAAGCTCTATGCTGGTAGTGCCACAAGTCCTCTGGGGAACCAACCTCTCCCCAGAGATTTTTTTCTCAGGCAGGAGTCAGATGATTCTATTCTGTTCCTAAGCAATGATGGTCCCACTGAAGCTCTCCATGTGCTCCTTGAAGCCCCTCCTCCTCTAGATACTCTCAACAAATCAATCCTTCCTCTAGCTCCCTGACTTCTGCACCTCAGTTCTTTTATACCCTCAAGATGGGTGAGGATCTGAGGGTCAGAACTTCAGTTTTTGGTCCCTGCTATGCAGGGTCTGTGTCGGGGGTTCAGCCTCACCCTGAAAACTGCAAGTTCTTGCCCCGTACTATTTTGTTCTCAGCCTTTAGGAAACTCAGCAGAAACAGAGAAAGAGTCCCAGTACAGCGCTCAGCCACATCATTTATAACAACACAATTTTACTTAAAGGTAGGGATTTTGAAATTAAAGTATTTGAGAAACATTTTAAGTAGTCCCAATTCTATAAAGACGTTAATAACTTCATCAATAGGAGAGAGAAATTCCATTCAACAAATATTTTGAGCATCTCCTTTGTGTAGCAACCAGTCTTAAGTTCTACTGATATGCAAATTAATAAGACAGCCCCACAGTCTTGGGGAGCTCACAGTCAGACAATTTTCTGAGGTAAGATGGGTGATTAAAATAAAGTTCTGTCATGGGTTTTGTGTTAGTTTCCTGAGCTTGCGGGTGAGAGCGGGGGTTGTGGAGCTTCTTTCCTGAAGCTTCCTGATTGACAGATTGCTTTTAAGAACCTCTTTAATAGAACTACCCCTCATATCTGAGTCTCTGGCTCCACCATACACACAGGATGGAATCCCAACCTATATACTTTTAGACAAGGGGTTCCATTTTACCTGTAAACCTATGTTATGCCCATTCAAAACTAAAATCCATAGCAAAGCTTTGCACAGGGCATCTTGAATTTTTTTCTATCTCATTGCTATGAGGAATCAATATTACAGCCAATAGACAAAAACCTTTTTTAGCTTCTCCTTCAGTGTGTGAGAAACAGTCCGCAAAGAGAAATGGATGGGCATCAGACTCTGATTTGTCCATTGATGGATACAGAGGGAAGCCAACAGCAGCATTCTTTGTGACACTGGATGTTTTAACTTGGAATTTTGTTCCCCCCTTTTATTTTCCCCCATCGGAGAGTTCCTAGTATGATTAATAAAATCTTATTAAATCTTTTAGGTTATGAATCCCTTCGGCAATGAAAGGGACATTTATATCTCCACCAAGGAAAAAAATTCCCAGGTTAATTGAATAAAAAAATACCCCACTTGGTTGGAAAGGAAACAGGGGATGGGGTGGATTTCAGTTTGGAATTTCCTGGACATAGCAATTATAAAGTGATTCACAGCTTGGAAAAGTTTGTCCAGATATTGTCTTTCTGGTACTAAAGCAAGAAAGCCAGTGCACACTGATTATAGAGTCTGATGGCTGGATCATTTTCTAAATAGGCTGACTTACTGGTGAGCTTTTTCTTGGGGGCAGGGAGTCACATTTTGTGTAAATATCCTTTGCCATAATGGAGCCAAATTATGCCTTCTTTCTTATCAGCTCTGGCATGTTTCTTCCCTAGAGCACTGAAGTCATCATGTACCACGCTCAGCACGGAGGAGCAGTGTTTCTGAAGCAATATCAGTTGCTTCCATAGCCCGTGCACTAGGCGTTAGTACGTCGTATCATATACCACTCAATGATAATTTCTCCCATTCTCAGAATACGGTTCTCACATTTTAGGAAAGATGCCAGGAATGCTCATTTCTCACTCCACTCTCATCTGCACTTGCAAATCTTCCCAAAGGATGCATTCTTCAGTCCTTCCTTTCTACCTAGAGAGATACTAGATGTAAAGTTGTATAATCCTCGGCTGCTACTGGTAAAACCTCTGATGGAAGCACCAGATCATCAGTCATGTCTCTGCCCACCCCAACTTTGAGAGGTCCAGCCAATTCATACCCCAGCGGAGGGTGTCATTGCTCTGAGGGTAGAAACCGTCTTACAGAGCGTTTGCCTTCTCTGGCTGAACCCTGACCAGTAACAAATGATTAAGCATACTCTTGTGGCTAGCTAACTTTATAGTATTATCCCATTCACTTCAGGACAAGTAAGGACATATTGGGAAGTGAGGGCTGCTGTTACCAGTCTACTCTTGAAAAGACCCTCCAAATATATACCTTAAATTTAACCATGTAGCCTACTTCAGTGCTAGAAAGTCTAGTTTATGAACGGGGGATTAAGCTTTCAGCCATAGACTAGCAAATGCCAGCATTTTCTTTCTCCGCATATTTAATTTTTAAAAATATAATACCACTCATAAGACTTATGAGCCAGCACCCATGTATGACATGTAATGCTTACTGAAATTCATAGAATTCAAATGGAGATGTTTTGTTTAAGAGAGAGGTTCCTGGGAGTGACAGCAGCATCATGGTGATGCGAGACACTCTCTGTCTCTCCTCTTCAATCTACCACCAGTAAAACATCTGTAACTCAACAAAAAGTTCCTCTGCCCAACACACCAGGACGTTGGAGAGTTCCATACATCTGTATATGGAAAGGTGGGTGAACTGAACACACAGAAGAGGCTGAACCAGGGGAACCGCAGAGGTGGTGCCCGAAATCCTGGTCTCCCTGCTACAGCAGCTAAGTCTGAAGCCCAAGAGAACCCAGTAGCAACAAGAGAAGTAGTGCAAGTGACTCCAGCCTCCTGGCTGCAGGAGCACACACTACCACAGGGAACTGGCAGCGGCAGCAGCAGCAGCAGTGAGACCTGTGACCCCATCCTTCCAGCTATGGTGGCACCTGGAACTCTGGCTCCCCCACCTACAGTGGTGGCATCCATGACCCAACAACCCCAAACATGGGAAAGGCACCCATGACCCCAGCTCCCTGCATACCTTCCCCCTTCACCTATCATGGTGGTGCTCTCAGCCCAGGCAATCCTGAACACAGTGGAGGTGACTGCCATCCTGGTGTCCCCAGCAGCAACACCAGGGACAGCAGTGACACTGACAGCATCGAGGCATCAGCAACCCTGGAGGCACAAGCTGTGACAATGAGAGCACCAGGTGACACCTCTGACAGAAGTGTTGGAGAAGGGAAAGTTCCCATTCTCAAATAACAGCCAGGGGCAGCGCAGGTAAGAGAACCAAAAACTTGTGCTATAGCGCCACCTAGTGAAAAAGAAAAGAAAGGCCTCTAATTACCGATCTATAGGATTGTTTGACTCAAATAAAAAAAGCTTTACCTAGAGAAGAAAGGTAGTCACTACTTAAAATGCACCAGCATCAGAACAACTTATCAGACACCATGAAGAACCAGAGTAGCACTGTGCCACTAAAAGAAAATGAAAATTCTTCAGAAACCAAATTTAAAGGCATGGAATATTACGATCTAACTGAGAAAAATTCAACATAGTTGTCATGAAGCTCAATAAGCTACAAGAAAACTCAGAAAGGCAATCCAATGAGTTCATGAATAAAATTAACAAACAGAAGGAAGGCTTTACCAAAGAGACTGAAACTCTAGTAAAGAACCAAAGAGAGAGACCCTCAAGATCGTGGAGGAGTAAAACTGGAGATCACTTTCCTCCCTACAGATACATCAGAAATACATCTACACGTGGAACAACTCCTACAGAACACCTACTGAACGCTGGCAGAAGACCTCAGACCTCCCAAAAGGCAAGAAACTCCCCACGTACCTGGGTAGGGCAAAAGAAAAAAGAAAAAAGAGAGACCAAAGAATAGGGACGGGGACTTCCCTGGTGGCGCGGTGTTGAGAGTCCGCCTGCCGATGCAGGGGACACGGGTTCGTGCCCCGGTCCGGGAAGATCCCACATGCCGCGGAGCGGCTGGGCCCGTGAGCCATGGCCGCTGAGCCTGCGCGTCCGGAGCCTGTGCTCCGCGACGGGAGAGGCCACAACAGTGAGGGGCTCGCGTACCGCAAAAAAAAAAAAAAAAAAAAATCGGGACGGGACCTGCACCAGTGGGAGGGAGCCGTGAAGAAGGAAATGTTTCCACACACTAGGAAGACCCTTCGCGGGCGGAGACTGCGGGCGGTGGAGAGGGTGAGCTTCAGAGCCACGGAGGAGAGCACAATAACAGGGGTGCGGAGGGCAAAGCAGAGAGATTTCCGCACAGAGGATCGGTACCGACCGGCACTCACCAGCCCGAGAGGCTTGTCTGCTCACCCGCCGGGGCAGGCGGGGCTGGGAGCTGAGGCTCCGGTTTCGAAGGTCGGATCCCAGGGAGAGGACTGGGGTTGGCAGTCACACATGAAAGGATGCTCAACATCACTAATGATGAGAGAAATGCAAATCAAAACTACAATGAGGTATCACCTCACACCAGTCAGAATGGCCATCATCAAAAAATCTACAAACAGCAAATGCTGGAGAGGGTGTGGAAAAAAGGGAACCAACCCTCTTGCACTGTTGGTGGGAATGTAAATTGATACAGCCACTATGGAGAACAGTAGGGAGGTTCCTTAAAAAACTAAAAGTAGAACTACCATATGACCCAGCAATCCCACTACTGGGCATATACCCTGAGAAAACCATAATTCAAAAAAAGTCATGTACCACAATGTTCATTGCAGCTCTATTTACAATAGCCAGGACATGGAAGCAACCTAAGTGTCCATCAACAGAGGAATGGATAAAGAAGATATGGCACATATATACAATGGAATATTACTCAGCCATAAAAAGAAACGAAATTCAGTTATTTGTAATGAGGTGGATAGACCTAGAGTCTTTCATACAGAGTGAAGTAAGTCAGAAAAAGAAAAAGAAATGCCATATGCTAACACACATATATGGAATCTAAAAAGAAAAAAAAAAGTTCTGAAGAACCTAGGGGCAGGACAGGATGAAGTGAGAGAGTGGCATGGACATGTATACACTACCAAATATAAAATAGATAGCTAGTGGGAAGCAGCCCCATAGCACAGGGAGATCAGCTCAGTGCTTTGTGATCACCCAGAGGGGTGGGATAGGGAGGGTGGGAGGGAGACGCAAGAGGGAGGAGATATGGGGATATATGTATATGTATAGCTGATTTACTTCATTATAAAGCAGAAACTAACACACCATTGTAAAGCTATTATACTCCAATAAAGATGTTATTTTAAAAAAGTGAAAGTAGGCAAACCCCTCTGTAAATTAAAAAATGCTATCTGCAAAAAAAAAGGAAAAAAAAAAAAAAAGAACCAAATAGAAATTCTGGAGTGGAAGAACTAAAAAAAGTGAGATGAAGAATGCATTAGAAAACATTGAAAATAGAGCAGACCATATGGAAGAGAGAATTATCAAGCTCAAAGATAAAAATCTAGAAATAATTCAGGTAGAAGAGGAGAGAGAACTAAGAACTAAAAATAAATTAAGAAATTCTACAAGAACTATCTGACTTCACTGGAAAAGGCAACATAGAGATAATAGTTATCCCAGGAGGAGAAGAGATGAAGAAGAGGACAGAAAGTTTATTTAAAGAAATAATAGCTGAGATCTTCCAAAACTTGGAGAAGAAGCTGGATGCACAAGTCATGATGCTAAGAGTACACCTAAGTACCTCAATGCAAAAACACATTCTCCAAGATACATTAAACTATCAAAATTCAATGACAAAATATTTTTAAGGCAACCAGGGGAAAAAAGACAGTAACCCCCAAAGGAACCCCCATTAGTCTATCAACAAAATTTTTAGCAGAAACTCTATAGGCCAGGAGAGAGTGGAATGACATATTCAAAATATCAAAAGGTAAAAAATATCAGCCCAGAGTACTCTATCCAGCAAAGTTATGCTTCAGATATGAAGGAGAAATAAAGGTTTTCCCAGAGAAACAAAAGCTGAGGGAGTTCCTCACCACTAGACCTGTCTAACAAGAAATGTAGAAAGGAACGCTTCTTCCAGAAAAAAAAAAAGGGCAAAGTACAGAAAACTTTGAGTAAGGTGATAAACAGAATCAAAAACTTGCTACTCTGTATCAGAATAGGTTGTTAAACATTTAATTATAGCATAAAGGTTAAAGAGAAAAAGGCAGTATAAATTAACATTAGCTACTCCTATTTGGGAGCAAACTCACAACATAAAAAGAGGTTATTTGAGACAATAAAAACATAAAAGGGGAATAGGAAAAGGATGGAAGCCATGTAGGCAAATGAAGACAAGACACTATCAGGAGAAGAAAGACTATTTTATCTATGAGACCTTTTTTTTTATGTGAGCAATTATTTGATTTATTAAAAGATGCAACGAATTTTAAAATGACACAAAATATAATTTTCAAAACAACATTAAAAAGTGAGTGTAGGTCTTCCCTGGTGGCACAGCAGTTGAGAGTCCACCTGCCAATGCAGGGGACACGGGTTCGTGCCCCGGTCCGGGAAGATCCCACATGCCGCAGAGCAGCTGGGCCCGTGAGCCATGGCCGCTAAGCCTGCGTGTCCAGAGCCTGTGCTCCGCAACGGGAGAGGCCACAGCAGTGAGAGGCCTGTGTACCGCAAAAAACAAAAACAACAACAACAACAAAAAGAATTAGAACCAAGTGGCCCCATAATCATCTGGCAGCCACTCAGTGTTGTACCTATGGCTAGAAATGTACATGATAGGAACTCCAGGGATCTTCCAGATTCTTTGTTTAAGGTCCTGGTCAACTGTGGCCACAATGTAACACTTGTGCTGAGTTACTCTCTGTACTAAGCAGTCAACCGCATAGGTTCCTTTGTGTGTGCATGGTAATCGTTCAAATCTTGGATCCTTGGCAATCCTTAGAGCCACTCAACACTTCTGCCCCAATTTCTCAATTTCAGCCATTACGCAGTCAGTTATACAAGGGATACACTTGGCATACAGCCAGTCCATCATTGACTGCACTAAGTCCAGTTTGGCTTTAATGGAAAAGTTGATAAAGTTGGTATCGACCAGATGTGGTAAGGTGGGCCCAGCTGTGTGTTATATTGGAAAAATAGGCAGGAAGGGTGTTGGGGGACCTCTCTTTCCTTGAGTGCACTGGGATCTTTCTTTTCTTTCTTTTTCGGTTTTAATCTACCCTTTTCTTTAAGCTTCTGATCTCTGAGACTAAGCATTCGCTTCATGGTTGCATACTTCCGTGTTTTCTTTTGCTTCCCCGTGTTCACGCCGCACTGTTGTTTCTCTACCTATGACACATTTTATACAAACCTCACGGTAACCACAAAACATAAATCTAGAGCAGAGACACAAAATATAAAAAAAGAGGAAACTGAGAAAAACGTCATAGAAACTGCCAGACTAAAATGGCAGACATAAACACAAGGAAAAAGCAACAATGGAGATATAAAAGAACTGGAAAACAAAAGACAAAAGAGCAGTACTAAGTCCTCATTTATCAGTAATCCCCCTAAATGTAAATGGGTTGAATTCACCAGTCAAAAGAAATAGAGTGGATGGATTAAAAACAAGACCCAACTCTATGCTATATCTAGGCGACTCATCCAGCTCTAAAGACAAACTGAAGCTCCAAGTGAAGGGGGGGAAGATGATACTCCACACAAATGACAGCCAAAAGAAAGTGGGTATAGCCACACCCATCCAACAAAATAAACTTCAATCAAAAAAGGTAACAAGAGACAAAGATGGACATTATAGAGTGATAAAGAGGACAATTCATCAAGAAGATATAACAGTTATTAATATATTTGGAGCTAATATAACAGCACCAAAATATTTAAAGCAATTATTAACAGACCCAAAGGGAGAAACTGACAGCAACACAACTACTGTTAGAACTTTTAACACCCCACTTATATCAATGGAGATTCCTCAAAAAATTAAGACTAGACGCACTAAATGATCCAGCTATTTCATTTCTGGGTATTTATAGAAACAATACAAAAACACTAATTGGAAAGATACATGCACCCCTATGTTCATTGCAACATTTTTACAATACTCAAGATATGGAAACAATCTAAGTGCCCATAAATGGATGAATGGATAAAGATGTGGCATATATACAGACAATGGAATACTACTACTCAGCCATAAAAAGATGAAATCTTGCTATTTGCAACAACATGGATGGACCTTGAGGGCATTAATATGCTAAGTAAAATAAGTCAAGTACCTGTATGATTTCACTCATATGTGGAATGTAAAAAAAGTAAACAAAATAAATGAACAAACCAAACAGAAAATACATAGATACAGAGAACAGATTAGTGGTTATCAGAGGGGAAGGGGGTGGGGGGAGGGTGAAATGGGTAAAGGGAGTCAACCATAGGGAAATGAGTGGAAAACAAACTTATAGTGATGGATATGCTGCAGTGTATATAGAAGTCAAAATATAATGTTGTATACAAGAAACATACAATGTTACAAACCAATGTTACCTTAATAAAACCAAACAGTGGTTCTCAACCCTTGCAAAATATTAAATTCACGAGGGGAGATTTTAAAAGGAGAAACAGATTACCTGAATCAGAATTGCTGAATTTTAAAAAAATCTCCCCAGGTGGTTCTCATAATCAGACATGGTTCAGAATCACTGGTCTAGAGTTTAGAATACCTGCTCCAGGTTTCCCTGGAGGTGGTAGTGTCAGCCCTTTCTCTCCCATAGCTGCCATGGGCATTAGCTTACAGATGGGAGGGAGCTTGGTGCTAACCAAACGCTCACAAGTCAAATCAGTGAGAGATGCAGGATCCAGGTGGAATCCCTGACTGACAGTCTTAAACACCAGCTGAACTTCCAAAGCACTGTCACTTCTCTACATCAACTGGGAGGAGGGTAGTAGATAAGGACAAGATTTCCCCTGATGAGAAACTATGCCTGCTATATAACTAACAGAGTCATGGTCACATCAGAACTAATACTTCTTAGGAAACATTTTCTATTCAGCTTCCTTGAGATAGTACAAAACTCTAAGGATTCAGATTTTTCCTCCCCAAGTCTTTCCAAATACAATTATACTATCTAAATATTCCAACCCCTTCAAATACCATCCCACACCAGTCACTGGTAGGTAAATCATATCTGGAGAAATCTTGATGCACTGTTTCAGACTGTAAAAAATTTCCTCTGGACAAATGAATCCTAAATTTTTCTCATCTCCTTCACCCTCATAAACAGTAGCCATTCTTTAAATCTAACAGTGAGAACCACTGTCTCCACCAGAAATCCTAGGGTGTATTAACATCAAGGTATATTGGTCAGATTTTGTCCATTGGTTTAGTATATGACCATCAATATCTATTTTTAACCTTTCTAGATTTCTGAAGACTCATTTGGATTCCAAAACTCAGTTCTGTAATGGTTACAAGGTCTTTAACATGGTCTGATGGCTTTTTAACTATTTTCCTTAAATGGTAATGTGTCTTATAATAATTATGTTCTATTTTGTACCCCTTTGCAACAACCCAATCTCACTCTTAGAGAATATTGCATTCCTATCAGGTAGCTTTCCTATTCTCTCCTTCTACTGCATGCATTCTAAGGAGTCACTGAAGTCAAAATTGTCTGAACTCAGGTTTCAGGCTCCTCTCATTTAGAAACACTAGCTGGGACATGTCGGAAATTACTTCTTTGGGTCTTCTGACATCTGTCAGTCTCAAAAATCATGTGGGTAGCTATGGCCATATTCTGTTATTAGAACATATTATCACAATAATAATCACTTTTTAATATTAAAAAGTTTAGACCAATCTAAGTTAAAATTTCACTAAAAATTCTAATTCAAAGCCTTTCCTGCCTTATGATTGTACACTCTTCCCTCTTCTGCTTCAGATTCCTCTAAAATCAGATTGTGGAGATATGGGATTAAAAGAAAGCAGCAATAATCTTTCGCGTAACTCATTCTGCTTCAGTCCCTTGTCTTTGATATCCTGCATGGCCACAAGTACAAATTCTCTAGAGGACCTATAGGGAGTGTCCTCGCTGTAGAGTTGTCTGGTGTGGGTCATGTGCTTTCTAGATGATTTTTTCCAATGACTGCACAGATCCAACTTGCTCCTGGGTTCTTCTTACCTAGATGATAGCCTCTGGATTGGGGACTGGTAAATGGCTCAAACCTAATGTCCCTTGACTGATGGCGAACTTGCACGTCCTTGCCAGGCTAATAAAGGCTACACTGCTGTCGCTTCTTTCAATATCTTTGCCAACATGGACTAATTTAGCAAGCTTTTCATCTTTTGGGTAAGAAACAGCTTAGGTCATTACACTCACATATGCATTTGAACTTCCAGGGACACGTGCCTGGTCTCCTAAGAACTCTCTTACTGCACTCTGTCCTGTAGACTGACATTCTCTTCTTTTGCTGATCACATAATAAAAAACTCTGTCATGCGATTCTTGTCCTTATTCGGTCTTTACTCCAAGAACTTCCTTTGAGAAAGCAATTGATTGGGTCAGATATTAAACCCCAGTTCTATCTGCTGTGGCCAAGGATATGGGGTTATGGGGGCCTTGCCTGTTTAGAAGTTTCTCTGGGAGCAGACTCTCTAATCACAGGGCTTGAGCAGATTTATTAAGGGTGAGTGGGGTACAGAGGAAAGAAATAACTTCCTGTCCACTACTTCTCCAAAGTATAATTCTCTAAGGTATAAATATCAAGGATAGGAGAGAAGAACTCAGAAATCGGGATACCTAGAAGAGAGTAGATCTTTAATAATTATACTTTGGTTTTTGTAAATGCCTTACTGGCCTCACTCCCTCTCATCTGACAAGATGAGTAAAATTAGTGGAAGCACCCTGATTAGAGTTTTTAAAGAGACAGGAAAGAAAATGGAAAAATGGAAGTTTCTTACAGTCGTTAACATTTGCATAGCCAGTGACAAAACTTGGCCTGCTACTAAGTGAAAGATTTTATTTCAGATTTTAAAGATCAGTGTGAAACAGACAAGTAAACCATGATATTTTGTGGCAGTTTTCATGTTGTCTTATAATTACAACTCGAGTCTCAAAGCTACAGTAAATAGATACATATCATCTCCACAATTTAAAGATCAACACTAGATTTACTCCTGCCTAACTCAGTGAAAGCTGGCAAAACGAGTCTTCTCCCAGTCTTTATAGATAAAGCACTAGACTGGTTTCTCATCGAGTCTGAATGCTCTTCCTCTGGGGTCCATGAAATAACTCTACACCCTTTCAATAAGTTTCTCAATTTTGCCTAAGATACTGTATATGAATTTCTGTTACTTGCAACCAAATGACCCCAGACTAAAATATGAAGTACTGTGGTCTTAAGTAGCTCGTCAGACAACCACACCATTTTCCTTTTTCTAGTCAATACCTAACGGAAGTAACTAGGGAACACCTGGGGTAACGAGACCAACCTCTGCAAGTTATGGAAGGGCTTCTTAAGGTCAAAATGTGTGTGGGGGGGACTTCCCTGGTGGCGCAGTGGTTGGGGGTCCGCCTGCCGGTGCGGGGGTCTTGAGTTCGTGCCTGGGTCCGGGAAGATCCCACATGCCGTGGAGCGGCTGGGCCCGTGAGCCGTGGCCACTGGGCCTGCGCGTCCGGAGCCTGTGCTCCGCAACGGGAGGGGCCGCGGCGGTGGGAGGCCCGCGTACCGCAAAAGATAATAATAATAATTAAAATGTGAGGAAAACAGAAGGTTCAGGTGATAACTCAGTCATCCTGACAGCAAATAAAAACTGTCAACTCAGCTACATAGGGGAGCAGGCACACTTGAAAGACGTGGGTAATATGAGGGGCATGTCTCACATTTGTTCCTGGCAAAGCCCATTAACAATTCCCAGGAGATAATAATAGAATATGGGTAATAAAATAAAGTCTAACCTTTTTTTTTTCTTTTCCTTTGTGCCTCCTTTGGTTTCACTTGCTCATAGGGTGCTGCGCAGAGGCCTCGCCCCCCGGGACTTCATGCCAGAGTTCCTAGTGCGAAAGGGCTGCTCCTGACACTTCAGCTCCTCAGGCCGTCAACCCGCAGGCAGAAGCGCTGCACAGGACACTCAACTTAAGAGAGTGGCAGCGCCCCGTGTGCAGAGACGCTGCGCCCGGCACTGCAATCTGGAGCGTGAGCTGCGCAGGCGCGCACCCGCCTGGCGCGAGCCCCACCCCTTCCGCCTGCTGACGAGATTCCCGTGAAGCAGACCCGCGCACAGCTGGGCCGGGAGAGCGTGGACTCTGCAGCACCAGCTCGCGCCTCTCCCTTCTTTGATCAAAGAATAAAAGCTTTCCTTTGCTTCTGAGCTGAATTTACCTTCGTTCTATTGACGCAGAAGGACCCTTGTTGGGGACGACTCGGAAGGGTTGGTAACAATTCCTATCATGTATTATTGCTATTATATACCTTATAGCCCCTATGTCATTTTACACGTATTATCTTCCTTATGAGACTATGAAGCTCTGAGGACCTAAGTTCCTAATTCATCTTCATATTTTCCCATCAACCAGCATGGGGTCTGTTATTTAGTATATAGTATGTGCTTAATAGGTATTTGTCAAGAGTGAAAATTATGGGGAACTGGGATTAGTCTCATTGGAACTAATGGATAGATATCCCTATCTCAGGGATAGCTTATTTGATGAAAACAAAGGGAATATACCTTAAAAGAAGAGACACTCTGAGATGTTACCTTATAGGTAGAGTAGTGGTTCTCAAGCAGGACTGGTTTGTCCCCCAGGGGATGTTTGGTGATGCCTGGAGACATTTTTGTCTGTTACAACTGGGAGTAAGGTATGCTACTAATATCTCGTGGTCAGAGGCCACGGATGCTGTTAAACATCCTACAATGCCTAGAACGGCTCCATTCTCCACCCTCCACAGTAAGGAATTACCTGCACCAACATGTCAATAGTACCAAGGTTGAAAAATACTAAACTAGAGTTTCCTCTGATCAAAGGGTTTTTCTTGATGACTGGAGCAGAAACAACACCTTTGGGCTTCAGTTACTAATACCAACATCTGGTGCCAGAGGTACTTTTTGCCCCACTATAGCAATTCTCCCCTTATTTCTTTTAATAATAGAACATCTTGAGTTTTAGCTGGACCCTTGACTACCAACTAGAGACTACAGCTCTCATCCTGTCTTGTAGGCAAGCTTGAGGATGGGAGTAAATTCTTGCCAATGAAAAGGAGTGGACATGATGTGTGCTTTGTGTCCTCAAAAAGGAAGATTTTTGCACTCTTCGTTCTTTCCTTCCTGTAAATTATAACATGAATGTAGAGGGTATGAATGATATTTGTCCATGTGGATACAGATAAAATTACAGGAAAGGAATTCCTTGATGGTCCAGTGGTTAGGACTTGGCGCTATCAGTGACACGGCCCATGGCCCGGGTTCAGTCCCTGGTTGGGGAACTAAGATCCCACAAGCCCTGCTGGTGTGGCCAAACAAACAAAAAAAACCTTACATGGAGTGCAGAGTGA
This sequence comes from Grampus griseus, assembly GCF_964374135.1. Lineage (NCBI taxonomy): Eukaryota > Metazoa > Chordata > Mammalia > Artiodactyla > Delphinidae > Grampus > Grampus griseus. The sequence continues at coordinate 16,323,846 of NC_138998.1, forward strand.
TGGGATAAAAGAAACCTGGTCTCACGGAGCAAAGTCACCTACCTAATTTGTCCTGCCTGTTTCTTGCTGGCCAGTCACATAAGAAGAAAGCAAACTACTTTTTGCTTCAAACAGCGTTGTGTGAACCCTTTGTAATAGCAACTGAGTTTTTGTCCTACCTAATACAAACCAGATGCAGTTTTTAGTGTCTGGATGATGGCTGGGAGTGAGTAGCACTATAGGAGATAGACAGCCACACGCACAGGTTTAGAATGCTGTAGACAGGACCGGTTAAAACTGATTAACACATGATGTTGGCAGATAGAAGGAAATAGACTACATCTCAAAAGAGACCATATTATTTGCATGCAGTGGTCTTTATAGCAGTCAGCTAACTCATGGATCATACAAACTGTGAAATGTGGTAGGAGTTGAGGTTACTGTGATTTTTAAGTTGAAGGATTTAGAATGTGCATTGATTTTTTCCCCCCTGCATTGATATTGCTTTTAATTTCTTTGTTTATAAGCTTTAGAGGTGTTCTTAGGATATACAGCCATCTAGTAGAAAAAAACTTCCCAGTTTCCTGGAACAATGTTCTATAAGAAGGAGATGGACATTTAACTCTTATTGTAAACATTAGTGATCTTAGGAATAATGCAAATGTCCTATTTAGTAATTTGAGGAAAAGGTGGGGAGTAGATAGAACTAAAGATTAAAACTGACACTTTTTAGCTACCAATTGCCTGATACCCTGCTTTAGTCCTCTTGTTGTGGGATATGGTTTAGGGAAGATGATCATTGTTTTTTTCCTCCTACATGTTCTGGTTGCTGCTCTGATTTCTACCTGTCAAATGAGCAGCTTTCACCCTCTCAGGGGAGGATATGTGTAGCTGAGAAGGGGAAAGAGATATGTTAAAACTCCTCTGAGCCAGGCATTTTGAAATCCAAGCCTTTTAGGAGCCAAGCTCTTTGAGATCACAAAGGATTTCTGAGCTACAAAAGGCTAAGCCTCTGGAGAATGTTAAACATGGAGTCTTGAGGATAAAGTTGGGGGTGAGGGAGGGGAGCTTGCTAAGATAAGAGTATTTTCCCAGAGGAAAGGAGATGAAGTTTAACAAGTGAGTGGGAAGAGTGTTATCTGAGGGGAAGGAGCTAGAGTTTGGAATCCGAGGGTGCCTGAGACAGCATGTTGTGCCCTACTCTCGGCCTAACCAAGCTCTGGACGGCGTAAATGCAGACCACAGAGAGATTTGGTAGGAATCTTGGATCAGAGGAGGAGAGTTTTCCATGAAGGCTGAGGGAGTGCAAGCCTCGAAGGTAAGTCCTGTTAGTGTACCTGTTCCCAACCAAAGTCATCATCGTCTTGCAATAGAAGTGTAGAAGGGTCTGGGTCTGGGTCAAGGTCTGGGCCCGGGTCTGGGCCTGGGCCTGGGCCTGGGCCTGGGCCTGGGTCTGGGTCTGGGTCCGGGACTGGGTTTGGGTCTGGGCCTGAGCCTGGGTCTGGGCCTGCCTCAGGGTCTGGGCCTCGGTCTGGGTCTGGGCCTGGGACTGGATCTGGGTCTGGGCCTGGGTCAGCGTCTTGGCCTGGGTCTTGGTCTGGGTCCGGGTGTGGGCCTGGGTCTGGTCCTGGGTCTGGGTCCGGGTCTGGGTCAGGGTCCGGGCTTGGGTCTGGGTCTGGGCCTGCGCCTGGGTCTGGGTCTGGGCCTGGGTCAGGGTCTGGGCCTGGGACTGGGTCTGGGTCTGGGCCTGGATCAGGGTCTGGGTCCGGGTCTGGGCCTGGGTCTGGGTCTGGGACTGGGTCTGGGTCTGGGACTGGGTCTGGATCTGGGCCTGGGCCTGAGTCTGGGTCTTGGTCTGGGTCCGGGTGTGGGCCTGGGTCTGGTCCTGGGTCTGGGTCCGGGTCTGGGTCAGGGTCCGGGCTTGGGTCTGGGTCTGGGCCTGCGCCTGGGTCTGGGCCTGGGTCAGGGTCTGGGCCTGGGACTGGGTCTGGGTCTGGGCCTGGGTCAGGGTCTGGGTCAGGGTCTGGGTCCGGGTCTGGGCCTGGGTCAGGGTCCGGGCCTGGGTCTGGTTCCGAGCCTGGGTCTGGGTATGAGTTTGGGTCTGGGTCTAGGTCCCTAAGCCTGTGTCTGGAACTGGTTCTTAGGCCGGACTTGGTGCTGATAGAGGCTGGAACTGGGACTAGGAGCAGTGATGGGGCTGGAACAAGGCCTAACCCTGGGTCTGGGTGTGGGAATGTGCCTTGTTCTGCACTAGATCTGGGCATAGATTTAAGTTGGAGATGGGTCTGGGCCTTGGGCTGGGCTGGCGCTGAAGATAAGTTTCTGTCTATAAGAGGAAGTCAGGGCTGCTGCAGAGCTGCAGAGGCTTTGCTCTTAATTAAGTTAGTAGACATCAGGAGTCGTATCTAGACGTGCTCTGATAAGGTCACTAAACTGTCAGTGGCCAAGAATTTCCTACCAGCAAAGCCATTAACCCCTTTCTCACTCAGACTTTCCTTTAAATCCAGAAATCCTGGTATCTGATTTCAAATAAGAGTTCATCAAGAGCAGAACAAAAGTGAAAATATAGCTTTAGTTATGGCAGAGTCTTAACAATTAGTTTGCAGTTAGAAGACATTTACATTTTTCAGCTCTTTTAAATCTTAAACAATTTTCATTTATTCATATTTTATGTTTTAAAGTAATTATTTATATTTTAATCAAACATGTTACCTTTGGTTGTTATTTATATTGGTCTTGGAATTATTATTATAAGTATTACTGTAACTTTCATTTCTAAACTTCTGTGGATCTATGATTTCATAAAAATGGATTATGGATTATAGTTATCCATGTTGGAGATGGTACAGCACGCCTTGAGAATAACTCTTTCAATTCCAGCTCTGCCTTTATCTTGACTTTGAACGTGTCGATTACTCTTAGAACCTCACTTTTGACATAACAACCTTGCCTCGTGGGATCGTGAGCGGTCCATCAGCTAGTAAAAACAACATACAGAATAGACAAGCTATACTCCGTAATATCCACTCCCTTCATAGGTGTCACCCTCCGCCTGGCCTCACTGTCAGAATCCTTCTCCTGAGGAACACAAGCTACTTTGGGCAACTCAGTCTTTTGAGTCCCGCAAAAGGGGTTGTGAATAACCTAGATTGTAATATTCCCACACTAAGTTGCTAAAGTGTAAGTTACTATCCCACTTTGGACTGTTTGCTTCTTCTGTTTTGATCTTAGTAAGAGAAAACAACCATTATGAGTTTCCACGATGTCTGGCACTTAGAACTCATTTGCTCACTTCATTTTCACAATGACCTGCAAAGGTGTGTTATTATCCCTATTTAATTTGAGGAATATGAGCCTGAGAAAGACTTAATCACTTGCCCCTAGCTATGTAGGTATACCTGACTGAGTCAGAATTTGAAATAAATACCTTCTGACCCTGCATAGGAAGCCCCAGACCTATTCCTGCTCTCTCGTTGCTGGGGCACTTACAGAGGTGACAGTGCTCCCTGACTCATAGTCAAGTGCCTGCCTTTGGTTTCTGACCTTTCCTAGATTCCTCTGACCCTCAGCTGTTCTTCAATATTGTGACTTAGCTGCTTCTGTCTTGAATCTGAGCCCCATGTCTATGATTCACTGTTAGGTATCCTCTTGGTGGGGTGCCTAAAGGTAGAGTTTTTAATGTATGTAAAAAATTGATTTGGTTTGGACTTATGTAATGATGTAGAAGTTAAGACATATGATATAAAAACTAAGAAAAAGAAATACAGCAACTCTTGATTTTCACAAGAGGGTGTGTGTGTGTGTGTGTGTGTGTGTGTGTGTGTGTGTGTGTATGTGTGTGTTATTTAAGATAAATTACAAATTCTGGGGCAATTTTTTATCCCCATCTAGTATAATACACTGCTGCCTACACCAGTCTGTTTGTTTTTAAAGAATGCAAATTAATTTTAATATTGGAGTAAGGCATTTTAAAGGAAGGAAAATCTGTTGTTAAAACGTCACATAATTCAGATTGCATTTGTATTCCACTTTGAATAGAATTGCCTGTGGCGTTACTTCATCTAGGAACACAGATGGCAGAAATATGTTTATATAGTCACATTTTTTATATTCCTTATAAATTTCATTCATAATCTTTGGCACTGTCAACTGACACAGTTTTATTCACTGAGATTCTGAGATATGTGTAGAACTACCTGTTTAATTGCTCTGAATACAGGTCCAGGAAACTCAGGGTCATGAGGAAATCATTAGTCACGACCTTGAAGAGTTAATGTAGCAAAGGAAATCAGGAAGAAAGATTTTGTCAACAACTGATTATTACTCAACATCAGTTTTTGGTAAAAGACAAAAATATTAAAAGCTAAAACAGAAAGCCTTATCAGCGCTATTCCTTATTAATGTGCTTAGCAGGGCTGACACAGGGGTGATGGTTTTGTTGGCCACCAGTCTCTGTAAGGACTCATCAGTACCTGGGTCTCTGGAATTACCCTAGGAAAGAAATAAGAACTCTATTTTCTTTTACTGTTTTTCATGAACTGCAACATCAGGATAGTGGACCTTTAAATTTACTTGACTAACCATTGGCTATTAAAAACAGATTGCTAAAGGTTGATGAAAAGGAAAAATGAGTAGAGAGATTTAACAAATATCATCGTCTTAAGATAGCAGTGAAAAGGAATTCTGTAGTCAGAGCCAGATTTATATATAATAAATTGTCTAAATGCTAACCTGCTATAAATTCTATGGTTTTAGGAAAATATAATAAGAAATTAACTCATGCCTAAAATCTCACACCATCTTTGTTTTCCTTTCAGGTTAGAGTTTTGAACTCTAATTAATGTGAATAACTCTCCCTGAGAGGTAATGAATGTCACCCAGTAATTGGTACAAAGTTGCTTAAAAGAGAACCAGAGGAGGGTGGTGTGAGTGATCCCATGAGGCAGAGTCACTGCTCAAGCTCATACGTGCTGATTTTCTTGGGGGTTGCCAGTTCATTACACCAGCATGAATGAACATCTGAAGCAGGTTTTCCTAGGAGAGAGAAAACAAAGTATAGTTGGACCACACCAAAATAAAATAATGACATGGGGCAGGTAGACCATAGCTGCCCAAAATTATATGGAGAGCACAGTATTTAAGGTTAGGGGTTTTGGAATTATGCATGCCTGGGCTCAAATCCTTCATCCGCCAACCATTTGTGGAGACAAGATACATAACTATGCTGTGAAATAGACTTCTCAGCTGTATCTGCTAGGGTTGTGGATAAGATTAAAGAAGAAAATGAGTATCATGAGCATAGTATAGGATTTAGCTCCATAAACAGAAAATATTTGGCTCTTGGTAGCTAATATTAATTCTTTTATTATCATCATCACCTCCAGTGCATGGCAGGAGTATGGATTCTGGAGTCAGACTATTAAGGTTCAAATCCTTTCTTCATCAGTTACTAACTCAGTAACCCTTGGCAGGATATTTACCCTTGATGTGCCTTAGTGTCCTCATCTGTATAATGAAGATAATAATACCTATCTTATGAGTTTGTTAAGAAGAATCAATGATTTAATACATGTGGACAACTGAACCACTAGATCCTGTAAATAGTAAGCACTCTGTTAGTTTATAGTCCATCTGTATAATTTTAAATGGTGTAGAGGAGCTCTGAATAGGAGATCAGTGGCGATCTGAACATGAAATAGGATACTTTTCAGCTTTTTAGGAGAGTGATTTTTTTTTTTTGTATGACTGTCCAAACTAACCTCAGGTGCCTGAAGGTTAGGATTAATTTTTTTTTCTAGGACTCTGTTATGCTTGGAGCAGTACCTCCAGTCATAGAATCTCCAAGTAGGAGGAAACCCAGTGGTTTTTCTGGCCGATGTAAGACATGCACACTCTATATAGTACCTCCAACAACACAGGGCATAGCCAGTGAAGGTGAACATATTACTTTTCAAGGCAGCCAATTTTCAGACAGTCATAGGAAAGAAAGTTGGTTCTTTTCTGGAACTGAATCTCAATTCCCTTCTAACCACTGGACAAGTCCAGCCCTAGAAAGCATCACAGACTAAATATAGTTTCTCTTCCTTGTGAAAATTATTCACATATTTGTGAATGGCATCCATGTCTATTCCTCTCCCCCGCGTTAGGCTGAGTTTCCCTTTTCTTGAAGCTAAGTTCCTTCCACTGTTGCTTGTATAAGAACAGCATGGAATCCTTTGGAGTCATATTGGGTGGACATCAAATTTCCATGTGCTTAACCTGGGAAGTTTATTAGATCCCTCTTTAATGCCTCAGAGAGATGGAAGTGGTAATACCTAACTTAAAAATTGCATTAGGGATTAAATGTGTGAGTGTATGCATAATACTAGACACAACATAGGTGCTCAATGATAACAATAACTACATTGATAATTATTGTTTTACATAGAATGTTTCTCCTGCTATTCTTGGCCTTCTTTGATGAAAGTGTTCAATGTGTCAACATGTGAAGAAAGAAAAATAATTACTTTCATTTTTCGTACTGTTCCTAGGTGTGGTTTAATCTTAGATTTTAAGACTAAAATGTCATAGAGACATTTGAAATCACTTCTAATTAATAAATTTTGTGAAAGTTGCAGAGTGCTCATTATGTGTCATTCACTGTGTTTAGTGCATTAGGTGCATCGTGCACTGTCTCCATTACATTAATTCTATGGGGCAAAAGGCATTTATTTATTTATTGGCTGCGTTGAGTCTTCGTTGCTGCACGCGGGCTTTCTTTAGCTGTGGTGATCAGGGGCTACTCTTCATTGCAGTGAGCGGGCTTCTCATTGCGGTGGCTTCTCTTGTTGCAGAGCACAGGCTCTAGGCACGGGGGCTTTGATGCTCCGTAGCATGTGGGATCTTCCCCGGGCCAGGGATCAAACCCCTGTCCCCTGCATTGTCAGGTGGATTCTTAACCACTGCGTCGTCAGGGAAGTGCCCCAAAGACCATTATTTTCCTCATTTTGTAGAAAAGCAAACTGAGATTTAGTGATACTAAGAAACTTGTGCAAATTCACATAGCTGTTAAGTAGCAAAACTATTATTATCCAAGTCTCTCTGATATAACATATAGCACAAGTGGTCCACAGTCAGGTGTGGGGTTGCTGGCATAATTCATGGTCCTATGAATTTTTTTTTTTAATTAATCAACTGAAGCTGTCTTCTAGGATAAAGTCCTACTCTGATGGGAAACTTCTGGACATCGAATCCAAATTGAGGACAGTGTCAATGGGAATAAAGGAAAGAGAAGATTCCTTATAAAAGGAATGGGTGGGTCAGAGGGCAAAGCCAGGAGATCTCAGGAAGTATATGACAATTTTAAAATTTACTTTACAAAAAAACAGGGAAGAACAGGCTCTAGAGCTGGGGTGCTGGAAGAGACGGAGAGTCCAAAATGGCTCCATTCACATAGTTGCTTGCCATTTGCAGGGGCCTTAGCTGAGACTCTCAGCAGAGGTCTTGACCTTCTCCAGATGGGTCTATCATCAAGACTTCTTGAACCTCCTCAAGCCTTATGGCTGAGTTACAAGAAGAAAGCGGAAAGCAGAGGCTGTCAGTTCTCTTAAGTCTGGGGCTCAGAATTTCCAGGAAATCACCTTTGCTGGTCAAAGCATCACAAGATCAATCCAGATTCAGGGTGTGGGGAAATAAATTCCACCTCTCAAGAGGAGAGTACCACATTTGTCAAGTAAGAAAAGAACGGATGGAGGCCATCTTTGGAGACTATTTACCATATATGCTTATACTAAAATGCAAAGGATGAACCTAAAAGTGTATCCAGTTGTTGATATAACTATGCTGAGAGAAACTATTCCAAAACTGACATTAAAATGAAGTAATAGATTATACATCTTTAGTAGGTATATTTTAAGGACAAAAATAACAACAAAGTAAAATGTATATCTTAAAATGATTTTAGAAATCATACTATTTGTGGTAGTATTGATATTGACAATCTGGGACTTGTGTATAAGCTGGAAAAAAAGAAAATTATATGATATTTAAGTTTATCATGTTATTAAGAATCAGGATTCGTGGCATGGGAGAAAGAAGACAGTATAAACTCATGAAGTATTTTATCTTAAACATTTTTTGAATATTTTACCTTAAAAATATTGTCCACTGAAAATTTCTGAAAAAATAAGCAACTTAGAAGAAATACACAATTAGCACTCAGTTGAAATATTATGTCTCACTAAAAATAATGAGAGTTCCTTGGGAAAATGGCTGATTCTGGTGGTACGAAATGTGCAAGATGGGCATACCAAATAGCAAGGAAACTATCAAAGACATAAAAAAAATCATACCAGGACTTCCCTGGTGGTCCAGTGGTTAGGACTTCACCTTCAAATGCAGGGGGTGCGGGTTCGATCCCTGGTTGAGGAGATAAGATCCCACATGCCTCATGGCCAAAAAATTAAAACAGAAGCAATGTGGTAAAAAAAATTCAACAAAGACTTCCCAAAAATGGTCCACATCAAAAACAAAAAATCTTAAAAAAAAAAAAAAAATCATACCAAAAGTACTCAGGAGCCCACTTGAGGAATTTCTCAGTGGTCAAATAAGGGACAATTTGGCCATAAACAAGGATATAACTATAATAAATTTAAACATATCACATAGTTTAAATCTATGAGTTCCTAATAATAGCTTAAAAAAAGCTTATAGCTCAATATTGGAGGATGCTAGGAAACCAGCTTATTATTTTTAAAACTGGTAAATAAAGGAAAAGAACAAGCATTTATCCTTTCTCTTCTATATGTATTTGGCTACTCCTGGGTAACCATATAGTAGATGTGTAATGCGCCTCTTTATAGAAGTGTTGTAGTTAATAAGTAAAGAAAGAATATTAGACTTAGATATCACCATATTTCAATTCTCCAAACAATTAGTGAATGTATTCATTCATGATCAGTGGCCTCTATCATCACAGTATAGAGAGAACCAGACCTCTTGATGAAAGAACAAAACAGCATTTATGAAGTAGTCTTGCAAAAGCATCCAAGTAAAAATGAGCAGCAAACTGATTAAGGCTCCAGATTCAAAATCCAATTTATAAGAAACCCAGTAATCAGAGGAACACGTTAAACGGCAGTCACAGGTTGTAGTCGGCAAGATGCAGACCACAGGAAAATCTACAGAATGAGTAACCTAATTTATTCAACAAATAAATTATAATAAAATAAAAGATACAGAGAAGATGCCTACAGATTTTAGAGACATTAATCAATTACAATGTGTAATTTTAATTTTAAAAGTAAAAAAGAATTTGTTTTACACACATATACTATATTATATATATATACATACGTGTGTATATATATGTGTATACACACACATATACACATTATACACTTATTGTGTATATATATACATTATACACTTTATGATATATATCACATTTTTTGACAGAATTGGAAATTTTAAAACTGGATATTTGATATTCAATGATAGTAAAAAAAATACTGTTAAATAATTTTAGATGCAATAATTACATCTAAATCTCAAATTTCAACACATATTTCTTTCTCTTTCCCCAATATTTGTGCATTGTCTGGACAGTTCTGCCTCAGGCTATGGGCTTGTGTTCAAATGTGTCCCATGAGTTTCTCAGTCTCCCTAGATCTCATGTTTTTTTAGAGACAGATGACAGGAGCACAGAGGTCAGACTTAATCACACAGCACTATGCAGTCTTTGCTGGTGTCATGAGCGCTAACATTTCAAGCTATTTTCATGGCCAAGTTCAACATCTACAGGTGAGGACACAAACTCTGTCCACAGAGGTGGAACTGTAAAGCCACATGGTAAAGGTCATAAATGGGTAATTCTATAATAAAGTAGGAGTGAAAACATGAGATCAGTAACCCATTCTACGATATACTTATAACTTTTAAAAATAAGTTTTTATCTTTTAGAGATAAATATTAACATTTATGGATTAAATGATATGATGCCTGACATTTACTTCAATATGATAAAGGTGAGGGTATTTATAAAACAGGGTCTTCCATAAGTTGATAAATATTGTAGTTACGTGACAGGAACATTGGGAGTTCATTTTACTATTGTTTTTGTTCCAACATAAAGAGTTAAAAATTTCAGAATAAGTAAAAAACAAATACTCGATGTCTTTTGTCATTATTTGTAGACCATAGAATCATGAACAAATATTTGCTAAGCATACTTAGGTATATCAATAGTTTTAAGTACCATCTTAGGGAAGTAGGATTTCTTAAAAATGAAGTAATTCTGAATTGTGAAAGGCCAGATAACAAACCAAGTATGTTTATTCTTTCTGAAAAACTTTTGAGTAATACATGCTAAAAATATAAATGACTGATGTTTCCCAAGAAAACCATTTCAATTCTATAAACAGGATATATCTACAATCACCTATTTAGTGATTATTCAGTGTTTCAGCAAAATGAATGATCATTTGTCTTTTCAACATATCACAGTTACTGGATGCAATAAAAAATAAAGTTCTAATCCCCTTTTCTTACCCATACTCTACATAACCAAATTACTGCCAAATTTACAAACTTTTATTCTGTTTCCAAGATTGTCCTAACACTTCACACTTTTGCTTAATGATATGATGTTATTGAGGTTATTTAGCTCTTCATTTTATTTATCTAGATTTCAAGATATTTATAACTTAAAATATATTTGAAGGTTACATAAGCCCTTTAGGTATCCTTTTATCAGCTTCATCTTCATTACTCTACAAAATCTCACTATACCTTCCAATCATGTGAAAAAACAGATTAAAAAAGACTTTTCTTTTGTTTTTTGTTGTTGTTGTTGTTTTTTGCGGTACGCGGGCCTCTCACTGTTGTGGCCTCTCCCGTCTCGGAGCACAGGCTCTGGACGCGCAGGCTCAGCGGCCATGGCTCACGGGCCCAGCCGCTCCGCGGCATGTGGGATCTTCCCGGACCGGGGCACGAACCCGTGTCCCCTGCATCAGCAGGCAAACTCTTAACCACTGCGCCACCAGGGAAGCCCCGAAAAAAGATTTTTAAGCGCTTTTCCTAATTACTAGGCAAACATTTAGAACTGAATAGTGCTTTTCTTAATTAATAGGCAAACATTTAGAACTGATATTTCTTCCCAACTCATTGAATCTGTATCATAAGTCCTTAAACAACAATAAAAGCAATCATAAAATAGTGCAATGTTCTAACAAATTAAAATATTTACTCAGAAGTATTTTGTGCAGTAGAAATTATTTAAGTAATGCTGATTTGAAAATAAATTAGATTTTTGACTCTTACTTGATTCCATATGTGATTTGAGTATGAAAAGTTTATACTATTGATAACTGAACACAGATTTGGTGATATTTACAAACTGTAACTGACTAAACAGGAATGTACTGGAACCGAATTTGAAAACAACAGTCAGGGCACTCCACAACTCCTTTTCAAATCACCTAGCAGGGATTGGGAAGAAAAGATTTCAAACAGATGCCTATGATTCATTCTCTCCTGTTCTGGTAAGTGTGGAGAGTCACCTAGGAAAGAAAAAGGCTAGCGACGACCTGGTCTAATTTTGTAAACATGGTGATTGGGCCTCCTGGAAAATAGACTAATGCTATTCATAAGAGAGTGCTTATCTATGGAATATTTTTTAGCAGAATTCCCATGGTTTAGGATTGACATATTGATGAATAAAGCTAGAATCTGGCTTTATGAAGCATGGCTTCCTGTGAAATGTAACATATGCTATAACTATCTAGGACACACAACATCTATGTATGGCAATCTAAAGTGCCTTGCAAACTTTCTTAGATACCTCATCCAATACTTTGGGTCAGAGGGCTTTTCCACTGGGAGAAGGAAGGACCTGGGGAGGTGCTCTCAATGTTCCAGAGCATTCCCTGCTTTGCTTATGCCCCTTGCCTGCCCACAACCTTGAAAATATTAGTAAACCGTGGTACTGGGTATGGTCTTTTATTCATTTCTTTTATTTAATTGATTTATTTGTGTCAGACTGATTTAACAATATTTTAAAACACTTAAACGCTGTCTAAATTAAATCATGGGGTTTCCCAATAACTGTTTTGAACTATGTGACTCAGAAATAGAGTAATGGGTACTAAAGCTCTGGGTAGTTAGTGACAAGACCAAAACAAAATTCCTCCTTTTTGTAAGTAATTATAAACAATAATTAGTAAAAAGATTAGAAACTATTTCTAAGCAATATAAATTTTACTGATAATTGCACCTAGACTGATAAATCAAAAAATGATGTGTGCTGCATACTGAATATTTTATCTGTGATCTCTATAAAGGAAACCATAGTTACAAAATGAGGTTGCTTTCTATAATTGATACTGGGGTAGATATTTCTATACTGTTGTATTAACATTTTGAGGCTGCACACTGGAGGTTCTCTGAGAATGAACAGACATTCAAAGCGATTCTTTTACCTCAGAAGGGGCATGAAATTTTTCACAAATTAAAAAAAATATATTTTGAGAGATTTGCAGGTAATGTTGATCTCAATCCTCTTTTTATGTATCTTGAGAAACATTGCTATAAACAGATAAATTGTGACACTCCATCTCATTGATTTAATTATTTGATGCCATAATTAATATGATACCAATATTTCTAAAATATGTCTCTTTATTGACAGGGTATTTATAAAATCTTGAAATAAGATTTGAAGATAAAATCAAATTTCCCTGTAGAGGTGGCACAGGAATCAATTTAAGCTCAGAGATAAGACATAAATCAATGAAATTTTCTGGAGGGAAAGAGTGAAAAAGAAGAGGGAGCTGAGAAGACCAATATTGAAGAAAGAGGAGGCTGGGGTAAGAGTGACAAAGCTGGTAGAGCAGTGAAAGAAAGAGAGCAAGAAAAAGTATGTCAAATTAATAATTTAACTGTTTAGTAAATTTTATTTTCTGTCTTTGTTTAAGCCTCCCTAAAATAACCCTTTTAGGAAAAGTCCTAGTTGGAGAGCTCTTGAATGGTTCCATGTACACTGCATTGCAAGCTGAACAGCTTTGCATACATGTATGGTTTCTCTACTTCCAGAAAGACACTATTGACCGTCTCATCTAAAAATGCACACTTAGACAAGAATTGATCCCTCATGGGGTTTGCCTGCAAATGTCTACCTTCCAGGCATATGCCTTTATGCCTCACCCCTTCTGTTGCCCTCCCCACACCCACCCCCCTCCACATGGCAGCCCTCAGCAGGATTGGTGTCACCCCCAAATCATTCCCCAACCTACTGTGACAGAATGATTCCATGCACTTTTAGCACTTTGGGCACATCTCTATTTTTGCCCTGTACTTACTCCTGTCTGTTTATGTGTCTGTTTTCCTTATAAGACCAGGACCTAATTGAAGGCAAGAAATATTTGTTATTCATAGCTTAACCAACGACAAAATTTCTGGCAAACACTGGAAATATTTGTTGAATAAGTATTTTTTTATACAAGTGTCAAGCTGCCACATGATTCTACCTGTTTACATAATACATAATATGATTTTTATTTTTATTTTAAATGTGTTTAGCATCCAAGGCACATTTCAGTTTAAGTCTCATCAGTCTCCTGGTATAGACAAAGTTTAATGAGAAAATGTCTCATAGGAACTAAGTGATTGCATGATTGATGTCATGAGTTTACTTTCCTGTTACATGTATTAAATATGTATATATTTACCTCTCTATATAGAAAATTTGTATATGTATGCCAAGACTTTCTCCAGGTCCACCAATTTGGGAGTGCAAATAGAATCATAAAATAATAATGCTTTTTCTTGATTGTACTCTACCTACTCAGTATGTCTAAAATCCTGCCCAGGTATGTATTTTTGTAAGGTCCCTGGAATATGTCTCATTTATACCCATGCTCATGTTTCCTTCTCCTCTTCTGTTGCAGATCCTTTTTCATGGCATCCTGCTTGGATTGCTGAACCCAAGAGATCTGACTAACCACTGTGCTCTTGATGAGTACTTCCACTTAGATCTGGCATCTGGGAACAACCACTGTCACCAATGGACATTATATCACTCAAGTTTCAAAATAGCATGATATTCCAAGGTTAAGTGTGTGAAGATCTTTCTTTTTAAACAGCTTGTGGCGTGGGTGCAGGTCCTTGTCAGGCAACGCAGGGTTGTTAAAATCCAGAAAGAAACCTGTTGTGTCTATCTGGCGTGAGAAAGCAAAGGACAAGTTCAGGATGAACTCAGCATCTGGAAAGTAAGTGGGGGAAGATCCTACAGACGAGTTTATATACATCTTGTGTATAAACTCTGCTCAAGTCTCTAGCTGACCTCTGAATTATGGATGTGCTGGGTAGATTCTAAACAGCTTAGTTTCTAAGCTGGCTAAAATAGCTGAACTGAGATTGCAGAGTTTAGAGTTTGAGTTCAGCCATGAAACAAAATATCAGTACTTTTCAATGAAACGTAACAGAATCCAGAGTCTCCACGAGGTGTTATTCACAGTGCTCAGAGTATAGTTAAATTTATTAGATGGGAAGAAACAGGAAATTGTCACCCATACTTAATGAACTTAAAGAGAAAAGGCAATCAATGGAGACCAACTTCAGCATGACCCAGATTTGGAACTAGCAGGCACAGATCTTAAGCATTCATTAAAACTATGCTAAAAACTATAGAGGAAAATATAAGGGACAGGGCAATGGCGGCTGGCACATGTATTTGTGTATAGACACTCTATCCTTCATATAAAATAGCATTCATTATAAAAGTAGTGATGACAGAAAATAGCTTGATATGCACCCTCAAAAGGAGCATTGAATTCTAATTTGTTCTATAAGATATTCATTCATAATGAAGAATCGTTTAAAATGTACCTTGTTGGGTGCTATGAAGACAACAAAAATTAAATTTAGAAGTTACATATGGTTTTTCCATTAGCAGACCTAAGAGTTGACTTGAATCTGAACAACTATAATATAAGGCCCAAAATAATGTGTTTTATAAAAACAGTACTCAAAAGTAGTCTGAAGCCCTAGAGGTAGGCAGATTTATTTCCAGATTTTGGGAGGAGAAGATCTAAAAGTAAGGCTTTAAGATGACGTGACAGATAAGATGGATCTTAATAAAGGCTTAGATTTTTTTTTATATGTGGGCATGAAAAAACAAGCGTGAGCATCCAGGTGTACCCAGTAAAGAAAGTTCTAAATATAATGAAATGAAGTAGCTATCTTTGGCTGGAGGGTATAATTTGTGACAAAAGCAACGAGAGAGAATGTGCAAAGAATAGGTGGGTCCAGACTGAAAAATGCTGGACCGAGTAGTTTAGACGTGATTCCGAAGATACTAGGGAGCCAATAAAAGACAAGATACAAAAATCCAACAGTATTTCCTTTGAAAACCACAAATGCAAAAGGATTTCCATTATTTATTGTTTGTGATTGTAATCACCTAGTACAAAAGGCAAATGGAGTGGCTCTTATAATTTCAGTGCAGGTCTCTTTAGTCTGTTAAGGATTAAGTTACCACGTGACAGATTTGAGCAAAACAAAAGATAAATGTGCTATAAAATTACTTAACATTTTGGTTAAAAGATATATGTAAGAGCTTATAGTTTCACAAAATATTTCACTGTACTATTAAAAAGAGTCTACCCCTGCCACTTCTTGGCATAGGTGTGAGGCAAATTGAATTTCATCTTTCCAAATGAAAACCAATGCATAAAATACAAATTGCAATTAAATTGTATGTTGCTAAGCTTATCTGCTAATATTTTCAGGTAAGCAAATATTTCTTTCCTAAGACCCTTTCTGCAGCCTTTTCTGATGAAAAAATTCAGAAGATTAACTATCAGGCAGTTGTAAAATTACATTGACATTTTAAAAATATTAATAATAAAGACAAAGCATGAAAAAATATTTTAAAGCCTAATGTTAGGTAGGAAAACAAATCCTTTGTGGGTAATGTGTTTTTACAGTATTTCAATGGGAATATTTTGGGTTTTTGGAATGTCAGAATATAATATTACCAGAGTATCTCAAAACAGGAAGGACAATGGAATTTTATGTCTTTGCTCTCATAATGCTTATTTTATCCTTCACATTACAGCTAATGGCCTCAAGGAAAAGAGCATACACATGTAGCCATGCACACATTTTATTACATGCAATAAGTGAGTTATTATGTGATACTTTTTGACTTCAGATAGCTAATGCAGCACTCATTTTTTTCCCCTAAATTTGTTTTGTGGCATGGAATGGTGTCTAAGTAGCCCTCCTGAGATAATCTATATTGATATATACATAAATGTTCCATATATTCTGCAAGTTCATATAGTGCATTTTGTTTAGAACATTCCCTCCAATGGTCTTAGGTAATGTTCTATGGAAATGTCTCATTGAAGATGTGAGTCACTTTCTCAAGATAAAGTTGTCCTTGTAAATGATCCCATTGCTTACCAAAAAAAAAAAAAAAGTGTGTGTGGGGAGGTGGAAAAACCGTGATTTTTTTTTCCTTCTGAAAGGGAAAATAACCCAACAAATTTTGGTCTTACCATTTCATTTCCTCTTACTTGCTGGTTTTATGTTATTAATATATTTTAAAGTTTACTACTTAATCAAGATCAGGAAGGCTAATGAACTTAATATATTTCCATGCACTGACAATCAAATTGTGATCATAAAATGCCAGATGGCACACTCATTATAAAAACAGTGTGCTCACTTTTGTTTTGTTTTGTTTTGTCTTGCTTTGGGTTTCCTGGTAGGTGCTTTGTTCTATGACTTTGGAATTTTTGCAGTTATCCTTGGTATCTCTCTCTAGCATTCGCATAAAATCATTTATACCCAAGTCTCCTGAGATCCAAGCTCAAATATGTCTCTCTCTTTATTAAACCGTCTCATATTGCTCTCTTTATTAAACCAGCTCTTTTTATTTTATAGGATTCTTTTCACTAAAAACCATACAATAAAAAAGGGCTTAAAATTACAACTTGACCCCAATTCATGATCAACATAAAGAAATACAGGCATCCTTGAACTCGTTATATTGCTTTCTACTCATGTTGTTGCTGTTTACTCTAAATATGCTCAAGAGCACTCCTAGCAACAATATTTAATAGCATATGACCAATCTTCTATTACTTGGTTCTCACACAAAGTTATAAGATTGTATGAATAACATACAGAATGGTGCCAACAAAATTGTCTTTTTTACAATCTGACCAGTGATTAAACACAGGCAACTTGCTGCTTCATCCAGCTTCTGTTCCTTGTACACTGATTGAGAAGGTCTTATAACACCTAGAATTTTGGACTTATGTGCTCAAACATTAGACGGTGCTAGTCCGACTCCTTTCAATGCTTAGGTCACGAAACCAATAAATACTTCCCATCCTCTCCTTTTCACACACCCTGGGTCCAACATGCCTTTAAAACAGGGTCAAATCTGTGACCCTCTCTGATTTACGTCTGTGAGTTATCAAACGCTAACTGGCCTATAGCTGCTTGTGTAAAACAATCTGTTACACAAGCACCTCAGTTTTCCCTGAATGAAAATGTTAGTCCGTGAGCTCACCTTCTGAAGGATGTAAGGAACTTGAAGAGGTATCTCAGTTTATCCATCAGCATCTCCCTGAAATGATCTCCCATAAAGAAATAGAAGACAGGGTTGATGACACTGTTCAGAAAGGCCAACGGCCGAGTCACAATGTACAAGGAGTTGATGGTGGCCTTAGTGCATGGGGTCTGCTTCCAGATCCCCCAGCGTGAAGCAATCCTCACGTTTCGCATGATGTGATAGGGAGTGAAAAGCACGGAGAAGATCACAACTGCCATGATGACTAAGGTGAGAGGCTTCTCAAGGGGCAAAGCAGTAGAGAGCTGCCTGCTCCTATGCTTCAGGAAGACACCAATCTTGAAATAAAAGAAGCACATCACAAAAAGAGGAATGAGGAACCCCAAGAAGGTTAGACATATGCTGTAAATGAGGACGTTACTGGGGTCTCCAGAACTTGCATAATCAGTACAGTTGGTGTGTTTGGAAGCTACAACAGGATTTATAAGAGAAAGTATGGGCAGGAGCTCTAAGGTTACTAAACCCCAAATGGCTGAAGAGATTAAAACAGCAAACTTTTTCTTTTGTAGGAAGTGTTCCCGGAACGGATACTTCATGAGCATGTATCGATCAATGCTGATAAAAGTGAGGAAAAGAATGCTGGTGTAGAGGTTAGCATGAAGTACATATCGGTTGCTTATGCAGAGCACATCCCCATATGTCCATTTTCCCTGGGCATATTGTCTCATCAGCATGGGGAGGGTACACAAAAAAGCCAAGTCACAGATAGAGAGATTAAAGAGATAGATGTTACTGCTGTTCCAGTTCTTCAGGCAGAAGATGTAGCCAAAAACAACAGCAGTATTCCCAAGGATTCCTACAATAAACTCAAACCCGTAAAAAATGGAAAGGTAGTACTTTTCCAGAGCAGCCTCCACTGCCTGCCAGTTTTCACAAGTTGCATTCCATGCCTAAAGAAGAGAGAGAGAAAATATAAGGATGAATCACTAGACTACGACTGAAGATAAAACTGCAGAACTTCAGCAGCATCAACATCATCATCAAATAACACTTAAAAGTTGAACTGCAGAGAGTTGGTTACGTTAGTAAGGAGTGCATATGTATACAAACATAATCATGTACATATATATCACTAATATATTATTTCAACAAATATTTATTGAGTTCCTTTGAACTATATGCTAGACACGGGATCACAGCCATGAGTAAAACAAAGCTCCTCATCTCAAATAATTTATACTCTCGGGAAAAATCAGGAAATAAATAAGTGCATATCAGGTAATGATAAAGAGTATCAAACATAAAGAAAAGCACATGCAAAGGCGCAGACGTGGAAACATGCATAGAGGACTTGACAAACACAAGGAGGCCAAGAGAAAGTGCAGTGAAGTAAGTGAAGAGTCAAATTCAATGTGTGTCTTCAGGATTGACTGTGGTCCCTAGCATATCACAGTTGTTCAACAAATCCTCTGAGTTAAATTTAATTGAACCATAACCTAGAAGAGGAAACAGGAATTCTTATAACTCTAGTCTTGCAATATTAATAGCTTTGATTATGTTTTCATATTGACAAAGGATTATGCTTGTTGTTTTAAGTTTATAAAACACAACGCCAGTTTTTAAAAATTTTTTGCAACAAGACAACATATTTATTGACATGTTATATGCCCAGCACATCACAAATATTATCTCTAATTTTCAGAAGAATCCATTTATCTCAATCCCACTTCCATCCTACTAGACATGAGAACAACCTGGGTTGAAGAATTAAATTACTAATCACAGGTCACCAAATGCCAGAGCCAGAATTTGACCTTCAGCCTATTGCACCACACGCAGTGATCTTTCACTACATACTTCAGCATGCTTGTTATGGGATGGACTGTGCTCCCCACAAATTCCTATGGTGAGGCCCCAAAGCCCAGTACCTCAGAATTTAACCATATTTGGAGCTGGACCTTAAAAGAAGTAATTAAGGTTACATGAGATCATATATATTTGTGTCCATATATGATGAGAAAGAGACGGCAGGGATGCATGCACATAGAGGAAAGGCCATGTGAGGACATAGTCAGAAGACAGCCATCTGCAAGCCAAAGAAAGAGGCCTCAAGAGAAACCAAACCTGCCGACACCTTGATCTCGGATTTCTACCCTCTAGAACTGTGAGAAAATAAGTTTCTGTTGTTTAAGCCACCCAGTCCAAAACATTTTGTTATGGCAGACCTAGCAACAAATATAGTGCTCAAAATAGTATTCTTAACATTTAATAGAATCTGTACAACTCCAGTGTTAAAACATGATTTTAAAAATTTAAAATATGAAGCTGAAAATATTAGTAATAACAATACCAGTGGCCACTATTTACTGAAAACTTATAGTGTACTAGGCACTGTGCTCACCACTTTCCGAGGATGATCTCATTTAATACAGTGACATAAGGGACTGGGGATTGTTATTACTTTCACTTTATACACAAAGTCACTGAGTCTTGAAAGGTCATACATTTAGTAATAGACCACAATCATAGCCCCTTCTGAATAGGGGCCATGAAAATAAGCAATCTGATTCATTCAAACTTCAAAAGTCTTGCTCATCTGCCACTTTCTCTCTTTAAAGAGGCAAGATTATTTGTGGTCGGATAGACTATTTAAAGAATTGAATTTCTTAAAAATGTACTGGATTGCCATTTTGAAATATTAAATCCTACTTATTTCTAGTAAGAAACAAGCAAGGTTGAAAATAAAATTTTCTAAAAATTTCCTATCAAATAGGCCTCGGAGTGTTAGTTGCAATCAAATGATTCTCTTAGTATAGTATTTTGGTAAATAGAGCAAAATAAGAACAAATGCATCTGAACTGCCTCTTCTGGGACGCATGCAAACATTGAGCAGAATTTTCTGTAATGAAGGCATCTGGAGAACTTTTATTGATTTTTGTCAAATTCAAATGTTTTGTTTCAGTTGAAGATCACTGCTACTTTTTTTTTTTTTTTTGGCTGTGCCACGAGGCTTCCGGAATCTTAGTTCCTCAACCAGGGATTGATCCGAGCTCCCCTGAGGTGAAAGCACCGAGTCCTAACCACTGGACTGCTAGGGAGTTCCCAAGATCGCTGCTACTTTGAGAGTGTTTTATTTACAAAAATAATTCATGGAATTGTAGATATGATAAATGCAATATTTTGATAAGTTATTTTTAATCACTTACTTTAAAACATCCTAAATTCCTCTGAGATTCCTCTAAATTCCTCTCCTCAAGGCTTTCCATGGCAACCTGCCACAAAGTCCAACACTAGAAGAAGCTAGATCGAAACTTCCTCAGGCAGCAGACACATTGAACGATGCTGAAGAACCAAGCAAATTGGTTTCACTCTGTGTTTGACGTTATGTGATTCTACTGCTCTCTCACATTGCCCGCGACTTATTACATTTTTAATTGTCATACCTTTCCAATTTTTTTAAACCTCTGTCCTACTCATCATGGATGAGTTTTGCCTACAAATCCCTGAGACAGAGCCCGTCCACTGGGTGTCCACTCTCTGGTTCCTTCCTCCGTTACTGTCCTCTCCTCCTTCCTTCCTGTGACAACAGAGAATATCTATTCCTCTGGGCTTACTCCAGATCCAACTCATTCCCAAATTCTCAAGATTCCTACACGTTATCCGTCTTGTCTCTTTACTGTCTCTTCAGCTTCCCCACCTCAACTGCATCCTTTTGATCAGCATTTAGACAGTCTCATCTTGTCAGTCTTAAAAACAAGACATAGGAGACCTTCAAGATGGTGGAAGAGTAAGACGTAGTGATCACCTTCCTCCCCATAAATACATCAGAAATACGTCTACACGTGGAACACCTCCTACAGAACACCTACTGAACGCTGGCAGAAGACCTCAGACCTCCCAAAAGGCAAGAAACTCCCCACGTACCTGGGTAGGGCAAAAGAAAAAAAGAATAAACAGAGACAAAAGAATAGGGACGGGACCTGCACCAGTGGGAGGGAGCTGTGAAGGAGGAAAGGTTTCCACGCACTAGAAGGCCCTTCGCGGGTGGAGACTGCGGGTGGCGGAGGGGGGAAGCTTCGGAGCTGTGGAAGAGAGCGCAGCAACAGTGGTGCAGAGGGCAAAGCGGAGAGATTCCCACACAGAGGATTGGTGCCGACCGGCACTCACCAGCCCGAGAAGCTTGTCTGCTCACCCGCCAGGGCGTGCGGGGCTGGGAGCTGAGGCTCGGGCTTCGGAGGTCGGATCCCAGGGATAGGACTGGGGTTGGCTGCATGAACACAGCCTGAAGGGGGCCAGTGCACCACGGCTAGCTGGGAGGGAGTCCGGGAAAAGGTCTGGAGCTGCCGAAGAGGCAAGAGACCATTGTTTTGGGGTGCGCGAGGAGAGGGCATTCAGAGCACCGCCTAAACAAGTTCCAGAGAAAGGTGCGAGCGGCGGCTATCAGCGCAGACCCCAGAGACGGGCATGAGATGCTAAGGCTTCTGCTGCCACCACCAAGAAGCCTGTGTGCGAGCACAGGTCACTATCCACACCTCCCCTCCGGGGAGCCTGTGCAGCCCACCACTGCCAGGGTCCCGGGATCCAGGGACAACTTCCGCAGGAGAACGCACGGTGAGCCTCAGGCTGCTGCAACGTCATGCAGGCCTCTGCCGCTGCAGGCCCGCCCCGCATCCGTGCCCTTCCCTCTGGGACAACATTAAATGCACCAACATTTGAATTATAGGGGTCCCAGAAGAAGAGGAGAAAAAGAAAGGGACTGAGAAAATATTTGAAGAGATTATAGTTGAAAACTTCCCTAGTATGGGAAAGGAAATAAGTCCAGGAAGCACAGAGAGTCTCATACAGGATAAATCCAAGGAGAAATACTCCAAGACACATATTAATCAAACTGTCAAAAATTACAAAGAAAACATATTAAAAGCAGCAAGGGAAAAACAACAAATAATACACAAGGGAATCCCCATAAGGTTAACAGCTGATCTTTCAGCAGAAACTCTGTAAGCCAGAAGGGAGTGGCAGGACATATTTAAAGTAATGAGAGGGAAAAATATACAACCAAAATTACTCTACCCAGCAAGGATCTCATTCAGATTTGATGGAGAAATTAAAATCTTTACAGACAAACAAAAGCTAAGAGAATTCAGCATCACCAAACCAGCTTCACAACAAATGCTAAAGGAACTTCTCTAGGCAGGAAACACAAGAGAAGGAAAAGACCTACAATAACAAACCCAAAACAATTAAGAAAATGGTAATTGGAACATACACATTGATAATTACCTAAATGTAAATGGATTAAGCTCTACAACCAAAAGACATAGACTAGCTGAATGGATACAAAACCTAGACCCATATATATGCTGTCTACAAGAGACCCACTTCAGACCTAGGGACACATACAGACTGAAAGTGAAGGGCTTTTAAAAGATATTCCATGCAAATGGACATCAAAAGAAAGCTGGAGTAGCAATTCTCATATCAGGCTAAATAGACTTTAAAATAAAGACTATTACAAGAGACAGAGAAGGACACTACATAATGATCAAGGAATCAATCCAAGAAGATATAACAATGGTAAATATTTAGGCACTCAATAGGAGCACCTCAATACATAAGGCAAATGCTAACAGCCGTAAAAGGGGAAATCGACAGTAACACAATCATAGTAGGGGACTTTAACACCCCACATTCACCAATGGACAGATCATCCAAAGTGAAAATAAATATGGAAACACAAGCTTTAAATGATATATTAAACAAGGTGGAGTTAATTGATAGTTATGGGACATTCCATCCAAAACAACAGAATACACTTTCTTCTCAGGTGTTCATGGACCATTTTCCAGGATAGATCATATCTTGGGTCACAAATCAAGCCTTGGTAAATTTAAGAAAATTGAAATCGTATCAAGTATCTTTTCCGACCACAACACCATGAGACGAGATTTCAATTACAGGAAAAAATCTGTAAAACATACAAACACATGGAGGCTAAAAAATACACTACTTAATAACCAAGACATCACTGGAGAAATCAAAAAATACCTAGAAAAAAAATGACAGTGAAAACAAGACAACGTAAAACCTACAGGATGCAGCAAAAGCAGTTCTAAGAGGGAAGTTTATGGCAGTACAATCCCACCTCAAGAAACAAGAAACATCTCAAATAAACAACCTAAATTTACACCTAAAGCAATTAGAGAAAGAAGAACAAAAAACTCCTAAGTTAGCAGAAGGAAAGAAATCATAAAGATCACATCAGAAATAAATGAAAAAGAAATGAAGGAAAAAATAGCAGTGATTAATAAATCTAAAAGCTGGTTTTTTGAGAAGATAAACAAAATTGATAAACCATTAGCCAGACTCATCAAGAAAAAAAGGGAGAAGACTCAAATCAATAAAATTAGATATGAAAAGAAGTAACAACTGACACTGCAGAAATACAAAGGATCATGAGAGATTACTACAAGCAACTATATGCCAATACAATCGACAACCTGGAAGAAATGGACAAATTCTTAGAAAAGCACAACCATCTGAGACTGAAGCAGAAAGAAATAGAAAATATAAACAGACCAATCACAAGCACTGAAATTGCGACTGTGACTAAAAATCTTCCAACAAAAAAAAAGCTCAGGACCAGATGGCTTCACAGGCAAATTCTATTAAACATTTAGAGAAGAGCTAACACCTATCCTTCTCAAACTCTTCCAAAATATAGTAGAGGGAGGAACACTCCCAAACTCATTCTACGAGACCACCATCACCCTGATACCAAAACCAGACAAAGATGTCACAAAGAAAGAAAGCTACAGACCAATATCACTGATGAATATAGATGCAAAAATCCTCAATAAAATACTAGCAAACAGAATCCAGCAGCACATTAAAAGGATCATACACCATGATCAAGTGGGGTATATCCCAAGAATGTAAGGATTCTTCAATATAGGCAAATCAATCAATGTGATACACCATATTAATAAATTGAAGGAGAAAAACCATATGATAATCTCAATAGATGCAGAAAAATCTTTTGACAAAATTCAACACCATTTATGATAAAAACCCTCCAGAAAGTAGGCATAGAGGGAACTTACCTCAACATAATAAAGGGCATATATGACAAACCCACAGCCAACATCATTCTCAATGGGAAATACTGATACCATTTCCACTGAGATCAGGAACAAGACAAGGTTGCAGGACAGGAATAAAGACGCAGACGTAGAGAATGGACTTGAGGACACAGAGAGGAGAAAGGGTAAGCTGGGACGAAGCGATAGAGTTGCACGGAATTCTATATACTACCAAATGTAAAACAGGTAGGTAGTGGGAAGCAGCTGCATAGCACAGGGAGATCAGCTCAGTGCTTTATGACCACCTGGGGTGGGATAGGGAGGGTGGGAGGGAGACGCAAGAGGGAGGAGATATGGGGATATATGTATATGTATAGCTGATTCTCGTTGTTATAAAGCAGAAACTAACACACCATTGTAAAGCAATTATACTCCAATAAAGAGCTTAATAAATAAATAAATATATAAATAAATAAAAAGATCATAAAAAGTGAAGCAAATTGTTTAGACTTGCTGAGACAGGCAACAGGGAACCACTAGGTGGTGATGAAAGTGGTATTTTAAGATTAGTCTTAGAGCAGAATGGATTAGTGGGGAGAGACCTCAGTCAGAGGCCATGTGGTGGCCGAATTTCTAGAAATGAGCTAGCAAGCCATGAAAAGATGTGGAGGAACCTTAAATGCATATTACCAAGTGAAAGAAGCCAATCTGTAAAGGTTATATTCTGTGATTCCAACTCTTTGACATTCTGGAAAACGTAAAACTATAAGGATAATAAAAAGATCAGGGGTTACCAGGGGTTTAGGGGGAGGGAGGGAAGGATGATTAGGTGGAGCACAAAGGATTTTTAGGGCAGTGAAGCTATTTTGTATGATGCTGGAATGGTGGATACTTGTCATTATGCATCATCCAAACCCAGAGAATGTACGACACAAAAAGTGATCTCTAATGTATATCTCTAATGGATCAGTATTGAACTCCTTCTTTATCTAGGCTCTGCCCGGATGATCTCATCCACTTTCTCTCTTTAATGACCATCCACATATCAACCTCTCAATGTTTATCCCAGCACAGACCTGTCTTATAAGCTCTACTGGTTTATACTTATTACCACGGATTGATCTCTCAGAAGTACCTCTACCTCCAGAAATCCTATATAAGCTCTCCAACTTCCTTCTCAGTCTTGATGTACCTCCACCTAACTCAGTGAATGGCCACACCATTTACCCAGGTGGTCACCTCAGATATCCAAGCAACATCCTTGAAGTCATCTGTTGCTCACCTCCAATAACAACTAAACTATCCATGTCTCGTTGACTATAATGTCTGGATATTTCTCCAATTCACCACTATTGCTCCATCTCCTTCATCACCATTCTAATCCAGGCTACTATCATCTTGGACTATACCATATCCTTCCATGGTCTCCTCACATCTTCTCTGGCCCTCTTTTAATCTACCTTCAACATGATAGCTAAACAATCTTAAAAAAAACTACAATCAAAATTCCAATCATATTACTCTACTCAACCAAAACGTTTCAATAATTTTTTACTGTCTAAGGAATAAAGTCCAAAATTTTTAATGAGACTTCAAGGCTTGCATGGTCTGGCTCCTGGACTCCACTTCAGCCTCACCTGGTATTATTCTCCTCCTTTCTCATCTTTCTTCCTGCTCTTTGAATGCACAGACAACTTTCCTAATGTTCAGTTCATTGAATTTTTCTCTGACATATTCCCCCTATGATCCTTGCTCCATCACATACTCTGTCTTACATCTACAATTCTTTCAGACCTCAGTGTCAGTGTGGGTTTCCCAAGATAGGATCTCTGACTCCCTAGTCTAATTAGCACCCCCTCACCGCCACATTGTATACTTATCTTGCTCTTAGCATTTCTCACAACTTTATCTTACTCACAGTTTACCTTTTACACCTGGTACAGTGACTACCAGGTAAGTAGATGGTCTGTAAATGCTTGCTCAGTGGAAAGAGGAATATAAACACTTGACTGTTTACAAAACATCTTTATAAATGTTTCCTCCAAGGTCAGATAAGTAGTAAATCCACCAAATTAAGCTCCTTGCTCTATTTCCCTATAAAAGATGATGCTGCATATAGTATGACAAATATTCAAAACTGGCAACTGGAGTAGTGATAGCTGTGATTTAGACATATTGTTGTAGAAGGTAAAATTTGATATATATATCTTCTAAGATCAATTTTTTAAATTAAAATTAACAAAAAAATTAGAAATTTACATCTGAAATTAATAAACCTTAGAAAGCTTAGGACATGTACCAAAGTATTAATACTTTTATCCCTAGTGATGAGATTCCAGATAATTTTTATTGTGTCCTTTCTCCTTTTGGTTTATCTGGACTTCCTATTTTTTTCTGCAGATCAGCATGTACAATATTAAAAATTCTTAGGAATACAGCTGAAGGTCAATGGTCTTTTAAAAAATAATAATAGGCTTTAGTTTCTAGCTCACTGGTAATTTTTCAATATTATTTTTTACTCTATTCCCAGCAACTTCCCATTCCACCATTTCTGGAAGTTCTCCCTTCCTTGCCTTCTATGACATGGCAATCTCCTTGTCCTCCTTCCTCTCTCTGTAGACTCTTTTATGGTCTAATCCTTCTTTGCCCAAGTTGTAAATATTGGAGTTTCTCAAGGCTCAGTTCTAGGCAACTCTATTTTGGGAATACTCAAAACTCTGATGCACACACTCAAATGAATATTAAGACAATAGGAAGTCTCATTATGACAAGAAACTTACTTGTTTTATTTTCGTATTTCCTCCTTTTCTAGTCATAATTCTTATCTTTCTGCCTAGTCAGTTCTTAAATGTACTGACTTATGTCAGTAACTTATGTGTAGCCTAAAGCTTTGTCTGCCATAGAAGAAAAATACATCCATGAAGACTTGTATAACTAGAAGCCAGACTACCAATAGCTACCACTCGGGCAGGTAGGGGCCATGTTGATGCCACAGAGAATTCTTCTGCTTTTGAGCCATCCACTAGGATTGAGAGATTAAGGGAGGTAGCAGGGATAAAGAACACCACAACTAGAATAAGGGAAGTGAATGACTAACCATTGTCCTGCTTCGAGTGGTTGCTTCATTCATTTTTTAAAGAATAACTTTTAAAAACACCTGTTATTATGTAACACTCACTCAGAAAAAGCAGATAGGCAAAAAAAAAAAAAAAAAAATCAAAAATTTCTATAACCAACCATTCTTAATATTTGGATACCCTCCTACACTTTGATATATACTTGAATTTATCTTTACAAAAATGATATTATACTCTTTATGATGTTTTATAATCTGCTTTTTTGATACATTTATTTCATTCTTAAAATAATTTTTCTAAGTCCAATATTAGTAATTTGTGCTTTTATAAAGGTAAGGTTGTCTAATATTTGCAAACCAATTTAACCTCACCAGGACCCACAGTTTTTAGATTTCAAATTGGATGATATTTGTAGCTGCATGTGTTTTTAGTGTGGCCATCACAATTCTACAAATTGATGAAGTAAGCTAGTCCTTTAACCAAAATTCCTGTTGAAGAGGAACTTTTCTCATGAAAAATTAATATTTCTCTCCTGCTTTGTAGTGGTTATATTTTTAATTTTTAGGAAATAGAAATCATAATAAATAGGTTATAGCTGATTTGGATTAATTATTTTTAACAGTTTTTTCCTTTAGATATTGGCAATTAAAGTGAATTCTTTAATTATATTTATAAAAATATATCCAAACCTGTTAGAGGTATTAAACTATAAATAATATTCAACTTACTTACATAAGCAGATCAGTAGTTCTCATTTTTAATTTAGGAATAATGTTTCTTTCACTTTAATTGTATTCAGCCTTTTAAAAATGAACATTTTTAAAACTTAACTTTAAAAATATGTTTGATAGTCTGTTAGCTTTTAAACTGCTTTTTCTTATAATCATCACAATTAAACAAAGAACATTTATAAAATTTTAATTCTTAACTACAAGTTTATATAGCAATGAGTAATTTATAAACAAATTAATTTTTCATTGATAAACTGAATGAAAATATTTACACTAAAAATATACAATCATTTAATATTGATGACTTCATTTTTAATATATTTTTATATATTCCAAAAATTACACCAGAAATCAAGATATTAAAAAGTGATAGTATGGTATCAACTTGTGTGTTAATGAAGTTCTTTAAAAGTACTTCACCACTTATTAAAAGTTCTGAAAGGTGTAATAGCAATAGTTTCTGCAATTTTCTTTTTTTCCTTGGTGAACTATATATATTCTTGAATAATGTAATTTTTACAAACATAAATGCTAAATTTCATTTCTGGAATGTCTTAAAATTTCCTCTAACACATTATTTTCTGAACATGCAAATATTATAGACTAGATTCTTTCATCTGATTTAGAAACTTTAAATTACGTTCTATAAGTAGTTATATGTATTTAAGTAAATCCAATTACTCTTTTTGTTGAAATATCAGTTACCAAGACATTAGTAAATAAAATAAATTTAATAAAATTAATTTAATAAAATTTATAAAATAAATTATAAAGTAAATTTAGTACTTAATAAAATAAATTTAGTATTTGGTAATAAAATAAATTTAGTATTAAATTTAATACAATAAATTTAATATTTATTAATAAAATAAAATTAATAAAATAAATTATTTTATTAAAATAATAAAATAAATTTAGTATTTGGCAATTAAAACAAGACAAAATTTGGTAAAAAATAAATGAGGAAACAACTATGACTTCCTTTCTTTTGCTGTTCTACATGTACTTACAAATGACAGTTCAGACAGTTCATTTAAACATTACTTAAAACCTTAATTGTTCACAGGACACTTTTAAAAGAAACCCTTAACTATTGGGAGGTCTAGCATTACTTTATATACCTGACAACATGAGTTGCATCAGAGCTTACCATTGTGTCAGAAGGCCCTGATCCCTTGACAGAAATTCTTTACCAGCCACTTGACACAGCTTCTGACCCAGTGCTGTGCTGCTGGCCGTAGTTAGTGCAGACTGATTTGCATATCATGCAGCCAAGATTAATAATTCAAAAGTCCAGGAGAAATTTCTTCAGTCAAGCCTCCAAGTCAGATGTTCATGTAAGCGAATTTCCTGAGAAGTTTAGACACAAAACAAATGACTCATTTCATGGGAAACACATTTCACATATAGGTTTTAAAAAGACTGCTGTTGAAATTATTCCATTCACTAGCAAAACAACAGAGAAACACTCATTATTTCCATGTTCATTTGCATATTTAAATAATAAGAAAAGGTAAAGCACTGTTTGTGTTGGGTTTACAATTGCTTCTCTTTTTTCTTCATTTTTCAAATTCGCAAATTTTGGCAAATTCTGTATTGGGCATATAATAGCTAAACAGCTGTTTTCAACAAATTTGAGGGAACTATAAAACTGAAATTTTGGAGGCAAAGCTGAATATATGCTGTCAGTGTACTATCAAAAGGGATACTAGAGCTTAAGGTATTTCCCATTTTATTTTCAGTGATTAAAAACAAGAGACATATAAAAAATACATCAGGTAGCTAGGGATTAGGGAGAGAGGTGGCAGTTAAGTAAGATAACCTCAATAGAAGACAATTTATGCATCCCAATCAATGCTCTGCATAACACCTGGAAACACATAACTACCACTTCAAACAGGAAACACACCTGACTTTTTCTGAGGATTATATTAGATTTATACTCAAGTAAACACTCAGTCTGCTTGATTTGAAGCATTGGGATGATGCTGAAAAAGTTCCTAATTGTGCAGGCAGTAGTAATTTAATATGAATGCCATAAAAGTTGAATGTTCAATTGGCAGTGACAGACAGAAGCCCCAAAAGAAATTATTGCAGCCAGTCTTCCTAGCCAAGTATTTCCCTTTCTCTGATATACAAGAACTCAAAACTCAGAAACCTAAAAAATATATTTTATAAGTATACACACATATGTATTTATTTACCTATATTATATACTTAAAAGTATATATATACATGAAATACAAGTATACTCATAAATGCATATTTATATGAAATAATGTCTCTATAATTTGTTGAATTCTTGTGATGTGCCAGGTATTGCACTAAGCACCTTTATGTATTGAATATTTATAAAGATCCTCCAAGGTTGTTTATTATTTCTAAAATTTTCTCACTTTACAGATTAAAAAACACTGAGGCTCAGAGAGGTTAATTAACTTTCTCGACATCACAGAATCAGTAAGGAGAGGGACCTGAGCTAAACCTATGTATTTTGATTCAAACCTGCTCTAATTCTTGATTGCCTCCAATACAGAATGACAATACTTTTGATGTACACCACAGATTGAATCAAAGATCAAAGATTAATGACAGGGGGCTTCCCTGGTGGCGCAGTGGTTGAGAGTCCGCCTGCCGATGCAGGGGACACAGGTTCGTGCCCCGGTCCGGGAAGATCCCACGTGCCGCGGAGCGGCTGGGCCCGTGAGCCGTGGCCACTGAGCCTGCGCGTCCGGAGCCTGTGCCCCGCAACGGGAGAGGCCACAACTGTGAGAGGCCCACATACTGCAAAAAAAAAAAAAAAAAAAATTAATGACAACTGGGACTTCCCTGGTGGCACAGTGGTTCAGAATCCACCTGCCAATGCAGGGAACACAGGTTCGGGCCCTGGTCCTGGAAGATCCCACATGCCCGTGGAGCAATTAAGCCCGTGCACCACAACTACTGAGCCTGAGCTCTAGAGCCCTTGAGCCACAACTACTGAGCCCGCGTGCCACAACTACTGAAGCCTGAGCACCTAGAGCCCATGCTCTGCAACAAGAGAAGCCACCACAATGAGAAGCTTGCGCACCACAACAAAGGGTAGCCCCTGCTCGCCACAACTAGAAAAAGCCCGCACACAGAAACGAAGTCCCAATGGAGCCAAAAATAAATAAATAAATTTATTTAAAAAAAAATTAATGACAACTATTTTTCAGAAATGCAACTCTTTTCTACCTTTAGAAGGAAGACTAAAAACTATTCTTTGTCTACAACTTTAAAAGTGCAAAAAGCAAAGCATTTGAATGACCAGTGCCAGCCTTACTAATTTTAAACAAATTAACATGGACCCCCAACCAAATGACCAAGATAAATGGATATAGTTTACAGGTTTCTGCCACCATTCTGATGGGAGGCAAGGGTGATTCCCTCTTTGTGGGATAGTGGGAGTTCCCCAGAACTTCCTCTTTCTTCTCCCTACATCCTGACCACTATCTCACTCTGAACTGCTAAGATGAAATCTGGTCTCTGCTTCTCCTTTCTCACAGCAGATCTGGTAGCCTTGCTTCCCTCCCAAGTCTTACTTCACCAACAGTCCCATTGCTTCAGGGAGCTCTCATTGCAAAAACTAGAGTAATTCTGAGACAGACTCAGTAAGAGGTCTCCAGTGCTTCTGTTCCATTACAAGGCCTTATTGGAGCCTACAATAGGATAGATGTGCTGGGCCAAGGCCAGGTACGGGGTTATGGGCCCTGCTTAGGCCCATGTCATGGGTGTACTACCTTTTAGTCACACAGGGTCTCATGCTCCACAGGACAACATACTTGATTTAATGCTCTACTGTCACATTCTAATTGGAATTCTTAATAACTTTTTAAAATAGGGTCCTCTAATTTTATTTTGCACTGGACTCTGCAAATTATGTAGCAGTCTTGCCTGTGAGAGTACAAACCTCCTAGGAAATATTTCTATTCAGCACTCAAAATTTCAATGGGGACAGTGTTTTGGGGTTTTCTTTTTTCTTTTTTTTTGGTTTTGGTCTTATTTTGTTTTGTTTTAGAAACAATGTGACATGTTGAAATTTACTGGTTGAGGAGAAATGAAACTTTGAAAGCAGTAAGTTTGCAGTATAATTTACTAAGAGGTAATACAGTGTACTGGTTAAGAGCACCAGCTCTGGAGACAAACTTCTTCCTTTCAGACCTTGGCTTCACCACTTACTAGCTCTCAGTTTTCTTATCTGTAAATCAGGGACTATAAGAGTGCCAGTCTCATGGAGTTGTTATGTAGATAGTAGAAGCACATAGTTTATACATATGTAGTATGGGGTATATACTAAGTGCTAAATAAATTCTGGCTATTACAGATGTTTGTAATAAATGAGAAGACTTCCTCAGAATGATCATGTCAATCCAATGCCATCAAGGTTAGAATATTTGCTGCCCAGGAATATCCATTCCAAATGACCTTATAAAAGGAAGCTTGGTGAAAAAAGGTTAGTGAATTCTCATGTGGTTTTGCCTTTTACTCACTGTGCGCTCTGTGAAAATATAACAAAACTTGGTTTCCTTGTTTGGAAAAGGGAGATAATAATTCCTACCCCATAAAACTCATAATGTCCATAATATCAAATGAGATAATATATGAAAATGCAATGAGCTATGAATGCAAGAGCATATAAATATAATATAAACCAGGGGCACCAATCAGGAAATTCAATAAGAAAAAGAAAACAGTAGGACAATCAAAATATTAATTAAATCCAATGTTAATAACTTTCACTAAGGTTTTTTGAGCACTCACTCTGTAACAACACTGTGCTTATTAATTCCTTTAATATACAAAAGAATTTAATGCAGGGGGGATTGGATCAAGATGGCAGAGTAGAAGGACGTGTGCTCACTCCCTCTTGAGAGAGCACCAGAATCACAACTAACTGATGAACAATCATCAACAGGAAGACACTGGAACTCACCAAAAATGATACCCCACAACCAAAGACAAAGGAGAAGCCGCAATGAGACGGTAGGAGGGGTGCAATCACAATAAAATCAAATCCCATAACGGCTGGGTGGGTGACTCATAAACTGGATAACAATTAAACCACAGAAGTCCACCCACTGCAGTGAAGGTTCTGAGCCCCACGTCAGGCTTCCCAAGCTGGGGGTCCAGCAATGGGAAGAGGAATTCCTAGAGAATAGGACTTTGAAGTCTAGCAGGATTAGATTGCAGGACTTCGACAGGACTGGGGGAAAGAGAGACTCCACTCTTGGAGGGCACACACAAAGTAGTGTCCACCTCAGGACCCAGGGGAAGGAGCAGTGACCCCATAGGAGAATGAACCAGACTTACCTGCTAGTGTTGGAGGGTCTCCTGCAGAGGCAGGGGTGGCTGTGGCTCACCATGGGGACAAGGACACTGGTAGCAGAAGTTCTGGGAAGTACTCCTTGGTGTGAGACCTCCCAGAGTGTGTCATTAGCCCCACCAAAGAGCCAGGTAGGCTCCAGTGCTGGGTTGTCTCAGGCCAAACAACCAACAGGGAGGGAACCCAGCCCCACGCAGCAGCAGACAAGCAGATTAGACTTTTACTGATCTCTGCCCACCAGAGCAAAACTCAGTTCAACCCACCTGCAGTCCCTCCCATCAGGAAGCTTGCACAAACCTCTTATATAGACCCATCCCCCAGAGGGCAGAGAATAGAGGCAAAAAGAACTACAGTCCTGCAGCCTGTGGAAGGAAAACCACATTCACAGAAAGATAGACAAAATGAAAATGCAGAAGACTTTGTACCAGATGAAGGAACAAGATAAAACCCCAGAAAAACAACAAAATGAAGTGGAGATAGGCAACCTCCCAGAAAAAGAATTAAGAATAATGATACTGAAGATAATCCAGGACCTCAGAAAAAGAATGGAGGCAAAGATCCAGAAGATGCAAGAAACGTTTAACGAAGACCTAGAAGAATTAAAGAAAAAACACTTAGAAGATTTAAACAACAAACAAACAGAGATGAACAATACAATAACTGAAATGAAAAATACACCAGAAGGAATCAGTAGCAGAATAACTGAGTCAGAAGAATGGATAAGAGACCTGGAAGACAGAATGGTGGAATTCAATGCCATGGAACAGAATAAAGAAAAAGAATGAAAAGAAATGAAGATAGCTTAAGAGACCTCTGGGACAACATTAAATGCAAGAAAGTTCTCATTATAGGGGTTCCAGAAGGAAAAGAGAGAGAAAAATGACCCGAGAAAATATTTGAAGAGATTATAGTCGAAAACGTCCCTAACATGGGAAAGGAAATAGCCACCCAAGTCCAGGAAGAGCAGAGAGCCCTAGGCAGGATAAACCTAAGGAGAAACATGCCAAGACACACAGTAATCAAACTGAGAAAAAAAGACAAAGAAAAATTATTGAAAGCAACAAGGGAAAAATGACAAATAACATACAAGGGAATTCCCATAAAGTTAACAGCTGATTTCTCAGCAGAAACTCTACAAGCCAGAAGGGAGTGGCACAATATATTTAGAGTGATGAAAGGGAAGAACCTACAACCAAAATTACACTACCCTGCAAGGATCTCATTCAGATTCAATGGAGAAATCAAAAACTTTACAGAGAAGCAAAAGCTAAGAGAATTCAGCATCACCAAACCAGCTCTACAACAAATGCTAAAGGAACTTCTCTAAGTGGGAAACACAAGAAAAGAAAAGGACCTACAAAAACAAACCCATAACAATTAAGAAAATGGTAATAGGAACCTACATATCAATAATGACCTTCAACGTGAATGGATTAAATGCTCCAACCAAAAGGCACAGGCTTGTTGAATGGATACAAAAACAAGACCCATATATATGCTGTCTACAAGAGACCCAATTCAGACCTAGGGAGACATACAGACTGAAAGTGAGGGGATGCAAAAAGATATTCCATGCAAATGGAAATCAAAAGAAAGCTGGAGTAGCAATACTCATATCACATAAAATATACTTTTAAATAAAGACTGTTACAAGAGACAAGGAAGGACACTACATAATGAACAAGGGATCAGTCCAAGAAGAAGATATAACAATTATAAATATATATGCACCCAACATAGGAGCACCTCAATACATAAGGCAAATGCTCACAGCTATAAAAGAAGAAATCAACAATAACACAATAATAGTGGGGGAATTTAACGTCTCACTTAAAACCAATGGACAGATCATCCAGACAGAGAATTAATAAGGAAACACAAGCTTTAAATGACACAATAGATCAGATACATTTAATTGATATTTATTGGACATTCCATCCAAAAACAGCAGATTAAACTTTCTCCTCAAGTGTGCATGGAACATTCTCCAGGATAGATTATATCTTGGGTCACAAATCAAGCCTTGGTAAATTTAAGAAAATTAAAATCATAGTAAGCATCTTTTCCAAGCACAACGCTATGAAATTAGAAATCAATTACAGGGAAAATAATGTAAAAAACACAAACACATGGAGTCTAAACAATACATTACTAAATAACCAAGAGATAACTGAAGAAATCAAAGGGGAAATAAAAAAATACCTAGAGACATATGGCAATGAAAACAAGACGACCCAAAACCTATGGGATGCAGGAAAAGCAGTTCTAAGAGGGAAGTTTATAGCAATACAATCCTACCTCAAGAAACAAGAAACATCTCAAATAAGCAACCTAAATTTACACCTAAAGCAATTAGAGAAAGAAGAAAAGAGCAAAAAAACCCAACAACAACAACAAAAAAACCCAAAGTGCGCAGAAGGAAAGAAATCCTAAAGATCAGATCAGAAATAAATGAAAAAGAAATGAAGGAAACAATAGCAATGATTAATAAAACTAAAAGCTGTTTCTTTGAGAAGATAAACAAAATTGATAAACCTTTAGTCAGACTCATCAAGAAAAAGAGGGAGAGGACTCAAATCAATAAAATTAGAAATGAAAAAGGAGAAGTTACAATGGACACTGCAGAAATACAAAGCATCCTAAGAGACTACTACAAGCAACTCTATGCTAATAAAATGGACAACCTAGAAGAAATGCACAAATTCTTAGACAGGCATAACCTTCCAAGACTGAACCAGGAAGAAATAGAAAATATGAACAGACCAATCACAAGCACTGAAATTGAAACTGTGATTAAAAATCTTCTGACAACCAAAAGTCCAGGACCAGATGGCTTCACAGGTGAATTCTAGGAAACATTTAGGGAAGAGCCAACACACATCCTTCTCAAACTCTTCCAAGAAATTGCAGAGGAAGGAACACACCCAAACTCATTCTATGAGGCTACAATCACCCTGATAGCAAACCAGACAAAGATACTACAAAAAAAGAAAATTACAGACCAATATACTGATGAATATAGATACAAAAATCCTCAACAAAATACTAGCAAACCAAATCCAACAACACGTTGAAAGGATCATACACCATGATCAAGTGAGATTTATCCCAGGGATGCAAGGATTCTTCAGTATATGCAAATCAGTCAATGTGATACACCATATTAACAAATTGAAGTATAAAAACAGTATAGATGCAGAAATAGATGCAGAAAAAGCTTTTGTCAAAATTCAACTCCCATTTATGAGAAAAACTCTCCAGAAAGTGGGCATAGAGGAAACCTACCTCAACATAATAAAGGTTATATACAGCAAACCAACAGCAAAGATCATTCTCAATGGTGAAAAACTGAAAGCATTTCCTCTAAGATCAGGAACAAGACAAGGATGTACACTCTCACCAATATTATTCAACATAGTTTTGGAAGTCCTAGCCACGGCAATCAGAGAAGAAAAAGGAATAAAGGGAATACAAATTGGAAAAGAAGAAGTAAAACTGTCACTGTTTACAGATGATATGATACTATACATAGAGAGTCCTAAAGATGCCACCAGAAAACTACTAGAGCTAATCAATGAATTTGGTAAAGTTGCAGGATACAAAATTAATGCACAGAAATCTCTTGTATTCCTATACACTAACAATGAAAGATCAGAAAGAGAATTTAAGGAAACAATCCCATGCACCATTGTAACAAAAAGAATAAAATACCTAGGGATAAACCTACTTAAGGAGGTAAAAGACCTTTATGCGCAAAACTATAAGACACTGATGAAAGAAATCAGAGGTGACACAAACAGATGGAGAGATATACAATATTCTTGGATTGGAAGAATCAATATTATGAAAATGACTATACTACCCAAAGCAATCTACAGATTCAGTGCAATCCCTATCAAATCACCAGTGGCATTTTTTAGAGAACTAGAACAAAACATCTTAAAATTTGTATGGAGACAAAAAAGACCCCAAATAGCCAAAGCAGTCTTGAGGGAAAAAAATGGAGATGGAGGAATCAGACTCCCTGACTTCATACTATACTACAAAGCTACAGTAATCAAGACAATATGGTACTGGCACAAAAACAGAAATATAGATCAATGGAACAGTATAGAAAGCCCAGAGATAAACCCACGCACATATGGTCACCTTATTTTTGATAAAGGAGGCAAGAATATACAATGGAGAAAAGACAGCCTCTTCAATAAGTGGTGCTGGGAAAACTGGACAGCTACATGTAAAAGAATGAAATTAGAACACTCCCTAACACCATACACAAAAATAAACTCAAAATGGATTAGAGCCTTAAATGTAAGACCAGGCACTATAAAACTCTTAGAGGAAAACATAGGAAGGACACTCTGACATAAATCACAGCAAGATCTTTTTTGATCCACCTCCTAGAGTAATGGAAATAAAAGCAAAAATAAACAGATAGGACCTAATGAAACTTAAAAGCTTTTGCAAAGCAAAGGAAACTACAA
This sequence comes from Grampus griseus, assembly GCF_964374135.1. Lineage (NCBI taxonomy): Eukaryota > Metazoa > Chordata > Mammalia > Artiodactyla > Delphinidae > Grampus > Grampus griseus. The sequence goes on from NC_138998.1 coordinate 16,362,100, forward strand.
ACAAGACAACAAGACAACCCTCAGAATGGCAGAAAATATTTGCAAACCAACCAACGGACAAAGGATTTATCTCCAAAATATATAAACAGCTCATGCAGCTCAATATTAAAAAAAAAACAGCCCAATCAGAGAATGGGCAGAAGACGTAAACAGACATTTCTCCAAAGAAGACATACAGATGCCCAAGATGCACATGTAAAGCTGCTCAACATCACTAATTATTAGTGAAATGCAAATCAAAACTACAATGCGGTATCACCTCACACCAATTAGAATGGGCATCATCAGAAAATCTACAAACAAATGCTGGAGAGGGTGTGGAGAAAAGGGAATCCTCTTGCACTGTTGGTGGGAATGTAAATTGATACAGCCACTATGGAGAACAGTGTGGAGGTTCCTTAAAAAACCAAAAATAGAATTACCATATGACCCAGCAACCCCACTACTGGGTATATACCCAGAGAAAACCATAATTCAAAAAGACACATGCACCCCAATGTTCATTGCAGCACTATTTACAATAGCCAGGACATGGAAGCAACCTAAATGCCCATCGACAGATGAATGGATAAAGAAGATGTGGTACATATATACAATGGAATATTACTCAGCCATAAAAAGGAATGAAATTGGGTCATTTGTAGAGACGTGGATGCATCTAGAGACTGTCATACAGGGTCAAGTACGTCAGAAAGAGAAAAACAAATATCGTTTATTAACACATATATGTGGAACCCAGAAAAATGGTACAGATGAACTGGTTTGCAAGGCAGAAATAGAGACACCGATAGAGAACTAACGTATGGACATCAAGGGGGGAAAGTGATAGAGGTGGTGGTGGTGTGATGAATTGGGTGATTGGGATTGACATATATACACTAATATATATAAAATAGATAACTAATAAAAACCTGCTGTATAAAAAATAAATAAAATAAATTTCAAAACTTCAAAGAAAAACAAGAATTTAATGCAGTGCATATGATTATATTCCTAATTTTCTGATGAAGAGACTGAGGCCAAATAAAGGTTAAATAATTGTCCACAGTCACACAGCTAGTAAATGACTGGACTATAATTTGAAGGCTTGTCTGATTCCTGAACCCAAGCCTTTGACTCTTATTCTGTCCCTCTCATGGTAAAGGAGAAAATATCAGGTCAAAACATAAAGTGACTGACATTGGGTAATTTTTACTTTATATATGGCAATTTCATGTGTTTTAACCTAATAAAAATAAGTTTAAAACTAACACTAAGTTTAATTACTAATTTTCAGATTTATTGGTTATCAAATTTAAGTTTTTAAATCTGACAACTAAAGAGAATAGGACATTTTACATAAGAAATCAGACAACTAGACACATTTAAAATAAATAAGGTGTTGGGCTTCCCTGGTGGCTCAGTGGTTAAGAATCCGCCCGCCAATGCAGGGGACATGGGTTTGAGCCCTGGTCTGGGAAAATCCCGCATGCCGTGGAGTAACTAAGCCCATGCGCCACAACTACTGGGGCTGAGCTCTGGAGCCCACGTGCCGCAACTGCTGAGCCTGCGTACCTAGAGCCCATGCTGCTCAACAAGAGAAGCCACCGCAATGAGAAGCCCGTGCACCGCAACGAAAAGTAGCCCCCACTCGCTGTCCACGGGCAGCAAATAAGATCCAGTGCAGCCAAAAATAAAAATAAATAAATAAATAAATGTATTAATAAAAATTAAAAAAAATAAGTAAGGTGTTTATGGGACGATTCTACTAGCAATAGCCCTAGTCATGTTTATAAGACATTTCTTTTAACAGTGTGAACAAATCTGAGTGGAAAACAAGCTTGTCTAAGGGTCACACTGATCATCAAGAAATCACAAGCAGGGAAAGAGGACAATTAATTCAATTCAATTTTTCTACCAAACCTTTATAGGTAATAATAATAACACTACAACCTCAAAGGGGTTGAAATGAATCAAGAAGATTATTGAGGAAGATATTATTTTGGTGTTGCTGTGCTAGATGGATTTACCAAAGGCTATTTCTCTGTTCATACAATGGGGTTTTTTGTTGTTGTTGTTGTTCTGTTTTAATTTTTATTGGAGTATAGTTGATTTACAATGTTGTGTCAGTTTCAGGTGTACAACAGTCAAAGAATGGGTTTGGATAGGAAAAGAGAAATTAAGAGAACAGAAAAACAGAAAACATAATAGAGGGTATATGTAGATTGTCTCTAAACTCTTCCAGATTCTAAAATTCAAACAAACCTTCTATTGACCAAACTTACTTTACTATGGAAAGTAGTCCATCCAGGATGGGCATTCCAGCTGAGGCAAAGCAATTTGTTTCTACTTAATATAAAAATCCTTGTCATGTAAGAGTCACATGAATAATGTGATTTTGTACAACATTGCTGCTTCTTTGTTTCTTATCCCACTGAATAAAATGTGTTATGTTTATTTCTGAGCATAACTCAAAAGAATTGTTTTCTGCTGAATTAAATATGTTACTTGTTAAAATATCTGTCTATAGCTGAAAAGATTCTAAGTGTTTTGAACTAGTAATAGTCTAGAAACACAAGAAACTCACTTTTTATTTTTCAGTTTATACTCAAATTCCAACAGTTAATTTTTTTTTTGATATATGGTAAGCATTAATCATCAGTGTCTCCCTACAGAAATAATGTTGTCTTGTTTTCCTGATATGAAATTCAAACATTTATGTAAAATTCTGGAGACAATTTTCATTCTTAACTATCACTGACCAAGGCACAGCCTTTTTGATTAAAAAAGGAGAGCTTGCCTGAAATATTGAAATAATTTATTCATCTAATTGGCTATACAACTACTCAGTCTTTTCCAGTCACATTTATTGTATTTTGTACAAATTTGCTTGATTCGTGGAAAATTTTGCATTATTTATGAAAACAAAACAAAACAAAAAACAGCTAGTTCATTGTTTTGATGTACCTATAAGCACTTTGAATTGGATGCTAATTAACCACTCCCCATCTTGCACCTCTTGCTTGTTCTAATACATTATTTACCCTTGGAATATAGAACAAGAAATCAGTATGGTTGAATCTCACTGAGCATTTTGTAATTGAATTGAGAGATTTTTAAAATTCCCTGGAGTATGAGAAGTATGTTCATTAAGAGAGCTAAGTGCTCTGATTGTGTTATGAATTAAATTTTTAAAATTACCTGTCTCCACTAATAAAACATTTAGTGATATGATTCTCTTGTATTAGTTTCTTTGTCTCTACGACATACTCACTGATGCAATTATTAATTTTAAAGTGTGTTTTATGCTGGCTTATTACACTGCAAAACTAATAAAATTTGACTTCACTATTAGGTCAATATTTGTAACATAGTAAATGAAAAACTTTCAGATTATAGCAATTTTGACAATTACAATTAAATAATGTAAAAGGTTAAGAAACCTTTTACATTACAAATATTGCCTTTTAAAATATCCTTCTACCCTGTATGTATCATTTATGTATCTATAAGTAGCATTTTTTTTTTCATGTTAACCTAAATTTTTGTTTTTGGCCACTGCGTGTGGCTTACAGGATCTTACTTCCCCTACCAGGGATCAAACCTGGCCCCAGCAGTGAAAGTGCCGAGTCCTAACCACTGGTCTGCCAGGGAAATTCCCAACCTAACTTTAAAACCCAACATCACGTGTATTATTTAAAAGAATTGTCGCTGGTCAAAACTCCTAGCATAGGCTGTCAGATCTGGAGAAATGCTTAGAAATCATTGCATAGAGCTCCCTCATCCTAAGCACAAGGACAAAAGGCTCAGAGTGGTTAAGAGGGATGCACATGGATTGGAAGGCTGACTTCAGGAACAATGAGGGATGTTCTGTGCACAGTGGAGATGCCAGGCTCCATGCTGGGGAGGAGAGAGTACTAGGGAACCCTCCCTGAGAGCCATATATGCACATTGTTTCCTGCTGGAAGAGGATAAAACCACTATTTGATCCATCCCTGGACTGGCGCCTAACACTATTTATTTTAATTAACAAAAAAGAAGGAAAGAAAAATAACAACAATCTTGAGAAAGAGGGTCCAGCCCTTTGACCCTCCATGATGTCTCCACGGTCAGGGGAGGGATATGACAAATGTGAGCTGGCCAGAAACTTCTCACCTGCCAAAGGACTGCAAAACACAAAAGTTTATGCCAAAAGACCATTCACTCTAAACAAAATTCTGCGTGTCTGTACACTGTGACCATAATGAAATGCACCAGCTGCATCAATTTGTTTTGCCACTGATAGGACCTTAATCCCCAAAGTCCAAGCAAATGTTTTGAATAAAAATGGCCCATTTCCTGTATCCTGCCATTCTTTCTCCTTCACTCAACATCTTTTAAAGGCCTCCACATATATCTATCAGGAACTGGAAACGGTGAAATGGTAATTTGTAGCCGAGATTAGAATATGAAAATGATATAAATATTTCCAATGACACTAGATTCTTGAATGTTAAATACCAAGCATCGTGACAGGAGGAAAATTAGCAGAGATTAGAAAAGCTCTTCACAAAACAGTACCTGCTATTTCTCTTCTCACCTAATTTTTTTTCTGTCCTCATAACTTATACACTAATATTTCATTACTTTAATAATTAATTCAACAAACATGTATTGATCACCTACTATGTTCAGGGCCATATGGGAAATAAGGGATAAATAAGTATAAGGAAATTGTGACTTTTTTACACACAAATCCGGTTAAAATTTTCAACAAAGTCTCATCCCATATGAAGCTTTCCTTTTTTGTCTTCAGCTAGTCCTCAATATGATACTTGTTATTGTTTGAATTCTTAAACAATAGAATTTCTATAATACTCTGTTAAATATCTAGATTTTCCATAATCTCCTCTTTTGTTGGCGTGCAAAGTTAAATATTTAATATGTGACCTTGAAAAATTTACATCATTATCTGAGCCTTGATTTTCACAAAAAAATGAAGCAAATTGGTGGACTGAGTTATGAATGGCAAATAATAAGGGCTACCTGTCCCCATGCTTGAGTCCACGGTAGACATCAGTCACTCTGTTGTTTCTGCTGTGCCCAAACTTAACCTCAGAATATTTCTTAATGGAGTGCTCCAGGACATCCCTACCAATTAAAGATATCACTCTTGGGCTTCCCTGGTGGCGCAGTGGTTGAGAGTCCGCCTGCCGATGCAGGGGACACGGGTTCGTGCCCCGGTCCGGGAAGATCCCACATGCCACGGAGCGGCTGGGCCCGTGAGCCATGGCCGCTGAGCCTGCGCGTCCGGAGCCTGTGCTCCGTGACGGGAGAGGCCACAGCAGTGAGAGGCCCGCGTACCGCAGAAAAAAAAAAAAAAAAAGATATCACTCTTGCTGTGTCTTGTCTTGAATATAGTAGCTCTTATTTAAATATAATTATCTGATTCTATCATATGATAATGTCCTCTTAAAATGTGGTACCAACTGAGAATTTAAAACATTTTTTTCTGCCATTTCATATTTCCACATTGTCCTGGGCTCCTAGGAAATTCCTGGTTGTGAGTTTGACTATAGTTTATATATTAGCTAGACTTTTTACTCTAGTTTTAATGGTTTTATTATATCTGGAAATTATTATAAACTCCTTCAAATACTGTCTGCAAAATGTGAGCTTCTAAATAGTAAGTGAATTAATGTTTCAGTGGTTTGTGTGGTCTTTATAATCTTATTCAAGACTCATAGGGTATCAATTTCAACTTAAATTAATTCAGAGTATTAGCATGCTGACTGATGTAGAAGCCAACATGTAGTGCTTGAAATTTTCACAATTTGTTTTTGTAATATGTAGATTTGTGACTAACGCAAAGGGCCTTGTCCATCTTTGGTTACTAGTCAAGTCTCCTTTTAAATAGCAGGAAGAATTGTGCATACAGGACAAAGGGCAAGAACAAGTTTCCACATATTATTCCCTAGAGAAATGAAAACCCAGCCTCTTAGAAAATCTGTGGGGGGGGGGGTGCCAAAAAAAATTCTGTCCCATAGTACCATGCTTTGTGAACTCAAGAAGAGAATGAAGAAGAAAATAAATCATAGAAATGGGGAGAAAATCCTCTTAGAATTCAAGACATCAAAGAGTGGTACTGACTTGGGGAATGTTTGGAAACACAGATACTTGCATGTCTAGGTCAAAGAACAAGAATTAATGAGAAGACCAAGTACTTCACTAATAGCAAGCAATAAATTCACTGCTGATGGTAAAAATTAACAAAATTCAAGAAATCTGTCTTACCTTTCTCTTAATTAGGTCTGTTGCATATTTATTTTAATTAAGACAATCTTCTGCCTCTATTAACCTTATAAATGTTTAGTATACACAGATGGGAAGATTTTGCCAGAATTGATGTTTTTGTTAATTTTAGTTTGCATATTCTATCTTTACAAAATTGGAAATATTTGCAGGTCATAATTTTTAAAGTTTATTTATAGGTATTCTGCTAGACAAAGTTCTAAATTTACAGATAAAGTTTTATTATTTTTAATTTTAGGTAAATTAAAAAATAATAAAATTATACTTTCTAGGCAGAAAGTCAGTAATGTAACAGCTACTATTAAACTGAGCAGTAAAGGGAAAAGAACAAAGATTTAATTGTGTGGCATGAAAGAGGCAGCAGGAAAATAGTATGTGTGAAGAGAGAAGGTTAATGTGAATCAATAAAAGATATTCCAGCTCAGTCAGGACACTGAAGCAAGTAATAAGAATACTGCCCACTGGGCCTACTCTGACCCCATCCCAGCAAGCATTAGGGGTAGGGGAAGTGCCTTGATACTGTCCCGTGGGGATGAGAGTTCTGGCTCCCTACAGGAGAGTTTGAGGTGCCTTTACAGCCTGGAAAGGGTGGGAGTCTGGGATCCTCACTCAGCCTTTTCTGGTATGGTGGGAGTGGTCTAGTTTTTTCTGCTCTGGTGTTTGATTCAATTAGAGTGGTTTTAAAAGGTTTGTATCTTGCTAGACTGTCCCTTGGGCTAGAGAGAACGGGCTTTTATTGTGGCTCTTTTTTCTTTTTTTTTCTGTCTATGCCTGTTGCCATTTCTAGGTTGTGCTTCTTTAGCTCCAAGTCTGGTCTACCTGAAGCAAATAACAACAAATTAACAAAAAAACAACCAAGGGACATCACCACTGTGTCATTCCTTGGGTACAAAAGTCTTGGCTGGTCTGCCTTCTCTCCCACTTTCAGGATCTTCTCATGTTTTTAGTTGCACTTAACAGAAAGAATAGGAAAAACTATATCTGTTTCATCTTCCCAGAAGCAGGGGTCTCCCAACACAGGAATTTAAATCAAACATTATAAGTTAATAATTGTTTCTTTAAAATAAGAGAAATAAATCACACTGTTAATGCATATGTTCTAATATTTCCATATCCTAGTTGTGTGTAGTGGCTCCTTCAAAATTAGAAATAAAATAGTATTGCCTTGTTTTTGCTCAAAGATTAGCAGGAAGGTAAGTGATATTAGAAATGAGCGAAATTACTGGGAGGAGCTTCAATGCTTAGATTAATTTTTAGCTTGACATTATCTTTGTCCCCACATTGTGTTTTAAGTCTGTCTAGAAAGTACTTTTAAAAGTTTCAAAGATGTACCAAGTATAATCAGAGAATTATTCTGGAGATGAGAATGTTCAAGTATATTAAACTGAGGGGTTTTTTTTATGTTTAATTACAAAGTATATCCTTGACAAAAGTCATTTGAAGAAAAAATAGAATTCGAAGGTGAGTTTTTGAAGATAATGCTAAGAAAAAATGAGAATAATAGTTGTAGTTTAAGTAGCAAAACTTCTTGTGTCAGTAAAACAATAATTTCTTTCATAGACTGAAATGACATTAAATTTCTTTCATTGTCCATGTATCACAGGATTTTCAGAACCAAATATGTATGCATGCTGTAAATGTATGCCAGTTAAATTTTTAAAAATAATTTATGGGGACTTCCCTGGTGGTCCAGTGGTTAAGACTCCACGCTTCCAATGCAGGGAACTCGGGTTCCATCCCTGGTCAGGGAAGTAAGATCCCACATGCCACAGAGTGTGGCCTTCATTAATTAATTAATTTTAAAAATGGTTAAGGTGATAAATTTAAAAAATAAATAAATAAAAGTAATTTATGCATTGTTGTCTGAAGATTAACTTTGCCCAGCAAGTTGTATCCAACTTCTAAAGAACAACTGATAAACTGCTCATTGTTGATACAATTATAATCTGATTTATTATATTGTGACACAGGTCACAGAAAGCCACTGGCTACTTAGAATAGTCATGTCTAGAGTAATGTGAAACAAAGAAGCAATTTCCTCTGATACTCAGAAAACATTTTCACATAAGCAGATACCTTATATTCTACCTACTTACGTGTATAAGCAAGTGCATACATATATAGCCAATGGTGTGCTGGATCTCACTCATACCAGCTCATAAGAACCTATCGTTAAATTTCCAGGAATTTTTCAAGCTAGTTGAGGTCAAGGAAATAGTTTGAACTTTGCCATAGTGAGAATATTTACACCCTGGAAATCGGCAAATCCTTTAAATCAGAACCATCTTCCCCCAACTCTTACTTTTCACAGAGAGATGGTTGTTAAACATTTACAAACACACCACTCCATAAACCCTTGTATTTGTCATCATTACTGTCACTTACATACGTATATTGAATAAGTGTATCTATATTAAATATATATTTAATAAATGTATATGGCAAATTGTATAGCAAATATGTATATGGTAAGTATATATACATTTGCTATAGAAATAATTTTTAATTATATATCAGTATATATATTTTATACACACACACATACACACACACATCTACAGTCCAAGATTACTTTTCCCACCAGTGTGTGTCTTAACACTGCCCTTTGGCAGAACCCATGCTAGGTGTATTAGGGAACACAAGAGTGAGTAAAAGGAGTCCCCTGCCTTTTTTTCATTAGAGTACCTAATTTGAAACAAAAATGAAAACAACACTGTGACATTTTCTCCCTCACCTTTGCCTCATTTTCTCCTTGGAGTCATGAAATAAATATTTCATGGAAATATTTCATGGAAACAAATATTTACAGAAATGACTGCTTGAAAATCCCTTAGTTCTTCTGGTGAGCACATGCAGATTTTCTCCCTGCAGGAAGTTACAAACAAATAGTAGTGATATAAAGCACTACATGGTATGTTCCAAAAGTGTGTAGGAATCCTCCCTTTCTTGCAGGTATCCACCCTCCGGCAAAGGATAACGAATCTCTCCTGTTTGAATGCAGCAGGTGGGCAGGTGGGCTTGTGTGATTAGGCTGTGGAGATCAAGAAGAATCACCCTAAGGATTCAGGGATCTGAACTCTGCTTCTTTCTCTTCCCTCTAGTATGCCAGCTCAGCACTCCCAATCTTTCTTCATGGCTTCACTTTTTTTTTTTTTTAAACATCCTTATTGGAGTATAATTGCTTTACATTGTTGTGTTAGTTTCTGCTGTATAACAAAGTAAATCAGCTATACGTATACATATATCCCCATATCCCCTCCCTCTTGCATCTCCCTCCCACCCTCCCTATCCCAGCCCTCTAGGTGGTCACAAAGCACTGAGCTGATCTCCCTGTGCTATGAGGCTGCTCCCCACTAGCTATTTTACATTTGGTAGTGTCTATATGTCCATGCCACTTTCTCACTTCGTCCAGCTTACCCTTCCCCCTCCCTGTGTCCTCAAGTCCATTCTCTACGTCTGCGTCTTTATTCCTGTTCAGCCCCTAGGTTCTTCTGAACCTTTTCTTTGTTTTTTTAGATTCCATATATATGTGTTGGCATACGGTAATTATTTTTCTCTTTCTGACTTGCTTCACTCTGTATGACAGACTCTAGGTCCATCCACCTCACTACAAATAACTCAGTTTCGTTTCTTTTTATGGCTGAGTAATATTCCATTGTATATACGTGCCACATCTTCTTTATCCATTCATCTGTCAATGGACACTTAGGTTGCTTCCATGTCCTGGCTATTGTAAATAGGGCTGCCGTGAACATTGTGGTACATGACTCTTTTTGAATTATGGTTTTCTCAGGGTATATGCCCAGTAGTGGGATTGCTGGGTCATACGGTAGTTCTATTTTTCTCATGGCTTCACTTTTGAGAGAGAAGGAAATCATAGTGTTTACTCCATTCAGCTCATTAAATAAGAAGACAGCCTTCCTCTCACTCCTGACTACAATCAATTCATTTTAAAATTTCTTAATATGAAAAGACTTAAACTGGTTGTGTAGGCCTGAAGGGAGAGAAAAGCTATAGGAAATAAATGTTGGGTGCCGATTTATTGTATTCCTCATTTTCTTCAGGCAATTATCAGTTAAATATAGAATAATAAAATATTTGTACAATAAAAAAACATGGTTAGGATCATTAAGTTTGAACTAATAATGATTCTGTTTCAAATGTATTATTATTGTCTTTAAGGAGATAAATGACTTGAAATGATAAATGACTTGAAATTGTGGAGCTTGTTTGAATCATGAAATTTAAGCCTGTTATTCATGTCATCAAATAAATAATTGCTGCATAATCCTCAGAGGGAGAATTTTGTACATCTAGATTTGCACCTGTCTTAGTTTAGTTTAAAGTTACACATTGCTGTTAGATGCAATCATAATAGCAAATAAAATATTCTCTTGATAGTGCTTATTTTATTGACTATCATTTATATGGTTGTGTTCTCAAATTTCTGCCAGTTTAATATATCTCATTTCAGACTGTGCAAGTTTCATAAAGAGAAAGAAATGAAATATAAAATGAGTTGTCTTAACTTTGGCAATAAATGCTTTATAACTTCCATGTAGGACTGACCAAAATAAACTAGAAAAAGGATGTTACACTGTTGTTCTTACAAAATTGACCACCTAAGAGAGAAAGAAATGTCCCATAAAAATCCTTTTTGTCCCTGTATATCTAGGAACCTAACCTGGTACAATCTCAGGGAGTCAGAATGATGGGGACCTTATCAGCGCCAAGAGATATGAGTGTTCTGTGTTGAGGAATTGGTACTCTTTGTCTAGAAAGGAGAAATTAAGTCCATGCTTAATTCCAAAAATGTTCCTAGACTAGAGCAATTCCACCTTCCTATGTCCTCTGTTGCAGACATTCTTTGATAAGTAAAGGGCATAAATGCTTGGAATTTTCTAATCCCAACGAATGACTCTTCCTACCCCCAAGATGGTTCAGGCTGGTCCTGTGGTGACAGATGTTAAGAACATGAATCACATTCCCACTCCACCTCTCAATGGCCTTTTCCCTTACAAAAATGACATTAGGTCATATTTAGTTGTATAACTGAAGAATTTGCATACAAATAATAAGTCAACAAGATATTTCAAAATAGCTAATATTTCTCTAAAACAATATCTACTCATCCATGCACAGATGTTGTTGCATAGTTCCCGTGTACTAGAGGTCAAGTCTTGAGAAAGGAGCCCCATGGGCATAGAGCTTTCCAAATTCTGGATTAGAGGTAATTTACGAAACAGAATGGACTTATTTACAATGTTTCTTTTTGGACCTGTATTTTCCTCTGAGATTTAAAAATCCCTGAGATACGATATTTACAGGCTAAAACTTGCAGCTCTTGAAAATGCATGATAAAGACCCATTGAGGACTATAATTTTGAATGGGCAACATTTTATTGTTACTGGCAGAACATCTATTTTCTTAATACTAGCATTCACATAGTAATATTACTCGTCAATAGTTGAAATTTTGCATGACTGTTTCAAATATCTTTTAGTTACTTGTCTTTTTATGTTCTCTATATTTTTTTCTTCCACAAAGTTTACTTTCTTGTGTTTCATAGTTGCTATGTCCTCATGACCTATGAGAGCCGGTTCCCTGAACTCTTATATCTTTAAATTCCCATAAGTCACAACTCAATGATATTCTCTTTCCATGGCCATGAACTCTGGGGCTCCCATTACCCTCTTGAATCTGAATTCCATGTAATGGAATGGAATAGCACATAATGGAGTGGCTTGTTTGAATCAGTGAACCAATGATGTATATTGTAGGATACTTGTATTTTGATTGGCAAGTATGATTAAAAAAACAAATTAACTTTTCTATAATAAATTACAGCATATTATCCACAACCTTCCATGAATAGAAAGGTGCCACTTTCCATATATATATTTGGTAATAAATAAATTAATGATGTTTAAATTATCCCTGTTATGGCTAAGTACTCTGCCATTTGTCCTGAGGTAGAGATAGATAATAAAATAAAGCCCCTGCCTTAGAAACTTACTTAATAATGTATTTGAAACTATCAGTTACCACCCAGGAACCACAGAGGTATGGGATCAAACCCGTGCCCCCCTGCAGTGGAAGCACGGAGTCCTAACCCAGGACTCTTAATAGGAAGCTTCACGTCTTCCACCTTTCCTCAAAGACTAATTGACATGTGGAAAACTAAATATGGAATGTTGAAAAATGTAAAATTATTATGCGACTTTTGGTTTCTTAGTATACTACATTTTATATCCCTTGATATATTATATATATATCTTTATTAAATTTTATATGACATTATGTTAGAAGGGCTTGCAGCAGAGAAGCAAAGATGGCTGCTCAGTGATGCATTTTCTTGGTTTCTGGAAGGAGGATTAGATTAAATGACATATAATTTCATAACCCATGAAATAATCATGGCCCTTCATGTCAGGCCAACTCTGAAATGAGGAGCATATATATTTGAGTTCATAGTGCCTGATTGTGGTATGAACTTTTCTGCAATATCATCACGCTAAGCTTGCTAATATAGGATGTCTGTGATTTTTTACTGACCATGTCCGTAGTTTAATGACTGTTTTAGAGTCCTTTGGGGATTACAGAAAACAGAAAGCACTAACTAGGTATATGGTTTCACCCACAGTATCCTAGTCAGTGCATATCTGGTTGCAAAGGAGGCTTATTTTAAGTAGGCTTATTTTAAGTATTCTTATTCACAAAAAGGCTTATTTTACGTATTCTTATTCACAAATAAGAATACCAACATAAGTACAGTTAGGCCTCATTAAGAACCTGGAAATTTAGAAGTCAGCAATTAATAAATGGAAGCTAATCTGTCTATCTGCTCTTCTCTCTATTTACCTATATCTGTCCATATGTCTGTCTATCTATCATCTATCTATCTATCATCACTATCATCTATTATCTCTCATTATTTACCCCATCATCTTCTCTTTCTGTATGGCTTCAAATGGTCATCTTAGCCACTAAGGCTGCATATTCCTTCAGCAGAACTTCCTTAACCTAATGACCTCATTCCCAATTCTAACTTTCTAAGTTCACCTTCTTCAGCTGGGTCTATGCGTCATGAGTAAGGAATAGGCAAGGCATGGGGTCAAGTGGTACATGTTGAATGTAGTTTTCTTTAGAAAGGGATATGGATAGAGTAAGCGGTGAAAAGCACCTCTTATAAACAGGCATCTTAATCATAACATGCCTAAAACTAGAATCATCTTTCTCTTCTCCACATCCTTCCTAATCTATATCCACACCATACTCATCTTCTTTGTATCCCTATCTTCATGAATGGTTCATCTAGTTATCCAATCTAGTTATCCAATCAAAAAGGATGGAAGATACGATTGATTTTTCTTCCTTATCCCCACATATCCAATCAACTCTTGAAGGCTGATGATTCACTGATTTTATGACATTAATGTCATTCACTTACTGGAACTTTATATATACTATTTCATTTCAATTTCAAAAAAAAAGTACAAATTTAAAACAGTACCCATATTTTATAGGTGAGGAAACAAATACTTAGAGCAATTAACTAACTTACTCAAAGTGACCTGCATAGCAACAGGCAGAATGGAGTTTTTAATCCTAGCACTCTGACTCTAGAAATATCGCTGCAGTAAGTAATCCCTTGCCTAGCCTGACAGGAGACTGGAGTACCTGTAAACAGGAGAGTCAGGAAAACTTGAACTTGTTGCAGTTATTTTACTTCTAATGTTAACCTTATATTGGGCAAGTTACTGATTAATTCCTACCTTAATCAACTGCAAGGAAACTAGTTGGACGGTGATAAAATTATGACTACTTGGTGCTTATGTCTATATCATTTCCTGCCTCCATTTCTTTTTCCGGCCAGAATTCCTTACCATTCTGGTACCCGGAATGCCTGGCTCGGTTCAATGCTTGGATCTCCACTTTGTGAAGTGTTGAAAGGACAACTTTAAATACAATCTAATCTTACTTAAGCAAACTCATGAGTACTTCTGCCTAAAAATAAAAAACCAAACTGAAATAATAAAAGTAATATTATAGAAATAATAATATAATAGATTCAATTCCCTGCCCCAATCTGAAATTTCTTTCCCATCGTTTAAAGAAATTTCAGATTGGGGCAGGGAATTGAATCTATTATATTATTATTTCTATAATATTACTTTTATTATTTCAGTTTGGTTTTTTTCTTTATCCAACTTGGTCCCTATTTCAGATTTGATTAAACATTGCCATCTTTGCCTAAATATTTAGAATAGAACAGTCTTAATCTTTACAAATAATTGTTTATGATAATTGTGTGACCCAAGTCTTCATGCATATGTTTGTGTAATTGAGTGTGTGGTGGCAAAGAGTGTAAATTGTGTAACTAGAGTAGGGTTCCTGCTAACTTCACTTGAATAATAAGCATCTAATTGTTGCATATTTGTTCTTATGACATTGATAGCCAAAGCTATGATTTACTTGGTGTTAATTCTTAGATTCATACGGAAATCTATAAGCCATTTTATAATGTTCCGCTTTCTGATTGATTTTACAGCAATATATTTACAGAGACAGTTGGGATTGTATATACAAAATGTTTTCCCTTCAACATTACAGGACCTTGATTTATGATCTGTTATTTATTTTCTGGAGAAAATGTACTTTGCCTTATTGTCCACTATTTTGTACTGTGCTTTTAACTTCCTTCCCTGTAGCCAATTGAAAACTCAGCTTTCCCTTATCATTTTTTAATAACTTTGTTAGGGTGTACAACACATTTTGCTGTATAAAGTTACTTTATTATTTCCATTGTTGGAGTTCTAGAGACCTCTCAGAGAACATAATTGTATGCTCTCTCTATCGTCAATAAATATCACCTGAAATAAAAGGAAGCTCTGTTAAACTGATTGAATCATGCTTCTTTTGCTGTTTCATATTTATTAAAGTATTTTCCTTTTTTCTCTAAGTTTTAGTATTAAACTCTTGGATATATTCATTAGGAGTTCCAAGGGACATATGTTGATAAGATGAGAAAATATGGTTGATTGAGAATTAACTATTACATTTAGCAGTGTGGAGTCTTTGGTGCTGTTTCCAAGAGTATTTTGGTGGATTTATGAGGTAAAACAGAGATTGCAGTGATATAAGAGAGGATAAATGGAGAGGAATTGGAGCCTGGCATTAACACTTTGGAGAATTTCTCTGTTTTAATCCCTCATCTAACCACTGACTTTCAAAACACCTTGTGTCTCAAACTCCAAGCTTACCTCGTTTCTCACGTTTCTCGTGAGATCTGCTCCTGAAATCCAGCAGGATCCTGTGGGGCTCCTAGGCATGGAAGCCTTTCTGTGTCCCCCATTTCTTATTTAGGCTTCAGCCTCTATGACTTTCCCTGAGCTCCAAAGGGCAGGTTCAAACAGTTGTTAATCAGGGAAGGGAGGGGATGCAGAGACAAGGCAGGAGGCTTCAAGAAACAATAGGACAGCCTTGGGGCGGGGTTCTGGTTCCACCTCAAGGTATACACATAACAGTATCTCTGAGCACTTCTACAGAAGTAAAAAGCCCCACCAAAAGGAAGGTGTTAACTGCTTGATAAAGCATTCTTCATCCCAGAGACAGTCACAGTTTGATAACTTCGAGAACCACCTGAGGCCAGATGAAAGGAGAACAGGCCTTGCATACACCCTGATCCTTATCAGCAATCCCGCCCTTGAACCATTGCTGTAAAACTCCTCACCAAATTCCCCTGGGTTGGGACACATAGTTTTGAGGCCATTAGCTCCCTGTGTCCCCCTTTGCCTGGCAAAGCAATAAAGCTATTCTTTTCTACTTTACCCAAAACCCTGTCTCTGAGATTCAATTTGGCACCAGTGTACAGAGGTCAAGTTTTTGGCATCACTACTTCAGCTTTTTCTTTTCTTTTTGGCTGCACTGTGCGGCCTGTAGGATCCTAGTTTCCCAACCAGGGATCAAACCCGTGCCCTCAGCAGTGAAAGAGCAGAGTCCTAACCCCTGGACTGCCAGGGAATTCCCTACTTCAGCTTTTTCAACTCTTTTTATCTTCCAAAAATTTATAGAGTTCTGTTTTCTCCATTTCATTGATCTTTTTCTTATGAATTTACATGATGCAATTCCCTCATCTCATTTTAGGGGTGTTTCATGAGCAGGCAGAGGAATTGTATTTGTTCCATACTCTGTTTAAGGAGAAACAACACAGATTCCTAGGGAAAGTTTGTCACCTCATCCAAATCCTGTATTGAATGAAAATCAGTTTACCAAATTTACTTTTAGGATAAATGTAGCATTTATTTTCACTCTAATTTTTATTTTTCTGGACCTAAATAAATAAAAAATTAAAATTGAAATTATATTCTCATTCACTGCATTTAGAATTTCTCTTTAATACCATATTTGGTCTATAATCTGAAGAAGGAATCATTCAATTTCAGAAAGGTAACATTAAAGATCATAAAGCCTACCTCAAAGCCAGACTTTCAGAAAAATAAAGAATAATACAAATTATGAATTGATTAATCTTATAAAATATTTGAATAAAGTTCATTTAAAAACTCTTAAAGATACACACCAGAAACCGAAGGATACACACATATTATTTAATAAGCTGAAATGTCTGTGGTTACAGAACAACTCAGTACAGTAATTTAATTTGTGAGAACTGATAAGGAATAGATTGAACGATACAGTGGCGTTTATGACATACAGGAGCCGAATTTCCCATGCTAAAATATGCCTCTCTGGCATATTCATTGTTTTAAGTTGTTTTTTCTACTTTCTTTTCTGAGAAATAGCAGACATGGGAAGGGCTCTGAAAAACCAAATAGGAGTTGCTATCTTGTAAGAAAAATTTACATTTGTAAAGGAAATCTCCATTTGTAAGGGTGTCTCCCTCTCTGTATCTGGAAGAGAAAGATGACAAAGTCTAGAAATTCTTATCAACGGAGAAGGCAAGGATGTCAATCTGCATGAGAATCCCCCCCTGTTTACTGTGCTTTTCTTGGTAACCGCCCATAACAGACTCTCTCCACCCTCAACATCCTCTGTCTGTAGCTGAGGATAGTATTTAAGGTGAGGGCTTTGGACAGTTTGGCTAATGACTCAGTGTTTCTGGGTATCTCCCATGAATACGTGTTATTAAACTTTTGTTTGATTTTCACCTGTTAATCTGTCTCATGTCAATTTAATTCATAGACCAGCCAGAAGAACCAACAAGTGTAGAGGAAAATTTCTTTTCTCCCGGTATGATCAGGCCACTCACGATTGCTGTTCTCTTGCTCTTGTTAGACCTGCGCGGTCTCCTAGGAGTTTCGACTCGCCCAGGAAACAACAAGAGTCGGAAGTCGATGCAAAACGCAAGAGGTTTATTGAAAGCCGGTGCACCGGGGTTCCTTGGTCCTCACGCAGGAGGTCGAAGAAGGAACCCTTTTGGGCGCGAATATGTCAGTTTTATAGGTTCCCACTTCCCCGTATGTAAATTATAGATTTGGTTGTGTTCTCCTGCTGATTGGTCCCGGCTTAGGCTCGGACCAGAGAGGGAACTTGTCCCCAGCTGCCTGATTGGTCTTTGACAGACACCTTTTTTACATTTTGTTATCTCCCTCCTTCTCCCCAGCTTCCTGATTGGTCTTTGACAGACACCTTTTTTACATTTTGTTATCTCCCTCCTTCTCGGAAGGGGGCCGGACATCCTGGAAATTCACCCATTGTCTAAGAAGCCCCTATTGTCTGGAGAGTTCTTAATCATTAGCTGGAACAATGTCCCTCGAGTCCCACACTCTCAGTACATCGCCTTGCTTGATCAGTCCCTGCTTCACCTACACCCTACTCAACCTGACTGACCTTCCCTCTTCATCATGGAGCCTAATCCGTCAACGCCTACATACCTACATACTTGCTTCCAGACCCAACTAGTAATTGTTCTAATCTTTAGCTCAGAACATCTCCACCATGATAGCTTATCAAAGGGGCAGTGATGGTTGTGCTCCTCTGCTGGTTTCCCTGGTAGCCGATGAGCCAACCTGAGGTCAATTCCCCCTATAACTAGTAACCTCCCCTCCCCTTGCCCCCGTAGTGAAGACTGCTGCCACATCCTGCCCACCTGTCCACCTGCCGCACAAAGTAGGGTGTCACTCCATGGACCCTGCTTCAGACATGTAAGATCCCACTATCTACTAAACCATTGATGCCTCTGCCACTGACTCCAGGCTCTTTCTTCCATCTCAAGGCTGGGTAAGTGCAGGGCTTGCAGGCCTGTGGGGTGCAGCCTACCCTCCCAACATAAAAATGGTGAAAATGGTAAAATTATAACTTTACCACTTGATACTATAATTTTGTTTAAACACCATAGAAATCAAGTATACAATGAGATAACTAAAAGACAGGAAAATAGAAATATAATAGTTTGTTTAGCATTCCACTTCCAGAATACTGAAGGTCATGTAAACAATAGATCAAAATATTACTCTGATCAGTTAATAAATTGAATGGACCGACACAGGAAAACAGCTTGATGCTAGTAAAGTACAATCATTTTCTTTTCATTCATTAAAATCATTACTAAACATTATTCATGTTTAGTAAAAATCATTACTAAACGTTTCTTCAGCAAGAAATGTTTCCTTTTGTATACTCTTAATAGGCAGAATTCTAAATGCTACAGAGCTTCTATGAAATTTGGAAACAAATGCAAAGATACATTAAAAATTATTGATATCGCATTGCAGTGTTCAGTGACATCACATGGTACATTCGATGTGTTGTTATTAGCAACAGAGTTCAAGGTGCTCTGCAAAATTATAGTGAACACAAAGCATTTCCCTAAACCATACAGGTGTATCTGTGATGTGCTACCTCATATGATGTGTCTCCCATTTTCACTGAATAAAACTTCATTTTTAGCATATTCCAGAGACAAAAAAAGTAGTTTCATTCTGTTTAAAACAATTAAACATTATCTATGTTTCCAGACTTTATGGCCAATCTGTGTATTCTCATTCCACAGTACAATGAAATCAGAACAACCACACATTATGATGGGAAAAAGCATTGGCTCTGGAGTTTGTAAATCTGGGACTGAGTCTTTACTGCACTGAAGTGGGTTTTTCACCTCTAACAGCCTAAGATTCTTAATCGGTAAAATAAGGTTGCTAGAGTGTCAAATCAGATGTCATAGTACAGTTGAAATACTTTTAGACAATAAGATACTATAACATTCTTCTTATACCTGAATTTTTTTTTTTTTTTTTTTTTGGCGTTACGCGGGCCTCTCACTGCTGTGGCCTCTCCCGCTGCAGAGCACAGGCTCCGGACGCGCAGGCTCAGCAGCCATGGCCCACAGGCCCAGCCGCTCCGCGGCATGCGGGATCCTCCCGGACCGGGGCATGAACCCGTGTCCCCTGCATCGGCAGGCGGACTCCCAGCCACTGCGCCACCAGGGAAGCCCATAACTGAAATTTTTTAGCATCTTATCAAATAATGTTTAGATTGATAAAAAGTAAATCATGTTAGAATATTTCTTATAACCACAGGTACAAGTCTACTGTGGAAAAAAAAATCATAACGAAGATTACGTCTGTGGCTATGGGCTAGGAAGCACTGAAGAAGGAGCATAAGGAAACTTTTTGAGGGGTGCTAGCAATGCTCTCTATCCTGTTAGGATAAGATTTGTCTAGGTATACACATTTGTCAGGACTCAGTGGATGATATGTTTAAGATTTGTGCATTTCATTATATATATATATGTCTCAAAGAAAGCAAAAACAAAAATAGCTACTGTACTCTGGTTAGTGAAATGTTTGCTAAAATGTTTAGGGGTGGAATGTACTAACGTCTGCAACTTTGACATGCATTAAAAAAAAATTGGATTGATGGAGTTGATGGAGAATGGATAGATGAATAGGGAGCTAATGAAGCAGATGTAATGAGATATTTATTGTCAAATCTAGGGGGTAGGTATATAAGTATTCACTATAAAATTTTTCACCTTTTCTGTACATGTGAAAATTTTTACATTAAATGTTGTAAAAGAAAGGACAAAAAGCTAAAAATAAAAACATACCATTTCACAGAAGGTATGCCTTGTCTCCAGCTCTTCCTTAAGGGGTAATGTATTGACCTAAATGTCTCTATTTGTAAAGCATATACAATGTAACTACTACCACTCAGTCTCCCACTAAAGAAACCCAGAAAGAGGAAATATATTAAAAGAGCAAAACTAGACAAAATTGAAAGCAAATCAAGTTATTTGAATTTTCAAATAGACAAGGTATAGCCTAATTAATGAAAGACAAGATATGATTTGTCACTAATAGAGAAGGGTTGCTTATACATTCTCAGCTGAAATAATATATTATATTTCAATAATACAAATTTTTAAAATTTCCAATTGGAAATAGAAAACTTTTATACTTAAAAATACAAAATGGCAAAAATGATAATATCAAATATCTCTTTGATAATATCAAATAGAGACTATGACAGGAACAATAAAAGAGGAATTAAGGAGGAAAAAAGGAACTTCAAAACTAAGCTACATGGAATTTTTCAAAATTTTCTAGTGATGAATAATTTTTATGCTACTGATATTTCTTCAAATATAAAAAGCATGGTTTATTGTCTGGTTTCTTATATCAAGAACTTAAAAATATGGTTTTTCTTCCCAGTTTTGACAAGAGCAAAACTGAAAGGAAAATATTAGCACTAGTGTATTATGAAGATAGAGCTGAAATTAAATCTTAGGGAATAGTTTGAAATTAAAAAATAATAAAGTACTGATAAATATCTTAGAAAATAGAATTTAGTTTCTAACCTGTTAAAAATTTCACTTGGAAAGTGACTTAGGAAAAAATATATTAAGTCAACATATTATCTGAAAAAAAGAAAAAAAGTAGTAAGTAAAATTAGGTTCTACCTCTGAACATGCAAAGAAGGCTTTGGGTAATGTGCTATCTACCTCAACAAAATCGTAAACTTTTGGAGGGCAATGTGTGAAAAAGCCCACTCACACACTTAAGAAATTCTGCTCACCTCCAGGCCCTGCTGAGCAAGTAAGTCCTTATTCTGAAGTTTCGTTAAGGAGCAGCTGTTCGTGGTTTGACCTTTGGTTTAAATGGCCTGGTTTCAAAAGTAAGCACAACAATCAGAAAATGAGGCAGCCTCAAGAGCAGAAGCCAACACATATATCAAGATTTTCTATGAAGTTAAGGCCATTGCTGTGTCATTTATTCAATTTTAAATCAGTCCAGAACAAGAAGAGGACCCCTCTCTGGGAGAGAGAGACTGTGTCCCCGGTTGCTGTTACCTTCATATTTCCATGATTTCTTGCTCTGTACATTTCTTGCCCTTGGCTTTCTATGAGACATTCTTTGTACTTTCTCTCCCCCATTTCTTCTCCACTTACTGCTCTATTATTTAGCAGGCTTGAGTGTGTTTCTTTTACTTTAAACCAAAGGAGCCCCAACTAAACAGAATGTATAAGAATTAGGGAATTCCTGGTGGTCCAGTGGTTAGGACGCCACGCTTCCACTGCAGGGGCACGGGTTCGATCCCTGGTAGGGGAAGTAAGATACTGCAAGCCACGTGCACCTCAGATTGGGACTTGAACCCACATGCCAGGACTCAAACCGGGCCAAAACCCACAATCTTCCAACTGAGATCACACACCTGCTTTCAGGACTTAATGAAGCTCGGGTTCTTGATGTCTCATTGCAGAAAGAATTCAGTGAGACACAAAGTGATAGGTAAGAAGTGGATTTATTTAGAGAGAAACACACTCCACAGAGTGTGGGCCATCTCAGAAGGTGAGAAAGCACCAGGGTATGGGGTTGTCAGGTTTTATAGGAGTGGGTAATTTCACAGGCTAATGAGTGGGGGGAGTATTCCAGTTATTTTGGGAAGGGGCGGGGATTTCCAAGAATTGGGCCACCGCCTACTTCCCGCCCCTCGCCCCCCGGTACGCGGGCCTCTCACTGTTGTGGTCTCTCCCATTGCGGAGCACAGGCTCTGGACGCTCAAGCTCAGCGGCCATGGCTCACGGGCAGAGCCGCTCTGCGGCACGTGGGATCCTCCCGGACCAGGGCACGAACCCGTGTCCCCTGAATCAGCAGGCGGACTCTCAACCACTGCGCCACCAGGGAAGCCCAAATAGGTGCGTTTTTCTTTTTGTTTTTGTGGTACACGGGCCTCTCACTGTTGTGGCCTCTCCCGTTGCGGAGCACAGGCTCTGGACGCGCAGGCTCAGCGGCCATGGCTCACGGGCCCAGCTGCTCCGTGGCATGTGGGATCTTCCCGGACCGGGGCACGAACCTGTGTCCCCTGCATCGGCAGGCGGCCTCTTAACCACTGCGCCACCAGGGAAACCCCACCGCCTACTTTTTGATGCTTATGGTCCGTCTTGGAACTGTGATGGCGCCTGTGGGTGTGTCATTTAGCTTGCTGATGTGTTACAGTAAGCGTATACTGAGGCTCAAGGTCTAGTGGAAGTCGACTTGTTCGCCATCTTGGACCCATTTGGTTCCAATCAGTTTACGTCATGTCCTTGGGCTATGTCATTCTTTCAAAGGTTGTGCCCTGCCTCCTTCCCTCCTGTTTCAGCATGGCCAAAAAGAAAGAATGAAAGCAAGAAAGAGTACAATTCAA
Source organism: Grampus griseus (assembly GCF_964374135.1). Taxonomy (NCBI): domain Eukaryota; kingdom Metazoa; phylum Chordata; class Mammalia; order Artiodactyla; family Delphinidae; genus Grampus; species Grampus griseus. The sequence goes on from NC_138998.1 coordinate 16,385,021, forward strand.
TGGTTCAAAAAAAAAGAATGAACAAAATTTAATTATTATATACTTGAAGTGCCTGACACATAAGAGCAGATTAAATATTTGCTGAGTAAATAAATAAATTGTAAGATAGAACATCTGTAATTGATTAAAATTCCAATGATGAAATAATCCACCATTTCAGACATGTTTTTAAAATGATAAAGATATGGAGAATGATTAACTTTGATTTATATTTTATTCAGTAATAAGTTATAGCTAGGCCCAAATAAATAAACATTTTTTTAAAAGTTTGTTAATTCTGCTTTTATGAAACACCTCTAAAAGCTTTAGACTCTACATCTGAATACAAGTTGCAATTATATGACATAGTTATGGCAGTTTCAATTTATAAAAAGTAAAATATTTGGTGAAATAAATTATCTGAGGGCAGATATCTATTCTATTAAATGAAATAAGGATAAAATTATGACTTTTTCCATTCTTCACAGTAGGGGGAGAACCTTTGTATACACAACTCTGTACCTATGTAAAAATTCTGTACATTGGATTTTAAAATACAAAGTTAACCTCTTAAATATCATATTTTCAGAGCTCATTTTTATTACAGATTTAGTATATTGTTATGCAAAAAACAATGGATATTCTCTTCATAAAAATCGACATGTTGGGCTTCCCTGGTGGTGCAGTGGTTGAGAGTCTGCCTGCCCATGCAGGGGACGTGGGTTCGTGCCCCAGTATGGGAAGATCCCACACACCGCTTAGCGGTTGGGCCCGTGAGCCATGGCCGCTGGGCCTGCGCGTCCAGAGCCTCTGCTCCACAAGTGGAGAGGCCACAACAGTGAGAGGCCCGCGTACCGCAAAAAAAAAAAAAAATCGACATATTATTTGTGAAGACTGTAATATAGACTTGTTTGAATATAATCACTTCATATTTTCTCATTCCATGAACTGATTCAGGAAGTATTTATTTAGTTTTTAAGTACAAAACCCTGTGATGGCACCAGAGAGGAAGACAGAAATGAAAACTGGGTGAACTACTACTAAGGAAAAGGAGGATGAAATTGTCACTGCAAATAAGTAAGTAAAGTTCTTATTGGAGAATTAAAGGAAGAGGATACAATTTTGAATCGAGCCTTGGAAAATGAAATGGATTACGTTCAGCCAAGTGGTGTTAATTGACCAAAGATTTTGGGCATAACTTACTTTATCAAGTTTTATCATTTGTTTCTGGAAATGGAATTATATATTGATCAGCGGTAGACGTTGGAGGCAAACAAAAAATGGATCTTAAACTCAATGATTGATAAAACTGAAGATAAAACAAGCAAACTAAACACGGCTCTGACTTCAGGCTGTTACTGTTAGATTTTAGTAAACTTGGAAACAACAGGAAATTCCAAACTGCACATTTTTGCGAAATCTTATTGTGTTTAACTTATATCCAAAAGTTGCTCTGAGTCTTATATAATAGCTTGTGTACATTAACAGCCAATTGACTTGGAGCGAACATGGTGAGACAATAGTATATCAGGAAAAAGGAATGATAAGGACAGGTGCAGAGCACAGAGTCTTTGGAGAATCAGATCTGCTGTGCCTCATGCAGTAATTACTGAATACACTCCACTGTAATCTTGGGAGACCTAATGGTCTAAGCTGAGTCATCTCGGAGCTTGATATGAAATTCACATTTTTCTGTATGAAGGGTCTGAACTATCACCATTCTTGGTCTTATACTCAGTTCTCACCCTTTGTTTTCCAAGTATGGTCCTCTTACTGATGGCAAGACACCACATGATTGTAGGGGTTACCATGACATCTGCTCACATACTGAGAAAGATTCAGTCCCTTTTCAACCTTTGGGAATACATCAAGAAGAAAGCCTGATTTTGATATTTTAAAGAATATTAAGGGGCTTCCCTGGTGGCGCAGTGGTTGAGAGTCCGCCTGCCGATGCAGGGGACACGGGTTCGTGCCCCGGTCCGGGAAGATCCCACGTGCCGCGGAGCGGCTGGGCCCGTGAGCCATGGCCGCTGAGCCTGTGCATCCGGAGCCTGTGCTCCGCAACGGGAGAGGCCACAACAGTGAGAGGCCCACGTACCGCAAAAAAAAAAAAAAAAAAAGAATATTAAGTTTTTTAACAATTCTTTAACACTTACTATTGCCCTTTTTACGGGGGGGGCTATGAGGTGTCAGGCTCAGAGCATTGACAGGCAAGAGTATTCAGATAGTATTTATTGGTATTCTATGTTCATTACATTCATGAAAGGTGATATTGGTTTACTAGTTATGATGTAATATGAAGTTTACTTTTTTAAAAAATTAATTAATTTATCTATTTTTGGCTGTGTTGGGTCTTCGTTGCTGCACGCGGGCTTTCTCTAGTTGCAGTGAGCAGGGGCTACGCTTTGTTGCAGTGCACGGGCTTCTCATTGCGGTGGCTTCTCTTGTTGCGGAGCACTGGCTCTAGGTACATGGGCTTCAGTAGTTGCAGCATGCAGGCACAGTAGTTGTGGCTCGCAGGCTTAGTTACTCTGCAGCATGTGGGTTCTTCCCAGACCAGGGCTCAAACCCATGTCCCCTGCATCGGCAGGCGGATTCTTAACCACTGCGCCACCCGGGAAGTCCCGAAGTTTACTTTTTTAAAATTTATTTATTTATTTGTTTAACTGTTGGCTTCCTTGGGTCTTCGTTGCTGCACATGGGCTTTCTCTAGTTGTGGTGAGCGGGGGCTACTCTTTGTTGTGGTGCACGGGCTTCTCATTGCGGTGGCTTCTCTTGTGGAGCGCAAGCTCTAAGCACACAGGCTTAAGTAGTTGTGGCACATGGGCTCAATAGTTGTGGCTCATGGGCTCTAGAGTGCAGGCTCAGTAGTTGTGGCGCACGGGCTTAGTTGCTCTGCGGCATGTGGGATCTTCCCGGACCAGGGATCAAACCCGTGTCCCCTGCATTGGCAGGCGGATTCTTAACCACTGCGCCACCAGGGAAGTCCCTGAAGTTTACTTTTTAAAAATCAATGTATTTAATTTGCAAACAGTTAATTATTAAGAAACATTAAGAAAATTTATAGTATAGTTTTCACCTAGATATGGCAAAATTGCGAGGATTTTACACAAATTAATGACGTGTTGAGCCATTGTTCTGAGCTGAGGGAGAAGCTGTGAGAGGGTGTGCTGTCAGCTGGAAGTCCCAGAACAGAAATTAGAGGCCCCTTCTCTCCACGTACCTTTGTGGGGGAGGAAGAATTCTCTTCTACCCTTCCAGGTTCTTCTGTCTGGTCTAAAAATTAAATTGACATGAGACTGATTAACAGGAGAAAATCAAACAAATTTTAATAACGTGTATATATGGGAGAGACCCAGAAGAACTGAGTAAGTCACCAAAATGGCTAAAAGCCCCACCTTAAATATCATCTTCAGCTAAAGACAAAAGAGGGTGTTGGTCATTGTAATTTGGGACTTCAAAGGGGAGAATGGCAATTCACATGGAGATGGGAAAGCAAGTGTTTGGTAAATAAATGTTTGCTGGGCCCTGCAGAGACAGTGGGACAGTGAGTGGACTCTAATCACTAGGCCCAGCTGAGTTTCCCTCACCACAGCTAACCCCATATTCTTTGCAGAGATCTCTGGTGATAGCTCTGTTCCAGGAACAGGCCCTCTATCTAAATTGTTTTAAGGCAGTTAGGGGGAAAGTCACAGTTTCTTCCTAACTCTTTTGGGCCTTGATTGTTTTCAGCCTGAAATAATTGCCATGTGAGACACATTTTGGGGTGGCAAGTTGGCACGTTTTGTTTGCCTACACCTTCAACTCAGTTTATGAAATAGCGATCTCTCTAAGTTGATGTTCGGCAATCGTGTTCGTGATAGATGGCTCCAGGAAGGCAAAGCCAGCTGTTGCTTTTAATCCTGTGTACTATGAAAGCAGGGACAGAGATGTTTGCTTTCCCTTCTATTTGTGTTAGCGCCATAATAAAATATGACCTTTTCTGCTGTTTGTCTTTGACCTTGAGGTCACATGCATCTTTTCCACAAAGTTGCTCAAGCTGGTTATTTTTCCATTATTGGTAAGAGAAAAGAGGCAGATCCAATTTAGATGTGCAGTTTTTGTTTTTATCTGAATTTTTGTTTTTATTTTAACTGTATTTGATAAGGAATGAATATATAGGGCTATAAAGATTCATTTTTAGGACTAAAAAATTCTCTTTATGAAAAAAATGCATCGCTTTTAAAATTTAAATGATGAATTATAAGGTTTGTGTTTATTATTTCCTTTATTCACTTAATTTAATAATCCACTCATTCATTAAAACATGGAAAGCTAAAAACCAATTTCTCCACCAAAAAAGAAAACAAAACAAAAACAAATCCCCTAAGTCACAGAAGGACTGTGTGTAATGTAAAAGATAAAATGAAAGATATGGAATAAGTAATAAAAAAATGAAATCAAGTGTAATATTAATAATATTGTAGTTTAGATATTACCTCTTTAAATATTCAAAATTTAAGAACTTATAATGCAACATCGACCTATTAGTTACCAAAATATGCCAGGAGATAGTTATCACTGGATACCTTTTAAAATCTACAAAACATTGGCATTTAAAGTTTAGGCAAACCAAGGAAAGATGACAGAATCAGCAATAAAATCCTCATCTGGTTTGCTATGTCTCCACCAGAGCAATTTCTAAGGACAACCAGCTACAATACTATTGAATGTGCCTGATCCTCTCTCAGACAATAAAAACCCAATTTCTTTTGTAAGGAAGTGATAAATGCTTTCAAAATTTATCCACGTGTTGACTTAAAAAGAATATATGCACAACGTGAGAGGTGTGAGTTAAGTTTTATTTGGGGCAAAATGAAGACTGCAGCCGGGAGACAGCGTTTCAGATAACTCTGAGAAACTGCTCCCAGGAGGCGAAGTGGGGAGCCAGGATATATAGGAGTTTTGCAACAAAGAGGAGGTAATTGGGAACGTCAAAAGATTATTGTTAAATAAAGAGAACCAGATATCTCAAGTGAAGGAATTTCGAGCTTTTCTATATATGGGAAGATGTAAGAGTCTGGGCTCACTGAAGTCATTCCTTTGATATGCACCTTAGCTATGGGCCTGTATTTTCACATCGAGTTTCCTCAGGGCTCACCGCAGGGAGTGGCTGCAGTCTGATGGCTGCTAGATGGCAGATACTCTTTTTTTCAACCCTGAGTTTCCTCAGGGCTCACCAGCTCACGTTGGAGGGCTGCAATCTTTGGTGACTGTGACATCCTTTGTTTATTAATATGGCAGGAAATATTCCATTTATAAATATTGCATTTATCACACGGGACAGTGAATGAGCACAAAAAGAGCCCTCAGCCAAATTGTTTCATATAGTATTTTTTGACAATGGCTTCAAAGATCCAATTTCTATAGTTTGTAAAAATAAAAATCTTAAAATTATTGATTATATATAGTTTATATACTATTTTCATTCTTAAAAATAATATTAAGAATGAAAGGAAATATCTTCAGTTTATTCAAAGATGTAGGTTTTGAGGCATGTATCTTTTTTTTAAATAAATGTATTTATTTTATTTATTTATTCTTGGCTGCATTGGGTCTTCGTGGCTGAGCGTGAGCTTTCTCTAGTTGCGGCGAGCGGGGACTACTCTTCGTTGTGGTGCGCCGGCTTCTCACTGCGGTGGCGTCTCTTGATGCGGAGCACGGGCTCTAGGCGCGCGGGCTTCAGTAGTTGTGGCACGTGGGCTCAGTAGCTGTGGCTGGCGGGCTCTAGAGCGCAGGCTCAGTAGTTGTGGCTCACGGGCTTAGTCGCTTCGCGGCATGTGGGATCTTCCCGGACCGAACCCGTGTCCCCTGCATTGGCAGGCGGCTTCTTAACCACTGAGCCGCCAGGGAAGCCCCGAGGCATGTATTTCTAATTTTAAATATTGTTTTGTATGCTAAACTAAAGCAGGATGAGACATTTTTCTAAACCACTTTAAGGGATATTAAAACTTGATCTTATTGGATATATATAAGACTTTTATAACTTTGCCATTTTAGCTTGTGCTGGGTAACAGCTTTCTGGAGACCACAAGGGGGCAGACTAAGAACAAATGAAAGAAAATAATCCATCTGTAGCCTCTTTTTCTGGTTAAAAGTTATTTTCAGACTGAACGGATCTGGTTTTAATTTCTTTTTACTGAATTTTATATTGTTGTCTTCTGACTGTGAAAACAATTTCACAATCTCTTTGCAAATATTGAAGAATTGACTGAGCACTAAAAATCTCAATTCATTTGATTGACCATACCCAGTTTATCTCTTATTTTCTTCTAAGAGATAGATAGAAGAACTGTGTTGAAGTCACAAATTATGCTGGAAGAATAAATTTTCATTCCATTATTTTCCACTAATTAATTTTCTTTTTGATATTTTATTTTAAAATATGAAAAAATATTATTCATAACTAATGTCTTATTTGTTTTCATACCAATTATACAGATTAATATTTTTAAAAGAAATGGCTTGGGTACTCTTGTATTCATTTTATTCTTATTTCGACTTCATAGGTTGACTGAAACTTTTATTTATTTATTTATTTTGGCCATGCTGCACAGCTTAGTGGTATCTTACCTCCCCCTCCAAGGACTGAACCCCGGGCAACGGCAATGAAAGCACCAGGTCCTAATCACTGGACCATGAGGGAAGTCCCTTGATTGAAACTTTTAAACACCCCTCTATATTTACTTGAAGTTAATTTGATTAGTTGGGAAAAATATTTTCTAACAGAATCAATTTTTTTTTTCAGGGAAGTATATTTGTGTGCTCGTCTATCTAAAAATGATAACTACTGTGTAACAATTATAAGACTAACATATTGAAAACCATTCTTTGGCGCAAGAAGGAAAAGTTCATGTCTGCATTAATCCTGAATAATTAACTGAATGTTCATACAGAATGAATGCATGGTTAGAATGAAGAAAAGATCTTCACTGCAGTCAATGTTTTGATCCATTATAAATAAGTGAGATTTAGCTAATATGTTCAGCTACATTACTTCTAAATTCAACTAGATTTAAACATGGAAGTTATCCAACAGCCTACATACTTAAATATATCCAACTGAAGTATTTCATTTAAATTATTATAGATAAAATATGAAGTTTCCTATTCACTTAGCCCCAGTCTCTAATTCCAAATTATTGCCTGAGATCTAGCCCGGGTGTAGTGCATCCTACACTCCAAATAGTCACAATTTACTCTCACTGCCTATTCTTTTGTTTGAGATTTTAAAAATACACACGTTTAAATTTGGTATTTAATTCATAGAATAAAGATTTTAAAAGTTGAAAAATAGTGGTTAGATCTCTAAACAGACACCATGCATCTCAACCTAAGGACAAAGAGAATGAAAGAGCAGCTGAAATTAGAACTGTTCATAGCTGAAAAGCCAACCCACATATCAACCCCTGCTGAACTGATCCCCACTCCTCATAAGCATTTGAAAAAGAGGAAATATGTATTCTTCATACATATTCAGGTCTTTTACCGGCATAGAATTTTAAAGCCCACGACAAAAGTTGATCAAGATCATTGCATAGACTCAGCCACTTTTTAGGGAAGAGATTTCATTTCCAGGCAGCATAATTTGCTAGGATCAGAAGGATAGAGCTTTTAGCTTTAGTAACACTAAGTTTTTGGATGACATGGTCTCAACTCGTATGCCTGGCTTATCCTGACAGTAGTGAGAACATGTCTCTCCAAGACTGCAGGCTTGCTGGGTTATACCACAGGCATAATACTGGGGCTCCCTCCGGAGTGAGTCAGCTCCTGAGAACTTATGGGAGTCAAGGCCTTTTGATAATCTGAGACCTCAGCTTGAAAAAGAAGAGTGACATCATATCGCTAGGAGATAAAATGGAGTGTGTGCTTCTCCGACAGTCATTTAGGGTTTTTCTTGCAAGAGAGATCTCTCACTCAGATACACCCTCTGAATGGTGTCAAGAGACGTTCTCTGAGGGAAAACGGCTCCACAATGAAACATTCGTTCTTCTTATGCAGGCACCTCATCTTCTTCAGAGCGTCAAATGTACTAAAAAATAAAACAAAAAAACACTACTGTTTTCTAGAAACTGACAAATGAGATGCTTCCCTAACCCACCCTCAGCCTCCTGTCAGAATTCTACAATCTTTTATAAGAGATTTAAGTTTTAAGGGCTCTTAGGCTTTCCAAAAAGAGTTATGATTTTATTTTATAATGATACCCTAGCCTAGAGCCTAGGGAAAAGGGAGAGCTGAGAATTTTTAAAATACAATTAGAAATAATTGTATCAAGAGAATGAAGTGAATACCAGTCCTGGGATAACATACCTATCTAGAGTAATGCCTACCAAGATTAGACTCCACTTCAAAAAATGATATTAAAAAAGAAACTTGAAAGAGGCATGCCAAAATATGTAAAGTTTTAAAGACTAGAAGGGTAGTTATAAATTATGTGGCACAATCAATAATATTGGGTGATTTCCTAGCATTTGGAAACAAAAATTTGCCATGTTTGAGCTAAAATGTTCTATATCCACCAACCACAGCAGCTTGGCTTTTCCCCCACTGCTTCCTTTTGATAGGTTGCCGGGCAGATTCTCCTCAAGTCCAGGTTAAAATGCTCGGAGCACAGAGGAAATCTAAGTCCTTTTTTTCTGGCTCCTGGCTCCTGTGTCTCATGCCCCCTCTGGAGTCTGATGAGTATCTAAATACCTGGGTATTTGTGCAGCTCAAACGCTCTTCTCCTCCTCCCCCGAGCACATCCACTTGGGACAAGAACCAACCTGAGCCTGGTGCGCTAGGAAGAATACATGTTATTATTTGTAGTGATTATTTTGCAGAGTGTTAAATGTTGTTTGCACTATTGAGGTACATTAGAAGTATGTTCTGAATGAAGGTGTTGATGGGTTTATATGGTAATAATTACTTCTTGGTGATTTACATGATACGCTATCCCCAGTGGAGCTGTGGAGCTTTGGGGCAGACCCAGGAACCTTGAGACTTGCCTAAGGTGACCTAGGTAATTCACAGTTTTATACTTAACCCTCCTCTCCCAACCACCCTCCCTAAGGAAGGGAAGAGTAGCCTCCAATATCATTAAGTAAATGATAGGACAGGCTTTGAATCTGGGCTGTCTGGGATTGATTTCTAGCCTTGCCACTTACTAGCCATGTGATCTTGGGATTTCTGTCTCCTAAAGCAAGATCTGACGTATTTTAAATGATACCCATTATCACTGAGAAATGAAATCATTTACTTTTAGGTCTTCCTTTCTGCCTGAATAACGTACACACATATACATTTTTTTTTTTCTTGACTCTGATCAGCGTAGGCCTAGCCTTCACTTTCTGTCACCTACTCAGTCTTATCTAAGAAACATTTATTTTTGGCATAATCACGCATCAGCCCGTAAAGCTGAGAGAATCTTGGTATGTAAGGCAACTGGTCAGAAAACAAGTCCACACAGCTCTTGGTTGGTTGATATGACATTAGCATCAAGTCTGTCTGCTGTCCATCTTGACAGCTGGTCATAATTTTGTGAGGCTGAAATGAAAGGAATAGAAGCAGGATATTAGTGAGAATGAACAAATGAAGAGAAGGGTGTTTCCTTCACAAAAATCCTACTGTACTTTTTTTTTTTTAAATAAACATACTTTTATTTTATTTTTGGCTGCATTGGGTCTTCACTGCTGTGCACGGGTTTTCTCCAGTTATGGCGAGCAGCGTTGTGGTGGGCAGGCTTCTCACTGCGAGGGCTTCTCTTGTTGCAGAGCACGGGCTCTAGGTGCACGGGCTTCAGTAGTTGTGGCACGCAGGCTCAGTAGTTGTGGCGCCTGGGCTTAGTTGCTCCGCGGCAGGTGGGATCTTCCCAGACCAGGAATCGAAACCATGTCCCCTGCATTGGCAGGCGGATTCTTTTTTTTTTTTTTTTTTTTGCTTTACGCGGGCCTCTCACTGCCGTGGCCTCTCCCGCTGCGGAGCACAGGCTCTGGACGCGCAGGCTCAGTGGCCATGGCTCACGGGCCCAGCCGCTCCGCGGCATGTGGGATCCTCCCAGACCGGGGCATGAACCCGTGTCCCCTGCATCGGCAGGCGGACTCTCAACCACTGCGCCACCAGGGAAGCCCGGCAGGTGGATTCTTAACCACTGCACCACCAGGGAAGTCCCTGCACTTACTTTATATTCTGGTAGTTCTCCATCTGTTCCACACTGAAATACTAGGGAGACAAATTTAATCCTGGACTTATCTGTAAGAAAGCACTCTTCCAAATTCAGTAGAACTGGAGTTTCTCAGAGAACTTCCTAATTGCTCTGTCTCTTTTATCTTTGGTCCTGAATTGGTCATAGGCTGTTCTAAACCAGCCTCATTCTCCAAAAGACTATCCCAACTCCCTTATAGGAAGAGATGTTGATTTGGCTCTGTGTTAGGTGATGGCTATTTAAACATGGAAACACAAGTCACTGAATTGACCAATCTCCTGTTAGGCATGTAAACCAAGGAAATATAAACAGAATTGTGGTAATATAGAAGGACCACCTAAATCTGCATGGACAATAGCAAAATGTCTGAAAGTAAGTGGGATAGAACTACATTCCCTTAAAACACAAAGCTGGAATGCCCTCATTTACTGCTTACATATCTAGCTAAGCCTTGACTTTGCCTCTTTTTCTTTTGTCTAGGAGGAAGCCTCGATGTTCTCTGTAAGCACTTCTAATCCTTTTATCCGCATCTAACACTTTTGCCAATGCTCTGAATCTTCTTCCCTCTTATTTCCTCTGGGATGTTCCTCCATTGGTCAACTCTTACAGTCCATCTATTTCTCTAACATACTGCTATTAATTAACTTTATTTTTTTCAGTTTATGAAGTTTGTCAGTTCTCTCCCACATTAAAAAAAAATTAAAATTAAATGATCTCACTTTACTCTCCCTTCAATCTATCATCCTCTTGCTTGTTCCTTTCACAACTAAATCCCTTTAAGGCCAATGTTTAAAAAGTAATTAATTGCAGGACTCAAAGAAAAAATAATCAAGGACTTTGTAAATTGTAGAGCAAAAAGCAAATATGAGAAAAAACATGTTCTGCTTCTTGAAACTCTTCGGTAGCTCTGCACTGCACATAGAATGAAAGCAAAACTTGCTGCATTGCCCACAGACCACTGTTAATCTAACATCTTCGAACTAAATTACAGCTTCCCCATCAATCCCAGATGTCTCATATGCTTTCTTGGACTTGTTGATATTTTGCAGAAGGGAATTTTGCTCTTGTTACTGGCTCTGCTGGAAAACTTTTTCCTCAACACTCAGGGCGGCTATTTCCTTTTCATTATTTTGGTCTCTAAGCAGATGTTTCCTCTTCAGAGAGCCTCTCTCTGACCATACAGCCCTGCCCCTGCCATCTGCCCAAATCACTCTCCTTTCCTCCTGTTTATCTCCCTCAAAGCACTTCTCATGTTCTTAAATTATTCATTTATTCATTAGTTTGATACTAATTTGTTATTTTACTCCACCACTAGAATGTAAGCTCTGTGGGGGCAGATTCCTTATTTGCCTGGTAGAATTTAACAAAGAGTTCAATTATCGAATCAAAGAGAGATAATAGATCATCTCTAGAAAGAGCTTTTTTTAATGAAGGAATAAAATAATCAAAGAAGTAATAAGAAAACGTCCCCAAGGAGCCAGACAGAGCCACACCTTTTTTGCAGGCCAGCATCAGAGCTGCTTTGCAGGCAGTCAGTTGCCATGATATCCTAGGGTCCTCCCCTCCTTCCATTTCTGAATATCATATCTCTCATGGTTAACCCTGGGTACATGCCAACCAGCCTGCTTATAGAGCATTTCCTTTAGACCTTCCTTACATGTCCTTGGTCTGTACTCTCGATCCCCAAATGATGGCATAACAGTCTATAACTAACTCAGAGTCAGATGATCTCTGATTTGTTGATGAAGTTAAATACCAGACAACGTCTAAGATAAGAATTTCAAACAGCTGCCACTCTCTTGACATCAATGCTACCTAAACAAAGCATATTTTAGTAAAACCTGCTCAAATGCCTCCTTGCTTGTTTTTCTTGATTTTTAAAAACATGATTCTGATATATAAACTAGAAAGCAAACAAACAAGGAAAAATTTCTAAACATTATATAGACAAAAGATGCAGCACTTATTTTTAAAAAGTGAATCAATCAATCCATCAAACAGACAAAAGAGCCGAATCCTGGAACTTACTTCTCCAGATCAAATGGTTGCATACACACATCCGAATTCATAAAATTCTAAACTTACCACATGTGCTATAGTTTTCACCTGCGTTCACATTATTCTCTATGGCTCCTCAAAATTATCTGGGAGAGGTATATAAACATAATATGCTAAAAGGTTAGAAGATAACAGTGATTTTCTCCTCATGATGTAGTTTCTATGCTCCTCTGTCACTACCTTTTCCCTTTTGTTCACCTGGTCCTAGGAGTGCTAGTTGCTTCACGTAGTTACAAATCTCTGGGGTTCATTGTTTTTGTTTTTTTAAACTTCTGATGCCTGTATAATCAACTATCCAAGTCAAATTCTTTCTGTTTGGTATACTTAGCATCATTTCAATTTCCTATCTGGACCCTGATAATACAAGCATTTGTATGCCCATTTGTCAAAATTATATCAGCCTTTTTTCCACACATTCCTCTTTTTAAATTTTTATTTTGTGTTAGAGTACAGTTGATTAACAATGTTGTGTTACTTTCAGGTGTACAGCAAAGTAATTCAGTTATACATATACATGTGTCTATTCTTTTTCAAATTCTTTTCCCATTTAGGTTATTACAGAATATTGAGCAGAGGTCCCTGTGCTATACAGTAGGTCCTTGCTGGTTATCTATTTTAAATATAGCAGTGTGCACATGTCAATCCCAAACTCCCAGTCTACCCCTCCCACCCACCCTTCCCTTTAATCAATTCTTTTAAAGCAGAACAAAAGGAGAAGCCAAAAAACGTGAACGTCATAATGTTGCTTTTGCAAAATTTACTCAGAAAATCTGCTGATGTAATATGAGGTACAAATTCTCCAGATAACCATTGGTCTCTAAGTAAGTCAGAAGCCATTGTTCAGAGACAGATTTTGCTGCCCCTTGGTCTATAGCTACAATGAATCTAAATGTTAGATTTTTTTTTTCTCCAGGGCATTTCAGTGAAGAGCAAGGCTTTAGTTAAGGGAATATAAAAACATAACTGTAGGGTTTATTACTGTAAATTTTCCATTCTATGGAAATATAGAAACATTATTGTAGGGTTTCTGCTCAAGAAAATAACCATCAATTTATTTGTCAATTTTAACTAGTATACTAATTTTCTTTTCGGTTTCGTATAATTATAATCTATGAAAACAGATGTCTGTTAGACTTGCTGGATTCTGTTGTCATGCCAGCCAAGTAAGAGCTCTATGTTAGTTTCATTTTAAGCTAAAGGCCTTATATATAATAATACTCTCAGTTTCCATGGTGATTAGTTATGGTTATAACTCTAGTTATAAATCTGTGGTTCTAATGAAATTATGTGTAATAGAGGATAGAGAAAGCGTGTTAGGGTCTTTTCAGTACAGAGTTAGAGAGAAAAGGTGATATAGTGATGTACATGGAAACCAATGCAGAGCGCCAATGTGTTTTAATAAAATTAAAATATGACAGCTACCACTGGATTTCTAGTCAGTCATGAATTATCAGAGTGAATAAGAATAAGGGTTCCAGAGATGTAAAATAAGGTTTAAGTCCTGTCTTTAAGGTTAATTGACTTTGTGTAAGTTAAATAGTATTTCTCTACCTTGTTTCTTCATCTGTGTACTGGGATCACTATAAAAATTTTTACATCATAGGATTTTTTTGAGGAGGAAGTGATAAAATATATTTAAAATTCATAGTAGTTGATGTCATTTAGTACTCCCTCAAAAGAAAAAAGCAATTAGTCACCTAATTACACATGAGACTAAAACAAAATCTATTCTCGAGGACAGTGCTGACTTTTCATCAAAAACAGTGGAGCTTAGGGAATTCCCTGGCAGTCCAGTGGTTAGGCATGAGTTAGGCACGTGGTTAGGCATGAGTTCAATCCCTGATGGGGGAACTAAGATCTTGCAAGCTGCATGGCGTGACCAAAAAAATAAAAACAATGGAGTCCAGAGGGCAGTAGAAGGACATACAAAGTGCTGGGGGCGGGGGCTGGGGAAATATACTGTCAGGCAAGGATTCTATTATCCAGAAAAACTATCCTTCAATGTTAAGTCAAAGTATCAATAAAGTCATCACTAGATAAATGGAAACTGACAGACTTTGTTGCTTGCAAAACCTTGCCCTTCAAATAATACTAAAGGAAATCCATCAGGTTGAATGGAAATGATACAACATGATCACATAAATCCACAAGAAGGAATGAAGAGTGCTGGAAATTGTAAACATATTGGTAAATATAAAAGACTCTGTGTGGATATCTATGTCTCTAACAATGTTTGTTTTAAAGTCCATTTCGTCTGATATTATTAGATCCACTCAGTATGTTTATGGTTATAGTTTTCATGGTTTATCTTTTTCCATCCTTTTACTTTCAACTTATTTGTGTGTGCGTACTTATATATTTCTCTTCTAGCTTCTGTTTATTACATATACAGATATAAAATTTATAACACTGACAGCTAGAAAGAAGAGAAAAAAATTGAGCTATATTGCAGCAAAGGCAGTAAAGTTGCCATATTTTACTGTAATTTAGTCAGTATTAAACAGAGTAGGTTGTGATAAAATAAGGGTGCATATTCATAGAGCAACCACCACGAAAAGAACACAAGCATATTTAAATCATCAGTAAAGGATTTAACCGGTACATAAAGATCATAAAAATAAGGCATTCAAAAGTAATTGAAGAAAAAATTACTCAAGCCCTATAGAAAACAAATAGCAAAATGACAATGATATCAAACAGCAAAATTCCAATGACATCAATAGTCTCCAATAAAAAACAGATGTTGTCAGACCAGATGAAAAAGCAGGAACTAATGATATGGTATCTCCAGGGAGAAATATCTTAGATTCACAGACACAATAGCACTTCAGTGTGGCAGCCAACTGAGGCTACTGCTTCCTTTCATCCCCAAACCATATGAAAGGTGCTGTACACCTAATTTTCTATCCTTTATCTATTTCTATAGAGATACATAGATACATAAATACATAGATAGATACATAGCAGAAAAACTGCTATTTTTCTTACAGAACTATGATGGATACAGAAATGCCTATCTGGGAGATTAAATCACAGTGACAATGAAATATTTTGGTGAAAATAAAGAGTTTAAGTAAGGATTGCAATGGAAAATTTAAAGAAAGAAAACAATATAAATTTAAGCCATTAGATATCCAGTTCATGGCACCATCAGAAATTCAGAAATTCTGTCTGCCCTGACAGAACAACATCTCTTACAGGTGTAGGCCCAATGTATTTAAAATTAAACCCACACTTTGCCAGTTAAATTCACTGTCCTTCCAGGCCTCCTATGTGCAACTAAGAACTTGAGAAAAAGAGTGCGATCAGAGTATTATGTCGTTAACATTGGTATGGATTCTCGGATTCCTTAAATAATACTTAAACGTCAAAGGTCCACAAAACCTGCCTTGCCTGCTGCAGTCACCCTTCTCCTTCATCCTCTGGCTGAAGAATTTATCTTCCAATTCTTGAAGATCATGTAATAACCTCACTTAAGTCAGTTTTCTTCCAAGATTCACTCCCATCACCTTGTTTGGCTTCACAACCAGATAAAATTCACAGATAAAGATTCACAACCAGAATGAAATCCTGGTGACCTAGAATGATGAATACAGTGTCTGAGCCTGGAAGATATGTAAATTGACTGAAAAAAATAAGGCCCCTCAGGGCTTATTACCAAGCAGATCCAATGATGCTCAAAGTCTGAGGCATAAGTTTATGAATAAAATATGTGGAAGATGGAGAGTCCTCAAAAAATTAAAAATAAAACTACCATAGGACCCAGCTATTCTATTTCTGAATATTTATCTGAAAAATACAAAAACATTAATTCAAAAAGATATATGCACCCTTATCTTCATTGTGGCATTATTTATAATAGCCAAGATATGGAAACAATCTAAGTGTGTATCAGTGGATGAATGGATAAAGAAGATGTGGTAAATATACACATATACCACTCAGCCATAAAAAAAAAGCCATAAAAAAAGAATGAGATCCTGCCATTTGTGACAACATGGATGGATCTGGAAGGTATTATGTTAACTGAGATGACTCAGATAGAGAAAGACAAATACCATATGATTCCAATCCTATGTTGAATCCAAAAAACAAAATAAACGAACAAGCAGTGAGATACTCTGTGTTGAGAGATTGGTTCAAGATGGCATAGTAGAAGGACGTGAGCTCACTCCCTCTTGCAAGAACACCAGAATCACAGCTAACTGCTGAAAAATCATTGAAAGGAAGACACTAGAACTAATCAAAAAAGATACCCCACATCCAAAGACAAAGGAGAAGCCACAATGAGACGGTAGTAGGGGCGCAATCACAGTAAAACCAAATCCCATAACTGCTGGGTGGGTGACTCACAGACTGGAGAACACTTATACCACAGAAGTCCACCCACTGGAGTGAAGGTTCTGAGCCCCACCTCAGGCTTCCCAACCTGGGGGTCCAGCAACAGGAGGAGGAATTCCCAGAGAATCAGACTTCGAAGGGTAGCAGGATTTGATTGTAAGACTTTGACAGGACTGGGGGAAAGAGAGGCTCCACTCTTAGAGGGCACACACAAAGTAGTGTGCACATCAGGACCTGGGGGAAGGAGCAATGACCCCATAGGAGACTGAACCAGACCTACCTGCTAGTGTTGGAGGGTCTCCTGCGGGGGGGGGGGGGGCGATGTGGCTCACTGTGGGGACAAGGACACTGGCAATAGAAGTTCTGGGAAGTACACCTTGGTGTGAGCTCCCCTAGAGTCCTCCATTAGCCCCACCAAAAAGCCCATAGGCTCCAGTGCTGGGTCACCTCAGCATTTCCTCTAAGATCAGGAACAAGACAAGGATGTCCACTCTTGCCACTATTATCCAACATAGTTTCGGAAGTCCTAACCATGGCGATCAGAGAAGAAAAGAACTAAAAGGAATCCAAATTGGAAAAGAAGGAGGAAAACTGTCACCATTTGCAGATGACATGATACTGTACATAGAAAATCCTAAAGATGCCACCAGAAAACTACTAGACCTAGTCAATGAATTTGGTAAAGTTGCAGGATACAAAATTAATGCACAGAAATCTCTTGCATTCCTATACACTAATGATGAAAAATCTGAAATAGAAATTAAGGAAACACTCCCATTTACCATTGCAACAAAAAGAATAAAATACCTAGGAATAAACCTACCTAAGGAGACAAAGGACCTCTACACAGAAAACTATAAGACACTGATGAAAGAAATTAAAGATGATACCAACAGATGGAGAGATATACCATGTTCTTGGATTGGAAGAATCAACATTGTGAAAATGACTCTACTACCCAAAACAATCCATGGATTCAATGCAATCCCTATCAAACTACCACTGGCATTTTTCACAGAACTAGAACAAAAAATTTCACAATTTGTATGGAAACACAAAAGACCCCGAAGAGCCAAAGCAATCTTGAGAAAGAAGAATGGAGCTGGAGGAATCAGGCTCCCTGACTTCAGACTATACTACAAAGCTACAGTAATCAAGACAGGATGGTACTGGCACAAAAACAGAACTATAGATCAATGGAACAGGATAGAAAGCCCAGAGATAAACCCACGCACGTATGGTCACCTTATTTTTGATAAAGGAGGCAAGAATATACAATGGAGAAAAGACAGCCTCTTCAATAAGTGGTGCTAGGAAAACTGGACAGCTACATGTAAAAGAATGAAATTACAACACTCCATAACACCATATACAAAAATAAACTCAAAATGGATTAAAGACCTAAATGTAAGGCCAGACCCTATCAAACTCTTAGAAGAAAACAGAGGCAGAACACTCTATGACATACATCACAGCAAGATCCTTTCTGACCCACCTCCTACAGAAATGAAAATAAAAACAAAAATAGACAAATAGGACCTAATGAAACTTAAAACCTTTTGCACAACAAAAGAAAACATAAACAAGACGAAAAGACAAACCTCAGAATGGGAGAAAATATTTGCAAATGAAGCAACTGACAAAGGATTAACCTTCAATATTTATAAGCAGCTCATGCAGCTCAATATCAAAAAATCAAAACAACCCAATCCAAAAATGGGCAGAAGACCTAAATAGACATTTCTCCAAAGAAGATATACAGACTGTCAACAAACCCATGAAAGGATGCTCAACATCACTAATCATTAGAGAAATGCAAATCAAAACTATAATGAGGTATCACCTCACACGAGTCAGAATGGCCATCATCCTAAAATCTACAAACAATAAATGCTGGAGAGGGTGTGGAGAAAAGGAAACCCTCTTGCACTGTTGGTGGGAATGTAAACGGATATAGCCACTATGGAGAACAGTATGGAGGTTCCTTAAAAAACTAAAAATAGAACTACCGTATGACCCAGCAATCCCACTATTGGGCATATACCCTGAGAAAACCATAATTCAAAAAGAGTCATGTACCACAATGTTCATTGCAGCTCTATTTAGAATAGCTAGGACATGGAAGCAACCTAAGTGTCCATTGACAGAGGAATGGATAAAGAAGATGTAGCACATGTATACAATGGAATATTACTCAGCCATAAAAAGAAATGAAACTGAGTTATTTATAGTGAGGTGGATGGACCTAGAGTCTGTCATACAGAGTGAAGTAAGTCAGAAAGAGAAAAATAAATACCGTATGCTAACCCATATATATGGAATCTTAAAAAAAAAAAAAAGGCTCTGAAGAACCTAGGAGCCAGACAGGAGCAAATGTAGAGAATGGACTTGGGGACATGGGGAGGGGGAAGGGTAAGCTGGGAAGAAGTGAGAGAGTGGCATGAACATATATACACTACCAAATGCAAAATAGATATACAGTGGGAAGCAGCCGCATAGCACAGGGAAATCAGCTCAGTGCTCTGTGACCACCTAGAGGGGTGGGATAGGGAGGTGGGAGGGAGACACAAGAGGGAGGAGATATGGGGATATATATATATACGTATAGCTGATTCACTTTGTTATATAGCAGCAACTAACACACCATTGTAAAGCAATTATACTCCAATAAAGATGTTAAAAAAATAAAAGAGATAAGGTGCCCACTCTTGAGGTCAAGGAAAACTTCTCTGTCTGCACATGCGCAGGAAGGTTCCTTGGGGGTCAGAAAGGGAGGGGGCACCACCCCATAATATGTGTGGACATGCACCCACAGGCCTCTGCAGTGGGATCCATCTTAACAAAGAGTGCGTACACATGTTGGGGAGGGTCCTAGGACCAGTCAGTTGTGAAAAAAGAAAGAATATAATTGGCCAAAGGTAAACAAAGACGGGGAAGGACTGTCCTATATAAGTAATTTAAATCACCTCTTTACTGCGCTCCTCATTTAGGACGCCTGCACTCCTCTCCGGGTGTGTATTTCTGCCTAGCTTCTGACTTACTGTGCTCTTCCTCATTAGAGAGGACGCCCATACCCTTTCACTCTGGGTGCGTTTCTCTGCCTTACTCTGTCTTAAACAAACTGTTTCTCTGTGTGCTCTCCCACATGTTATGCTGTGTCTCTAATAATAAACTATGCACCTGTTTTTACAGTTTTTGACTCCATGAAACATTCTTGCTTTTAAACGGGGAAAAGAGCTAGGGCCACTTTGCTTCTAGCCTCTAGCCCCTGGTGGACTAGCGGTTCGGGTTCCTGGTTTTCATCCAGGCTACCCAGGTTCAATTTCTGGGCAGGGAAATAAGATATCTCTTCAGGACCACTCACTGCTGTCTCTCTGAGATCAGCTGCATATCATGGTCACTTGCAAAAGGCAAATGAACAAGGTGTTAAGCTGATGAATGTCAACACAGGAAGGAAACAAAAGTGTCATCTAATTTACATGTTTCTAATCTTAATAGGAAAACCAGACCTTCCTATTTGGATCACCAGCATTGGAAGCTACCCAGGTAGTTCTCATGACTTTGTCACCAGCTGATATTACTTATTTAAAGACGTCTTTTCCCAGTGCCCTAGATGTCTGCAGCTTGTGTCCAGTTTACAACCTCACAGGTGGAGATGTGCACTGGCCAAAGCATGGAATTCGGCCACCAGCTGACTTTGTTCTTTGACGGCGCAAGCTCATCCCGAATATCACCACATCAAAGTATGGGGGCCAAGGGAAGCCAGCTATCTACTGCCCCCACCGACCCACACGACTCTGGAAGATCTAAGGACTTTAGAGACCCAGAGGAGGGGTCGCTAATGAGTGACCTTTGAAGGCTTTCTGCTACAGGTGAGCTCAGAGAAGTTGCAGTGGTGTATCCAGAAGATGGGTACATTCCCCCATTGACTTCCATCAGTGCTTTATTGAGGTTTTCTCAGACATTATTGGCATGGATGCAAGGATGGATCAAAATCATCCTCTGGCCCTAACCACTTTTGTCTTGCCTTTCTTACTGATTATCCAAACTCGAATTGGGGAAAAGGTGGGAGGATGGACAGTACAGACTACTGCTTAAATCTTAACAGTGACTACTTAGCTTGGGGGACAACCTAGAGAAGGATAAAGAAGAAAGGAATAAATTAAAAACTGCTATGTCAGCTGCTCAGAACTCTTTACTAAAAGAAATAATCCCTGCTCTGGACAACCTATGAAGGGAATGAAAGCAAAGAGATAATATGTAATTATTGCAAGAAAACGGGATGTTGGAAGAAGGACTGTAAAAAGTTACTTTGGAGGATGCAAGAATTTCATGAACAAGGGAAGCAAGAAAGGCCAGAGGCTAGGAAATAATTGACAGATGGCTTAAAATTGACAAATTCAGGGATCTCAGAGACAGAAACTGGTGAAATGGTCATGCTGGTGCTACTTACTCTGCAATTTCCTTGAGAATTTCTCATTTCCATTTGGTGATAGATCAATATAAGATATTGGTGTATTGGATCCACCATGTTCCTTTTCCTCCGAGGTTCCCATACAAATCGGTCCTCTGATTGAAGTGCAAATTTCCTTACTTCCTGTATCCCCTGGGAAGAGATCTGCTGTGCAACTTAAAAGCCAGCATATTCTGTACTCTGGCAGAATGTCTGTGGATTTCTATGGGGAAAAAGCCACCTGATTTGTTTACTGTGTGTCGTCTGAAAGAAAAGGGATACTGCAGAAAGTAGCAGTGTGACACCATGTGGGAAAAGCACCCTGAAACAGGTTGATGCGTTACTTTTGGCCCTAGAACCAGATCTAAGAGAATCAGAAAAATAAGGGGTAGTTTAAAAAGAATGCTCATTCTGTAATACTCCCATGCCTCCAATAAAGAAGGAAGGTTAATTTTATATGGATGGTCAATGACTATATGGCTTTGTACAAAATTTCGGAGAAGTAAATAAATTTGTTGTTCCATTATCGGTGTGGTTCCTAACCCTGCAACTGTTCTGACTTCAATACCATTGTTTGCAAGGTTTTTTTTGCATTGAATAGTTGATCTATGTTCTGCATTTCTCACTTACTGTCCCTCTCGTGGATAAATCTAAATTATTATTGCTTTTGCTTATAAAGGAATCCAGTATCCAGTATTTACGGCAAAGGATTCCTAAAGGCTTTTGGGACTCTATTTTTTAAAAATTATTTACAAAACAAAAAGTGAGCAAGAGATTTGTCCCACCCCCAGAGGGACCTGTAATTACTCAATATGTAGATGATTTGCTGGTAGTGTCAACAGCTAGAGAGCAATGAAAGATTGATAATTTGGCTTTGCTGCAATTCTTTCCTTCACAGGGGCATAAGGCCTCCCAGACAAATTGCAATCTTGCTAAATGTTTGAGGCATCTGTTGTCAGCTATAAGTCACAGAGTATTACAATCTAGTAGTCAGTGATAACAGCTTACCACCCAAAAAAAAAGCGACTCGTGGGACTAGTACAGAATTTTACACAACAGACTCCAACATTTGCAGAGTAGACAAAACATCTGATGAAAAACTTGCGTGATAATTCAACATGATAATTCGTCCTCTGGTTTGGTAAGAAGAGGCTTTGAACGACTGAAATTGGCTTTGATGCTATGCTATGGTGATTTCTTATTAAACTTGGAAGTTTGGAGGATTTTTTTGGGGGGGTGGATTTTGTTTTGTTTTGTTTGGTCTGTAATTAAGTCGTCACAAGCAGCTAAGTTAATAGCAGTTAGGAGAGCTGTAATTCTTGGTTCTGCATTTACAATGAATATGTATACTATTAATAAATATATGTTTGGTGTTTGCCATGAAACGGGAAATTTTTTTTTTAAAGGGCCTCCGGTGTCCCAGCCCCATAGGAGCAGTAGTAGGCCGGGAGGAAGCCGGTGGAGCGTAGCCTGGTCTCTCCCGCGGCGGGGCGCCAGCCCGAAGCCGCCCGGGTCCCTCACGGGCAACTTGGTAGCCGCCGCCCGCGCGTCGCGGACACCCCCGCCGCCATCTTGCTCCGAGGTTCGGGTAAGTTGGTTTTTTTTTTTTTTTTGCGGTAGGCGGGCCTCTCACTGCTGTGGCCTCTCCCGTTGCGGAGCACAGGCTCCGGACGCGCAGGCTCAGCGGCCGTGGCTCACGGGCCCAGCCGCTCCGCGGCATGTGGGATCTTCCCAGACCGGGGCACGAACCCGTGTCCCCTGCATCGGCAGGCGGACTCGCAACCACTGCGCCACCAGGAAAGCCCCGCAGTAAGTTTTTTGAAGAGAGAATTTTTTTTTTTTTTTTTTGCGGTACGCGGGCCTCTCACTGTTGTGGCCTCTCCTGTTGCGGAGCACAGGCTCAGGACGCGCAGGCTCAGCGGCCATGGCTCACGGGCCCAGCCGCTCTGCGGCATGTGGGATCTTCCTGGACCGGGGCACAAACCCGTGTCCCCTGCATCGGCAGGCAGACTCTCAACCACTGCGCCACCAGGGAAGCCCCAAGAGAGAATTTTTTGTATCAATGGGAACTTAGATATCCCATAGGAAACTGATAGCTGCTTTATCAGAGGCTTTACAACTGCCTGCTCAGATGTCAGTGATTTCTTGTAGGACTCACAGGGCAGAAGGGCAAAATTTCTAAAGGCAATAAATGTGCTGACAGAGTTTCAAAAGCGACTATGAACCTATGGCCGTCTCCAAATTTAGAAGTCCCACTTTTAATGCTATAAGAAAGTTTTGTTCATAAAATGGACAAATGGACTATAAAAGGGGCCCAAAGAAATGTGGCTGGACTATGGGAATTACCTAACAAAGTAATTCCTATATCATAGTCCCTATTAGTTTGGTTAATACTGCTGTGTCAACAAAGTCATCTGAATAAAAGAGGGATTTTATTTTAGTTTAAAATTTTTTTTGGTTTGTTTTTGTTTTGACATGTAAGAATGTTACGAATTCACAGTTTTCTCACTTTTTATTCATTTTAGTGAGCTGTAATTTGAGGAAACTAGGAAAGTCTTATAAAATTCTTCATATCTAAGAAGTTTTTACACATATATGTAAGACTTGCTTTGTTTTTTTGTGGTTAAGTTGAATACCTGAAAGTAGATTTAGTATATTGAGTAACAGTGTACACTCAGTACTAACAGGCAGGAAAAGCTGGCAGATAGAATTATTGGGATGCCAAGAAATATTCTAAACGAAGGATTTTAAAGGAGCTAGACTTATACTACTCCTAATAAAAAGATGAAATTATTTAAAATATTAAAGAGTTGTGCTACGTCTCAGTAGAATTCTTTGAGGACACTTCCAAAATAAATGCAAGGAGTTTTCCTTAATCAACTTTCCAGAAACCTGGTGTCAGTTGAATTTCATAGAATTAAGGCCTGCAAAAGGAAAAAGATTCTGTCTAGTTATGGTGGATATGATGTTTGAATGGCCCAGGCAGCAGTAAAGCCTTTCTTAATACACATAATTCCTACTTTGGGCACATCAGAGCATATTAGATATAGAAGTCATTTGTTTCTACTGTTGTCTGGGAATTATACAAACGTTTGCAGATTCCTATAAGCCTCACTCCTCTGCACAAGTAGAATGAATGAATAAAACTCTAAAAAAAAACTCATTGGGAAAGATTTTGCAACCTCCTGTGTTAAAAAGGCCTAGAGCTTTACTTGTAGCTTTGTTAAAAGTTAGAGGGACCCCTACAGGCAAGAACAGAATCTCTCCCTCTGAACTTATAATTGTCATGCCTGTGAACTTATAATTGTCATGCCTATGAATTTGGGTCTGAGACTATATCCTGTGCCTGATTTAACTGAATCCTGTCATAATCATTGTCCAAAACTTAAAAGAGCTTCTCTGTTTCCTAGAAACCCTGAGACATAAAGTCATAAGGACCTGGAAGGACTCACTGGAAAAGGTCTGCCACCTGTATGGACCAGGATATCTCACCTGCATGAAGGTATTCCAGAGGAAAGATAGGCTGTCACTGCCCTGAGAAGGACCCACTCAGGTTGATGCTGATCACCGTGGCTATCAAAGTAAGAGAAAAACTCAGTTGGATCTGTGCTTCCCATGGGAAGCATTTCCAAAAACAACTTCAAACTTAAATTTTTTAGACTGATGTTGGTACTGAACTCAACTAAAAGGAGGTATTCTAGCAAACTTATTACTATTCTCATAGACTACCTTGCTGACCTATTCACAATAGGGTTATTTCAGATACTTTAAAATCACATTTCCTAGAAAACAAACATGCTATTTGTTACATTACTTTTTCTTTGGTATTCCCAGTAATGATGCCTATAATCTCAATCAATTCTAAATTATATTCCCAGTGTAAACAAGGTCTGGACTTATAAATTCAACAATCTGATTATTGATAGAGTAAAAGTAGAATAATCTTTCTTAGTAATTTTTTTATAATAACAAAGTAAAAATAACTGATATGCACCCAGATACTCAAGCCCTAAATTTGACACGACAATGTTTTGGTAACTGGTTTGATTGGAAAGATGATGTAAAAAAGAACATCGTTGAATTAATAGACACATCTGGCGTTTACAGATAGGAACTTGAAGTCAACCTCATTCTATTAACTTTGGGATGCAAGTTGCCTCTAGCTCCAGTATATCCAGATAAACTAAAGTAAATGCCTGTCATTAATGCATATGTAGTTGACTATTATAAGAGTATAATTATGGATTTAGACCCAGTGCAGGAAAAAAAAAAGTGACCTATAGGGTGAGTTTTTCATATACATTAAACATTGGAAGTTCAAATCTGTACCTTTCAGTGGGTATCTCATAGTGAGATTTTCATATTTGATGATGGCCATGGGTGTCTTTGTGTTTCACATCCAGGTAAAATTATTTGGGAACATACCAATTGGTAAATAGTTAAATCAGATTCCTGATTAGCAATCAACACAATTTTTTCTTGGTCATACATAAATTTTACAAGCTGTGATGTCTTTAATGCTTGTACTTTCAAATTATCAACTAAGTTGAAGTCTTACCCAATCCAAGCCTACAGAGTAGCTTAACTCTGGAGACCAATAAGCTAAATTTGTAATTAAGTGGTTTCTTTGCAAAGCCCAGTAAATTTCTCCTGAGTTTCAGTCAATCACATACATAGCGTCACACTGATATAACAATTTAGGCTTTTTAGTCATTGTACTATGTTCCCAAATAATTAAGCTTCTAGGGCTGATAAATTGTGGGGAAATGACTCGACATGATATTGGAGGGGAAATAATGGAGGGTAAGGTTTATTTTAGTAAGGTTGTTTATGCAAACTCATCTCCATGTAGACTCATCTCCAGCGCTAAGAATGCTCTCCTCTTCCTGGTGCAGGGAAGACACCTTTCTCATGGGACATGTTTTCCTTGATTGTGGCAGATGGGGGAGGGCAGAGGGCCCTTTCTGCATCTGCTGTTTCTCAATTACCTGCAGCTCAAAATAATCCTTGTACCAAAGTGTCTTATTTTGGGGTGGCACATCCTAATTCCCTTCATTTGGAGCCCCAAGATTCTGCTTCCTGTTCAGTTGTCTTCTACTTTGAACTTTCTGTATGATGTCATCTAGCTCTTTGTTCTTACTGATGAGTTATATGCTCAATTCCTCTTCCAAAAATCCAGATATTTCATGGCAGAAGTAAATTTATTGTCACAAGGCTCAAATATTAAAAAATGTAACTCTGCTTGCTATAATAAAACTTCACTTAGCTCTTATTCTTGCATAATTGCCCATACGGGGAAATTTTACTTTTGTTAATTCAGGGTAAACTCAGTTATTTACAGTTTAAAATTCATTTTCTTTTGGGTAGATGCTCAGTCAAATTAGGATTCTCCATCTCTGATTTTTCCTTTCCTCATCACCATGTGGTATTCCTTGTTCTGTGTTAGATGACAGAGGCAGAAATCATTGGTCGCTGGCTGCCTTTTGCCAATACTTATCTATTTCTAATCTACTGACTCTCGATGCCAAAAAGTGTCCCTGGTAAATAATTACTCAATGCATTTCCTTTTTCCTAGTCCTTTTTCACAACACCTTGTTTCTTCAAATTCTAGAACTTTTATGTTAGTGAAATTGTAAAGACTTGGGTAAGATTATCCTTTCAACATGTTGCTTGCTTCCAGTTCACTTAAATCTATTTTGGAACTTCTAAACATTGTCAGTCTTGAATAAATTATGCCTCTAAGATCATAAATCAATATAAGACATTTCTCCAAAACCTCAATCAGACATCACACCATGGGTCCTCACCCAATATAGGAGCAACCCCATAGATTTTTGAAGCCTGTTTTTTCCACTTTATCACTATTTTCAGCATAATATCTTTCAGCAAATTATAAAATTGCACTGTAAAAAGGAGAAATAGTTGGACTTCCCTGGTGGTGCAGTGGTTAAGAAACCTCCTGCCAATGCAGGGGACACGGGTTCGAGCCCTGGTCAAGGAACATCCCACATGCCGCAGAGCAGCTAAGCCCGTGCATCAGAACTACTGAGCCCGCGCACCTAGAACCGGTGCTCTGCAACAATGCAAGCCACCACAGTGAGAAGCGCGCTCACCGCAACGAAGACTAACCCCTGCTTGCCGCAACTAGAGAAAATCTGCGTGCAGCAATGAAGACCCAACGCAGCCAATAAATAAAATAAATTTATCAAAAAAAAAGGAGAAATAGTTGATAGTTTTGATTATTTAGTCCATCAACAAATGCTAGGTAATGTTAAGGGGAAAAAGTAAAGTATTCCCTTTGTTATAATGAACGATAAATTCCTTGATGACTGAAACCAAATTTTATTTGTCTCTTTCTTTCTAGAAGTTCCTGGCTTCTAGAAATACACACATACTCTCAAAGTTGAATTAAGCCAACTTAACAGGCAGGACTCTCAAAGTGAACTTTTAGCTCTCTAATTTATAGGATTTATTGTTAGGATACCAAAATATATATCAAAAACCAACTTAGTAATGCCTGGATTCAGAACGATGAATGTTCAGAGAGGTGAGATTTTCCAAGCTAACCATGCCCTCTACTCAGCCTGGCTTGACCATCTCCTTCATAGTAAATCAATGCCTCTTTGGCATGTAGCCTCCTTCATTCCTGCCTCAGGGAAAGGAGACTATGAAACTCCTTTTATAAGAATACCATGGCTTCCGGGTGTTGAATCAGTGAGGATATATACACATGTAACACAAGATAATTTACATTACCATTACTCTCAGGAGCTCACTGAAGTAAAACTATTGAAAAATCTGTTACTGTAAATTTTAGGTTTTTTATTTTATAAAACATTTTGTAATTGAAGTAAATATTAAATGAACCACCGAGAGGCAGTGTAGTCCCCCAACTTATCCCTTCTTCCCATAAAAAGGTGGTTTTAGTTTTCCTTTTGAATCCAGAGCATACTAATACTACTCTCAAAGATTTTGGTGTACGTAAGGGATGAAGACTCATTGGCAATATCTCATTCTTCTTACTGGCTCTTTTTCTATACAACCGAAAATCAAGCTATTTTGGAAACACGTCCCGGAAAATTGAAAACTGTCCTAAAAAAATGGTTTCCCAGCAAGATCATAAGGTGAATATTTATCATCATTGGAACAGGGGTGGATTTAACATTTGTTAAGGATCTTATTTGAGCCAAGCATCTATTTTTAGCAAGAAATTTTACTGAAACAAATTCAGTGGAAAAACCCAGAAATAAGGATTAAATGGTCCGCTGTGAAGGTATCAAGCAGATTTATGAAACTAAACAAGACAAACTCACAGTAAAACATTTCAGTTGAATGGATAGAACTTTTTTTGGTTCCTGCTCCACCTGCAGGTGATACTGTGCTACTCACCACATCGTCTCTGGGAAAGGAAAACTCAGAGGGACACAAGCGTTTAAAAAAAATAATTTTGTTTCACTTGCAATGTTTTGCAAAAATGACTTCAGAATAACTAGCTATCCAAAAAAAAAAAAAAAAGCCAACACACAAGTACTTAGAGTAAAAACCAAAAAAAACCCCATAAATATTACCATAGTTATAGGTAGTCTGTTCAAGGTGGGGAGATAGCAGTTTGCTTACTTGATTTTCATATCTGCAAGAGTCAAAGGTCATCATATGTCTCCAGTCATCAGTATTTCAAAAGTAGGGGAGATAGCAACTTAGAGAAAGGGCTCAAGGCTTTACTTACTCAGAAACCAGTGCTCTAAAAGAATGCTTTTGCTTTAAGTTTATCTGAGGATACAAATTGCTTTTTTTCTCACTGTTTATGTGAGGTGCTTAGTAAAAAAGGCAAAAGAGCAAGGAGTCCATTTTGCCCTCTCAGTCCCTGTTTCTGGTTAAATATCATTCCCACATAAGTAGGGATTTGACCACATATGTTTGTATAGCTATTTCTAATTCAGTATCAATAATTTGATGTTTATTTGGCTGGTTTTATTTTATTTTATTGTCATGAATAAACAAAAATGTTCTTGTTAATATTACCATAACTAGAACCATGTGAAACTAGAGCATGATATTTAATTTCTCTCTGGAGGCTTTGTAAAAGTCTGAGGACCATAAGTTAATCACTTTTTTTCAGAAGTACTTTTATTGCCCTTATAACTATAAATTGCAAGGCTTGGGTTCAGAAAACAACCAATGTACCCCTACTAAGTTTTGCCTGCAATACTATAAATGTAGAAATATTTCTCTTTCTCTAAGATCTCCAAGATTCCTGTCCTGCAAGAAGGTAGCATTCTTTCCTATCTGTAAGTCTAGGAATCTATAAATCATAGAGCAGGAACCAAAGAGTATATTGTGGCATCATTTCCATATGAAAAATATATTCTTTTTTCCTCAATAGACTTATCATGCCTTACTAAATAAGATTTTTATTGAAACTATGCAAATAATTATAATAAAAAGCCACAAGAAATATTAAAGGCATTTTGCCCAATATTTAACCATTGTTCTGTCAACAGGAGCCAATAATGTTCCTTTGATTTAAACAAAACCATCTTTCTTAAATTTTTCCAATTATGTTTATTTTGTATATTGAGGGTTTTATTTTCAGGACTCTTACTGAACTCTAAGAAATCAATTAAATATATGTCATTTAAAGAATTTTTGCAGTTTGTAATAAGATAGGCTGTTAAAATGGATAGATCAAGAAGAAAAGTGTTCTCACACTTAGTAAAAAATAAAACAAAACATTAAGTACAATTAAATTTTCTCTTTCGAGTCATTCAGTCTGAAGTAATTACTTCTTACTCATTTGATCTGAAGTTTTTGGGGAGTCCACTATCACAAAGTCATCTGCATCTATACCAAGAATGCTAGAAATCCTGTCTGATAGATATCTGCTCCTGAGAGCTGTATGCTGAAGGCTGTTCCTTACAGAATCAGTAGTTAAGAGTGTGTGGTCAAGTCCTTTACTGAAGTTATCATTCTTTTGATGTTTCTTCCAGTACACTCTGAAGCTTGTAGTAGGGACCTTTAGATAAGTGTGAATGAAAAGCAGAAACCACTTTTTGTTTATAGGATTGAAAGACTCTGGTTATTTTATTATAAGAATGAACAAAATAAGAATGGAGAAATCCGCTACTGAAGTTTCAAACAAATCAATTTTTTAACAATTCAGTAAATGATTACCCTGAGAATAAGAACATATTAATGACAGTGATGTCACTGACAAGTCTCCAGGGTCTTTTAATTTATCCCCCAAAATGTGTGTTATAATTGTCACTAATTGGCAAGCTATTTTAAACCGAGAAACTAACTCTTTATAATCAACTTATTGATAGTTGTTGTAGCCGTCTTTGCACACTATGGCTGTCTTTGTACATTAACTTGACTGTTGCTATTCATCCTAAAAAGTACAAATGTACTAAACTATTTATTTTGCGTATAATTATTATAGGAAAAATGTGCTCTTTTTGATTTGTCAGCTCTTCTTATATCTTGGGCTTGGCAAACAAGTCAGGTTTCACAGTAGTGTCGAGCCAATTAAAATTATGGTATGATTTTATATACATACACAATTATTTTTTAGCATCCCTTCTTTTATAAAGTAAAAGAGAAATTTACTGATGTATGATTATTGATTGATCTATTAGTCTTCTGGGTATAAAAGACACCTTGATAGTTTTATTACTCTGGTTTTGAGGGCTGAATCTGTTGCTCTCAAAAGGAGATAATATATGTTATGAGAGTTTAAAGATAAGTGCTTATAGGAAACAGTTACAATCTTGATTTTGACTGAAAATAAACACAGCAGTGAGTAACAAGATATATGAGGAAATCTAGCTTTTCAGAAGTGAAATCTTGTTAAAAATATATTCAAAAGCATGAAAAAAGTACACACACAAAAATCAGTAGGCTCTTGAGTGAGACTGTTTTGATGATTATAAGAAACTTTTGCCACCTAAGAAGAGAAAAATGTAGTGCTACTTGTCAAGAGTGGCCAGTAGATTCAAAGATCAATTTTCCTTTGAACTATTTCGTTGTTTTTCCTCTTTATTATTTCTCTTTATTATAAGCTTCCTTTAACAATTTTAATATCTTCATATTTATCTTTAGACATATAGCAATGCACATTTAGTTAAAGGCTATTGTTTAGATTATCTCAGGATGCAAATTGCTTTCTCCCCCCTCTCCGTGGCAAGTAAATAGGCTTGTTCAAAATGGCAAAGAATAACAAGTCAACATTTCTTCTCACCTGGTACACAGGAAAGAAAGGGCTTGACAGGAGAAGTCCAGTATACTTTCTTGTCCAGGAGAGACATCACACATGTAAGCTCCAGAGTAAAATGTACCTTCTCTTTCCAAAACGAACACAGCAGGCTTGTATTTCTGTTAACTTGGCAGAGGAAGAAACCATGAACTAAAAAAGATAAGTTCTACGTAGGCCAAATTTCTTAACTATTCATCCTGTTTTAAAATGGTGAGGATAGAGGTTCAGCGTAACTGTCTCATTGCATTCTGTTGTTTAATAAGCTAACAGTTAAGGAAAACGCCGTGCCTTTATCCTTAGGGAAAGATCAAGAACACTCATTTGGTACAAGCTTTATGCATCTAAATCACATAAGGGTGTGTCCTTTGAAATCATAACAGGGGAAATACACTGAAATTGGCAAATATATTTAAGAAGGGTTAAAAGAACCTTGGAAGTGGAAGTTTCAAATTTGCTCTTTGCACACTCTGTATTTTGTTAGCTAGCCACAATTTATCTTTAAATCATCCCATAATACTGTTAGGGTTAAAAAAAAAAAAGATGGGAGGGAAGGGAGTATATAATTAATTTGATACAGTTGGGTATGACCTATACATTTTGATTCCTGTCCATCCCACATCACCACAAGTACATATTTTACTATAAAAATATGCCTGGGTAGTTCATTCAAGGTAGCCCAAGTTGTGTCAGAAATTAAAGTATACACATCACCAGTTTATGGTAATTTTTAGGATCTTAACATTCCTTGGGGGAAAAAAATGAGGGAGTGGGGGCTTAACCATAGATTTTTTTTTTTTGCAAGGGTGATTATTCTGTAGAGGAGCCCACTTAATGTGACTTGTTTCAATAAGGAATCTTTAAGTGTGACTAAAATATTTTAAAAAACGGTTAAAACATTTTTAATGCAAAAGAGAATGGTTTTCTTTCTCATCTGTTATTAATTAACCAGATTAGGACTTGCACAAATGGAAACAAATAGCTTCGTTTCATGAATCATCTCTGAATAAACATACAACTTCAAAAACAAAAAAAGAATTCAGATTAAATACCTCATGTATTTGAGGCAGGCCTGGGCCAAAGTGTCTTTCACCAAAAGAAGTACCAGAAAAAATGCTGAGTAACATCAAGAAGATGGAGGAATAGGAAGTTCTAGCCTAATACAGAAACACCAATTTTATAACTGTCCACAGAAGAAAATACCTTCATGAGATTTCTGGAATCCATGTGAGAGGTAACAGCACCAAGGTGGAGCACAGAAATAAAAAAAGATGAATTGAAAAGGGTATGAGTAGTTTCACTTTATGTGCATCACCCATCAAAGTACAATGCTAAAAGAGATCCCCTTGGCCCACAAGTCTCTCATGGAGGAAGGGAGACTGAAGTGAGCAAGGGACTTTGCTGCAGACCCTCAAACACTGGTGGACCCCATCAGCCAGCCCACCCAGAATCTTTGGCTGGGCTGACTGGTGAAGGCCTTTCCCTGCAAAGACTGGAAGAAGTGTTCCTTCTTCAAATGCATGGACACCAACACAAGGCCACAAGGATCACAAAGAATCAGGGGAAACTTGACACCACCAAAGGAACTAAAATAGAACCCTAGTAACTGCCCTACAGAAATGGAGATCTTACTACCTGACAAAGAATTCAAAATAATTGTCTTAAAGAAGTTCAGTGAGCTATGAGAGAACATAGACAGACAACCAAATGAAATCAGAAAAACAAAATACATGAGAAGAACTTTATGTAAAAAAGCAAAAAATCATGTACTGTATAGATGAGAATCATCTATGCTGCTCAAAAAATGGTTTCTTTTTATCTTACATCATTGTACATTTATAAAGTCATGTTTTCAAAGACTGTAT
Source organism: Grampus griseus (assembly GCF_964374135.1). NCBI lineage: Eukaryota > Metazoa > Chordata > Mammalia > Artiodactyla > Delphinidae > Grampus > Grampus griseus. Next base: position 16,418,188 of record NC_138998.1, read on the forward strand.
AGCTCTTTTTGAGACACTCCTAAATTAGAGGCCCTATATAGGAAATACATTTCAACTTCTTTGAATAAAGCAATTAAATATTCAATAGTAAAATAAACACACAAAGTATCTGGACTCCAAGCAATATTAATTTGTAATGTTTTAAATTCTAATTGAAGTGAAAAGAGTTTTGCTTTTGTACAGATGGGAAACTTCCTGAAAGTATCTTTCCTCATGTTTTCATTCTTTCACGTTAAGCTAGTTGGGAGCCTGAGAAAAACAATCTGAGACTTTGAGGAGCATGAATAAAAACATGAGGTCAGAGGAGGCTTGGATGATGAGAGCAGAGATTCATGATGGGAAATAAACTGTTCTACTCTTGGGGGGAAAAACACTTATAAAATCATACTAAGTGGAACTGTCATTGTAAACCCACAATGTATTTCATTTTAAAATATATATATAATGATTCTATGTGTGCATTCACATGTAACATTTTCTAGCTTTGTCAACTAAAAAAGCCTAAAAATGATTGACAATAACCAACCCATGAACAGTAAGCATTTTAAGTATCCAGACTGTGATCTTGAAATAACAATTTAAAGGGAAAGAAACCAGAACATCTTGAAAAGTGACGTGATTCCAGTGCAAGAAATATACTAGTTGAGCCAAGAACACCTTGTCCTACCAGATAGTAAGGAAGCTATCAAATATCACAAGGGTCATGTTAAAAGGATGCAGGAGCCAACTTGAAGGGGCTCCCACTGACCAAATATGGAACAATTTAAGTTTTCATATGGAGAAGAAATGCAGTGGATTGAATTCCATCAAAAATGTTTAAATATGTAAGTTCATAATAATATTTAAAAAGTAAACCAATAAACTAGGTATCTTCTGAGAATGACAGTGAATCAGTTTTTCATCTTGAAAACTGTATGTTTTCAAGAATCAAGAATTTATCCTGACTGTCCCCTATAAACTGTACTACTGGTCAACCTAGGAGTAGGTAAGAGTAAAAGGCTTTTTATTAAAATCATTACAGCTAATAAATGAAAAAGAAGTGATACAACTAGAATATCACCTTTTTTCAAACTCAATTGAGGTTAACAGGTCTAGGTACTAAGTATCAATGATTACCACACCAAAAAGGAGCAAAAAACGACAGCATGCGTCTTCTGATGGAAGAACACAGCCTTACCTACAGAATGGCCAAAGAGATGGAACCTGAGTCTGATCAGGACTTCTAAACCAGCTGCCGATTTGCATGAAATACAGAAGACAGAGAACCATGTTGACCTACATCATAAGTGTGCAAGATGAATATATAAAAATTAATTGTATTTCTATACACTAGCAATGAATAATTCAAAAATAAAATTAAGAAAACAGTTCTATGTACAACATAAAAAATAATGAAATACTTAGTAATAAATTACCAAAAGAAGTACAAAACATGTTCTCTGAAAACTACAAAACATTACTGAAAAAAATTAAAGAATACCAAATAAATAGAGAGACATCCTCTGTTCATACATCTTTTCTCTCTCACAGCTTAGTCAAGAAAGTTCAAAATCCTGTTCTTTATCTTTGAGAATGTCTTCTAACATAAGAGATTAAATAGAAAATAACAAAGAGTTCATTCCTCATAATGGCTCCTACAAATAAAAATGAAAGCTCTAAGATCAATAGATTTATAAGAAAATAGATAAAAATTTAAATGAGGTAAAACATATTGCTTGATATTTACTTATCCCCGGGAACTGGCCAGATTTCCAAGGCTCAGGAAGCTTCGTGATTACTCCCTTCTTTATCTGTTAGTTCCCAAGACTTGCTAGCACCATTTCTGCTGACCTGCATGTAGTCTAGCAGTTCGGCATGTAGCTCTTTCAGGGTCTTTGTTTAGTCAGAGGCCTACTGTTGCCTCTGAAGCCTGAACAAGACTATTTTACTAGCTTCCCCAACATCTTCCAATACCAGTGGAGCTCCAGGAAATGCCAAAAGATGACTCAACACATGAAGGCCTGGTCAGGGTTCCATAAATTTATTTAGATAAAAGATGAAAGCATCAGGAGATACAGGAGGATTTTGTGGACTTCTCACATCTCAGCTCAGATGTTACCCCTGCAAGGTCTTCCTTTATAGAAAACATTAGAGAGGTACAAAGATAACAGAAACATCATTTGAAACCAAATAAACAATACAAGTGACAATTTCAACTGCATGAGAGAAGCCTGAAGCATACAGCATCAATACTTTGCTACTCAAAGTGTGGTTTTCAGACCAGGATGGGCATCACCTGGGAGCTTACAGAATTCCAGATTATAGGCCATGCCAGACCTACTGAATCAGATTATGCATTTTAACAAGATCACCAATTAATTCATAAACACATTAATGTTTGAGAAACTGTGCTAGACAGATACTCCTTCACTTTATTTAATGGGTAGATGAATGGAATCATATAGATAAAAGCTAAGGAATATTTTAGTCTCAGCACTTCAGAGCCAGGTGATCAATATTTTCCTTGCTTCCTTAAGCTATAGTTTGCAAGAGTCTAATTGAACATTTTCATAGGAAATAATCATTCGAGTTACTAAATCTATAGATATAAAACTATAGAAAAGTTATATTTATTGAAATTCTAGGCTAAGCATAACATATGCTAAATGTTGTAGAAAATATAAAAACAGAAGTTTGATAGCCTCAAAAACATGATTACCATGATCAGAAGGCTACAGACACCCAGAAAAAAAGCATTCTATATAAATAAAGATAGAGATAGATAGAAAAGTAAATATACACAAACATTTGTGGATAATAAAACCACCTTGAATCAGAAATGGAAACAGATATGGGGAAAAAACAGGGAGAAATAAAAAAAGAGTTGCTTGAACTCAGGAAAGAAATGGCAGAAAAGACAAAATTATCTCAGAAATGAAAAATATAAGATGCTGAAGGCAGAGTCATGTCAAATAAAAATGTAACAAAGGCATTGAACAAAGGCAGGAAAATGACCAAGAGAATGAAAATGGCATAAAGAAGTAAAAAGGGTGGAAATAGAAGACAGGTAAAGTAGGAATAATATTTATGTTATCAGAGTCTCTGGAAAAGAAAAAGAAAGCAATGGAACAGAAATAATATGTAAAACTATAGCCCAAGAAAATATTCCAGAAATTTTTAAAAAATCACCTAAATCTACACATTGAAAAGGTTTACTGAGTAGCTGGCAAAAATGATGAAGGCGTTTTCTTAGTAAAATAACTAGATTTTAAAGATAAATTTAAAATCTTCAAGACCTCCAAGCAAAAATTCAAATAACTTACAAAGTCAAAATAATTAGATTGACAGATTTTTCAAAACCAAATACAAGACAACTATGAATCAATCTTTATAAAAATATTCAGTAAAAGAAAATGTGAAAAAAGGATTTTATGTTCAATCAAGCTGTCCTTTAAATATCAAACTTAGTAAATTCATTTCTAACATACAAGAACACAGGAGATTCTGCACTTAGCAGCCCTTCTTGAGGAATTAACTAGCGAAAGAATTTCAACCAAGCAATGATGAGGAAACCTTCATCAAAAGGATCAATAATAAGTGTAATAAAGTATATAAATGTACATATAAGACTAAAGCAATATGGGATAAATGTGGAAGACTAAAATACAAATGTTACATGCTGTGACATAGTAGAAATTAAACTACTAAAAAAATGGAGTAGAACAAAGAAGGAAATAGTGAAACAGAAAAGGCTCATTGCTATATAGGCAATAGGTGAGCATTAAAGAATGCTGAAAAAAATAGTATAAACCAGATAGTAAAACGTTAGATAAGAAAACATGGAACTAAATATATTTTTAAAAGGAATAAATACAAAGGTAATCACAAGAATAAAAATACAAATCTTCCTAAACACAAATAATAAATGAACAAAGAAGAACATAAAGAATATACATCTCATAGATGAAGACAGAGCAAATACAACAAAATATCCATAATTACAAAATATCGTGACAATTGAAATGAAATATATCAGTCATATCAATAAATGTGAATGTATTTAACTCACTTATTTAATAAAAAAACAATTTCCAATTTGGCTTAGAAAACAAGGCCCAAATATATGCTGTAAACAAGAGACAACCCTAAATCAAAGTAATTCAGAGATGCTAAAAAATAAAGAAATGGATTTCCACTTACAGGAAGATAGAATAGACACACTTTTCCCTATTTCTCCCACTAAGTACAACTAAAAGTCCTGAATATTATACATAAAAGAAACATGAAAAGTCTCTGAAAGGTGGAAAGAAGGCAGAGCAGCTAGGGCTCTCTGGACCTAAGGAACAAATCGTAGTGAGTTTCTTGGGTTTACTCTTTTGGCTCATGAGTCCTAAATTTTGAGCTGAAAAAAGCAGCTACCTCGAAAAGCCAAGGTACACAGACAAAAACAAACAAAAAACCCCTGCTCTCTTTAAAAAAGGACTAAGAAAGGGGCAGCTTAGCACAACATAAATATATAGATAACAACCACGCTACTCCAGTCAAACAACACAGAAAAAAACTGTGGCTCACCCCAACCTATGCCAGAAAAGGCAAAGTAGGCAGCCACCACTTCCATCATCATGCTTGCCTTCCACATAGCAAAGACTGTAAAAGAAGAGCAATTAGCCTGTCATATATAATAAAACTCACTCTTGTCTCCTTTTTGTCAATATGGTTTGCTGTTGGGCCTCCAATATTCTGGACCTCTCACCTATGTGTACCTCTGCCTGCCTCATGAAGTTGGCCTTTGCACTAGATCTGTGAGATGTAACAGCTAGTTTTGGTCTCTGCTCTTCAGACTGACCTCGATGCCCTCCACATTCCAAAATCACACACAAAATTATGTAAAGTCTCTAAACGGCTTTAGCTTTTTATTTCCCAATTGTTTTAAAATTTGTTGAAACAATACCACTTTCACTAGATTACTTGTTGAAAGGACAAAAATATTAAAAAACATGGAAAAGAAATAAAAGCTAATATTCAACACATGTTAAAAACCACTACCACTAAATATTTGAGAGTTATTTGCTTAGGTAAGGAGAAACTTCACCCAAGCCACTGCAAATAATTTTCAAATGATGTTGCATAATATTACCAAATATTGGGCATTAGAATAAAATGCTTATTTTCTGATTGTGTGAGATTTCTCAAACAGATCCAGACATAGTGTAATGTCTCTTCAGGACAGATTGTATTAGAAGATATTTTTAAAGTTCTCAAAAAGAATGAAAGTCATGTTTTACATCTAATAAAGTATTTCTTGAATTTGAAAGATAATGTTATATTTGTATTATCTGCTCAACTATGAGATGACTTTGGGACAATATCTTTATGAAAAGATAAAAACCATTGTTTTATCATCTCTCCAATAGGACACCAAAGGCACAGGCCATGAGAGAAAAAAACAAACAAATTGGACTTCATGAAAAATTTTAAATTTGTGCACCAAAAGACAATATCAACAGAGTAAAAAGGCAACCCATAGAATGGGAGAAAATATTTGCAAATTATATATCTGATAAGGGATTAATGTCCAGAATACATAAAGAATTCCTATAATTCAAAAAGTAACAAAAGATCCTTATTCAAAAATAGTGGATTGAATAGACGTTTCTTCAGAGAAGATATACAAATGGCCAATAAGCACATGAAAAAATGCTCAACATCAAAACTTTAACAAGATACCATCTTGAGATACCATCTCGCGCCCATTAGGCTGGCTACTAAAAACAAACAACTACAACAACAACAGAAAATATAAAAGGTTGAAAAGGAGGCAAAGAAATTGGAACCCTGTGAACTGTTGATGGGAATGTAAAACGCTGTTAAGATGCTGCAGCTGCTGTGGAAAACAGTATAGCATCTCCTCAAAAATTAAAAATAGAATTATCGTATGATCCAGCAATTCCACCTCTGGATATAAACTCAAAAGAATTGAAAGTAGGGGCTTCCCTGGTGGGGCAGTGGTTGAGAGTCCGCCTGCCAATGCAGGGGACACGGGTTCGTGCCCCGTTCTGGGAAGATCCCACATGCTGTGTAGCAGCTAGGCCTGTGAGCCATGGCCGCTGAGCCTGCACGTCCGGAGCCTGTGCTCCGCAATGGGAGAGGCCACAACAGTGAGAGGCCCGTGTACCGCAAAAAAAAAGAATTGAAAGTAGGGTCTCAAAGAGATATGTAAAACCATAGTCATAGTCATAGCCACATTATTCACAATAGCTAATAGCTATTCACATGAAAGCATCCAAGAGTCTATGGATATATGAATGGATAAGCAAAATGTGCATATGCATACCATGGACTGTTATTTGGCCCTCAAAAGGAAGGAAATTCTGACATATGCTACAACATGGATGAAACTTGGGGTTATTATACTAAGTAAAATAAGCCAGTCACACCCGCACACACATGCACACACTGTATATGAGATACTTAGAGTACTCAAAATTATAGAAAGTATAAAGTATCTGTGGGACATCCAGAAAGCAGTTAGATGTCAGATTGTCAGAGGAGTCGACTGGGATACAAATAAACTTTAAACTCAAATAGGTCCACAAATAATCAATTTATCCCCCAATTTATTCTTACACCTATTTTCTCTATCTTGATTTTAATATCTCATCCATTCCATTTTCCAAAACCAAAACTGTTTCTCTTTCCCTTCCCCAAACCAAATTGATTCCACATTTAGTTGTAAGTCAATAACTTCTCTTCATTCTAACTCTCACTCAGCCTGAATTATCTGTCCTGGGTTCCTGAAATGCTTTCTCAGGGGGCTTCATGCCTTTCATTTCTCCTCCCTCCTCCTAATCTATCCTCCAAACTGCTCCCAGGATTATCTTTAAAATATATTGTTCTGTTCTGGTTTCTCACCTAGTAGCTGGTATCATCAGTGATTCTTCATCACTATCAGGATAAAAATTTGTATTTCTTAGCATGATCCTTTTTACTTTTCTAGACTTATCTGTTGCTACCTTCCCCCTTAACGACAGGAACGTTTTAAATTATCTTTGTTTCTCCTAACACAAAGTGTGGTAAAAGCAGGCACTTAATGTTTTTCAAGTAAAAGAATAAAGAAGGATCATTTTCCTTAACAAACAGTATTATTTTGTACTCCTCAGTCTTTTGCACAAGTCTAGAAAACCTTTACATCCCACACCACACTGCTGCTCTCCACTGTCTCTAACATTCACTTATTTGTCCTTCAATATTCATTTCAGGTGTCACTTTCTTCAATGTACCTTCACTCACTCCTCCCTACCAAATAGAGTAAATCAATTTCTCTTCTCTGACATACTTTATAATGGTGATACTATTCTACATAGCAACAAGCAATTATAATTAATTTGTTTACATATATTCTTTCTTAACAGACTTGAGGGTAGTATTTCAATCAACTCATACATTACCAAAGTTTGGCATAGAAATTAGCAAGTAGTAACATAGAAAGGGTACAACAAATGATTTTTCAGAGAATAAAGGAATAAAATTATAAATCAAAATACAAGAAATTTGGTAAGGGAGATTTACAACATATATCATCATAGTAGAGCTACTGTCTATTAGAGTAAATATTTTCAAATATTCTATTAACCTAGGTGTATTCTTGACATGGTGTGCTGTACTTTCAAGAAATAATGATTCATGATCAATAAACTGCCAAGCCTAGGAGTTTTGAAAAATATTCCAAAGAACTAGAACTAATCACAACAAAGAGAGTGAAAAGGAGACATTTCTCTGACAAAAACAAAAAGACTAATTTTATCCAAAATAGAATTAAAACACAAATTTTCAAATTCAAAAATCTTTGTTTTGACTTCTATTGCTTATTTTTCTAAATTTCTTCTCTTCTTATCTTAGAACAGAAGTCTCAGTGTACCGTTTCGTGGTCTAAAATAACCTGACCAATTTCAAGACCAAACACACTTTGCTAAGCTTTAGATCAGGATGCAAATTCTTGCCCCAAAGTAACTTGTAACTGCTCATCCATCACAAATCAGTGGGTAATAAGAAGCATTTGGGATCTGGGTATGCATAAGCTTTGCTCTGAGGAGGCCAGAATTTGATTTTAAACAGGACACATTCCTTCAATGGAATTAGAATGTTCTTACAAGAAAGGAGAGAGGGATATTTGTAGGGTTAAAAACCAAAGGATATAATAGTGGCTGGCATATAGTAGATGGTGGATAAGTGTTTGTTAAATAGGATTGATTATTTGTGATTGAATAAAATAGAATATGTTTGTTAATTCCTAATTACTATCACTTACATAACAGAGAGGATTTGAGAAGCAATCCTTACCTTAAAGTGTCTTTTCCTTATAGAAAGACTCAGCAGTAACTCCTTCTCTGACAGATGACCACTATGAAATTATTCTTATGAGAACAAATTGTTGCATGTGAAAGCTATAAAGTTAAATGTTACTTGAGTTATTAATAACATTACCCCCCCCCACACACACTATTCCATATATAACTAATAAGTTTACCCCTCAAATGTTAAGGAGAAAATGAGAGTTGAGATAGTGCCTACAAGAGGGTAAAAAAAGTAGATCCACAGATGAAGAAAATGTTTTTTGAGGAGACTCCATGGATAAGTTAGGGAAGAGAGGACTCCTCTGCTGTGGAGGCTACTATAGCTGGAACAAATATCTGAGAAAACTTTCACTGTATCTCATAATTTTGCCTAATTTAGAATATAAGACATTGATCACCACCCCCAACTCTCAACCATGCCTGCCTTAAGATGAAGCAGCTTTATATGGACCCCTTTCATTTCACAGTTCTCTGAAGACCATACCTTATGAAGCTCCAGGAAGTCCTTTAGACTTGTCTAGTCACCCTAGGCATTCATTTCTTAGTTACCTCTCTAAGAACCTAACTCCAAAAGGGTGTAATTCATCCATACCACTCTTCTGCCTTCTGTTTTCTTTGTTCCCATCCTGGGGAGCCCCTGCTGTAATTCTTACTTTATCTGTAAATAGCCTTAGAACAAAATGATCTGCTAGAAAGAAAATCTAAGGAAACTTCAATAGGTATTTGACATCCAAATCAGAGTCTGCTTATAGCTTTCCAGAGCTTAGGAGCCAAGCTCCAAGAAGAGTCAAGAATGGCTTTTCCAAAATCCGCATAACGGACGAGTAACTTCCCTTCAGCCTGCACCTGATCACCATTCAATGTGGAGGCCTTTCTTTTGTTCCTTAAGCTGTTGAGTGCTCTTAATCTATGATTTATTGAAAGCTTTTGTTTCATAATTTGTTGAGGGCTTACTGAGTAAAGACCAGATGCCAAGATACAAGCTTTACATATGTCACTTCTCCTGTTTTGATGGGAAAAAAAAATTTTTTTTTACATCTTTATTGGAGTATAATTGCTTTACAATGGTGTGTTAGTTTCGATGGAAAAATTTTAAATGAAGTTCTTCCATACCTAAGCCAAAGGTTTTTTTTGGTATTTATATTGCTACTATTCAGTGAAACTGGACAAAGCATTTTAGATGTATTTATCCACCTTTTTCTTTTGACCGCTGCACTAGTTTAACCCGTCTTTGGAACATCCACAAACAGATCATAAAAATTATCATCAGCAGAAAAGAAGACTAAAAATTTAAAACTAGAAAACAACCAAGGCTTGATCTAAAGTTTATTTTGGTTATTAACAAGTTTATGTTTCAGTGCCAAGATGACTGTGGAGGGTATGGAGGGAAAAGAAGAGTAAATGATGGTGTATGTATTCTTTTTGTTTTTGATAATTTTAATTCCATTCCTCAAATTGCTCCAAAAGCACATTCCCCCTTTATCTTCAGAATACCTCTCTTTTACATTCTGTTTATTGTCCCTCCTTGTAGCCTTCATTTTTCATTTCCACCTACAAATGTTTGAGTTGATAGGGAAAGGAGAAAAATGAGGCTTAGGAAAGCTTAATGATGAGAAGTAAAAATGATTTCAGAGCTATTAAATCAATTTAGTTTTGTCCATGCAAAGGCCAACTGCAAATGTTATTTGGGTTTCTATGAAGCCAATTGTATTTAGTCATGAGAAAACTTTTATTGAATAAAAATAAGGTGAAATCATCAAAATGGCTGTATAGGAGTTTTCTACCATCTTCCTCCCCAGAGAAAATAGACTTTTGGCTATCATCCATGAATGACAGAGCCTCTGTGGATTTCCGAAGTTCAGCAGAGAAGATACACATACCAGTGAAGCAAAAAAAGTCTGAGATTGGATTCGTTGAAGAGGGTAGGAGGAGCAGTTTTACTTTACCTGTGTCACTTCCCCCAGGGTGCACAAAGTGCCAAGAGAGACCTTCTTGGCCCATGATTTCTGCCACAGGGGAAACTGAGAACATGTGAATGAGCACCTGATTTCCCCAGCTGTGCGGGTCACTGCCATTTCTTTCCTGCTCCACCCACAATACTGCATCATGAACTGCACAGCTGGGAGGCAGTGAATGGCTGGGAGAACAGCAGCCTGGGCTATGAATGAAACATATCGAAGAAATGCAGATCCTACTAACTGCTTTGCAGACTCCATCAGGAAGACCACCCATGAGCCTCTGGGGCTGCCTCACCTGAAGATCATCCCAACTGGCCCATGGGTTCCTCCAACACTGCACATGCCTCATTCTCCCTCCCCCACCATGCACCCCAGGCCAGCTCCCTATGTGTGCCCCTAACTGCAGACAGTTAGTGAATGTGTGCAGAAAGAGACTCAATTCTGCAGGTTTGGGAAAAAGTACACAAACCTGAACATTCAATACCACACTAGGGAAAGCAAACAAGACACAGTGAGCACCTGGCCTGGCTTGGAAGGAACCAGAGAAGGCATATAATCTTGAGAATTCTTCCTCAAGAGGACACAAGAAATGTAGAGCAGGCATATCAATATAAAAGGTATGAGAAAGCCTCAGAATCCTTAATAAGGAAGTACAAGAGTTTTTGTATGAGATCAAAGTTAAGTTGCTATCATCTTAAAATAGACTTTTTTATCTATAATGGTTTTATGTGAGCCTCATGGTAACCACAAAGTAAAAACCTACAGCAGATACACAGAAGATAAAGAGAAGGGAATCAAAGTATACCATTACAGAAGATCATTGTTACAAAAGACAGCAAGAGAGGAAGAAAGAAACAAGAGAACTACTTAACAGTCAAAAACCAATAAAATGCCATTAGTAAGTTCTTAACTATCAAGAATTTCTTCAAATGTAAATGGATTAAGTTGTCCAATCAAAAGGTACAGAGTGACTAAATGGATTAAAAAAAAATAACACACAACTATATGCTACCTACAATAGACTCATTTCAGCTTTAAGAACACACATAGTTTCCAACTGGGAGAAGGGAAAATAGTATTTAATGCAAACGGAAACCAAAGAGAACAGGGGTAGCTAATTTTTTTTTCTTTTAGATATTTATTTGGCCGCACCAGGTCTTAGTTGTGTCATGCAGGTTCTTTAGTTGTGGCATGCGGGGTCTTTTAGCTGTGGCATGTGAGCTCTTTTTGTTGTGGCATGAGGAATCTAGTTCCCTGATCAGGGACTGAACCCAGGCCCCCTGCATTGAGAGCACGAATCTTAACCCTGGACCACCAGGGAAGTCCCACAGGGGTAGCTAATCTTAGATCAGATAAAATAGACTTTAAGTAACAAGGGACAAAAAAGGGTCATTATATAATGATAAAGAGGTCAATTTATCAAGAGAATATAACAATTCTAAATATATATGCAACCAACATCAGAACACTTACATATACTAAATATACTAAGCAAATACTGACAGGTCCGAAGGTAGAAATAGACAACAATACAGTAATAGTAGGGGCCTTCAGTACTCCACTTCCAACAATGGATAGATTATCCATACAGAAAATTAATAAGGAAACATTGAACTTTAACTGTACTTTAGACCAAATAAGCCTAACAGGTATATACAGAATATTCCATCCAACAGCAGCAGAATACACATTCTTCTCAAGTACACAAGGACTATTCTCCAGGATAGATCATATATTAGGCCACAAAACAAGTCTTAGCAAATTTAAGAAGATTGAAACCATACTAAGTATCTTTTCTGACCACAGTGTTATGAAATTAGAAATCAATAACAGAAAGAAAACTGGAAAATTTCTCAAATATGTGGAGATTAAACAATAGGCTATTGATCAACCAATGTATCAAAGAACTCAAAAGGGAAATCAAAAAATATCTTGAAACAAATGAAAATAACATACCAACAGTTATGGGATACAGGAAGAAAAGCAGTTCTAAGAGGGAAGTTTATAGTGATAAACATCCACATTAACAAAAAAGAGAGATCTCAAGTAAATTACTTAAATTTATACCTCAAGAAACCAGAAAAAGAAAAACATACTAAGTCCCAAGTTAAGAGAAGGAAGGAAATAACAAAGATTAGAGCAGAAGTAAATGAACTAGAGAAAAAAAAATAACAGAAAAGATCAACAAAACTTAAGAACTGTTTTTTTTTTTTGAAAGGTAAATAAAATTGAACATTTAGCTAGACTAAGAAAAAAAAGAGGGCTTCCCTGGTGGCACAGTGGTTAAGAATTCACCTGCCAATGCAGGGGGCACAGGTTCGAGCCCTGGTCCGGGAAGATCCCACATGCCGCAGAGCAACTAAGCCCATGCGCCACAACTACTGAGCCTGAGCTCTAGAGCCCGTGAGTCACAACTGCTGAGCCTGCGTGCCACAACTACTGAGCCCATGCACCTAAAGCCCATGCTCCACAACAAGAGAAGCCACCGCAATGAGAAGCCCGTGCACTGCAACGAAGAGTAGCCCCCGCTTGCTGCAACTAGAGTAAGCCTGTGCAGCAATGAAGACCGAATGCAGCCAAAAATTTAAAATAATTAATTAATCTAAAAAAAAAAGAAAAAAATTTTCCTCTAGGACCAGGAATAAGCCAAAGATGCCTATTCTTGCCACTCTTATTCAACACTGTTGGAATTCCTAGCCAGAGGATTTAGGCAAGAAAAATAAAAGTTATCCAAATTGGAAAGGAAAAAAATTCAAATTGTCTCTGTTTGCAGATGACATGATATTATATACAGAAAACCATCTCATTTACAGTAGCATTAAAACAATTTTTAAAAACATTTGGAATAAATTTAATCAGGAGGAGAAAAATCTGTGCCCTGAAATATGAAGACACAGATGAAAGAAATTGAAGACACAAATACATGGAAAGATATTTCATTTTATGAACTGGAAGAATTAATATTGTTAAACTGTCCATACTACTCAAAGCCATATATAGATTAAATACAATGCCTATAAAAATTCTAATGTTATTTTTCACAGAACTAGAACAAACAATCCTAAAGTCTGTATGAAACCACAAAAGACCCCGAATAACTGAAGCAATTCTGAAAAAGAAAAACAAAGCTATGGGCATCACACTTCCTGATTACAAGCTATATTACAAAGCTACAGTAACCAAAACTTTATGGTACTAGCATAGAAACAGACTCACAGATAAATGGAACAGTATTGAAAACCCAGAAATAAACTTATGCATTTACAGTCAACTAATACTTGATAAAGGAGCCAAGAATACTCAGTAGAGAAAGGATAATTCAAAAAATGGTGTGGAGAAAACTGGATATTCACATGCAAAAGAGTGAGACTGGACCCTTATCTTACACCCCTCACAAAAATTAACTCTAAATGGATTAAAGGCTCAAATGTAACACCGGAAACTCTAAAACTCCTAGAAGAAAACATATTGAAAAACTCCTTGACATTGGTCTTGGCAACAATTTTTTGGATATGACACCAAAAACATAAGCAAAAAAAGCAAAAATCAACAAGTTAGCCTATGTCAAACTAAAAGGCTTCTACATAGCAAAAGAAACAGTCAACAAAATGAAAAGGCAACCTATGGATTGGGAGGATATCCTGATAAGGAGTTAATATGCCAAATATATAAGAAACTCATATGACCCAATAGTAAAAAAAAAAAAAAAAAAAATCCAATTAGAAAATGGGCAGAGGAACTAAATACACATTTTTCTAAAGAAAATATACAAATGACCAACAGGTACATGAAAAGGTGCTCAACTTCACTAATCATCAGGGAAATGCAAATCAAAAGCAATGAGATATCACTTACACATGTTAGGATGGCTATTATCAAAAAGACAAGTGACAGCATGTTGGCAAGGATGTGACAACATGGAAACCCTGTGTCTTGTTGGTGGTGATGTAAATTGGCAGAGCCACTATAGAAAACAGTATTGAGATTCCTCAAAAAGTTAAAAACAGAATTACCATATGATCCAGCAATCCCACTTCTGGGTATATATCCAAAGAATGAAAACACTAACTTGAAAAGATTATCTGCATGCCCATATTCATTGTAGCATTATTCACAATAGCTAAGACATGGAAACAACCTGTGTCTGTCAACAGATGAATGGATAAAAAAAAGTGAGATTTATATAAATATTATTCAGCCATAAAAAGAAGGAAATCCTGCCATTTGTGACAATATGGATTGACCTGGAGAGCACTATGCTGAGTGAAATAAGTCAGAGAAAGACAAATACTGTATTGATATCCCTTATACATGGAATCTAAAAAAACCAACTCACACAGAAAGTAGAATGGTGGTTTCCAGAAGCTGGGGTGGGGGAAATGGTGAAACGTTAGTCATAGGGTACAAACTTCCAGTTACAAGATGAATAAATTCTGAGGATCTAATATACAGCATGGTGACTAAAGTTAATAATATTGTATTATAGACTTGACAGTTGCTAAGAGAGTATATCTCAATTGTTTTCACCACACACACACACACACACACACACGCACAAAGGTAATTATGGGAGGTTATGGATGTGTTAACCAAGATTATTGTGGTAATCACAGTATATACATGTATCAAATCATCACATTGTATACCTTAAACTTACATAATGTTATGTATCAATTATATCTCAATAAAGTTGGGGAAAAAAAGTACATTTATATTTTCTTCTCATCGAAAGACTCAGTTACTTGTTAGAAAGTTTTGCCCTTTCAAATTAATTAAAGGCAAATATATTAGGATTTTAAAAATAATAGTTGCTAACAGGTGAAGGGCACACTAGACCTCTCTGTACAAACTTTGCAATTTCCTATGAATCTATTTCAAAATAAAAAGTTAAAAAAACAATAAAGATAGAGAAAGTAGTATGCAAAATATTAATTCTTCTTGAATTTAATAATGGGTATATAGGTATTCACTGTGTTATTCATTTTACTCGTCTATGTGTTTGGAAATTTTCATAATAAAATTTGGAAAATAAAAAGAAAACTTTTATTTAAAAGAAGTAAAAATTATTATTCCACCCTGGAATTCATTCATTTTAATTGTGTGTACATATATATTCTGTTATAAATTGATTGCAGCCGTTTAACTTCTGCATATATACCATGTTTCTCCAAATGGATGAATACAGACAAGTAATACTCAGAAAAAAAAGTGAAAGGAAAATTATGAGAGAAAAGAAGAACACATAAGAAGTCAATTTAATTCTTCAAAATTCACTTGAAAATGGCTTTCTCACGGCCATTTTATGAAATGAGTTTTCTACTTATCCCCTTACAATGTGTAATTTTCAGTTCTTTAACCTGATCTTTTCCATTTTCAGGGCTTCAGAACACTAAATCCAAGTGGATTTAGTTTGGCTTTAGTTAGAAATTTCAGGCTAAAGTGGTTTTCATCCTGCTGAGCTTTTTTTTTTTTTTTTTCTATCTTTCATCTCTTCTTTCCTCCCGCTCCTTCTAAGAATGACATTTGACTCTAATCCCTAACAACTAGAAAAAGACTTGACTTTCATTTGTATCTTAAAATGATACTTTGGAGATAATGACAGAACAACCTAGGACTAGTTAATTTTAGAGAAAGGCGGTATATGAATGTTAAGTTATTAAGTTACTCAGCAAAATATACCAAGATTATATCAATACATTTATTGGGGGCCTGACATAGAGGCTCTCTAGGACTTCTAAATGATGCCAAAGTGCTTTAAAAACTTAAAGCACCTGAGCTGTGTGCACCAATCTCACTCTTCACACAGTAGACTGATAAAGAAGCCCTTGAGATTGGAAATAAAAAAACAAAGATAAAAAATACACTCAAAGAGACTGGAAATAATCAGTTTTCTGGTATCTTTGTAAATAAGACATTGCTGAAAGAAACCCAGATTAACTTCAGCTCCCCCTGGTCTAACCACTTCTCAACCTCTCTCAACATTCATGAAAAATTCATTCATTCCATAACAAAAAAGACCTACTTGACGTTGACAAAATTGCTCATTTCCCATATGCAAATAATATTTTCCAAAACATCACTGTAAAAGGATAACACATGTCAAGGAAGATGAAAACCTTTAATTAACATTTAGAGACAGGGACTTCCCTGGTGGCACAGTGGTTAAGAATCTGCCTGCCAATGCAAGAGACACGGGTTTGAGCCCTTGCCCGGGAAGATCCTACATGCCGTGGAGCAACTAAGCCCGTGTGCCACAACTACTAAGCCTGAGCTCTAGAGCCCGCAAGCCACAACTACTGAGCCCACGTGCCACAATTACTGAAGCCTAAGTACCTAGAGTCCGTGCTCCACAACAAGAGAAGCCACGACAATGAGAAGCCTGTGCACGGCAACGAAGAGTAGCCCCTGCTCAGTGCAACTAGAGAAAGCCCACGTACAGCAACGAAGACCCAAGGCAGCCAAAAATAAATAAATTAATTAATTAATTAATTAAAAAAATTTAGAGTCAGTGCAACAGCGTGGTCCCAGGAATGCAAAATACTTATATGTTTATTTTCTGTGGGTCCTTCTTAGTTTTGCCTTGCTGTTTTCAATAGTTCTCTGAGAGATTTAACTAAGGGTTCAAGAATATATTTGTGATTTCTCTTCTGGTCTGAGTTAAAAACCCTGAATGCCCTGCGGTTACTCTTTTTATAGCATTTTATCTGTACAATTGCAAATGTGTTTGTCAGTCTCTCCTCTTGAAGGCAGGAATAATAATTTTTTAAGGGCTTTTAGAATAGGGGAAATAGGTGCACATACCAGAACATTTATTGCTGAATAGGAAATTGTGCGTTGACTAACAAAACTATGTTTAAAAGAAGTTAAAACAAAAAAACTGTTTTAATACAGCAGAACCTGTACCAAAGCCAGCTGAGTGACCTGGATTGCCTTTTCTTTTTCACGTAAAATTTGTTTGTCAACTAATTAAAAAAATACCATAATCATTATTATAAAGGAGTGAAAACAAATTCTCAGAACATAAAACCAACACATTAATGAAAAACAAACTCTGAGGAAGAGAAGGTTAACAGAACCTGCACCCTAGCCCTCATTTATATCCATACCTCAAGGTTGCATTATTAGTTTCCCTTTTATGAGAAGGAGGGAGAGTGGGAAGGAGGGAGGAAGCAAGGGATTAAGAAAGAAAGAAGGAAATAATGAACTGTTTTGATTGTAAGCCAGAATTTTGTGCATACATTTAATGTTCAGAAAACAATGGATTCCCTATTTTACAGCTATCTTTAATATCAACTAGCCTGGACTTAGTATTTTTAGCTCATCTTTTCTTACTTTAAAATAATAGTTCTTGTCCTAGTTAGGGCTCAGAATTACCTACAAAGTTATACAAAATGCAGATACTAAGAACCCATCCCAAGATTACTGAATCTCCAAAGGTAAGAAGCAAGAATTTGTATATAGTTTTATTTTTCGTTTTTTTAATTTAATTTTTTAATTGAAGTGTAGTTGATTTATAATGTTTCAGGTGTATGGCTAAGTAATATATATATATATTATTCTTTTTCAGATTCCTTTCCATTATAAGTTATTACAAGATATTGAATATAGTTCCCTGTGCCATATGGTAAGTCCTTGTTGTTTATCTATTTTATATATAGTAGTGTGTATCTGTTAATCTCCAACTCCTAATTTATCCCTCCCTCCCTGCCTTTCCCCTTTGGTAGCCATAAGTTTCTTTTATATGTCTATTGTATATATTTTTAAAAAGAAAAGGTAAAGGCACAAGGGATTCAGATATGCATCTCGGTTAAAAACCCAGTGCTACTAAAAATCCAGAGAACCAAATGAAAAGGGTAACACATAAGTAAGCAAAGTAAGAGAATATAAAATTAATGTGTAAAAATATTTTATCTTTAAGA
The DNA here is from genome assembly GCF_964374135.1 of Grampus griseus. Classification (NCBI taxonomy): domain Eukaryota; kingdom Metazoa; phylum Chordata; class Mammalia; order Artiodactyla; family Delphinidae; genus Grampus; species Grampus griseus. The sequence continues at coordinate 16,436,398 of NC_138998.1, forward strand.
TATAATGTTACAAATAAAATAAACAAATAAAATAACAGCAAAAATATAAAACATCTAGGAATAAAATTAAATAGAAGCCTTCAAGATCACTCCAGAAGAAACTTTAAAATTCTCCTGCAGGACACAGAAGAAGACAGAAACAAATAGAAAGTCCATGTCCTCAGGAAGGAAGATTCAACAACATGAAATCACCCAGCAGGATGTTGTAAAAATAGGGGGAGACCTTCAAGATGGTGGTGGAGTAAGACGTGGAGATCACCTTCCTCCCCATAAAAACATCAAAAATACATCTACATGTGGAACAACTCGTACAGAACACCTACTGAATGCTGGCAGAAGACCTCAGATTCCCAAAAGGCAAGAAAAGTCCCATGTACATGAATAGGGCAAAAGAAAAAACAGAGACAAAAGAACAGAGATGGGACCCACACCTCTGGGAGGGAGCTGTGAAGGAGGAAAAGTTTCCACACACTAGGGAGCCCCTGCACTGCTGGGGATGGGGGGGTTGGCAGGAGTGAAGCTTCGGAGCCATGAAGGAGACTGCAGCAACAGGAGTGCAGAGCGCAAAGTGGAGAGATTTCTGCACAAAGAATTGGTGCCAACCAGCACTCACCACCCTGCCAGGGCGGGTGGGGGCTGGAAGCTGAGGCTCAGGCTTTGGAGCTCAGACCCCAGGGAGAGGACTGGGGTTGGCTGCATGAAGACAGCCTGAAGGGGGCTATTTCATCACAGCTAGCTGGGAGGGGGTCCAGAAAAAAGTCTGGACCTGCCAGAGAGGCAAGAGACCTTTGTTTTGGGGTACATGAGGAGAGGGGATTCCTTCCCAGTGTGCCCACAGAAGGCAGAGCACCACCTAAGTGAGTTCTAGAGATGGGTGAGAGCCACAGCTATCAGCTCAAACCCCAGAGATGGGCAAGAATCGCTAATGCTGCTGTGACTGCCACCAAGAATCCTGTGTGCCAGCACAGGTCACTATCCACACCCCCTGGGAGCCTATGCAGAATGCCACTGCGAGGGTCCCGTGATCCAGGAAAAAGTTTCCCAGGAGAATACATGGTGTGCCTCAGGCTGTCGCAATGTCACGCCAGCCTCTGCTGCCTCAGTCTTACCTGGCATTCCAATTATGACTACCATATCCCTCCCTCCCCCTGGCCTGTGTGAGCAAGAGAGCCCTAATCAGCTGCTGCTTTAGCCCCCACACCCATCTGGGCAGGGAACAGACTCCTGAGGGCGACCTACATGCAGAGATGAGGCCAAAACAAAAGCTGAACCCCAGGAGCTGTGCAAACAAAGAAGAGGAAGGGAAATCTCTCCATGCAGCTTCAGGAGCAGCACATTAAATCCCCACAATTAACTTGATAAACCCTGCCTCAAGAATACCTGAATAGACAACGAATGTTCCCAAAATTGAGGCAGTGGACTTTGGGAGCAACTGTAGACTTCGGGTTTGCTTTCTGCCTCTAATTTGTTTCTGGTTTTATGTTTATCTTAGTTTAGTATTTATTATCACTGGTGGATTTGTTTATTGGTTTGGTTGCTCCTTTCCTTTATATATATATATTTTTTTTTTTTCCATTTTCTCTTTTTGTGAGTGTGTATGTGTATGTTTCTTTGTGTAATTTTGTCTGTGTAGGTTTGCTTTTACCATTTTTCCTAGGGTTCTCTCTGTTCATTTTTTGTTTTTTTTTCTCTTTCATTTTCTTCTGAGCTATGTGGCTGCCAGGGTCTTGGTGCTCTGGCTGGGTGTCAGGCCTGAGCCTGTGAGGTGGGAGGGCCGAGTCCAGGAGTTTGGACCACCAGAAACCTCCCTGCCCCAGGTAATATCAACTGGCGAGAGCTCTCCCAGAGATCTTCATCTCAACACTAACACCTAGCTCCACCCACTGCCAGCAAGATCCAATGCTGGACGTCCCATGCCAAACAACCAGCAAGATAGGAACACAACCCCATCCATTAACAGAGAAGCTGCCCAAAGTCATACTAAGTTCACAAACACTTCAAAACACACCACCAGATGCAGTCCTGCCCACCAGAAGGAAAAGATACAGCTCCACCCACAAGAACACAGGCACCAGTCCCCTCCACCAGAAAGCCTACACAAGCCACTGAACCAACCTCACCTACTGGGGGAAGATACCAACAATAATGGGAACTATGAAAGTGCAGCCTGTGAAAGAAGACTCCAAACACAGTTAAACAAAATGAGAAAACAGAGAAACATGCAACAGATGAAGGAGCAAGGTAGAAATGCACCAAACCAAACAAATGAAGAGGAAATAGGCAGTCTACCTAAAAACGAATTCAGAGTAATGATAGTAAATATGATCCAAAATCTCTGAAATGGAATGAAGGAAATACAAGAAACATTTAACAAGGACCTAGAAGAACTAAAGAGCAAGCAAACAATGATGAACAACACATTAAATGAAATTTAAAAACTCTAGAAGGAATCAGTATCAGAATAACTGAGGCTGAAGGACGGAGTAGTGACCTGGATGATAAAATAGTGGAAATAACTGCCATAGAGCAGAATAAAGAAAAAGGAATGAAAAGAACAGAGGACAGTCCCATGGACCTCTGGGACAACATTAAATGCAACAACGTTTGAATTTTAGGTGTGCCACAAGAAGAAAAAAAGAAAGGGACTGAGAAAATATTTGAAGAGATTATAGTTGAAAACTTCCCTAATATGGGAAAGGAAAAAGTCAATCAAGTCCAGGAAGCACAGAGAGTCCCATACAGGATAAATCCAAGGAGAAACATGCCAAGACACACAATATTCAACCTATCAAAATTAAAGTCAGCAAGGGAAAAGCAACAAATGATATACAAGGGAAACCCCATTAGGTTAATAGCTGATCTTTCAGCAGAAACTCTGCAAGCTAGAAGGGAGTGGCAGAATATACGTAAAGTGATGAAAGGGAAAAACTTACAACCAAGATTACTCTACCAAGCAAGGATCTCATTCAGATTTGATGGAGAAATTAAAACCTTTACAGACAAGCAAAAGCTAAGAGAATTCAGCACCACCAGACCAGCTTTACGACAAATGCTAAAGGAAATTCTCTAGGCAGGAAACACAACAGAAGGTAAACACCTACAAAAACAAACCCAAAACAATTAAGAAAATGGTAATAGGAACATATCAATAATTACCTTAAATATAAATGGATTAAATGCTCCAACCAAAAGACACAGACTGGCTGAATGGATACAAAAACAAGACCCGTATATATGCTGTCTACAAAAGACTGACTTCAGACCTAGGGACACATAAAGACTGAAAGTGAAGGGATGGAAAAAGATACTCAATGCAAATGGAAATCAAAAGAAAGCTGCAGTAGCCATTCTCATATCAGACAAAATAGACTTTAAAATAAAGACTATTACAAGACACAAAGAAGGACACTACATAATGATCAAGGGATCAATCCAAGAAGAAGATTTAACAATTGTAAATATTTATGCACCCAACATAGGAGCACCTCAATACATAAGGCAAATGCTAACAGCCATAAAAGGGGAAATGGACAGTAACACAATCATAGTAAGGGATTTTAACACCCTACTTTCACCAATGGACAGATCATCCAAAATGAAAATAAATAAGGAACACAACCTTTAGAAGACACATTAGACTAGATAGACTTAATTGATATTTATAGGACATACAATAAGAAAATGACAGAATACACTTTCTTCTCAAGTTCTCATGGAACATTCTTCGGGACAGATCATATCCTGGGTCACAAATCAAGCCTCTGTAAATTTAAGAATATTGAAATCATATAAAGTATCTTTCCAAGCATAGCGCTATGAGACTAAATATCAATTACAGGGGAAAAAACTGTAACAAATACAGGGAGGCTAAACAATACGCTACTAAACAACCAAGAGACCACTGAGGAAATCAAAAAATACCTAGAAACAAATGACAATGAAAACACAATGACCCAAAACCTATGGGATGCAACAAAAGCAGTTCTAAGAGGGAAATTTATAGCAATACAATCAAGAAACAAGAAAAATCTCAAATAAACAACCTAACCTTACACCTAAAACACTTAAAGAAAGGAGAACAAAAAAACCCCAAAGTTAGCAGGAGGAAAGAAATCATAAAGATCAGAGCAGTAATAAATGAAAAAGAAATGAAGGAAACAGTAGCAAAGATCAATAAAACTAAAAGCTGGTTCTTTGAGAAGATAAACAAAATTGATAAACAATTAGCCAGACTCATCAAGAAAAAAAGGGAGAAGACTCAAATCAATAGAATTAGAAATGAAAAAGGAGAAGTAACAACTGACACCACAGAAATCCAAAGGAACATGAGAGACTACTACAAGGAACTATATGCCAGTAAAATGGACAACCTGGAAGAAATGGACAAATTCTTAGAAAACTACAATCTTCCAAGACTGAACCAGGAAGAAATAGAAAATATGAACAGACCAATTACAGGCACAGAAATTGAAACTGTGATTAAAATTCTTCCAACAAACAAAAGCCCAGGACCAGTTGGTTTCACAGGTGAATTCCATCAAACATTTAGAGAAGAGCTAACACCTATCCTTCTCATCTCTTCCAAAAAATAGCAGAGGGAGGAACATTTCCAAACTTATTCTTCGAGGCCACCATCACCCTGGCACCAAAACCAGACAGATATGTCACAAAGAAAGAAATCTACAGACCAATATCACTGATGAATATAGATGCAAAAATCCTCAACAAAATACTAGCAAACAGAATCCAGCAGCAAGTAAAAGGATCATACACCATGATCAAGTGGGGTTTACCCCAGGAATGCAAGGATTCTTCAATATATGCAAATCAATCAATGTGATACACCATATTAACAAACTGAATGATAAAAACTGTATGATCATCTTAATAGATGCAGAAAAAGCTTTAAACAAAATTCAATACCCATTTATGATAAACACTCTCCAGAAAGTAGGCATAGAGGGAACTTACCTCAACATAATAAAGGCCATATATGACAAATCCACAGCCAACACTGTTCTCAGTGGTGAAAAACTGAAAACTTCCTCTAATATCAGGAACAGGATAAGGTTGCCTACTCTCACCGTGCTTATTCAACATAGTTTTGGAAGTTTTAGACACAGCAAAAGGAATCCAAATTGGAAAAGAAGAAGTAAAACTGTAACTGTTTACAGATGAGATGATACTAAACATATAGAATCCTAAAGATGCTACCAGAAAACTAATAGAGCTAATCAATGACTTTGGTAAAGTAGCAGGATATGAAATTAATGCACAGAAATCTCTTGCATTCCTATACACTAATGACGAAAAATCTGAAAGAGAATTTAAGGAAACAATCCCATTTATCATTGCAACAAAAATAATGAAATACCTAGGAATAAACCTACCTAAGGAGACAAAAGTCCTGTATGCAGAAAACTATAAGACACTGATGAAAGAAATTAAAGATGATACAAACAGATGGAGAGATATATCATGTTCTTGGATTGGAAGAATAAACATTGTGAAAATGAGTGTACTACCCAAAGCAATCTACAGATTCAATGCAAGCCCCATCAATCTACCAATAGCATTTTTCACAGAACTAGAACAAAATTTTACAATTTGTATGGAAACACAAAAGAGCCCAAATAGCCAAATCAGTCTCGAGAAAGTAAAATGGAGCTGGAGGAATCAGGCTCCCTGACTTCAGACTAATACTACAAAGCTACAGTAGTCAAGACAATATGGTATTGGCACAAAAACAGAAATATAGATCAATGGAAGAGGATAGAAAGCCCAGAGATAAACCCATGCACATATGATCACCTTATCCTTGCAAAGGAAGCAAGAATGTACAATGGAGGAAAGACATTCTCTTCAATAATTGGTGCTGGGAAAACTGGACAGCTGCATATAAAAATGAAATTAGAACAGTTCCTAACAGCATACACAAAAATAAAGTCAAAATGGATTAAAGACCTAAATGTAAGGCCAGACACTATAAAACTCTTAGAAGAAAACATAGGCAGAACACTCTATGACAGAAATCATAGCAAGACCGTTTTTGACCCACCTCCTAGAAAAATGGAAATAAAAACAAAAATAAACAAATGGGACCTAATGAAACTTAAAAGCTTTTACACAGCAAAGGAAACCATAAACAAGATGAAAAGACAACCCTCAGAAATGGAGAAAATATTTGCAAACATAGCAACTGACAAAGGAAAATATACAAGCAGCTCATGCAGTTCAATATCAAAAAACAAACAACCCAATCCAAAAATTGGTGGAAAACCTAAACAAACATTTCTCCAAAGAAGATATACAGATTGCCAGCAAACACATGAAATGATGCTCAACATCACTAATCATCATAGAAGTGAAAATGAAAACTACAATGAGGTATCACCTCACACTGGTCAGAATGGGCATCATCAAAAAATCTACAAACAATAAATGCTGGAGAAGGTGTGGAGAAAAGGGAACCCTCTTGCACTGCTGGTGGAAATATAAATTGATATAGCCACTATGGAGAACAGTGTGGAAGTTCTTTAAAAAGCTAAAAATAGAACTACCATATGACCCAGCAATCCCACTACTGGGCGTATACCCTGAGAAAACCATAATTCAAAAAGAGACGTACCACAATGTACATTGCAGCACTATTTACAATAGCCAGTGCATGGAAGCAACTTAAGTGTCCATCGACAGATGAATGGATAAAGAAGATGTAGCACATATATACAATGGAATATTACTCGGCCATAAAAAGAAATGAAATTGAGTTATCTGTAGTGAGTTGAATGGATCTAGAGTCTGTCATACAGAGTGAAGTAAGTCAAAGAGAGAAAAACAAATACTGTATGCTAACACATATATATGGAATCGAAAAAAAAAAAAGTTCTGATGAACCTAGGGGCAGGACAAGAATAAAGACGTAGAGATACAGACTGGACTTGAGGACACGGGGAGGTGGAAGGGTGAACTGGGACAAACTGAAAGATTAGCATGGACCTATTTACACCACCAAATGTAAAATAGATAGCTAGTGGGAAGTAGGTGCATAGCACAGGGATATCATCTCGGTGCTTTGTGTGCACCTAGAGGGGTGGGATAAGGAGGGTGGGAGGGAGATTCAAGAGGGAGGGGATATGGTGATATATGTATACATATAACTGATTCATTTTGTTATACAGCAGAAACTAACACAACAATTGTGAAGCAATTATACTCCAATAAATACATTAAAAAATAAAAATAAGCTGATTCTAAAGTTCATATACAAAACTAACAAGGAAAAGTCACTAGGGAAATTCTGAAGATTACTGATGGATTATCAGTTTTTCAGAAGTCAAAGCATATTATAAAACTCTAATAATCCAGCACATGAATGTTGTAAAGCTATAATAAAAAGCATATGATTAGCTATAATAATGGAAAACTGATAGTGGGAAAAGGAAATCCAATAGTACATGAAACACACAAAGAGATATGGTATACAATAAAAGTGGCATTTCAAATCAATGAAGAAAATCAGTTTATTCAGTAAATGCTGTCATCATCAACAATAAAAAAATGTAAATCTACTAGGTGAAAATATGAGAGTAGCATGTAAAATAAACTTGGAGTAAAAGATTTCTTTCTAAGTGTAGCATAAAACTCAGAAGCCAAATAAAAGATTGATAAATTCAACTACCAAAAATTTTATCAAGGCCAAGAATAAAGCCTATAGAAGGAAAATAAGGAAAAATATCAAGAACATATCACAGACAATGTGTTAACTTCATTAACTGATAATAAACTTACAAAATTTAAAAGGGTCAGCAGTCCAACTAAAATTTCAGCAAAGGCTATGAACAAAATGCAGAAGAAGAAAACTTAATAAACTAAAACTTCAAGTAGGTCTTAACCATGTGCAGCTACAGATATTTTCCTCTTGTCAGTTTGGCAAAGATCACAAAGTGTTACTTTCAGAAAAACAAAAATTGCTGCCAAAGGTGTGGAAAAACAGGCATTTTCATACATTACCAATGGGAGTGCCACTGAGAAGGGTGATTTAACAATGGCAGTTCAAATAAAAAATGTGTGTATTCTTTGACCCAGAAAAGCCACTTCTATTAATATAACCTGATTTATATTTGGAACTGATATATGCAGAACTTATTCATTTTAGTATTGTTTATAAGATCAGAAGGTTGAAAACAACTTAAATCTCTATTACTAAGGGTCTAGCTAAATAAATTGTGGGTACACATCTATGCAATGGAATAGTCAGCAACTGTTTAAAAGAATAAAGTGTATCTATGTAGATTTACAGTGAAAAACCAAGGTGCCAAGTATTTTGTTTATTCTGCTAAGTTATTTTCACATAGCATATATACATTTTTGTGAAATGGAGTATCTCCAAAATATACATGAAATTGATACTAGTGATTTCCTCTTGGGAGGAGGATTAAGTGGCTACAGAGAAAGAGTGGCAGGAAGGTTTACTGTTCATCATATATGGTTTTGAATATTTTTATAACATTTATTCAATGAAAAATATGAATTGGAACTCTAAAAACCAACACCCTACTCCTGCCTGAGGTTTTGCCAGTTTGTTTTTCAGACACAGCCCCTTTAAAAAGAAGAGAGACAACACCCAAGGCAGAGCTTCCCTGGAAATGCCAAATTGGCCTGTTAAGACAGTGATCTTGAATTACACTCTTTCAGCTACTGTGCCTGACTGGCTCCATTGTTGTCTGGCCCTCTTTCAGCTCTCCTGGCTGAAATGACTTCCATTGTTCCTTGCTTCTTGATTGCTTTAACATGTGTGGGATCGCTAAGTCAGCTTGTTTACTCCCTCCAAGAATAGCTTCATTCTCATCTACATCCACTAAGGACACAAGCAGTACTTTATCCCACCATCTGCCTTGGATTTCTCATCACAGTCCCTTTGACCTAGCCCCAGCTCAGTTTCGCAACTTCTATTCCTACATCTACAGATTAGTTAGGCATGCCTGGCAGGCAATCCCCTCCTCACCCCACCTCCCAATTTAGTTACTAGCCTTGCATCAGCTTCCTTTTCCCTAGGGATATATGTCCACTTCTCAATTCAAAGGAGAAGAATTTCATGCAGAGCAATGATATGTGTACTGGTAGGTACATTATGGACAATGGATCAAAAAGGTCAGGAGTGGGAGGTACAAGAGGAGGTGGTAAAGTCAGAATTATTCTACTAAGGTCCAGAGAACAACAAACAAGAGTTTGGTTAGAGAGTTGAGGTTGAAAATGAAAAGAAGTGAGTGAATTTTTAAAATTTTCAAGACTAAGAGAATTCACTGAGATCTAGAATACCAGGGGCAAGGATGAAGGAGAACAATGATCCTTGGCTTCTCGCTTGATAACTACATGGAAGTTGGTGCTTTCCTGATATGGGAAAAAGCAAGACACAAAAGGGTAGAGGGACAAAAAGAGTTTAAGATGCTTTGATACAACCTGGCAGAGAAGCAGGGTAGCTATCTGGGTATAATAGCCAATAGTTATTGATGACTTAACTGCACTCTAGATCTAAGAGATTTATATATTGTTATGGACTGAATTTTTATGCCCCCCACAAATTCATATGCTTAAGTCCTAACCCCTAGTATAATGGTATTAGGAGGCAAACCACTTGTGAGATGATTAGAGCATGAGGGTGGAGTTCTCATGAATGGAATTAGTGCCCTTATAAGAGACACAAGAGCATGGCTTCCCTTTCTGGTCTGGAAGATATAGGAAGAAGACAGCCATCTGTAAACAAGGAAGGGGTCCTTCATCAGACAATGGATTTGCTGGTATCTTGATCTTGGAATTTCCAACCTCCAGAAAACTTACTTTTCACCAATACTGTAAGAAAGAAATGTTTAAGCTACTCATTCTATGGTATTGTATTATAGCAGCCCAATCTGACCAAGACATAAGTAATTCAAGCCACATAACAACTCCTAGTGATTTTTTTGGTTTTCGTTTTTTTTCATACAGAACCATCACTGTTCTTTTTTTTTTTAACATCTTTATTGGAGTATAATTGCTTTTCAATGCTGTGTTAGTTTCTGCTTTATAACAAAGTGAATCAGCTATACATATACATATATCCCTATATCTCCTCTCTCTTGCGTCTCCCTCCCACCCTCTCTATCCCACCCCTCTAGGTGGTCACAAAGCACTGAGCTGATCTCCCTGTGCTATGGAGCTGCTTCCCACTAGCTATCTATTTTACATTTGGTAGTATATGTCAGTCCACGCCACTCTCTCACTTCGTCCCAGCTTACCCTTCCCAATCCCCGTGTCCTAAAGTCCATTCTCTACTCCTGTCCTGCTCCTAGGTTCATCAGAACTTTTTTTTTTTTTTAGGTTCCATAAAGATGTGTTAGTACATGGTATTTGTTTTTCTCTTTCTGACTTACTTCACTCTGTATGACAGACTCTCGGTCCATCCAACTCACTACAAATAACTCAATTTCATTTCCTTTTATGGCCAAGTAATATTCCATTATATATATGTGACACATCTTCTTTATCCATTCATCTGTCAATGGACACTTAGGTTGCTTCCACGTCCTGGCTATTGTAAATAGAGCTGCAATGAACATTGTGGTACATGACTCTCTTTGAATAATGGTTTTCTCAAGGTATATGTCCAGTAGTGGGATTGCTGGGTCATATGGTAGTTCTATTTTTAGTTTTTTAAGGAACCTGCATACTGTTCTCCATAGTGGCTGTATCAATTTACACTCCGACCAACAGTGCAAGATGGTTCCCTTTTCTCCAACATTTATTGTTTGTAGAATTTTTGACGATGGCCATTCTGACTGGTGTGAGGTGATACCTCATTGTAGTTTTGATTTGCATTTCTCTAATGATTAGGGATGCTGAGCATTCTTTCATGGGTTTGTTGGAAATCTGTATATCTTCTTTGGAGAAATGTCTATTTAGGTCTTCTCCCCATTTTTGGATTGCGTTGTTTGGGTTTTTTTTTTTTGATATTGAGCTGCTTGTAAATATTGGAGGTTAATCCTTTGTCAGTTGCTTCATTTGCAAATATTTTCTCCCATTCTGAGGGTTCTCTTTTTGTCTTGTTTATGTTTTCCTTTGCTGTGCAAAAGATTTGAAGTTTCATTAGGTCCCATTTGTTTATTTTTGTTTTTATTTCCATTTCTCTAGGAGGTGGGTCAAAAAGGATCTTGCTGTCATTTATGTCATAGAGTGTTCTGCCTATGTTTTCCTCTAAAAGTTTTATAGTGTCTGGCCTTACATTTAGGTCTTTAACCAATTTGAGTTTATTTTTTTGTATGGTGTTAGGGAGTGTTGTAATTTCATTCTTTTACATGCAGCTGTCCAGTTTTCCCAGCACCACTTATTGAAGAGGCTGTCTTTTCTCCATTGTATATTCTTGCCTCCTTTATCAAAAATAAGGTAACCATATGTGCATAGGTTTACCTCTGGGTTTTCTGTGCTTTTACATTGTTCTATATTTCTGTTTTTGTGCCAGTCCCATACTATCTTGATTACTGCAACTTTGTAGCATAGTCTGAAGTCAGGAAGCCTGATTCCTCCAGCTCCATTTGTCTTTCTCAAGATTGCTTTGGCTATTCAGGCTTTTTTGTGTTTCCATACAGATTGTGAGATTTTTTGTTCTAGTTCTGTGAAAAATGCCATTGGTAGTTTTGTAGTGATTGCATTGAATCTGTAGATTGCTTTGGGTAGTAGAGTCATTTTCACAATGTTGATTTTTCCAATAAGAACATGGTATATCTCTCCATCTGTTTGTATCCTCTTTAATATCTTTCATCAGTGTCTTATAATTTTCTGCATACAGGTCTTTTGTTTCCTTAGGTAGGTTTGTTCCTAGGTATTTTATTCTTTTTGTTGCAATGGTAAATGGGAGTGTTTCCTTAATTTCTCTTTCAGATTGTTCATCATCAGTGTATAGGAATGCAAGAGATTTCTGTGCATTAATTTTGCATCGTGCTACTTTACCAAATTCATTGATGAGCTTTACCTGTTTTCTAGTAGCATCTTTAGGATTCTCTATGTATAGTATCATGTCATCTGCAAACAGTGACATCTTTACTTCTTTTCTGATTTGGATCCCTTTTATTTCTTTTTCTTCTCTGATTGATGTGTCTAAAACTTCAAAAGCTATGTTGAATAATAGTGGTGACAGTGGACCTCCTTGTCTTGTAACTGATCTTAGTGGAAATGGTTTCAGTTTTTCACCATTGAGAACTATGTTGGCTGTGTATCATATATGGCCTTTATTATGTTGAGGTAAGTTTCCTCTATGCCTACTTTCTGGAGGGTTTTTATCATAAATGGGTGTTGAATTTTGTCCAAAGCTTTTTATGCATCTATTGAGATGATCATATGGTTTTTCTCCTTCAGTTTGTTAATATGGTGTATCACATTGATTGATTTGTGTATATTGAAGAATCCTTGCATTCCTGGGATATACCCCACTTGATCATGTTGTATGATCCTTTTAATCTGCTGTTGGATTCTGTTTGCTAGTATTTTGTTAAGAATTTTTGTATCTATGTTCATCAGTGATATTGGCCTGTAGTTTTCTTTCTTTGTGACATGTTTGTCTGGTTTTGGTATCAGGGTGATGGTGGTCTTATAGAATGAGTTTGGGAGTGTTCCTCCCTCTACTATATTTTGGAAGAGTTTGGGATAGGTGTTAGCTCTTCTCTAAATGTTTGAAAGAATTCGCCTGTGAAGCCATCTGGTCCTGAGCTTTTGTTTGTTGGAGGATCTTTAATCGGTTTCAATTCCAGTGCTTGTGATTGGTCTGTTTATATTTTCTGTTTCTTCCTGCTTCAGTCTCAGATGGTTGTGCTTTTCTAAGAATTTGTCCATTTCTTCCAGGTTTTCGATTGTATTGACATATAGTTGCTTGTACTAATCTCTCATGATCCTTTGTATTTCTACAGTGCCAGTTTTTACTTCTCCTTTTTCATTTCTAATTCTATTGATTTGAGTCTTATCCCTTTTTTTCTTGATGAGTCTGGCTAATGCTTTAACAATTTTATCTTCTCAAAGATCCAGCTTTTAGTTTTATTGATCTTTGCTATTGTTTCCTTCAATTCTTTTTCATTTATTTCTGCTCTGATCTTTATGATTTCTTTCCTTCTGCTAACTTTGGGGTTTTTTTTGTTCATCTTTCTCTAATTGCTTTAGGTGTAATGTTAGGTTGTTTATTTGAGATGTTTCTTGTTTCTTCAGGTAGGATCGTATTGCTATAAGCTTCGTTCTTAGAACTGCTTTTGCTGCATCCCATAGGTTTTGGGTCATTGTGTTTTCATTGTCATTTGTTTCTAGGTATTTTTTGACTTCCTCTTTGATTTCTTCAGTGATCTTTTGGTTATTAAGTAGTGTATTGTTTAGCCTCCATGTGTTCGTATTTTTTACAGATTTTTTCCTGTAATTGCTATATAGTCTCATAGCATTGTGATCAGAAAAGATACTTGATACATTTTCAATTTTTAAAAATTTACTAAGGCTTGATTTGTGACCCAAGATATCATCTATGCTGGAGAATGTTCCATGAGCGCTTGAGAAGAAAGTGTATTCTGGTTTTTTTTTCGGTGAAATGTCCTATAAATATCAATTAAGTCCATCTTGTTTAATGTATCATTTAATGCTTTTGTTTCCTTATTAATTCTCTGTCTGGATGATCTGTCTGTTGGTGTAAGTGAGATGTTAAAGTTCCCCAGTATTATGGTGTTACTGTTAATTTCCTCTTTTATAGCTGTTAGCAGTTGCCTTATGTATTGAGGTGCTCCTATATTGGGTGCATATATATTTACAATTGTTATATCTTCTTGGATTGATCCCTTGATCATTATGTAGTGTCCTTCTCTGTCTCTGGTAATAGTCTTTATTGTAAAGTCTATTTGTCTGATATGAGAATTGCTACTCCAGCTTTCTTTTGATTTCCATTTGCGTGGACTATCGTTTTCCATCTCCTCATTTTCAGTCTGTATGTGTCCCTAGGTCTGAAGTGGATCTCTTGTAGACAGCATGTATACAGGTCTTGTTTTTGTATCCATTCAGCCGTCTATGTCTTTTGGTTGGAGCATTTAATCCATTTACAGTTAAGGTAATTTTCGATATGTATGTTCCCTTTACCATTTTCTTAATTGTTTTGGGTGTGTTATTGTATGCCTTTACCTTTTGTTGTGTTTCCTGCCTAGAGAAGATCCTCTAGCATTTGTTGTAAATCTCATTTGGTGGTGCTGAATTCTCTTAGCTTTTGCTTGTCTGTAAAGGTTTTAATTTCTCCGTCAAACCTGAATGAGGTCCTTTCTGGGTAGAGTAATCTTAATTGTACATTTTTCCCTTTCAACACTTTAAATATGTCCTGCCACTTCCTTCTGGCTTGCAGAGTTTCTGCTGAAAGATCAGCTGTTGACCTTATGGGGATTCCCTTGTATGTTATTTGTTGCTTTGCCCTTGCTGCTTTTAATATATTTTCATGGTATTAAATTTTGATAGTTTGATTAATATGTGTCTTGGAATGTTTCTCCTTGGATTTATGCTGTATGGGACTCTCTGTGCTTCCTGGACTTGATTGACTATTTCCTTTCCCATATTAGGGAAGTTTTCAACTATAATCTCTTCAAATATTTTCTCAGTACCTTTCTTTTTCTGGGACCCCTATAATTTGAATGTTGGTGCGTTTAATATTGTCCCAGAGTTCTGTAGGACTGTCCTCAATTCTTGTCATTCTTTTTTCTTTATTCTGTTGTGCGGTAGTTATTTCCACTATTTTATCTTCCTGGTCACTTATCCGTTCTTCTGCCTCAGTTATTCTGCTATTGATTGCTTCTAGAGAATTTTTAATTTCATTTATTGTGTTGTTCATCATTGTTTGTTTGCTCTTTAGTTCTTCTAGGTCCTTGTTAAACGTTTCTTGTATTTTCTCCATTCTATTCCCAAGATTTTGGATCATCTTTACTATCATTACTCTGAATTCTTTTTCAGGTAACTGCCTGTTTCCTCTTCAGTTCTTTCATCTGGGGGGGGTTTACCTTGCTCCTTCATCTGCTTTGTGTTTATTTGTCTTTTCATTTTGCTTAAGTTACTGTGTTTATGGTCTCCTTTCCACAGGCTGCAGGTTCATAGTTCCCATTGTTTTTGGTGTCTGTCCCCAGTGGGTAAGGTTGGTTTGGTGGGTTGTGTAGGCTTTCTGGTGGAGGGGACTAGTCCCTGTGTTCTGGTGGATGAGGCTGGATCTCGTCTTTCTGTTTGGCAGGACCGCATCCGGTGGCGTGTTTTTGGTGTCTGTGCTCTTATTATGATTTTAGGCAGGCTCTCTGCTAATGGGTGGGGTTGTGTTCCTGTCTTGCTAGTTTTCTGGTATATGGTGTACAGCACTGTAGCTTGCTGGTTGTTGAATGGAGCCGGTCTTAACATTGAGATGGAGATCTCTTGGAGACCTTTTGCTGTTTGATGTTACGTGGAGCCAGGAGGTCTCTGCTGGACCAATTTCCTGAACTCAGCTCTCCCACCCCAGAAGCACAGGCCTGACACCCGGCCTGAGCACCAAGACCCTGTAAGTCACACAGCTCAGAAGAAAAGGGAGAATAGAAGAAAGAAAGGAAGAAAAAAATAAATTTATTAAAATAAAAAATAATGATTAAAATTAAAAAGTAATTAAAAAAAGAAAGAAAGAAGAGGAGAGCAACCAAACCAAAAAACAAATCCACCAATGATAACAAGCACTAAAAACTATACTAAAAAAAAAAAAAAGGACCGACAGAACCATAGGACAAATGGTAAAAGCAAGCCTATACAGACAAAATCACACAAAGAAGAATACACATACACACTCACAAAAAGAGAAAAAGGAAAAAAAATATGAAAAAAAAGGAGAAAGAGAGCAACCAAATCAATAAAGAAATCTACCAATGATAATAATCTCTAAATACTGAACTAAGATAAACATATAACTGGGAACAAATTAGATGCAGAAAGTAAACCCCTAGTCTACAGTTGCTCCCCAAGTGCACTGCCTAAATTTTGGGATGATTTGTTGTCTATTCAGGTATTCCACAGATGCAGGGTACATCAAGTTGATTATGGATATATAATCCGCTGTTCCTGAGGCTGCTGGGAGAGATTTCCCTTTCTCTTCTTTGTTCGCACAGCTCCTGGGGTTCAGCTTTGGATTTGGCCCCGCCTCTGTGTGTAGGTTGCCCTCTGGCATCTGTTCTTCACTCAGACAGGACGGGCTTAAAGTAACAGCTGACTTGGGGGCTCTGGCTCACTCAGGCTGGGGGGAGGGAGGGGTGCGGATGCGGGGCAAGCCTGCAGCGGCCGCCATGACATTGCACCAGCCTGAGGCGCACCGTGTGTTCTCCTGGGGAAGTTGTCCCTGGATCACGGGACCCTGGCAGTGGCGGGCTGCACAGGCTCCCGGGAGGGGAGGTGTGGAGAGTGACCTATGCTTGCACACAGGCTTCCTGGTGGCTGCAGCAGCAGCCTTAGCATCTCATGCCCTTCTCTGGGGTCTGCGCTGATAGCCACGGCTCGCGCCTGTCTCTGGAGCTCATTTAGGTGGTGCTCTGAATCCCCTCTCTTCACGCACCCCAAAACAACGGTCTCTTGCCTCTTACGCAGGTCCAGACTTTTTCCTGCACTCCCTCCTGGCTAGCTGTGGCTCCCTTCAGGCTGTGTTCATGCCGCCAACTCCAGTCCTCTCCCTGCGATCTGACCTCCGAAGCCGGAACCTCAGCTCCCAGCCCTCGCCCATCCCAGCGGGTAAGCAGACAAGCCTCTCAGGCTGGTGAGTGCTGGTTGGCACCCATCATCTCTGTGGGAATCTCTCCGCTTTGACCCCCGCACCCCTGTTGCTGCGCTCTCCTCTGTGGCTCCGAAGCTCCCCCTTCCGCCACCTGCAGTCTCTGCCCGCGAAGGGGCTTCCTAGTGTGTGGAATCCTTTCCTCCTTCACAGCTCCCTCCCACTGGTGCAGGTCCCGTCCCTATTCTTGTCTCTATTTTTTCTTTTCTCTTTTGCCCTACCCAGGTACGTGGGGAGTTTCTTACCGTTTGGGAAGTCTGAGGTCTTCTGCCAGCGTTCACAGGAGTTGTTCCACATGTAGATGTATTTCTGATGTATTTGTGGGGAGGAAGGTGATCACCACGTCTTACTCCTCCACCATCTTGAAGGTCCCCCCAACTCCTAGTGTTTTATATCATTATTAAACCCATTTTTGTGCATTAACTCATTTAATCCTCATAACAAACTTACAAGTTTTGTACTAGTATTAAACACTTTTCACATGAAAAAACTGAAGCATATAGAGGTTAAGAGATTTGCCCAAGTCCAGATAGACTGATGAGGGGCAGAGCCAGTATTTAAATTTGGGCAGTTCCTAAATTGAGCTCAGAGAGGAGCTCTGAGACAGAGAAATCCATGGTGGAGTCAGTCAATAAACTGTGTTTATAGCCATGAAAATAGATTGACACAGTTTAAGGAGAGCATGTTTTAAAGGAGAATGCAAGTCCTGTGGAAAGCTAATGTTTTGAGGTTAATTAGAGAAGGGAGATTCAGAAAAGGTGACTAAGGAGGAAAGACCAAAAAGGTGGGAAGAAAACTCAGAGATCTGATGCCCTGCCACTCTCTCCAATGTCACTGTGTATTCAGAATGGTCAGCCTTGTTTAAAGTTTCTAGGAGAAGGAAAAAGAAGAGGAAAGGCAAAGGAAAGAAATGCATAAAAATGTAATCAAGTCAAATATGCTTGTCATAGTATGGGGAGGGGGCAAAAGATGGAATCTTAAGTCTCAAGTAACTCATCAGAGTCTTATTTTCCAGATGAAAAGCTGTATGTCTAGCATAGATCTAGTAACCATAGTTTCCAAAATATGGTTGAATTTATGGGACAATTGAATTGAAGGATATTCCAAAAACTCCAAAGCACAGAGTGGCCATTATCACATAGGGAATAATGAGTATAGGATCCTTCAAGGAAGGAGTTTCCCTTTTATTCCCCAAACCTGGAACACAGGAGACGCTCAAAAAGGGCTTGATAACATTGGACATAGCACAGAAAGATTCATTTAGAAGATAAGTAATTTTGAGGGAAAAAAAATACTGCTTTCCTTTTATTTTTAATGTCACTAGATTTGCAAAGTTTGCAGTCTCAGAATTAGACTAGTTTTACAAAGTTTTCCTCATTTGCTTTTGCCCAATGTCATACCAGTCAAGTAAAATAAATCTTCAGTTCTGCTAACATAGCTTGAACTATGGATTTAGGTCTTATTAACAGAGCAGAATTCAACCTTTGAAAGAGTTTTACCGCTACATCATGAAGTAATAAATGTGCAGTAATGTTTGACATTTAGAAAGTTATTACATGGAACTGTAAATTTCAGATTTATAAGGGGAACGGTAGGTTTTTAATTATAACAGTTTCATTAAATTCAAGATGTGTATCTACACAGAAAGAAATATGTCTTTCTTATAGTTATTTAGAAACCAAAGAAATATGTATAAATTACCACAATCCTCTCTAAATGGAAATTTCGTGTCTCTCAGAGAGAGAATGCCATCTCTTATGTTTTTTAAGTACAGAAACATTTCACTGATTTTCCACAAAATGTTTTCATTAGAGTCAGGGGAAGCTTGGCTTTTTAACCTGTCCTCTTCTAAAAAGAGACGGCAAAAATGTTTAATGCAAGACTATTGAGAATTTTGCAAAAGACTTTCACCACCAATGTTTAAAGAGTTCCCAAATGTCATTTATATTTTGATAAAATTTGATACTTTTCTTCGACATGGGGAAAAAGGAAGTAGCAGAATGGAAAAAACTGATGAAAACAAATAGCTTGAACCTATGCTTAGCCCATCTCCAGGTTGTCAGGTTGAGATGAGAGCCCCAACAGAGTCCCCAAGAACCCCATGTCTGGGTTCTCAGTACACCACATGTGTCCAAGAGAAGAGAAAGAAACTTTATGAAGAAATAGAAAAATGTGTACTTGGTATTTTTTTTTCTTCTAATGAAGACAGCAAATAGAGGTATTTTCTTCCACTCCTCTCCTTGAGGCCCAGTGAATGGGTCAAAACCGTGAAAAATAGGGAAGGAAACATTATCCTCAGTAAGTCAAGGAAATGACCATGTTTTCAATGATGATTCAGGACACATATCTGTTAAATTGTGAAGGATAATAAAAGAAAATGTGTGCTGCATCAGCCTTGGAGAAGGATACAATTCTCTCTCAAAATGAGTGTCATGACCCGGTAGGGCTTATCCAGTAATTGTCATGGGAAAATGAGTGATAAGGCATGATCAGGCCATGGGGACTAAAAGAGTCACAGGTTGATACTACAGAACATGGAGCAGAGCTGAAGGAGAAACCATGATGACACACCATTTTTGTTCTTTGTAGATGGGCCTCTCAGCTGAGGAAGACGGGTAGAGGGAAAGCAGGGTGGAATGGAGTAGGGTAAGAGGACGTACAAAGAGCCTGCAACTTTGTTGTGAGAATACCAACCTCTTAAATGAGGAGCTGTACTCAGCAGAAAGGAAGTAAAATATTTGATGAAAGGGTGTTTGCTACTACACATCTAACTAGTAACTAAGACCTAGTTTTATAAGTTTTTACAAAAGGTTAAGCAGATTTAATTTTAAAATTAACTGCTTCACAGGAGAACAGGCTAGCTTGTGATACGCACCTGGGGAGGGCTGCTTCTTGAGGCTGTGAGAATAGTTTTCTGATATAAGTGAGTTTGGGGTAACTGGGAGGAACAAGACATAAATAGGGGGCCAACACAGCCAGGTTTCACTAGGACTATCCAGGTTTCAGCACAGAGAGTCCTGCATCTTGAGAAACCTCTCATTCCTGGGCAAACGAGGATGGCTGGTCAGCTGAGGCAGGAACCACAATTCCTCCAAGATTCCTCAGCAAAGGGGATCCTAAAGGCAGAATTCTGGCTTTAGTTTGGGAATTACATTAGGAAAGAGGAATCAATCAAGAATATGAGTTGGGAAGAGATGGGTCTCAGGTAAATGACCGGAAACATCAAGGTTGCAGAAATCTGTCACCACACTGGGCCCTTCAGTTTACCCACTGGTAGGCAGTTCAGGCCCTGAGAAGCCTCATGCTTGTAGTAAAATGATTAGTTGATTTCTAAGCAGTTTTCAAAATATCATCCTGTTGCTGAAAAGTAGTAAGAAAGACATGAGGAAGCAAAGACTAAAGTTCAGTTTCCAGAAAGGCGGCTGCCACATCCCTGTGTGGCGGCAGAGGCAATTTTGGCAGTGAAAGCAGTGAGTTTTATTAAAATGTTCCAAAATATTGTGCCTTGTGTGTGACTAATTTTATTGTTCCATTAGCTGCCTCCCTAGAGCTCTCCTCTGGAGAAGTATTAGTCAT
Source organism: Grampus griseus (assembly GCF_964374135.1). NCBI lineage: Eukaryota > Metazoa > Chordata > Mammalia > Artiodactyla > Delphinidae > Grampus > Grampus griseus. The sequence goes on from NC_138998.1 coordinate 16,456,784, forward strand.
TATTAAATTAAAAAAGCCAAAGCCCTGCTGCTCTTCCCCTGTATCACACAACGTGGAGCAGCTCACGTGACTGACACCCCGTGCCTGCATTTACGCACTGTTAGGGGCTCAGCCAAAATTGTAAACCACAAATCTGTGGTGACACCAGTTAAACCCATCTGTGTGCTTTCTTCAACACATGTCAATCCAAGGAGAAAGAATTGTTTGATGGGCACAGTGGTGGTGAGAATGGGCTTGAGGAGTTACTGGGAAGGAGGTTAAAATAATTGACTACTGTGTCCCGGCTACGGAGGAAGGGACATGAGGGAGCTGAGAAAATGGGAGTGCAGGTAACAATCAAGATCGCCATGCAATGGAAGAGCAAGTTAAGTGGGTCGAAAGTTTTGTTCAAAGGATGGAATTTCCAAGTTCAAGGTTTCAAAGATTAAAACAATCAAAATTAATTAAAGGTCCAGAGTATTGGCATGAAAGTGCCTTGCTAAAATTGGGTGAAGATAAATGTCCTTGAAGTATGACTGAAGGAACTCTTAAGGGATTGGATGGGTCAGTGTGGGCATTGAATTTTTCCAGATTTATGTCAAAAGGCACACTGAGCCATGAAGAACTCCATGGAATTTGGAGAACTATCAAGACCATTCTATCTCTGTCCCAAATTCTCAATGTGTTTCGCATTGCAGTCCTTATTAGTGCAACTCTTAATTTTGTGTTAGGGGGAAAAAGATGATATATACTGGGAATCTAAATTTGGGGGCTATTTTAACCTACCTATTACTATACACAGTGCTCAGAAAACTGCATTAAATATCAAATGCTGAAATAATTACTGACACTCTGTGTGCAAGATTTCCTGGCTTTGGGATGGTTGAACAGAGGCCTCAAAGATAGGACAGCCAAAGAATTACTTAACTGCTTAAATATCAACAAACCTGATCTTGAAGTGAAGCAGCCAGTCACTTCAACCACAGGATAAAAGGAAGGTTATGGAAATAATGACTAAATGATCACCATACAAAGAGCTTGGAGGCAAAAGGCAGAAGTATCATCTTGTGTGTGTCTGTGTGTGTGTGTGTGCGCAGACACGTACTCACAAATGTTGTGGTTGTTGTTATTCTAAAGTTGTCAGCATGAGTTAGAGAAGCTAATTCACTTCATTTAGACTTAGATCTTTCAACTTTTCTGCTTACTCATGCCTGGATGTCCTTGCAGTTGATGTCTTCGAGTCTTGTACCTTTTACATTGTTTCATGTAATTTGTTCATATCTTTCATTATGCCCTTAGTGTAAACATTAACCAAAAATTGCAGACATTAAAATAGGACTTTTCCCAGAAACTGAGAATCGATGTAACTTTTTCAAGAAGGTTGTCTTAACAAAGAATAGCAAACATATTTACTGTGCCAACCTCTAAGTATTTCATATTTATCAATCTATCTAATTCTAATCTATCTTATGAAGTAGATACAATCATTACCCTCATTATGTCAATATGGGAACCAGGCATGGAGAGATAAGTAACTTTCCCAAGATGAATCCTTGATTTGAACCTTGGTGTCTGGCTCCAGGGTACCTGTCCTTAATCACAAAAACAATGGTCTTCATAGGGTGGTCCCCAGATCAGCAATAGCAGCATCCTCTTGTAACTTGTTAGAAATTTCAATTCCTGGACACCACATCAGATCTACTGAAATTTTGGAGGTGAGTCCTAGGAATTTGTGTTTTAACAAGGTCTTCAGGAGACCCTGATGCAGGCTCAGTTTGAGAAACACAGCAACACACCACCCTGCTCAGAAGCAACAAAGTGGTAACAAACATGCATAGATTGAAAAGGCTGCACTGATAAATTTCCACCCATGGCATGGGGGGTGGGGTGGGGGTGCTCAGAATAACTGTTGTTTCAAAATTTCTGGATTAAATACCCTCAGGCCCTGAATTCTACTGAAAGGAATTCACTTAAAAACCCACAACAGGGTAATGTTCATGGCACAAGCTGTCAGTATGTAGCTTAGAGTAGAAAAATACACTTCCTTCTTGTCCAGCATGGTTTCCACAACTGCCCATTTTCCATTTCAGTTGGAGTGGTTTTGGTCAAGCAGAGTGTTTTGAATCACAGAGTGTGGTCAAGGTAAAAAGTCATCCAGCTTTTTCAGAGTGGCAACTATAGATACAGCTAAAGCCATCTGGCAAACATCTGCATTGTAAGCCCAGGCAACACTCTGCCAAATCATTGCAAATTTTGCATTTCTATCACTAAGAAAAAGAGACTCTGTGTCATTTTCAGAGTTTCAACAATGTGTTTCCACATCATATTAAGAGATGAAATGTCATTACCTCTGGCTAAGGTCCTATATATTTTTAAAATATTCTTTTTGCTCAAATAATATATCTACATAAAAAGACTGAGAAGTAAACCAGCAGTTAACAGTGTCTGCTTCTGGCAAGTGGAATTATGGGAGTGTTTTTCTTCTTACATTTTTATGTCTCATGTCTTGACCTCTGTCCTGAACTCCAGACTCAAATATCTAACTATCCACTCAACATCTATTTAAATGTCTGATAAGCAACTCAAATGTTATGTGTAAAAAAACAACCACTTAATTTCTAGGCCCTCTCAACCAAATCCTTCCCCTTTCCTTACCATTTTAGTTAGAAAAACAAAACAAAAAACCATCTTACAAATGGCAAATTCTTGGACCAAATCTTGTTCTTCATTTTTATTCTCTTTCTCTCACAAACTGTATCCAATCTGGCTGAAATCCTGTTTGGCCAAATATACCCAGAATAGGATAACTTTTCATTAACATTGTAAAACTACCCCGATCCAGCTTACCACATTTTCTCACCCGGATTACTATGGTTGTTTCCTTGGTGCTCTCCATTTTTACCCTGGCCCTATAAGTCTATAGTCCATAGAGTAGTCAGAGTCACGCCTTTAAAACATGAGTCAGATCATGTCATTTTTATTGATCAAAACTTTGCAAGGGCTACCAAGAACTGTGAAGAGTCTGAGATCTGATTTTATCTTACTCACAAGTTGATAAATTAGCCTATTATTATTTCATGGATGCTGACAGAAGACACAAGACTCCTGGGTCCAAAACAAGGATTTTATTACTCACAGCCTGGCAAGCAGCATGAGCATCAGCATATTTGTAGCAGTTCCTCATATCCTCCAAGTTCCAAGAGGGCAACACAATGGACCTAAATGATAATGTGCATAGACAATGGGTCTCATTGTAGGAGAGGAAACACTGAGGTCAAGAAGCCCATCATTTTGTAGGAAGTACTGAGCAAACCTGATCTTTGTCCTGGAGGAAGATGTCACATCATCCCTCAAGGTTGCTTATTACAAACACAACCCTGAGAAATGGCCTGGGTAAAGAGTGGTCAGGACCTTGCATTCTTGGCATTCTTGGCAAGACATGTAGGAGAGCAAGAAATTCATGGAAGACAGTTTCTCCCAACAGTAGCTCCCCATGTTCATCAGAATAAAAACCAAGGTCTTTGTAATGATCTACAAGGCCCTACACTATCTGCATTCCTCCACCTCCATGTCTTTCTGTCTTTGCAAACTATCTCTCTACTAATCATTCACCTTAATTTAGTCATACCGGCTTCCATGCTGTTCCTCACACAGGTCAGGTACAATCCTGCTTGGGACTCTTGGACTTACTGTTCTTCTGCCTTGAATGCTTTTCCTCCAGATGTTTTCAGGAGCTTGCTCAAGTGTTACCTTCTCAGTGAAGCCTTTCCTGACCACTGTATTTATAACTGCTACTTCCGAACCTCTTGGCATTCCCTATCCCCCTATCCAGCTTTATTTTTTACTTTGCACTTATCACCATCTGACATATTATGACATACTATGTATAATTTATGTGTATGTGTGTACATATATGTATATATATTACTTGTATATGTTTATTTTATTGTATATCTCTCATATAAGAGGAGAGGGACTTCATTTTGTTCACTGCCGGATCAGCAGTGTCCAAAACCAGCACTACAGCTCACAGTAGATGCTGAGTACATATTTGTTGAATAAACTAATGATTTTGTATATTTTTCACATTTTCTAAAATAATCATTTTATAATAAGAAAAAATATTACTTTCTATATACAAGAAATTCCTAAATACAGCAAGTTGTTTCTATACCCAAACAACTCAGTCTGACCCCAGTCATGTCCCTGTTTGAGACAAGAATTGCTAGTAATTCTTCACCAAGAATTCTAGTTGACTAGAATTGCTAGTCAACTTCACCAAGCATTTTCCACATTTGGGGCACTTTATAAATTAGTTCATATAGTTTTCACAACATCTTTGTGAGGCATTACAAATGCCTTTTACCTATGAGAAAACTGAGGTTCAACTGAGTAACTTGTCTAAGATCACAGAGTTTGTAAGAATTGGGACTATGAACCTGGGCAGATCTGGGAAAGGAGGGCCACTGCTTGAGGCCCTGTGCTTTGGCATGCCTACCTCAAAATGTTTTAACTTCCTCTCAGGTGACTGGGACCAACTGGGTCCTGCAGTGCTGTCTGGGCAAAATGCCCTGGGCCTGGAAGGAGAACTACATGGATCCTGAACTTATTTCTTCTCTTCCAAATGCTCTCCAACTCTCTACCCTGCATTGGGATCAACTGGATCCTGAGGAGCTGCAAAACTCACACTTATGGGTAACAAGAGACTGACCCAGATGTGGGTTCCAGGACAGCGGCTAGACAAGTGGATCACTCCCACTGGCTTTCGTTGGATCTCGTGAGATTGGGCCACAAGAATGGCAAACTCAGGTGACTCTTACCTCACTCACAGGCCATGTCCCAGGCTCAGAGATACTGGGTCCACTGCTAACACTTGGCCTTGAGCCACATGTTTGAGTCCTTGCATCATGACTTGCCTGTTTGTTTCAACCATGGTGTCTCTTAACTCTTTACAGCACCTGAGGGTGGTAGGGGCAGTGGTCTTTTACCTCCCAACCCTGTGTACCCACACCCTTTCCTCAATATCTACATCCCGCTTCCAGCTGCATCAAAAAAGCCACCACAACTATCCAATGTTGCTTCAGCTGATGGAACAAAATCAGCTGCGACATACAACTCTGCTAAATACAGTTGCGTGCATTTGCTGTGATGTTACAACATGAAGTCTGTGCACATGTTGCCCTGAAGCCTGAATATCTTTCGTACTCTTGTCTAATTTCCATGCCCTTTCATCAGACTCCTCAGGAAAGCCTTCCCTGGTTCCTCCTGCATTTCCCTCCAGAGACCTGGTCTTCTTTGGAGTCACCCTTTATTTATACCTCTTTTGATAGTGATGGTGATACTGTATTTCTAATTATTACTTCATGAGACTGTCTTGCCCTCCAAACTGTGAAGTTCTTCAGAGCTATCTTTATATCTCCAACAATTTATCACCATACTTGGTCCATATTAAGTACTTAATAAATATTTGTTGAGTTAATGAATGAAGAAGAAAACCAAGAAGCACAGACCCAAGTGATTTTTGCAAAGTTTTAAAATGAATAACTTCAAATCATCTAAACGACGCTTCAGAAAGAAATATGTTACTTGAATCTACCACCAAATTTTATTGATTTCCTTATGGAAAACATGTGCTGTGTTCAAAGTCAAAGGAGCTTTAATGCAGGGTCAGATCCTCCTTCATAATACTTTGGAAGCAACATTGACAATGAGGAGATGGTGAAATGTTGTTACATTATAAATAAGGCTAAAAATATGTGCCTGATGTCGTTTAGCATTTGGGTCCTCCAAGAACCAAAAGTAGCCATGTGTGGCATTTAAACGTAACATCTGCTCTTTCACCCTGTTCATTGGGCTATTTGTGAAACATTCTAGTTTATTTCTTCAAAGTAAAGTGAGCAGGAGTAGGATTCCTTTGTTGAGAGTACTTTTGTTAGGCCGTGGAGGTGCTGTTGTCTGTGGAAATCAGATGACTGATGGTGGCACTGGAGGAGCCACAGGTAGGTGGAGAGAATAATTTTGTTCCCCTATGACTTTTCCTCATGCTGACCTTCCTTCTTCTGAACTGGGAACTCTTGGCATAGTTTCTGGTCCCCCTTCCCCAGGTAGCTCATTCTCACCCTCTAGTCCATTCCCTTCCCAAGCCCTACTACAGCAGCTATCTTTAACTGAAGAGACGTTTGATTTTAGACATCCTAAAAATGAAGATGCTCGTCTAAATAAAACATCCTCCAAATATCTGTCAAAGAAAAAATACTAAATCAAAAGAAACACCAAAAACTTAAAGCAACTGGAATTTTTCCCATGTAGATTTAATGGTTTCTGAATTTTCTTCTAAATTATACATTTTCTTCAGAGAAGCTCAGATCATCATCTTCGAGGGTCAAGGCAAACTTTGATGGGAAGCCTAACACTGTCTAAAGAAATTCTCCTTCAACTTGCTCCTTCATGACCTACATTCCACAATTAGATGTTCATTTGTTGGCTTAAAATTTTGGAGACTTCTTTGTCTATTTAAAAATCTGTAAGAGTGTTTATGTATCACAACCTAACAGAGATACCTCAGAGTGAAGAGATCTGTCATATCTATTTCTGAGACCAAAAGACACTGGTGGTGATTGCAGGGGGTTGAGTAGAGGATGGGGGATACAAAAGAGTATGGGGGTGTGTGCTATCTGGGCCTGTTTCGAGTGAGGGAATTAAGAGAAGTCTTCAGGTCAATTTCTTTTATCTCACAATTTCCCCCAGCACAGTCCTACTCAGAATTTGTGCAAAAAATTTTCACCATATGTTCTTTGATTCCTTTTGCTAGCAATAGCCTCCAAATATCAAAATGTTTTGGTATTCTTTAAGATCTTAATGCTCTTTAAAGATTTTTTTTATTAACTGTAGCACATGAATCCAAGTTGAGACAGAGACCAAAAGTCATGATGGGCATTCTCAGTGAATGCAGAATAGGATTGACAAACAGTAGAAATGGGAGAAAGAAAAAGATGCAGCAATCATGTCACAAGCTGTACACAGCTACATGTTTTCTGACAGAAATAAATTCTACCAACCATTTTGTGTCCACAAGCAGAGAAGGGAGGCATGAGCCAGAGATTCATTTTTATCAAATTGCTAATAGTTCAACCAAAAACTCCAGTGTGATTCAATTATCTACACTTCTCTATTCCTAATATCACAAATGCATTCAGCAAATTAAGGCCTTGAAAATGTATTTGCTGCCCCTCTAAAGTCTTTCCATTCTTCCTCTTCTCTCTTCCAACCATCTAGCCCTGCCCTAAATTCCTTCCTTCTCTTTATTCATTAGTAGGGCTAGTGCTTTAATATTCTTTATTATCTATGAATTATCTGACAAAAAAACTGGGTATGGTTAAAATTAAGTTCCTCTGAAACAGTTCTAAAATACTGCACATATAATTTAAGTAGGCTAATAAATACTTGGAATATCTACCATCTTTAAGATATTACAAATGAAGGATACAGGAACTTATGGTCTAGCGAAGAATTTACAATCTAGAAGGAAATGATAGCCTAGTGAGAGAGGAAGACAAAGCAATGTGGCTTTGCAATGGAAGAGGAACAAAGCACGGTAGGAGCACCAAGGAGAGAGGTGCTATTTCTGTCAAAAAGGAGAAATCCTCCTAAAGAAGGGAGATGATGGCTAATTGAAATAACCACTGGTTTTGAATAATAATTTTAAAAAGTACTTGTGAACTAGATCCTTCTCTACATATAAGTTTTAGCAAAACATTAAATGTCAGGGAGGGAGGTTACATAAACTACTAAATAAAGACTAATTTATTTTTGCTATGACATCTGTTAATAACAACACTTTTCTGAAAGGCCATGTCCAAGTTAAATGCTTGTAGAGGGTGAGTTAAAAGGTAATATACAAGTAAACCTTGTAGACTTATACAACATCAGCATCTTTGAAAACTGTTCCAATGTCAAATTTAAGTGCCAAGACTAAGAGAGGCAGCAGGTGTCCTGGCTTTGCCAATGGAGGGACTTGAGTTCAAATCCCAGCTCTGCCACTTGTTAGTCCTATGACCTTTGATTCAGGTACTTTTTTGTTTTCTCAAAAGTTTTAGTTCTTTTCTCCTAGTAGAGAAATGTTATATAAATCTTACTGTTGTACACACCTAAATGAAGTTTCTGGGGAAAAAAATCACTGTTTAGTCACAAATAACTTTGTTAATTTCTTTCACTATAAAAATCAATCCCCCTCCCCTCACTGTATAAGTTACAATTATATGCACAGGAAGATTGGCTTGTAATCCTACTGAGTGAAAATTTTACTAATAAATTTCTCACATAATTCATAGATAATAAAAAACATTAGAGCACTACCCTTGGAAAAGGAGAGTCAGAAGGAAGGAATTGATTCAGGGTCTGAGGGTTAGAGGAGAGAAGAGGAAATCTGGGAAGCCTTGAGAGAGTCAGCAGAAGAAACTATTCATAGGTCCTTTAAGGTTTTTTTAAATTCCCATATTTTTCCTAAAGATTTTCTATACATACCTGCCAAATATGAGTTTCAAGTTGCTCTCTGTATGCTAGCATTCTTGATTTGTGTGCCTGTTTGACTCTTCAAGGGCTTTCATATTTATAATCACACTCATGACACCACAATGAATCTGGGCAGTGATTATTACCACCTACCTAACACTCCACCAGCAAACTAAGCCCAACGCTGACTGAGTTTCCCTAGCACTGAGCTCACTAATAGAAGAGCCCAGTCTTAACTCAGATTTCATAATTCTAATTGCTAGGCACTCTTATCTTCAAGCTTGTGAGGTTCCCCTCCTCACCTTTTCTAATGACGATATCATCCGTTTTGTCCTGGACATAATGCCAAGTGCTTTGCATGCAGTCTTGAATACCTAGAACCTCACTGCAAGTTAGGAAGGAGTATGCCTACTTTACAAATGAGGAACTAATGAGGCTCAGAGAGACTAAAAAACTTGCCCGAAATCACACAGTTAGTGAACGCCAGAGCCAAGATGCAAACCCACATTATTTAATATGCATTTCAAACGTCTTTTCCAAACAAATCTTGCGGCAGTTTTGTTCTCCATTAAAACTCCATAGATTTCTGTGTCTCCTCTTTGGAATGAAGTCTACAAACACCCTCTCTTCCCTACCCACCATTCCACTATAAAGTCCTAAAGACCAGTGGTTGGCTTACTCTACTTTTAGTACCATGCCTAGCACTGTAACAGCTCAGATATATTTTTAAGTGAGCAGCACTACCCTTCAGAAAACCATTCCAAATAAACCAAAACCAAGCCTGTGGCTCCAGCACTTAACTCCCATTGAAAATTAGTAACTGACAGGTTGCATCTGAATTAGTAGGATGTTCACTTCCATAGGAAGCAAATAGGTAGCCTCCTTTTATTTGCCAGTGAAATGAGAAAAAGTGATGACTTATACTTACTTTGATGCTCATTCTTATCAGTCTTTGAAGTTGACTTTCCACTTAAGGAGGCAAGACCTAGTATGACTAGGCAACAGCAGAAACTTCTAGATGGTGATATTTTTTAATCCTAATTATTTGATAAAGAAGATTAAAGTAACTCATGGTTTCAAAACTTGTTTATGGCCTTGAGGTCCTCTCAACTTTCGTCAAATCAGTTCACTCTCTTCTGTAGATCTAAGGGAAGTTCTGGTTAGGGCAGATCTCTCTATGGATTTAATCTCCATATGCTTTTCTTCCGTTAATGTTCATAGGTGTCTACTGTTTTTCCTGGAAGCTCAGAGCAAGAGTACCAAAGCCTCAGAGATGGCAAAAGTTCATTGTTTGAACATCGTTTTTCAAGGGGAGGAAATAAACTCATGCTAACAGAGTATCCTCTGTCATAAAGTTTCAAATGGTGAGTTTCAAAACAAAATGAAAAGTTTTCATTGTTTCCTGAGGAAATAAATAAGGTCACAGAAGAGACAGCTTAATCTTTTGTTGGTCAGATGTATTTGAGGATGTATATAAATTTGTCTCAAATGCTTAATAACCCTTAGACACCAGAAACTTAGGATAAGCTGTTTTGATGGGCTGACATTTGGTGTGTGATTCACTAAGACAAGCAGATCATCAAGATGAATGTCTAATGTATGCTAAATAAAGATGATGGAGTCTGAAAATCTGGAGAAGCATTTAGCACTACTATTCCTTAAATGTCAGTATGTGCCCAAGTCCTCTCTCTGGAAATACTACAGGTGAAAATTCCTTCAATGACTGTTCATGTCTGCCTCAGTGCCAAGAATATATAAGCTCTCATTCATGTGGACAACATCTCTTGAAGAGAAGGAAACTAACTTCGAATGGTTTAGTAATCACCTCAAAAGCACATCTGTCAAAGTGAATCAGGCTGAAGGTTTAGAGAAATATCTCTTGTTGTTGTTGCTTTGTTCAAATGAGCAGAACCCTTTCCCCCCAGAAATCTGAAAAGCTGGCTCCCTCACATCCTTCAAGCCTCTCCTAAAAGTCACCTTCCCAATGGCACCTTACCCCACCATCCTATTTAAAGCTGTAACCCTTCCCCAACCACCATCCACTTTCTTTCCCTGCTTGCTTTTCTCAAAAGCACTTATTACCAGCTGAAAAACTACATATTTCACTATTTTATAGCATCTCTGATTCCCTCAACCAAAATGCAAACTCCATGAGGGCAGGATTTTTTTTTCCTGCTGTATCCCCCATGCCTAGAATATAGTTGCTTTGGCAGATAGAGGCACTCAGTAAGTATTTGAGTGAATGTGTTAGTGAATAAATAATCTAGGCTTGGAATCTTATTAAAAGCGAAGCCATAAATTCAGAGATGTCAAGCAATAGTAGCTTTTCCTGTAATTTTTATAGGCCAGAATTTATCTTTAGTAAAACCACAGATTGCTTTTTTTTAATGTATATGCCTGCAGTTCACACAGTTGGAGAGCTGTATACGAAATAGAATGTTTCAGGAGCGAAAACATGGTTTGTGAAATTTATCCTTTCTTTTTTATTATTAACTCTCAAGCAGTTGCTGGTGGTGACGACTTGAGTATTCAAATACGTGGTGCTTTCTATGCTGGAGCTTAGGAAGAATAGCTTTTTTGTGGAAATGTAGGAAAAACACTGTAGGATGGAGAGAAAAGTCACTCTAAAATTCTATGCCTGAGTTTCTCAGGTTGTAAAACCCTTTCTCTGGAAAGGGGATGCTGTGAGAGTAAAAGTAAAGAGTAAAAGAAAATCAATTTGAAAAATATAAATGCTAGATATTATTGCTGCGAAGTTTTACACTTATTATTAATAAAGTTATGTACTTTGGCAACATGTTAACATTTAACACTTAATTTAGGAAAATGTTGGACCATAGTGAAAACTATCCAATGTTTGAAAACATTTGGATAAATATGCTTCCAGTGACTTTGTCTTGAAGAGAAGATTGAGAAAGGCAATTCTGACTTTCCTATGGTTGGATTTTCTGAAAACAACTTATCCAATCTACAAATATAAAAAGAATTTAACATGTCTTAAGTTCAATCAAAATGAATGGCAAATAAAGTTAGCTATCAATTTAAGATTTAGTCCACTATTTTAAATAATCAAATTATACAGTTCAGGTTTTTCTGTGAAAGTTCTAAAATAATAGGGACCTATCTATCTATACATCCATCCCTGAATAAAAATGACCCTAGAATTATAAACTGTAGTATATCTATGTCAAGAAATATGAGAACTGACAATTCTAATAAATACATTCACTGTTGCCATGCCATGGTGGAAACTTTAGCCGACTCTGGTACACAAATATTTGGTGTTTCCTGTCTTTGGTAGAATGGCTGACTCTGAGAAACCTCAAAATGTGTTGGGGCCTTAAGATCCCCACTCCCTTACAGATTGGTTCTGCTACAAAAAAAAACTACTGCATGTGGTCTTGGCCACCCTGTATTCCCTGGCACTCAGTTTCCATTTATGTAAAAGGAAACAGATGAATTATATTATCACAGAAGCATCAGAGAATGTTAGAACTAAAGGAGATTTGGGGACCATTTAGCCTAACATATCTGCGTTATAGAAGAAACAAATTCTGAAGTGCCTGTATCTGTTGGATGTGCTAATTCTATTACTAATCTTTCCAGTCAGATTTTTACAGTAACTTCTCACTCCCTACCCCAAAATGAAATGAAACTAAGCTCTCTATTTAAAAAAAATCACAAAAGATATTATCTAAAATAAGAAAGATTATCAGGAGTAAATTTATGACCTATGACTAGCAATGTTATTTTTTGAATTTTATTTAATTTTTTTTATACAGCAGGTTCTTATTAGTGATCCGTTTTATACATATTAGTGTATACTTGTCAATCCCAATCTCCCAAATCATCACACCACCACCCCTACTCACTGCCACTTTCCCCCGTTGGTGTCCATACGTTTGTTCTCTACATCTGTGTCTCAATTTCTGCACTGCAAACCAGTTCATCTATACCATTTTTCTAGGTTCCACATATATCTGTTAATATGCGGTATATGTTTTTCTCTTTCTGACTTACTTCACTCTGTATGACAGTCTCTAGATACATCCACGTCTCTACAAATGACCCAATTTTGTCCCTTTTTATGGCTGAGTAATATTCCATTGTATATATGTAGCACATCATCTTTATCCATTAATCGGTTGATGGGCATTTAGGTTTCTTCCATGACCTGGCTATTGTAAATAGTGCTGCAATGAACATTGGGGTGCATGTGTCTTTTTGAAGTATGTTTTTTTTCTGGATATATGCCCAGTAGTGGGATTGCTGGGTCATATGATTATTCTATTTTTAGTTTTAAGGAACCTCCATACTGTTCTCCATAGTGACTGTATCAAGTTACATTCCCACCAACAGTGCAAGAGGGTTCCCTTTTCTCCATACGTCTCCAGCATTTATTGTTTGTAGATTTTTTGATGATGCCCATTCTAACTGGTGTGAGGTGATACCTCATTGTAGCTTTGATTTGCATTTCTCTAATAATTAGTGATGTTGAGCAGCTTTTCATGTGCTTCTTGGCCATCTGTATGTCTTCTTTGGAGAAATATCTATACAAATCTTCTGCCCAATTATAGACTGGGTTGTTTGTTTTTTTATTATTGAGCTGCATGACCTGTTTATATATTTTGGAGATTAATCCTTTGTCCATTGATTGGTTTGCAAATATGTTCTGCCATTCTGAGGGTTGTTTTTTCATTTGTTTGTAGTTTCCTTTGCTTTGCAAAAGCTTTTAAATTTCAATAGGTCCCATTTGTTTCTTTTTATTTCCATTACTCTAGGAGATGGATCAAAAAAGATCTTGCTGTGATTTATGCCAAAGAGTGTTCTTCCTATGTTTTCCTCTAAGAGTTTTATAGTGTCTAGTCTTACATTTAGGTCTCTAACCCATTTTGAGTTTAGTTTTGTGTATGTTCTTAGGGAGTGTTCTAATTTCATTCTTTTACATGTAGCTGTCCAGTTTTTCCAGCACCGCTTAATGAAGAGACTATCTTTTCTCCATTGTATATCCTTGCCTCCTTTTTCATAGATTAGTTGACCATAGGTGCATGGATTTATCTCTGGGCTTTCTATCCTGTTCCATTGATCTATATTTCTGTTTTTGTGCCAGAACCATATTGTCTTGATTACTGTAGCTTTGTAGTATAGTCTGAAGTCAGGGAGTCTGATTCCTCTGGCCCCATTTTATTCCCTCAAGACTACTTTGGCTATTCAGGGTCTTTTGTGTCTCCATACAGATTTTAAGATTTTTAGTTCTAGTTCTGTAAAAAATGCCATTGGTAATTTAATAGGGATTGTACTGAATCTGTAGATTGCTTTGGGTAGTATAGTCATTTTCACAATGTTGATTCTTCCAATCCAAGAACATGGTATATCTCTCCATCTGTTGGTATCATCTTTAATTTCTTTCATCGGTGTCTTATAGTTTTCTGCATACAGGTCATTTGTCTCCCTAGGTAGCTTTATTCCTAGGTATTTTATTCTTTTTGTTGCAATGGTAAATGGAAGGGTTTCCTTAATTTCTATTTCAGATTTTTCATTACTGTATAGGAATGCAAGAGACTTCTGTGCATTAATTTTTCATCCTGCAACTTTACTAAATTCATTGATTAGGTCTAGTAGTTTTCTGGTGACGTCTTTAGGATTATCTATGTATAGTATCATGTCATCTGCAAACAGTGACAGTTTTACTCCTTCTTTTCCAATTTGTATTCCTTTTATTTCTTTTTCTTCTCTGATTGCCATGGCTAGGACTTCCAAAACTATGTTGAATAATAGTGGTGACAAGGAACATCCTTGTGTTGCTCCTGATCTTAGAGGAAATGCTTTCAGTTTTCCACGGTTGAGAATGATGCTTGCTGTGGGTTTGTCATATATGGCCTTCATTATGTTGAGGTAGTTTCCCTCTAGGCCCACTTTCTGGAGAGCTTTTATCATAAATTGGTGTTGAATTTTATCAAAAGCTTTTTCTGCATCTATTGAGATGATCATATACATATATATATATATATATATATATATATATATTTTTTTTTTTTTTGCGGTACATGGGCCTCTCACTGTTGTGGCCTCTCCCATTGTGGAGCACAGTCTCTGGACATGCAGGCCCAGCGGCCATGGCTCACGGGCCCAGCCACTCCGCAGCATTTGGGATCTTCTTGGACTGGGGCACAAACCCGTGTCCCCTGCATCGGCAGGTGGACTCTCAACCACTGCACCACCAGGGAAGTCCCAGATCATATAGCTTTTATTCTTCATTTTGTTAATATGGCGTATCACATTGATTGATTTGCGTATATTAATGAATCCTTGCGTCTCTGGGATAAATCCCACTTGATCGTGGTGTATGATCCTTTTAATGTGTTGTTGGATTCTGTTTGCTAGTATTTTGTTGAGGATTTTTGCATCTATATTCATCAGTGATTTTGGTCTGTAATTTTCTTTTTTTGTAGTATCTTTGTCTGGTTTTGGTATCAGGCTGATGGTGGCCTCATAGAATGAATTTGGGAGTGTTCCTTCCTCTGCAATTGTTTGGAAGAGTTTGAGAAGGATGGGTGTTAGCTCTTCTCTAAATGTTTGATAGAATTCACCTGTGAAGCCAACTGGTCCTGAACTTTTGTTTGTTGGAAGATTTTAAATCACAGTTTCAATTTCATTACTTGTGCTTGGTCTGTTCATATTTTCTATTTCTTCCTGATTCAGTCTTAGAAGGTTATACCTTTCTAAGAATTTGTCCATTTCTTCCAGGTTGTCCATTTTATTGGCATAGAGTTGCTTGTAGTAGTCTCTTATGATGCTTTGTATTTCTGCAGTGTCCGTTGTAACTTCTCCTTTTTTATTTCTGATTTTATTGATTTGAGTCCTCTCCCTCTTTTTCTTGATGAGTCTGGCTAAAGGTATATCCATTTTGTTTATCTCCTCAAAGAACCATCTTTTAGTTTTATTGATCTTTGCTACTGTTTTCTGTGTTTCTATTTCATTTATTTCTGCTCTGATCTTTATGATTTCCTTCCTTCTACTAACTTTGGGCTAAGTTTGTTCTTCTTTCTGTAATTCCTTTAGGTGTAAGGTTAGATTGTTTATTTGAGATTTTTCTTGTTTCTTGAGGTAGGCTTGTATTGCTATAAACTTCCCTCTTAGAACTGCTTTTGCTGCATCCCATAGGTTTTGGATAGTCGTGCTTTCATTGTAATTTGTCTCTAGGTATTTTTTGATTTCCTCTTTGATTTCTTCAGTGATCTCTTCATTATTTAGTAATGTATTGTTTAGCCTCCATGTGTTAGTGGTTTTTACATTTTTTCCCTGTAATTTATTTCTAATCTCATAGCATTTTGGTCGGAAAAGATGCTTGATATGATTTCAATTTTCTTAAATTTACCAAGGCTTGATTTGTGACCCAAGGTGTGATCTCTCCTGGAGAATGTTCCATGTGCACTTGAGAAGAAAGTGTAATATGCTGTTTTTGGATGGAATGTCCTATAAATATCAATTAAGTCTATCTGGTCTATTGTGTCATTTAAAGCTTGTGTTTCCTTATTAATTTTCTGTCTGGTTGATCTGTCTATTGGTGTAAGTGAGATGTTAAAGCCCCCTGCTATTACTGTGTTGCTGTTGATTTCCTCTTTTATAGCTGTTAGCATTTGCCTTATGTATTGAGGTGCTCCTATGTTGGGTGCATGTATATTTATAATTGTTATATTTTCTTCTTGGATTGATCCCTTGATCATTATGTAGTGTCCTTCCTTGTCTCTTGTAAGATTCTTTATTTTAAAGTCTATGTTATCTGATATGAGTATTGCTACTCCAGCTTTCTTTTGATTTCCAATTGCATGGAATATCTTTTTTCCATCCCCTCACTTTCATTCTGTATGTGTCCCTAGGTCTGAAGTGGGTCTGCTATCTCTTGTAGACAGCATATATATGGGTCTTGTTTTTGTATCCATTCAGCAAGCCTGTGTCTTTTGGTTGGAGCATTTGATCCATTCACGTTTAAGGTAATTATCAATATGTATGTTCCTATTACCATTTTCTTAATTGTTATGGGTTTGTTTTTCTAGGTCCTTTTCTTCTCTTGTGTTTCCCACTTAAAGAAGTTCCTTTAGCATTTGTTGTAGAGCTGGTTTGGTGGTGCTGAATTCTCTTAGCTTTTGCTTGTCTGTAAAGCTTTTGATTTCTCCATTGAATCTGAATGAGATCCTTGCCAGATAGAGTAATCTTCATTGTAGGTTCTTCCCTTTCATCACTTTAAATATATCATGCCACTCCCTTCTGGCTTGTAGAGTTTCTGCTGAGAAATCAGCTGTTAACTTTATGGGAGTTCTCTTGTATGTTATTTGTCATTTTTCCCTTGTTGCTTTCAATAATTTTTCTTTGTCTTTAATTTTTGTCAATTTGATTACTATGTGTCTAGACGTGTTTCTCCTTGGGTTTATCCTGCCTGGGACTCTCTGCGCTTCATGGACTTGGATGCCTATTTCCTTTTCCATGTTAGGGAAGTTTTCGAGTATAATCTCTTCAAATATTTTCTTGGGTTCTTTCTCTCTTTCTTCTCCTGTGACCCCTATAATGTGAGTGTTGTTGCATTTAATGTTGTCCCACAGGTCTCTTAGGCTGTCTTTATTTCTTTTCATTCTTTTTCTTTATTCTGTTCTGCAGCAGTGAATTCCACCATTCTTTCTTCCAGGTCACTTATTCGTTCTTCTGCCTCAGTTATTCTGCTATTGATTCCTTCTAGTGTATTTTTCATTTCAGTTATTGTATTGTTCATCTGTTTGTTTGTTCTTTAATTCTTCTAGGTCTTTGTTAAACATTTCTTGCATCTTCTCAATCTTTGCCTCCATCCTTTTTCTGAGGTCCTGGATCATCTTCACTATCATTATTCTGAGTTCTTTTTCTGGAAGGTTGCCTATCTCCACTTCATTTAGTTGTTTTTCTGTGGTTTTATCTTGTTCCTTCATCTGGTACATAGTCCTCTGCCTTTTCATTTTGTCTATCTTTCTGTGAATGTGGTTTTCTTTACACAGGCTGCAGGATTGTAGTTCTTCTTGCTTCTGCTGTCTGCCTTCTCCATTTATCCTTTAATAATATCCTTTAATCCATAAACTGTGGCATACAACTTCAAGTGCATTGTTCTCTTGGCTGGCATAGTCCAGATAAGTAAAGATTAAATGGTACATTTTTGATAGTTTTGGATGCATTGAAGCAGTAAAATCAATTTAATAGTAGTCTGAATTGAATTAAGAATTTAGAAGAACAAAGTCTAGAAAGTCATTGACTTACAAAAATGTGTTGTTGGCTTGATGAAAATGTCATAACTAGTTTTGTGGTATGTGTGTTTATAAAGGAAATAATATAGCATGATAGTTAATGTAGAAATTCTAGAGTCAGCCCTGATCTTATTTCTAGTTATTAGTTCTGTGACCTTGTGAAGTCTCTTAATGTCTATAACTCTTAATATTCTCATTTCTAAATAGGGTTGAATATAAAGAGCTTGGCATAAAGTTTGTCAAATTACAGGGCACAATAAAGTGTTACACTATGTGACAGAGTCACAATGTATTTGAAAATGGGTGGCAAACAGTAAAGCACTATATAAATGGGAGGTGCTCTTGCCACATGACTTTCATGAGAAACATGTAGATTTCCTGCACAGAGCTGAGATGGGGAAATTGTCAACCAGACATTGTTTGTATTGCCAGTGGCTCAATAAGTGGGAGAAAGGGTTAGCTATAAGTAACAAAATAAAAATATTCATTATATTAAAGATTAGCTCAATACAGGGCTTTTTAGTGGTTTGTTTGTTTTTAACCTGAAAGTACGAATAAGCAACCAAGAATCAATATTCTGAAAATGCATCAAGGGGTAAATGAGTCTTCGAGAGTTTGATCTTCCTGAAGCAATTCTAGTATAGCTAAGATCTTGGCTACTGTTGGAGCATGTATGTGGGGCAGAGGGTATAAATACAAATTCCTTAGCATGATATTCAAGGTCTTCACAATCTTGTCCCTGACACATTTCCAATTTTTCTTTGCAGTATATCCTCCCATATTCCATAATCTTCACTGTCTCTGTCCAAGCCATGCATATGCAGACATCTGTGTCTCTGTTTCACCTAAGATATCTTCTCTCTCTTCCTCACAATTGTATTTGACATAATACTTAATCAGTAACTAGAAAATCCTAAAAGCTTTTCTAGTTTCACTTTTGGAGATCATAACCTCTCTCCCTGTGTCTCCCAATCATATTTCTTTTATCTCCATTTGTACAAATATGTCACTTTACTTTGAATTACAGTTATTTGTGTTTCTTTTCTTCCTTCCTTCCTTCCTTCTCTCCCTCCCTCCCTCCCTCCTTTCTTCCTTTCTTTCTTTCTTTCTGCTTCAAAAAGCTTTCTTGTTTCCATTTGGTCCAAGGCTTGGGTGAGAGTGCTCCAGAGTGGTTAAATAGCTGCCTAGTGGCTACAGAGAGGGGCTTCAGGCAGAAGCCCTGACACCAGAGAGGGCTCCTCAAAGGCCACTGGGTTCCGGAGGCTCCTAGTCGTGCTTGAGCGTGAGCCTTTTGAAGGAATTCTTGCTCAGGCAAACCTAGAGATCAGCCAGCCTGCAGAGGTTGGTCAGGTGGTCACCCATCTTGATGAGTTTCACCTCTTCATCTGGGAGGTGGCTCTCTAGGAAGTCACAGAGGTGGGGGCCTGCACAGGCAGAACCCAGGGCATGGTTCAGGTTCTTCTCCATGAGAATGGCAGCTTCCATAGTGTCCTGGGTTTTACCCCACTCATTTTGAGATGGCTTCTGCACATCCTGGAAGAGGGCACGACCACCGTGCTGCTTTTGCATTTTCAAGAGACTCTTGGCACCCTCGCGCTTCTCCTCAGCCAATTCATGGAAAAAGTGGCCCATGCCCTTCAGAGCCATATAGTCACAGTCGAAATAGAAGTCCAAAGAGAGGTAGGTGTAGGAGGCCTGCAGATGCATATTGACCAGGTAGTTGATGGCGACCTCCACCTCGGTGGAATAATTCTGACAAATCTGGGAGCTCATGGTTGATCAGTAATAAGATGTTAAGCTCAAAAAATGGTGTTGGCTAGTTCTGGTGACGAAGGATAGCTGAGTGGCTGATTCCAAAGGTTGTGACTGGAAAAAAGGTTGGAGAGTGGTCAGAGGCTGGAGCAAGGGATGTCCCTGTGGTCTCTTCCATCCAAACATCGTTGGAGCAAGAGAGAGATCTGTGGGACTGCTGAGTGCACTGCCTATTTGTGTTTATTATTCTTTTACTTGAAGGCCAGCTCCTTGAGGGCAAGTTCCTTAAGATCATCCTCTGTGTCTTCTGGTCTCCATAGCCCCTCAGTGCCTGGTCCAAAGCTTTGCACACAATGAGAACTAAGAAATGATTTTTGGATTGAGTTGAAATCAGACTTCTTTGAATAAAGTCCATTACCTATAGGAGTATCCCTTCTGAGGTTTTGAGACATATCAGCTTTCCAAATGGCCTTAACAGTTAGGGGTAGTCATTGTAATCTTTGATGGTTTCAGAGAAAGAGGACTTGTAAAAACTTTGCTCTTACCAGTGAAAATGATCAGGCTGATATTGGGTATTAGAAAACCTATAACCTAATAATTTTGCTTACGTCATTGGAAAAGGAACCTCATTAAAAATAGTGGCAGCTGTTCCCTTAATGATACATTAATCCAGAAGCCTGTGGCCTTCTGCAATCTGTTAACATTTGCTGAGGACAGAAAATTTTAACATCACAATTTTTGGTAAGTTTGTTAGATATATTTGAAGAAACATATGTATTGAGCCTCTACTATGAGCCATACGGTGTTCTAGTCTCTAATGTGACATTTGATCAAGACATAGCTAAAAACCATTTTATTTAGAAGACTGAATGCCAAACTTTGTCTTGTGATTTAAAGCAATGAAAATTAATTCACCTAAATGTACTTTTTCATATGTCTTTAATGTATGTATTACTTTCTTCTTATTTAGTGTTTTTCCTTTAGAATTTTTATATCTATCTCATCTATGTAAATATAGAATTTCCTTTTAAAAATTTCTTTATCACTTATTACAACTAGTATCTAAAAACAGTAGTTTTTCCCTTATTGTTCCATGCTGTGTTTTAATTATTCTACCTTTTTAAAATTGATTTTTATTGGAGTATAGTTGATTTACAATGTTGTGTAACATTTTTTACTTAAACTCCAAGAAAGTGAAGAAATTTGCACTAAGGTGTAAATAAGAAGTCGAAGCTATGCTAAGCGTATGAAATGAAGTTAATGAGAACCTAGCAATGTTGAATTAATTTAAAAAATACTTTCTTTATAAGATCCTTATGGATCAAATAAACTACAAAAGGAAACAAGTAAGTAATGCTAAAAGGAAACAATAAAGGAAAATGGAAAATAAAACATATGGGCTATAAAAAATAATGATTAAAATAGCACACAAAGGTAGATGGATATGAGCCTTTTGAAGGATAAGAGATAAAGAAAGATTGGCAGTCAGTAATTCTTAAAATGACAACATAGTCATTGAAATACTTAGGCACCTGTGGCTTCCTAGAATTATGTCAATGTATAACAATTCATTTATCCATTTATTTATTTACCAAGCATTTATTTTACTTTTTTTTTCATTTTTGTTTCATTCATCCAACATAGATTATAGATTTCAGGTTTCAGAGATGATGACAACCAGTTGTAACTTGATATAGTAAAGCAACTGAAATATATAAAATTTCTATAAGTAACATCTTGTAATAGAATGGTGACAGTATATTTTCTTTCTCATGGATATTCATTAGGTTAAAACATTTTGAAAAGGAGACAGTGGTTTTATGTCTTGGGAATTCTTTTAGAGGAAATGTACATTTCCTATAATAAATGGGCCCTAATAAAGCTGTTAAAGATAAATGAAATAAATGGTTATTTTTAAGGTAATACCAGTCAATAAATTTGAGTATGAAAATATGAGGAAATAATTCTTAACAGAGGAAGCAAGGGAAAAAATTGATAACTTTAGCTGTCACTTTAAAAATGAACAAAAATACTTCATGTTTTTGTAAATTACTCATACCTCCTCATATTTGGGGAGAAGAATACAATCTAAGGTAAATAACACAAAAGTTGCTTTCCTACATCAGATATACTTTCTTCAAAGCTGGGTATATGTCAAATTCATTTTAAGGCTACTATTGGCCTTTAGCTCCACCAAAAGACCATCAGAAACACATGTTGATCATGCAAATCTGAGTTTGTTAGACTTACAGTAAGAAAGAACACCAGTATGATAGATTTTTAGCCAGGTCTGTGAAGGGAGAATTTCCAGGAGCAAGTATATAGGGCCCTAGGTGATTTTTAAGGCTGATATTGCAAGGGAGGAAACTGGGATTGGCAAAATTTATAACAAAGTAGCTTTGGTTTGGTGGACATGATAAGGAGAAGGTCTTGAAGTGAGCTATTAGTCGTTATAAGTAAGCTATTTTGGTTGGTTCATAGACTTATCTTCCAAAGCAAGTATTTCCTATAGCAAGCTGCTAAGTTGCTTTTGCCCAGTCCCAGTTTTGTTTAGCACAGAAGCAGGAAAATGTATTTAGTCTTCAAAGTTTGTAGCCCAGGAACAGTAAAGTATGATCTTATTTCTCACTGCAAATAACTTAAAATTAATTCAAAGACCAGATATTTTTCTTTTAGGGTAAGCATGCTTCTAGTTCTAGTTCATTCCTTCACCATGAAGGGATCTCAAATGACTCCTGTGCTTCTTTTGGTCCTTACAGTATTGTATTCTTGTCTCCTTTTTAAATAGTCAAACTCTCATTGTTTTATTCACATATTTGGTTGGTCTCCACTGTTTCCAGTGTTGTGCTAGTTATCAGGTACGCAAAGTTGAATGAGTGTAATCTTGCATGAGATGAACATGCAAACAAATACATGTAAGAATTGATAGCTTGCGCTGTTGAAACATTTTGCAGAGGGTACACAAAGAAGGTGTGGATGGTTGGACAAAGTTTTATACCGGAGCTAATGCTCGATCTGAGTTTCAAAGCATATGGAGGAAGAGGGAGAGAAAGGAAGAGAATTGTAGGTTAAAGGAACAGGTGTGTAAGTTTGGGAAACTGCCAACTAAACAGAATGACAATTTAAAATAGAAGTATTACTTATATAGGAATATTTCATTCTTGCTCACAGTTTCTTTTGAACATAGGTCTTATTTCCCTAATAAATCTGAAAGGATCTTGTGCATGGAAAATCTTTTTATATCCCTCATGTCACCTAAATCTGCATCTAGAGAATGTGTTGTAAATACTCTGATTTATTTATATATGGTAACTGAGAAGACCAGAAGGAAAAATATTGTGAGTTGGATTATTTACTCTAACCAGTTTAGCAAATTACTGTTATTTTAACAGGGTTTTCAGTGGGTAGAAGACACATGGGTGATTCCTATAATAATTCAAGCAAGAAGCTCTCCTCAGCTCTATAATTAATGATTGTGCCCAATATTCAGGGCCAGATTATTAATAACTCATAAGAAAGAGTATTTACCTGATACTTATGTGCAGTAATTTTGCGTGGAAAGAATGGATGCATGTGTATATCACATTAATATTACCAAGTATGAAAGAAAGTCAGCTAGGGGGTTGGGGGAAAGCTTTTCTTTATGTATTAAAAAGATAGCTGTGACAAAGCGAGAGAGAGGCATGGACATATATACACTACCAAACGTAAGGTAGACAGCTAGTGGGAAGTAGCTGCATAGCACAGGGAGATCAGCTCGGTGCTTTGTGACCGCCTGGAGGGGTGGGATAGGGAGGGTGGGAGGGAGGGAGGGAGACACAAGAGGGAAGAGATATGGGAACATATGTATATGTATGGCTGATTCATTTTGTTGTAAGGCAGAAACTAACACACCATTGTAAAGCAATTATACTCCAATAAAGATGTGGGAAAAAAAATTTGATTGACCATTAAAAAAAAAAAAAAAGATAGCCCTGTGAGGTTTGCTCTCCTTCTTTCTTGTAGTCTGTGATGCTGATGTGATACAGTCATGCCTGAAGCTCTGGTAGCTGAGTTGTTTCATCGAGGTTACAATAGCATAAACACCAAAAAGCCCAAAAGCTGAAGATGGCTGAGCAAGAGGTTATGAATAGGCTGGCTTTTTGATGACTGAGTTGAGGAACCAATCCTGGGCTTCCTAGCTCCAGACTTCTCCTTATGGAAGATTATTAAATTGCTTAAAGAACTGTTTGTCAGGTCCTAAAAATCTTGCAGCGATAAGCTTTCCTTACTGAAACAATCCCAGTATATGCCTATTACTAGATTTTCAATGAATATTTGTGTAAGGGGTGTTACTGAACTCAGAGGGGTTTGTGGGTTAAATTGTGTTAGTCTGCTAGGACTGCCATAACAAAAGATCACAGAGTGGCTGGCTTAAACAACAAATTCATTTTCTAACAATTCTGGAGGCCAGAAGTCAAAGATCAAGGTGTGGACAGGTTTGCTTTCTCCTGAGGCTCCTTTCCTTGCCTTGTAGATGGTCACCTTCTTGCATTGGCCTTATATGTCCTTTCATCTATACATGACTATCCCTGGTGTCTCTCTGTGTATCCTAATCGGTTCTTATAAGGACACTAGTCAGATTGGATTAGGGCCCACCCTAGAGGACTCATTTTAACGTAATTACCACTTTAAAGGCTCTATCTCCAAATATAGTCACATTCTAAGGTATTGCAGGTTAGGGCTTCAACCCTATGAACATGAATTAGGGAGGACACAGTTAATTCCATAACATAAATATTATGATTTAGTGTCTATTACTGCTTGTTTATTTCTTCATATGAACTTCTGAATCAGCTTGTTTATTTCCAAAGAAAATAAGTTCTTATTTTGTTGGGATGCTTTAGACCTGCAGACTAATTTTGGGAAAATTAGTAACTTTACGCTATAAACCTTGTGTAAGGAGAGATAAGTTTTTCTTTTGATCAAGTGTTTTTCTGTCTCTCAGAAGCATTCTAAAGTTTTCTTCCTAGAATATTTTTATTTTTTTGCTAATTATTATGTAGCTATATTATCTTTGTCTAAACATATTGTAAATATTATGTTTTTTAATGGTTGTGTTTTTTTATTGAAGGCTGTTTATATTTGTACCTAAAACTTTGTATAGCTTGTAATAGTTTTGATTTTGAATCTCGTGGCTTTTCAAGTACTACAATGCTATCATGTGCAAGTAACGTTAATTTTGCCTTTTTCCTCCAAGTTTTACAACATATATTTCTTTCTTTTCTTTCTTTCTTTTCTTTCTTCTTTGTCTAAGTGTGTTAGCTAGAAGCCAATTTTCATCTTCTAGTTGTTTCCTATTAAGCTTGCTGATGGATTTTGTATTTAGAAATGACTAGAAAATATCCGTCTGTTGTTATTTTATGAATGGCTTTAACCCAGCATAGATATTAAATTTTATCAAATGTTGTTTCAGCAACTACAGCAGTTGTGCATCAGTATGGGTGCAGATATCATGCAGTCTTTCTGTACTCAAATGGAATGTCTCTAATTGTAACTGTGTAAGTGGGTAGAGCTATTTCAGCTCTTTTAAATAGGCAGACAGTATGGTCCTACTTCCTGGGCTCACGTGGGGAGCCATTTCCTGTTCCCTGCTATGTGTGTGGCCGATTTGACTTCCATACCTACAGTCCCTAAAGTACCATCTCTAGTACATATATATGGTTATGACTCGATCTGGGTTATAATACTGTAATCTCTGCTATTGCCCTGGGCTCCCTCTGCTTCTGTAACATGAAGATTTTCCCTTTCTATTTTTGAGTGTGGTCCTATACCTTTTAACACTTAAATATTCTATCCCTTATTTCTATTTTGGTGGGAAAGAGAGATCCAAATGAGGAACTGCTCCATGTTGACCCAGACATTCTGCTCTCTCTGTGCACTGTCAAGTCACTGAGTTATTCAGTGGCTTTTATCCAAAAGTGGATAACTAATGAAACTTAAAAGCTTTTGCACAGCAAAGGAAACTATAAACAAGGTGGAAAGACAACCCTCAGAATGGGAGAAAATGTTTGCCATCAAATCAACGGACAAAGGATCTCCAAAATATATAAACAGCTCATGCAGCTCAATATTAAAAAAACAAACAACCCAATCCAAAAATGGACAGAAAACCTAAATAGACATTTCTCCAAAGAAGACATACAGATGGCCAAGAGGCACATGAAAACCTGCTCACCATCACTAATTATTAGAGAAATGCAAATCAAAACTACAATGAGGTATCACCTCACACCAGTTAGAAGGGGCATCATCAGAAAATCTACAACCAACAAATGCTGGAGAGGGTGTGGAGAAAAGGGAACACTCTTGCACTGTTGGTGGGAATGTAAATTGATATAGCCACTATCGAGAACAGTATGGAGGTTCCCTCAAAAACTAAAAATAGAGCTACCGTATGACCCAGCAATCCCACTACTGGGCATATACCCAGAGAAAACCATAATTCAAAAAGACACATGCACCCCAATGTTCATTGCAGCAGTATTTACAATAGCCAGGTCATGGCAGCAACCCAAATGCCCGTTGAGAGACGAATGGATAAAGAAGATGTGGTACATACATACAATGGAATATTACTCAGCCATAAAAAGGAACAAAACTGGGTCATTTGTAGAGACGTGGATGGACCTAGAGACTGTCATACAGAATGAAGTAAGTCAGAAAGAGAAAAACAAGTATCGTATATTAACACATGTATGAGGAATATAGAAAAATGGTACAGATGAACCGGTGTGCGAGGCAGAAATAGACACAGATGTACAGAACAAACGTATGGACACCAAGGGGGGAAAGCAGGGTTGTGGGGGTGTGGTGGGATGAATTGGGAGATTGGGATTGACGTGTATACACTAATATGTATAAAATGGATAACTAATAAGAACCTGCTGTATAAAAATTTTAAAAACTAAGGCATTTGGGAGGAGGCTTCCTTTCAAAAAAATGTGCAATTAGGCATTTGTTTAGCATTTCGCCTATTTTATAGAGGAGGAGCTTGAAGCTTGGAGACTGAGGAGCCTGCCTGAGGTCACACAACCTCTAAGGGGGTATTGTTTGGTCTGCTCAGCTCAGCTCAGCTCAGTGCTTGCCCTCATTCTGGCTGCACAGGCCGAGCCAGGCAAAGAGAAGGTCAGGGAACAAGAAAAAAAAAAAAAGGGTAGATGGTTGTAAAATGCACCAATGGTAAGGCAACCATTTTGAAACCTAAACATATTTCACTATTTTAGATTATAGAATTCTGAATATATTTCATTACTTTAATACAAAACAAAATTCTTAAGAGGAAAGTTAAACAAGTAAGGTTTCTGAGGTGAAGGTCAGAAAGAAATGTGTAGTCTCTCAAGAATTATACTTTTTCAAAACTGTGTCTCCTGGATGTTACAGATGTGGCCTTGGGGAAGTTGGGTGTTTTATTCATAGGTGAGTAGGAAGGTTTTTGGGGCATGCCCTCTGAACTCTGTCATTAGTGTACTTCCATTCCCATTCAACTAGCAGCATCAGCTATGTTTCCCATCCCTCTACCCTCCCAAATGTAACAGCACTTTCCTGCAATGTTGCTAGTTGGATTCATTCTTGCCTCTCCTTAAGAAGGTCATTGCCCGGTGAAGAAAACATGAAGCCTAATAAAAACTACAGGAGTACAATTCAATTGAATTTAAATGAACATTTTATTAGAGGAAGATAAAAGTTCTCTTCCTATTTGTTAATGAAATACCATTTTGATGCTATACATAATAGAACTAAGCAAGAAATTTTAGCTCTAGAAGGAAATTGCTAGCCTGGTAATGTTCTACCAGAGAAAAGAGCAAAGTGCCTTTTAAAAGAAGCTTTACCGTCAAGTTAATTCTAAAAATCTCACAGCTATGAGATGTTCAATAACAGCTGAACATTTGAAAAACTATCCAGGAAGGAAAACCAAGTAACAATAGTTTTGTAATTGAGTGAAAATCATTTGTGCAAGACAAGTGCCCAGCTCCTCCTTAGCAGAAATCCCAAGAGAACAAATACGTGAGCCACTGAATGATCAAAGAGAAGTGAAGAAGAGAAAAATATATGACATGAAAACTATTATTAGTCTGGAGACAGATAAAAATGGTTTCCCTCTTGAAAGATGACATGAGCCAAAATAACTTCAATGGCCATTTGGGGAAACATGATTGACCAAGTAGCAGAGTGAAACATGCTCTCCAGGGAACTGAACAGGCCTTAGAAACCCCACAAATAAAAATGGGTAATGATCACGATGACAACTTATCTACATTTTTTTATTACCTTGAGAATCCATTAAAGAAAATAAATGTGTTCTCTCATAAGAAAGACTTTGTTCCAAAAAATTATTTGGTATGCTTTAAAAAACCATATTTATAATTCACAGGCATGTATGTTCCAGTAAATCTTAGTATGAAAACCCAAGCAAGATAATTTGAGAAATCTATTCACTTTATTTGTAGTTAGCACTAGGGAAATCAAATGGCTATGTTTCTGGTAAAAATGACTGATTTACATTTCATTGATATAAAAAAGATAAATAACAGTTTTATTGACTCTATTTTGAAATATTAACTTGTAAAAAAGTAAAAATAGGCATTCCTTATCTTTCATTATTTAACACACTTTCAATGTCCTCCTCTTCTAAATGTTCTTTTTCTGCCTTTTTTTCTTCCTTCCCTTTCTTTACTCTTATTCATGCAGTTTCATAGGATGATGACAGTCACAAGCATATGAATATCCATAGTAAACCCACAGCACTGAAGTCTTATTATGAACCAGGCACTTTATATTTTAATCCTCATTTATTTGTCCTTTCAGTACCTGAGGAAAAATCTCCCACTTCATTGTGTTTTACAGAACTTCCTTCCTAGGGTATAAACCATTTTGCTGAACTTATTTTATATCTTTTTCTCTATTGGTCTAAGCTCCTTGAGGGCAGGACCCTCTAAGCACCTTTGTGTCTCCAGAAACCAGCTCAATACCCAGGACTGAACAAGTGGTGTTAACATCATACTAACAAGCTTTTTCTTAAAGGGCCAGTAGTAAATATTTTAGACTTGAGGGCTATCCAGTCTCTGTCACAACTACTCAGCTCTGCCACTGTAGTACTAAATCAGCCACAGATAAAACGTTTTTCTAAAAATGAGCATGGCATAGCACAGGGAGATCAGCTCCATGCTTTGTGACCACCTAGAGGGGTGAGAGGGAGATGCAAGAGGGAGGGGATATATGTATCTGTATAGCTGATTCACTTTGTTATACAGCAGAAACTAACACAACATTGTAAAGCAATTATACTCTAATAAAGATGTTTAAAAAAATGAGCATGGCTCTAGTCCAATAAAACTTTCTTTACAAAAAGGTAGGCAGCCTGTATTTCAATAAAACTTTATTCACAAAAAAGGTGGGCTGCCCACAGCACCATAATTTACCAACGCCTGCCATAGAAGGGTGGGCATAAGCACAAAATTGAAGGCTAAAGGGTGAGTCTAAAAACATTGTAGCCTAGGTGAGAATTACTTACACCTCATGCAGTGTGTCCATAAATAAAATATGGTTGTCTTCAGGTTTTAAAACTTTATATAAATGGTTTCATAGAATAAATGGCTTCCTACAACATTTTGTTATTGAGAAATGTCTGTGTTGACACCTGTGGCCTCTAGTTCATTATTTTTGACTATTGTATAATATTCTGTTGTACCAGTAGACCACAATTTTCCCTTGCTCTTGATGATAGACATTTAGGTTATACTACCAAAAATGCTGCCACTATCTTATATAAATTCCCTTGAAAGCTGCAACTATCTTATATAAATTCCCTTAAAAATGTGCTATATTTTCTGAAGGAACTATACCTAGAAATGAAATTGCAAAGTCATCAGACATAAAAAACATTCAAGTTGAATAGATAGTTCCTATTGTAGGCAGAATAATAGTTCCTCAAAGAAGTCCATGTCCTAATCCCCAGAACTTGTGAATATGTTTGTTTACATGGCAAAGGGAAATAAAGGTTGCTGACTGACTGACCATGGGATGAGATTATTCTGGATTGTCCAGGTGGGCCCAATGTCATCACAAGGGTCCTTATAAGTGCAAGAAGGAGGAAAAGAGTGAGAGGAAGAACCAGACAGATGGTAGTATGAAAAGGACTCAGCTCAGTGTTTCTGACTTGGAAGATGGAGGGAATGTAGACTGCCTCTAGAAGCTAGAAAAAAACAAGGAAGCAGACTCTCTCCTAGAATTTCCAGAAAGGAACACAACCATCCTGACACCTTAATTTTAATCCAGAGAGACCCAATTCAGACTTCTGACCTCCAGAACTGTGAGATAATAGATTTGTGTTGTTCTAAGCTACTTAATTTATTACAGCACCAATAGAAAATTAACACATATCCAGATCGCTCTACAAATGTGAGCTCATGTTAATTTATACACTTACTAGCAGTATATAATACCTGGAGTTATTGTTTGTATATGGTTTTAGGAAGGGCTATAACTATGTTTTTCAATATGCATAGCTACTCAGTACAATTTATTGCATCATTTCCCTACTGATATGCAATACCAATTTCATTATTATATCAAATTTTTATATATAGGTGGATCTGTTTCTTAGTTTTTTTATTCTGTACGACTGGTGCCTTTACCTAGCCTGTTTGAATACCATGTTATATTGATTACCATTTTTTTAAATAACTTTTGTCATTTATAATTTCACCTTATTTTTCTACAAAGTTTTAGCAACTCTTGGCATTTTGTTCATCCATATAAAGAATTCTCAGAAATTCTCTCTTAATATATTACTTCTCTGACGTTCTATTATTTTTTTCTCTGGTATCTCTTCTAGAAGCCTCTCTATTTTCCGTCTCTTACAACTGCTCTATTATTTCTTCTTCTTTTATTTAACTGATTTCTCTTTGCTTTGCTCTGGCATTTAGCACTCTTCTACCTAATTAATTTGTTTTCTTTACAGAGTTTCTCTCATTGCACGACTTGCAGAAGGTAAGGGGAAGCTAACGCTCCGGAATCCCCAGTTGACACTCAAGCTTATTTTTCCAGAGAGCAGCATTGTTTGTGATAGCTGTTTCCTTAATGGTATTAGTATCCATGGACATTTCAGGAATCCTGTGAGTTAAAGAGGCTTTTGATAGCTGGCGTAGGAACCTAGCCACTATACAGAACAGTTGGTTCTAAGGAAAAATGTATTCTAGGTTCCAAACAATGAACTTTAAAATGAATTTTTAAAATACAATCCGTTTGTACGGTGGAAACTGCCTTTATAAACACAAACTCACATAAACACCAGATGGATTTTGTTTGTATGTGCTCCACAATCCCAACTCCCTCCACTTGTAAATAGACTTTATAGTGGCCTCCAAAATTATCTATCAACTTAATGACATCAAGAAAAATGTTTAGTTCTCTAAGAGCCAAGTCCAAGGTCTAGAAGAAATTTTATTCAGCATTGAAAAATTATAATACACTGTGCTAAAGAATGCAAATAGCCAGAAGCCATACTGAAGAGAACTACCTAAACAATTTTATAAGGGTTTCTGTGGATATTCCCTTAATCATTGGCCAATGAACACCAAACCAAATGCACGCCACTTCCATAACCATTAGCTTTTTCATATGCCAAACTTTGAACACTATATCATTGGCTTTTAAAGCATATTTTAAGAAACATATTAAGGATATACTCAGAAATACTATGGTAAGCTCTTTCCCACAGGGATGCTCATGACAAAAATTATAAATTAAATAAAGATTGTCTTTGGAGTCTATTCATCTTGGCATTTTTGATACTCCTTTCCATCTAGATAATCTTCTTCCAATTCAAATATCAACTACTTTTTTTTTTTTTTTTTTTTGCGGTATGCGGGCCTCTCACCGCTGTGGCCTCTCCCGTTGTGGAGCACAGGCTCCGGACGCACAGGCTCAGCGGCCATGGCTCACGGGCCTAGCCGCTCTGCGGCATGTGGGATCTTCCCGGACCGGGGCACGAACCCGCGTCCCCTGCCTTGGCAGGCGGACTCTCAACCACTGCGCCACGAGGGAAGCCCTCAACTACTTTTTAAGAAGTATTTTGCCCTTCTATATCCCAATAGAATTTCTCCTTCAACGCTCTAAATCAGTATATTCATACTTATATAAAATTCACATATCCACAGTAATTTCATTGCAAAGTAGTTACTATTTGAGAAACTAATTCTGAAAGGACATGACCTTGCATTATTGAAAACAAAACGAGCCACTTTTCTTAGGAGTATATGCATTATAAAAGACATTTTTGAGAAAATGTCTCAACACAAAGGGATATATTTTTAACAATGGATTATCTAACATTATTATAGATGATGGATGATAAACTTATTTTCCCCCCACATTAAGGATCATGTATACAAAATTTAACCTTGAGTCCATGAGCACTTCAATGAAAAATATTCTGTGCTTTTATGAGTTTGCCTAATTTAGATACCCCATAAGAGAAACCATGCCATATTTGTTCTACTATGACACTCATTTCACTTAGCATAATGTTCTCCAAGTTCATCTATGTTGTAGCAAATGGCAGGGTTTCCTTCTTTTATAAGGCTGAATAACATTCTATTGTACATGTATACATTTTCTGTATCTATTCATCTGTGATGACATTTGGATTGTTTCCCTATCTCGGCTATTGTTGAATAATACTGCAATGAACATGGGAGTGTAGATATCTCTTCAGGATTGCTTTCACTTCTTTTGGATACATACCCAGAAGTAGGATTGCTGAATCATATGGTAGTTCTATTCTTAATTTTTTAAGGAACCTCCATATTTTTTCCATAGTTGCTGCATTATTTTACATTCCCATCAACAGTGTATAAGAGTTTCAATTTCTCCACAGCCTTGCCAACACTTGTTATCTTTTGGGGTTTTTTTGATAATAGCCATCCTAACCAGTGTGAGTTGATATGTCATTTTTTTTTTTTTTTTTTTTGCGGTACTCGGGCCTCCCACCGCTGTGGCCCCTCCCGTTGCGGAGCACAGGCTCTGGACGCGCAGGCTCAGCGGCCATGGCTCACGGGCCCAGCCGCTCTGCAGCATGTGGGATCCTCCCAGACCGGAGCACGAACCCGTGTCCCCTGCATCGGCAGGCGGACTCTCAACCACTGCGCCACCAGGGAAGCCCCGATATGTCATTTTTAATTTGCATTTCCCTGATACTTAATGATGCTGACCATCTTTACACAAACACACACACACACACACACACACACACACACACACAAAGAGCAGGGGACACAAGGAAGCTTTGAGAGGTATTGAATATGCCTGTTACTTTGATTGTCATGATGGTATCACAGGTGTTTGCATATGTTCAAACTCAAATTGTACACATTAAATATATGCAGTTCTTTATGTAATAATTATACCACAGTAAATCTGCTTTTAACTGCAAATTAAACAGTTTTATGGAGAGAAACAACATCCTAAATTGAATACATACGCATATAATCTGAAATTACAGAAGAAACAGTAAATCAAGTATGGAATATATTTTCTTTATGTTGGCAAACTGGAACAATTGTGGCTCTTATTTTATAACACTTTTGAGCCACTCATGTCATGCGTAATTCACTCAAACACGAGTAATTGCTAGACCCTTTCTGTTAGGGGTGCTGTCTCCTGAGACTGCTCAACTTAAATACCAAAATGTACTAGCAAATTCAATTGAGATATAGCTGGTACAAGTAATTATCTCTAGCAGTATATAACTGGATAATAGAATTTAGAGAATAAAAAAAGATTAACTGAGAATGTCTGAACTCAAAACTCAGGAATGGACTATATATATACATGTAACCCCAAGTTTCACCAAGACCCAAAGATTGCAATAGTATCAACTCAGATTACACTGGCTCTTTCCTGCATTTTCCACAATAATATCCATGTTCTGCTGAGTAACTTGCATGCATTTCTGTGAGAACCCAGAGGATGATTTGCATGTACTTAAACTCCTTTGACAATCTCTACAACCACCTCTATTCACTCTTCTTGTTCTCCAATAATTCCATGACAGGCACTGACATAGCCACCTCTCAGCAGACACTGCAGTCACTATGCTGAAACTATGGAATAAAATGAAGGAGGAGAGTCACTAAAAACCTCTAAAAGCTGGAAAAGTTAAGAAACAGATTTTCCTCTAGAGTCTCCCAAAGGAATGAAGCCCTGAATTCCTTCCAACACCTGGTTTTAGCCAAGTAAGACCCATTTCCAACTTCTGGCCTCCAGAACTGTAAGATAAATTTGTACTGTATTAAGCCACAGGATTTGTGATAATTTTTCATACCAGCAATAGGAAACTAATATAGAAGGAAACTGGTTCAATTCAAATTTTCCTTCCCTTTTGTTGGTTGGGTGTGACTTCCTAATCCTGTTATATTCTGCACTGGTTTTGTAATCCACAAGCATCTATTCCAGAATTTCTGTTTCTTTATATCAGGTCTTTAACACTAATTGCAGAGAATTTTAGGTCTTTTCCTTAGAGTTTATATACCCGTATCTCTAACTTTTGGTTTTCTGTTTGCATCTGTATCTCCTTCAGTTGAATTCTCAGCAAAGTGTTGGGTGCAGATAACTGTTATTTGGGAATGGCTTATTTTGGGGATGGGGGATCTTTCTTTTCTACTTTTTATACTCTTTTGTTGCTCTTTCCCTCTGGGTCATTTTGGAAGAGAAAAACTTGAAGGTTAACCACCACCTGAAAAAGCATTTCCCAAGATGCTGAAATCACTGTTTCTGTGGTATGTGGGTATCACACAATCAGACATCTTTTTTATTGGGGTATAGTTGCTTTACAATGTTGTGTTAGTTTCTGCTGCATAACGAAGTCAATCAGCTATATGTATACATATATCTCCTCCCTCTTGGACCTCCATCCCACCCCCCCGCCCCCCATCCCACCCCTCTAGGTCATCACAGAGCACCGAGCTGAGCTCCCTGCGCTTATACGGCAGGTTCCCACTAGCTGTCAATTTTACACATGGTAGTGTATATATGTCAGTCCCAATCTCCCAATTCATACCCCCCATGTCCACATGTCGGTTCTCTACGTCTGCGTGTTTATTCCTGCCCTGCAAATAGGTCCATCTGTACCATTTTTCTAGATAACACATTTTTTGTGAATAGAACAGCCTAGGATTGTGCTATGAAATCATCTTACACTGTGTGTGGCTTACACCAGGGGAATTAAATGAGAAAGAAAATGTTTATCCATTTCCAGGGTTTCTCTTGGGGTGCTGAGATTTCAGCAAGTTTCTGAAAGAGAAAGAAAATGCTTTGAGAACTTAATAAGAATTACATACTAGGTACAGGAGCAAACGATAAGAAAATGGAAGATGGAGCTAGGAACAAAAGGACCACAAGACATTCATGTGGAGATAGGGAAAGAAGTCTAAAGGAGTGGAGGATAAGGAAGGAAACAGTCCTATGATCAGTGCTGTTGATTTCCCTGCTGTATCAACATTTATTCAAAACATCTGAGCTTCCATAACTTCTCACATCCAACCAATGTTCCTATTCACTAGCAGAATTATCTTAAAGCTGAAGGTTAGTCAGTGGCTCAGCCTAGAAGGGAATTCCTACATAGTTTTTTGTTAACTACTTAATATTCCTTCTCCAATCTAGTACCTGGTATAGTTATTCAAGTAATAAATCTTAATTCTTAAAAAAAGAAGGAATGCAGAATTCAGGTTAAAATACAAGTGGCAAAAGGTACATGTAATTTAAGCTGTTTTCTACATGCAGCTAAAATTTTAGAGGTAGAGTTTGTTATTATTGGACTAGCATACATCATGTCAGGAGGTCTTAATAATTTTGGCAAGCAAGAAAGCTCATGGAAAGTTTCTCTGGCTAACAAAAATCCTTTTTAAGGACTCATGGAAGCTGTCCATTACAGAGAATGGAGAAATCCATGAGGAAAAGGCAACATTAAAAAAATACTGTTTTTGTTCTGGCTCTCATGTTTTCTCTTTCCCTTTTTATAGAAACAAAATCAAGACATTCTTACTTTATAGGTCAATAAATCAAGATATTGGATCTGTGCAGGCTCAAAATGTATGTTTTGCCCATTTGGTCCCAGGCAAAAGTAACAGACCTTTACATTCAAAATGTATAAATAATAAATGCCCAAAGACTTAATACTTAAAGTTTGGGGAACTTAAACATTTGGTGAATTTTCATTGAAAACATTAAAGTCCTTTTTCCAGGTGTACTTTCACTAGAAATATGAAGGCTGTTTATAACATTTTTAGAGAGATAGTCTCATTTACAAGATTTTTTTGAACTATGTGAATTTTTGCATATGACAAGCTACATTAGAAATTTCATATCCTTAGTTGTTTTTTCTCTAACTTGATTTATGACAGTCTAACAAAAATCACAACATTTTCTTCCTTCTTTATAACCAAACTACTATGTGCTTTTTTTAAAGACAAAATCAGTTTAGCTGGACAGCCTGAGGCCAGCAGAATGGAAACCCAATTAAAAAAAAAAAACAAAAAAAACCTTGGCCTTGAAAATATGCATGTCTTACCCGAGTTTAATTAAAACACATTTACACACACCTTTGTGTGAGAAGTTTGCAGTTTTCATAATTTATATATTTGATCATTATGTCATTGACTAAAGATAAATCTTATTTTAAAAATGATCATTAAAGGGGAATCTAAGAAAGTCTGAGTAACTGTGATACCTGTAACCCCTCTCCAGATAAAGCTCTTCCTTCTGTTTGCATTAACTTGCTTTGTCCCACATGAGCTGCATCATGGGCCATGATTCGTTTGAGCTCCAGATACTAAGACAATCGTCCATTGACTGACACAAGGAAAACTAGTAGCCTGTGAGATGGCATGGTGTTCTGCGATGGGAATGGAGTGGGTCTATTAACTAGGTTACTGACTCACTACTCAGATTTTCTTTCTTAGGGAGTTAGGTAATAGCTACATAGCAAGTCCTACCAGTTTGTCTTCAAAAATATTCTCCATGTCCATGCATTCCTTTTACCCCACTGCCACCACGCTATCCAAGACACCATGTTCTCTATCGGGCTGAGGCCATAGTTTCCTTATCTGGTCTCTCCACTGTGACCACTGACCCATTAAAATCCATCTTCCATGAAGCAGAGAGTATGTTCTTTTAAAAAATACTTAAGATCATGTCACTTACCTGGTTACAATTCTCCAGTGACTTCTCATTTCATTTAAACTTCAAACATATAAAACACATAAAATTCCAACTCTGTCATGAACTGCTCTCTACCTGCCTTTTTCATTCTCTCTAATCTACTGTGCTCCAGCTATGCTGCCCTCCAGTGTCTTCCTCGGGCACACCAAAGTCTCTAGCACCTCAGGGCCTTTGCAACTGCCCTCTCCTCTCTCTGGGGCAATCTCCTCCCCCCTCCAGCAAGCTGGCTTCCTCTACTTTTTCCTTCAGGTCTCAGTTCAAATATCTTCTTCAAGAGATCTTCCTCTAAAACAGTAATTCTCAATCCTCACCATGTATCAGAATCACCTAGGAAGTTTATAAAAACTTCAGCTGACCGCATCCCACTCCTAGTAATTAATCTGAATAAGACCATGGCATCAGAATTAAAACAAAATAAACCAAACCTCTACAGGTGATTTTAACTGCAGCCAACTTGTGAATCAGCAATCTAAAGAAAATTACTATCTCCTCATATCCACCAGTTAGTGTGCCTCTTAGTATAATATGTATCCTACTCGGTAATTACCTTGTTTACTTGTTTTCCTGTTAATTGTCTCTTTCTTCCACTAAAATGCTGATTCTGTGAGGGCAGGGAAATTTCCTACCTATTCACTGCTGTATGCCCAATGCCCAACATAAAGTAGGTAAATGAAGAAAGGACTGAAGATCCTTCAGGTCAACAGACAGAAGTTTTAAGCATATGAAAGACAGTATGGAGAATCTGCCAACTAGAGAGGATATAGAATGAGAGAGTAAGTGGTGAAAATAGATGAAGAAACAAACTGAGCGATGAGAATGAAGCAGAGTGTAAACCATGGACTACAAAAAGCTCTCTTGGGCCACTGTCTTTTCCAATGAAACCTGAAAATTCAAACGCTAAGATTGAATCCTTTTTTGGGAGCCCTTAACATACCCTAAATTGTCTCAGTTCCGTACAAACTCAGTTCCGTGCAAACAATGCCTACTTTGTTAACACACTGAGATTAAGGCTATCTCGTTATTGATTTTTAGCACAGAGAAGTCTTACCTTAGATCCTGAAGGTTTCTCCTTTTATTCAAACTATTTTGTTAGAAGCCTTCTTAAAAATATATATTACATTTACTTACCTTCTTTAAAAATACGTGAAGGAAATTTAACATTATCTTGATAACTCCAAGATTTTCAAAGTCAGATATTTTGCTATCTATATTACCTTGATATTCTTAAGAAATCTTTAAACATATAGACCATATTATAAAAGTCTTTGGAACAGGGAACTTTTATGGCTCATAAAAACATTTTAAGTTTTCTTTTTTCAGTTTACAGGAGCTCTGCTTATACCTGCATGCCCTCACTGCTTATCTTGCTTATATTCAGCTGTGACCTTTTAAAGTTAATCACATCCTTTTTAAACAAATGCAAATACAAAGGCTCAGTAGTTCCCAAACTTGGCCATGATTGTAATCACCTGGAGAGCTTTAACATCCAGGAATGCCTGCCTGCCTCCCTCTTCAGACTGTAGAATTCATGATTTAATTGGCCAAGAGTGTGACCAGAACATTAGTTGTTTTTTGGCTTTGATTTTGAATTTTTGGTTCCCAGGTGATTCTAACCCTCACCCTCATGTTGAAAACCTTGCACAAAGGCTTAATAAAGAAGTTTGGAATGACCAGATTTTCTCCCTATTTTTAAGGGTAATTGTTTAAGCCGTCTTGACTCTTCCTCTTAGTTTGGTTCTCTCTTTAAGGTCCTTCAGGTGAATGCTGCTGTCCCCACCCAGACTCAGCCCCAAGGCTCCCATTTAAAATTCCAGATCAAGAATGGGCAACGTGGGCTTCCCTGGTGGCGCAGTGGTTGAGAATCTACCTGCCAACGCAGGAGACACGGGTTTGAGCCCTGGTCTGGGAAGATCCCACATGCCGCGGAGCAACTGGGCCCGTGCACCACAACTACTGAGCCTGTGCGTCTGGAGCCTGTGCTCCCCAACAAGAGAGGCCGCGATAGTGAGAGGCCCGTGCACCGCGATGAAGAGTGGCCCCCACTCGCCGCAACTGGAGAAAGGCCACGCACAGAAACGAAGACCCAACACAGCCAAAAATAAATAAATTAATTCATTAATTAAAAAAAAAAAAGAATGGGCAACCTCCATTTTCCTTGTTTTCCTTTAGCATAAATATTAGAGCTGGAAGGGCTCTTTAAAAATAATCTAAATGAACTCTTCTATTTACAGGTGACAGATCTGAGGTAGGAAAGTAATTTCCCTGAGGTCCTGTAACTAGTTCCTCACAGAGGCGGCACTGCTGATTCTCCATTCCTCGCCAATTACAACACTGTCCCTGAAGAAAGGTGGTTCTATAGGAAGAGTGTGTCTGTAGCAAACTCTCTTAGGCTATTCCGGAGGGCAAAAACAAAAACCCACTCAAAAAATCACAGAGTCTCAGAGAGAATCAGGAGCATCTTACAAACCTCTGGTCAG
Source organism: Grampus griseus (assembly GCF_964374135.1). NCBI lineage: Eukaryota > Metazoa > Chordata > Mammalia > Artiodactyla > Delphinidae > Grampus > Grampus griseus. Next base: position 16,496,028 of record NC_138998.1, read on the forward strand.
GTCTCCTTAGGAACTGGAACCTGCAACTGGAAAAGCAGCAAGAACCCAGTTATTCTCTGCCCCTCTATGTGGGTGTGTGTATGTGTCTCCAGGCTACTTTCTCTGCTTCATTTTGCACATGAAGGTAAGTAATTGACCCCCCTGCTCCTGCATATAAATGTCCTTCAGTTTCTAGAACTAAATGAATCTATAACAAATACCTCTGTTTCAGAGTCTCAGGAGAAGGATCTGCTCAGCCCTTTTGGTCAGGCATCCACCCATTCCCCTTCCAGGAATGAGCAGGGAGCAAAGGCAGGTTGTAGAAACAAACATAGGTACAGGGTTACCTTAGAGCTGGTCAGAGTTCTAGGGAGAGATTCTCAGAAATGGGACACGTGGGATCTACTTACACAGTCATAAACAGCAATCTTAGCCATACATAGTAGGACAACTTACAAAATTTGCATAACAAAATCTTGACTGTTTGTTTTTCTTTGACTCATATTATGAGATTAATAGCAGTAGTTCCTGCGCAGTCCCATATTGAAAGCTCTATTCCCGAAACATTGAGTTGTTTTTACTTTCAAAAGATTTTTTTTTTTTTTTTTTTTTTTTTTGCGGTATGCGGGCCTCTCACTGTTGTGGCCTCTCCCGTTGCGGAGCACAGGCTCCGGACGCGTAGGCTCAGCGGCCATGGCTCACGGGCCCAGCCACTCCGCGGCATGTGGGATCTTCCCGGACCGGGGCACGAACCCGCGTCCCCCTCAGCGGCAGGCAGACCCTCAACCACTGCGCCACCAGGGAAGCCCCAAAAGATTTTTAAAAATTAAATAAATAGCCGAAAGCTGAACTGCACCAAGGATACAATCATAGAGAAAGTAGTTCCACATGCATGCTTAGACGGGTGGCAGAACTTAGTAAAAACACAGTAGAGTAGCAAGCCCAGCCTGTCTTCTTTCACCCGCCTCACCGAGAAAGATTAGCCAGTAAAACTGGTTCAAGTAGCAAAGTGAAAATGGCCTCCAACCAGCAGCGTCGGCATCACCTGGGAACTTACTGACAGAAATTCTCAGGTCTAATCTAGACCTACAGAATCAAAAACTCTGTGTGTGAGGAAGGGGGGGCCAGAAATCTGTGTTTTAAACAGCCCTCTAGTTGATTCTGACCATTTTGAACTTTGGAAACACTAGAACAGAAAGCTATTGAGGCCATGGCCATTAATCTGACCTGGTATAAGCTGGTCATCTTTCCATACCGAGGTGAGGTGGAGAAATGAGCATGGGCTATGTCATGGGAATCTAGCTATGTCCTGGTGTCATCTTTACTAGAAGTATTATGGCCTTGAACAAGTCACCTAGCTTGTCTAACCCTTAGTTTCTTTCATCTTTAAAATAGAAAATAAGGTTTCTGAAAATCAAATTTGGAGCAATTCATGATTTTTTTTTTTTTTTTTTCCTGCGGTACGCGGGCCTCTCACTGTTGTGGCCTCTCCCATTGCGGAGCACAAGCTCCGGATGCGCAGGCGCAGCGGCCATGGCTCACGGGCCCAGCCGCTCCGCGGCATGTGGGATCTTCCCGGACCGGGGCATGAACCCGCGTCCCCTGCACCGTCAGGCGGACTCTCAACCGCTGTGCCACCAGGGAAGCCCCGCAGTAAGTTTTTTGAAGAGAGAATTTTTTTTTTTTTTTTGCGGTACGCGGGCCTCTCACTGCTGTGGCCTCTCCCGTTGCGGAGCACAGGCTCCGGACGCGCAGGCTCAGCGGCCATGGCTCACGGGCACAGCCGCTCCGGGGCACGTGGGATCCTCCCGGACCGGGGGACGAACCCTTGTCCCCTGCATCGGCAGGCGGACTCTCAACCACTGCGCCACCAGGGAAGCCCCATGGTATCTTTTTGATTAAAAAATTTAAAATAATTGTACCACAATTTTCATAGCCATAGACTATACCCAGTGCTGAAGAATAAAATCCAGAAATACAGAGTGAATAGCTCTCCTGGGGGTTAGGCCTCTGAACTCAGACTAGAAGTAAACATCAGCTCTTCTGGGCCTCCAGTATGCTGACTCATCCTGCAGATCTTGGGACTTGCCAGCCTCCATAATCAGGTGAGCCAATCAATACATATATACTGGTTCTGTTTCTCTTGTGAACTCAGACTAATAAAAAGGAGTGAAAATTATAGAAATAATGATAAGAATGAAAGAGAGAAAGTTCTAGGAAGAAAGAAAAGCGGTACAGAGATCTGGAAGCAGAGGGTATAGCATCTTAAAATAATTGAAATAAAAATTACAATAGCAAATATTTACTTAGTACTTACTGTATGTCAGACCTTGTTTTAAGTTCCTTTCACATGTTACCTCATTTAATCCTCACAACAGCCTCATGAAGTAGGTTCAGTTATTATCTCAAAGTGCAAATGAGAAAGTTGAGGCACAGAGAATTTGAATAACTTGCTCAAGGTCACAGAGATGGAACGAAAAGAACCAGGTACCACAACCAAGTGTTCTATCTCCAGATCCATGCTCTTAACCATGACTCCTTCACTTCTCTATGGGGCTGGTGACGAGAATAAGGAAGTGGTAAAGAGAAACGCCAGATCATAGGGAACCTTGGAAGCCCTGTTAAGGCATTTGAGCTTTTCCCTAAAAGCAGTGGGAACCACAGAAAGGAAGGTTTAAAGCAGAAGAGTGACAAATCAGATTTTAACAGATAAGAAAAAATTGCAGGGAGGAAAATGGAATGGGGATAGCAAGACAGGTGATTTTTGCTTTGATACAAGATTTTCTCTTTTAACCACTTTAATTGAACATTTAAGAATAGTTTAAATCACTCCAGAAAATCCATACTATGGGATTAAATGAAACCATGTGTGTAAAATTCTGTAAATTGTAAAGCAGTATAGAATTTAAAGAATTTTTCATTCAATAAAAAAGTACTCCAGAAAATATCAAAAGCAAAAATTCAAACAATATAAACGTGTATGTTAATATCATTTAAGTTTTTCTTTTTTTTTAACATCTTTATTGGGGTATAATTGCTTTACAATGGTGTGTTAGTTTCTGCTTTATAACAAAGTGAATCAGTTATACATATACATATGTTCCCATATCTCTTCCCTCTTGCATCTCCCTCCTTCCCACCCTCCCTATCCCAACCCTCTAGGTGGTCACAAAGCACCGAGCTCATCTTCCTGTGCTACGCGGCTGCTTCCCACTAGCTATCTACCTTACGTTTGTTAGTGTATATATGTCCATGCCTCTCTCTCGTTTTGTCACAGCTCACCCTTCCCCTTCCCCATATCCTCAAGTCCATTCTCTAGTAGGTCTGTGTCTTTATTCCTGTCTTACCCCTAGGTTCTTCATGACATTTTTTTTCTCTTAAATTCCATATATATGTGTTAGCATACGGTATTTGTCTTTCTGACTTACTTCACTCTGTATGACAGACTCTAGGTCTATCCACCTCATTACAATGGAATATTACCAGTCCTATTCTTAACTGAAAACATCAGAAGGTGTCCACAACAAAGCCTGCCTTAGCAGAGAAAGTCTCAGAGAAAGAAAGTCGCAATAAATATGCCCCTAGGCTGCCTCTAGTTTTGTTTTCATTCTTAAGGGTTGCTAGTTGAATACCACTGATAAAAATAGGAAATTCTTGCCAAGGCTTTAACTTGATTTATAGCAATACTCCTTGAGTGATGACATGTGTTTGACATCCACGATCCCTCAAGAAAGATACCTGAGAGTGTACTTAGCTGCCTTTTTCTGTAGGAAGAAAGTTTTTGAAGACTGTGGCTAACTGCCCTGAGGGGACACATGGCAGAGCTTGGACTGAGCTTTCCTTAAGGGTCCTCCTCATTGTAAGCACAGACTCCTGAGGTCTTTTAGTTCAACGCCCTCGTGTTCCTGGGTGTCCGTTACTGGTTCTGTGTCTATGGGAGTACACGTATAGATCTCTGTAATTTTCAACAACTTATTGACAGAAAGAAGCACGAGGGTGCTGAGCTCAAACCCGCACCTCTGAGAAACTTTACTTTGGATTTTAGCCTATGTGTTAAACCTCATGAAATTTTATACATGGGCAGAGAATACAAGTCCCAAGAAAAGCAGTCTGATCATTAAGCCTCTGTCTCATTTAAAACAGGTTTTTTTGAGCCAAAGCAACAGCTTTTTGTTTGGTAAGCATCTTTTTCCTAGGCAATATGAGAGTTGACTTTAAAATTTACTCAAATAAAAGTGTGTGTGTATTTTAATTCCAAATTCCATTCTTCTTTCAAATGTATTTTTTGCATAATTTTCAGCTATTCTGCATGAATTAAAATTGCTAGTTGTTTCTTCTCTTCTGATTACTATTCCAATCCTCTTGGGATTGGCTCTGTTACATTAAAAGGATTTTACTTTATTTTTTCTTTACCCTGGATCTGCGTCCCTGAACTTGTTCATTTAGACTTTGGGCCAGTAACTGATTATTCAATAGGGAGATATGGTCACAAAAAATATTGATTATAGATCACATGGATTTGTGTGGCTCTCTCACAGGATGTGGTGTAAAAGTAAGCTAAGTTGGGCAATTCTTGTTTTCTGGTAAAGTAATTGAAATCTTTGAATAATAAGGGTTTTTTTTTCCATCTATGAAATTTGGCTTGAATAGGATTTCTTTCCCTAACAAAGTACTTTCAAGAATTGTATTATTTTTAAAACAGAACATGATCCCAATAGAAGAATAAGCCAAGAACATGAACAGGCAATTCAAAGAAAAGGAAATGACCTTTAAACACATGAAAAGATGTTCAACTTCATGATCATATGAGAAATGTACTTAAAGATTATAAGGGAATGACTTGTTTTTTCATCTATCAGTCTGGAAAAGATTTAAGAGTTGGCTATTACCCTATTTTGACCAAGAGATAAGAAAATATACACTATGATATATAGTTGAGATGGTGTAAATTAGTTCAACTTTTGAAAGTCAATTTGACAATATTTGTCAGTTTAAATTATAAATATCCCCTTCTCTGAAATTCTACTTCTAGAAATTTTTCTTATAGAAACTCTATACTACATGCATAGAGATGTTGTACACAGTTATTATAGCATCCATGCGTCAGAATACTGTGGAGCTCTTAATAAGGGAGAGCTATAAAGATTGATATGAAATGATATGAAATCAACTCCAGGTTATATTAACCGGCGAAAGGAAGATACAGTACAGTATGTAGAGTGCGTTACTGTGTGACTAAAAGAAAATGGCACTGTATGCATATACACGTTACATATGTATGGGTATGAAGTATAAGAAACTGGCAAAGTAAACTGCCTCTGGAGAGGACTGCCAAACTGAGGAACTAGCAGACTAAAGTGAAATGGAAGTTCACTTTTTACTGTGTATCTTTTTCTCCTGTTGGGATTTTTTTTTAAAGCATGAGCACTATCTTGTATTTTTTTTTAATAGCATTTAAAAAAAAATAAGAAATTATGCACTTATCTACATGATGGTATGTAAAAAAAATGCCAGTATGTATAGAGGAGTTCTATTTACCTGATTTAACTTGATAAAGACGATATAAAGCCCTTTTTAAAATGCACATTAATGATCTTAAGTCTTAATGATACTACAGCTGATGAAAATGATCAATTTAGACAACTTATTGTTTTGTCTACATGGCAAAAACATATTTGTTACACCCCTGTGTTTTCCAAATCAATGCATAGTCAGAAAATTAACATCCTCTTACAGGGACTCACACCCGAATGGGCCTCACTATGAGGTCCGTTTCCTCCTGTCCTTTCATACTATCCTCATTATTTCTCATTTAGACCAGGAGCTGGTCAACTCGTTCTGTAAAGAACCAGAAAGTAAACATTCTAGGCTTTGTGGGCCAAGAGGAAAAGCTGAGGATATTATCTATGTGCTTATATAACAAAAGAGAAAACAAATTTCTCCAATTTTTTACTGAATAAATTAAAAATATAATTATTGAGAAAAAAATGTAATGTAGATCTACTAATGAGAAAAATAGAATTCAGGGAGATAAATTTTGCTTAATTGGGGTTCAAGGTTAGTGTTACTTATCATCAAGTCGATTGAAAATGTTTATTTGTAAAAATCTTTTTTACCTCCTGGGCCCATTAAAAAGAGGTGGTGAGTCAGTTTGGGCCTAAGCACTGTAGTTTTCCACCCCTAATTTTAAGGGCAGTGTCCTCACCAACCAAGCTACCTTCTTGCCTCTAGTATTTTGACAAGTGGACCCAATCTGCCTCAGAGATACTGCTAACCTCTAGTGTGACCACCCACTCTTCTGCTTAAATCTTGCAGTAATTTCCCACCACTCAGACTACAGAACAAAGACTGAGCCCCTTGGCCCATCACGCCAGGTCCTCCCAGCACGCTCCTTGCTGGGTCTCAGCCTCATCTCCTTCCTTTCCAGCCCTCAACCCGCCTCCCATCCCAGACACACAGGCACTTTTTGCTGTAACAACTCTGAACTACTTTCTGGCACACCGCATGCCGTTGTACCACCTCATACCTGCTGCTTCCCTGTCTGGAGTACTTCCCTTCCTTTTCTGTTTGATGGGCTCCCAGCTGCAAAGTGCTCACCACTCACCCCTCTGGGAAGCCTGGCTGCCCCTCCCCCACCCCATCCCCATCAGAATAACAATTTCACCACCTCCGTAGTTTGTCTGCACTTCCATTCTTGAATGGATAACATTTATTGTATTTATTAGTAGCAGATTTCTATTGCCTTTCCTATGCCTGATTTATCTATCTCTAACCTCTAGAATATGCCTAGAACACGATAGTTACTCAATAATTTTTGTTAAACTGACCTTTTATCAATTACAGAGCAATTATGATGGTGAATACAGCTGAGTCCATCATCCACCCACTTAGCACGTATGATGTTAATAACGTCCCAAACTTGTATTTTTTGGGTTAAATAATTAGGCGAACCCTTCAGCTCGAGCGTCATCAGTCATGTTCAAACATCTGAGAGCTTTCCCTTTTGACTGAGATGCCTAGGCTTTTGCAAGCACTTATTGTACTTAAAGGCTAAAACATGTTCACAGACATAGTCCTAAAGGACAGCTCTCCAGATGAGAATTCGCTCATAAAAATATATAATACTTGCAGGAGGAGTTTAAGCTTAAGTACTCCAGCACTGCTGTATAATTTACTCCAAACCCAGAGCAGATATGGAGGATGGGGGTGGGAAGAAGAGGTCAAGAATAAATCTTTTTAGAAAAATTTTATTGAGGTATAATTGGCATATAACATTATATTGGTTTCAGGTGTACAACATAATGATTCAGTATTTGGATATACAGCAAAATGATCACCACAAAAAGTCTAGTTCCCATCTGTCACCATACAAATTTAACTTTTAGGATTTCTTTTCTTGGCAACTTTCTTTTTTTTTTTTTTTTTGCGGTACGCGGGCCTCTCATTGTTGTGGCCCCTCCCGTTGCGGAGCACAGGCTCCAGACGCGCAGGCTCAGTGGCCATGGCTCACGGGCCCAGCCGCTCCGCGGCATGTGGGATCCTCCCGGACCGGGGCACGAACCCGTGTCCCCTGCTTCAGCAGGCGGACTCTCAACCACTGCGCCACCAGGGAAGCCCTTGGCAACTTGCTTGGTATGCTCTATGATATTACTGACTGCAGTGGCCATGCTGTACATTACATCCCCATGACATTTATTTTATAACACTTGACCCCGTTCACCTGTTTTGTCCACCCCCAAACACCCCTCCCCTCTGGCAACTACCATTTTGTTCTCTGTACCTATGATTTTGATTTTGTTTTGATTTGTTTTTTAGATTCCACATATAAGTGAAATGATGCAGTATTTGTCTTTCTCTGACTTATTCCATTTAGTGTAATTCCCCCAAGTTCCATCCATGTTGTTGCAAAGGGCATGATTTCATTCTTTTTTATGGCTGAGTAGCATTCATATATATATACATATTATATATATATAATGTGTAGATATATGTGACATCTTATTTACCCATTCATCCATTGATGGACACTTAGGTTCTTTCCTTATCTTGGTTACTGTAGATAATACTGCAATGAACATAGGAGTGCATATATATTTTTAAATTAGTGTTTTAGTTTTTTCAGATAAATATCCAGAAGTGGAATTGCTGGGTCGTATGGTAGATCTATTTTTAATTTTTTGAGGAACCTCCATACTGTTTTCCATAGTGGCTGCACCACTTTACATTCCCACCAACAGCGTGCAAGTGTCCCCTTTTCTCCACATCCTTGCCAACACTTGTTATTTCTTGTCTTTTGATAACAACCCTTCTAACAGGTATGAGATAATAGCTCACTGTGGTTTTAATATGCATTTCCCTATTAATTAACAATGTTGAACATATTTACATGTGCCTCTCAGCCATCTGTACATCTTCTTTGCAAAAATGTCTTTTTAGATCCTCTGCCCATTTTTCCATCAGGTGTTTGTTTTGTTGTTGTTGAGTTGTATGAGTTCTTTATATATTTGGGATATTAACCCCTTAACAGATATATGATTTGCAAATATTTTCTCCCATTCAGTAGATTGTCTTTTCATTTTGTTGATAGTTCTCTTTGCTGTACAGAAGCTTTTTAGTTTGATATAGTCCCACTTGTTTATTTTTGCTTTTGTTACCATTGCTTTTGGAGTCAGATCCAAAACTTCATCACTGAGACTGATATCAAGTGGCTTACCACCTATGGTTTCTTCTAGGAGTTTTGTAGCTTTAGGTCTTACATTCAACACTTCAATCCATTAGGAGTTAATTTTATGTGTATGGTGTAAGACAGTGGTCTAGTTTCATTCGTTTGTGAATACATCTTTTTAAAGTGCTAAAGAATTCATCCACACTCAAAAAAAGAATCACTACTCATTTGCACAGGTAAAATTTTCTGTTATTGCTATTGTTCTCTTCATGGGTTCCAGGAAGAACTCTTCACCAAAATATTTTAGTTTGTGCCTCTATATAGATACAGTCACTATTGTGTATAATTTGGGGGACTGTGGAATGCCAAAGTATTTCCCATCAGTTGTGGGTTTCTTTGTGCCAGGCCACAATAAAATAGCATGCAATGAAATTCTCCAAGTGATCATATTTTCTGATAATGACTGTTTAGGAGTTCCATGGCCTTTGCCAAAGCTGGACCTTGTGCCTTGGATGTTCTTAGTCTTAATCTTCATGGTTTCAAATCCTACTCATGGTTTCAAACTCTCCAACTGCTCTGGCTTGCATGTCATGGAATCTACACCAGCCCTCACTCTAATATGTCCATTTAGTTTATGGGGGTCTTTAGTTTATGTCCATTTAGTTAAATGGGGTCCATTTAACGTTATCTCACTATCAGCTTCTTAGTGACCCAGTTCAATTCTTGAAAGGAAGAGAAAAACTGGCATAAATTGGGGGTCTATTGTCCAGTTCTGATCTAGACAGCTGTGGCCTGAGGGATGAATACAACACAAGGTACCCTAAAAGTTGTGAATATATGCCTTCTAAGATGCTAATGTGAGAGAGGATACAAATGCATGAGAAATGCCTAGGCAATTGTGGTTAGGCATAAGGGCATGCACAGAAACCATGCGCCCCTCCACACACACACAGTCACACACGCACAGACCCCATAATTTCTCTGTTTTGAATTAATTTAGTCTGGGCCTCCTTATATGAGAAACCTTTTTTGTTCATCATTTTGCGTTTTGTTTATCCTTCAGACTATTGAGAGTGCAAATAAAATTTTTTAAAATACATAGGCCCATCTTGTCCAATGCATCCAAAAATAAGTAAACAAACATAATAAGAAGTATCTCACCCAGAGACTACCAGGCACCTAGTAAATGGGCATTCAATGGCATGCCCACTCTCATAAAAACATTTGTTTTGTCTATTGATTCATGATACTGTTTTTAAAAACCGACTATACCAAGCTCATTGTCACTCATGGCTCAGCTAATTCAAACAGAATGGCACTAAAAAGAAAACTGGAAGAAAGTACAAGTACTGAGTAAAACCTCACTGAACCATGGATGTAACCCCATGATTTGCATGTTCAGTTCTCTAGTTTGGTGCTTATAATACCTCCCAAGTGTACATGGAAACAGTAAATAGAGTTTTTTACTTAGTTACATAATGGAACCTTAGAAACCCAACTCAGAGTTCCTTAAAAAAAACAACCTCTGTGACATTACACTCATGGACTGTCTCCTATAGCTCAGCCAGCAGGACAAACTCAATCTGGGCATGTTTCTCAGGATTCTGAGTTCCAGTACAAGCCTTCCAAATAGTGTTAATGATGAGTCAGTTGAAAATGTAGTGTGCTACAGACCCCATAGAAGCCACTTAAATTTAACAGCAAGAAAGCACTGAAACCAGAGAGCAGACTAGAGGCAAACTGTAGTTGACCCCGTTGAAGGTAGCCTGCAGTACTTATAGTCTCTTCTGGTCTGCCAAATTAATTCCTTCAACCTATTCCTCAATCTTTTTTTCTTTTTCTGAGATGAAATCTATCCAGAGTTTCTACTTGTTGTTAATATTATCAATTTTTTCATCAAAGTTTGTACAAATAGACTTTCCCTTTCTTTTCCACTTCAAATTTTCTTTTAAAAAAATCAGGGTCCCCCTAAGAAGCATTTTAATATTCTTTTTTACTTACAGTTTTTAACTTTGAGTTGTCTTTTCTTTTAATATCTCCCTATATCATCCCTTTCTGACATTTAATAGCTGAAACACTCAACATTTCAAAAGTACTCCTTTACCAATATTATATATACTTGCTATTCTTTTCCTGTCTTTCATCTTTCCTAAATGATCCTTGACTTTCTTTTTCTTTCCAAATATTTGTTCGAAATATGTCTTTGTCCTATTGTAGTCAAAAAAAATTGTTTTAATTTTTCCCTGATGATTTTCCATATCTACATATGTACAAACGTTTGTGAAATGGTCCAAAAATCTAAAGCCCTAAGCATCATAATAATCAAAAGAAAAAGCCCCAGACATAATTTGTTGTGCATAAAAGGTGGTAACAGCCTCTGGCTCCCTCACAGGAAGCTATCGTAACATTAATTAGGATCATTTTTACATTCTAATTGTTATACTTTGGGTTAATTAATAAAATATTGACAGAGTGTTTAAACTTCTGTCAAAATGACTAATGGACCCAAAGCAGTTAAGGGCTACTGATCCAAAACAAAATTTCAAATTTCTCCAAGTATATCTCTGAGAAATATCTGTCAATATAAACACATTTCTCTGTAATTCTTTTTTTTATTGGCGTATAGTTGCTTTACAATGTTGTGTTAGTTTCTGCTGTTCAGCAAAGTGAATCAGTTATACGTATATGTATATCCACTGTTTTTTAGATTTCCTTCGCATTGAGGTCACCACAGGTCACTGAGTAGAGTCTCTGTAATTCTTTTTACCTGAATATATAGTAAATATTGCAATACTCAAACCTTAAGTTAAAGTTTATTTCACAATAGTTGTGCTTTCAAAGAACTACATTTTAGACCACATAGACTATTCTGCAGTAAAGATAATAGTGTATATTCACTGAGTCCTTTTTAATTTATTTTTTTATTGAAATAGTTGACTTACAATGTTGTGTTAGTTTCAGGTGTACAGAAAAATGATTCATATATATATATAGACATAGGTATATATATATAGATATCGATATATATAGATATAGATCCCTGTGCTTTATGGTAGGTCCTTGTTCTTTATCAAGAGTCTTTAATATGTGCACAGCACTGTTCTTAAGTGTTTACACAGTTGAGGGAGATGGTCTTTCATGAGTATCTCATGCCCCTATACGCCTTGCTAGGTATGCCAGTAACGCAAGGCCTTAATAGCCCATTACCCAAGCCATTTCTCAGGGTTGTATTTGCAGCAAGTAACACTGAGGAATGAGATAATGTCTCCCATTAGGACCAAGAGCAGGCCCACTTACTAGCTGCTATGAAACAGGTGGATTTCCCAAGCTTAATGTTCCCTGGCTACAACATAAACCCACCGTGTGCATAACGTCTACCTGGATCCTCTACATGCAGACCTGATACTCATGCTGCTTGCTGACCATCAGTAGTGAAGTCCTTTGTCTCTGACCCAGGAGTTTGATATGTTTTGCCAACATCCATGAAAAAAATAACAGTGTAATTTATTAGCTTTTAAGTAGGGTAAAATAAAATTCCAGCCCCTTATATAATCAAATCCCAGCCTCTTATATGTGTGTGTGTGTGTGTGTGTGTGTGTGTGTAATTTAATCTCAAAATATTTTACAAGGTAAACATTACTCTAGCCCCCTTTTTATAGATAGGGAAACTAAGACAGACATAAGAAGTTCAATCATTTACTCAAAGTCACACAGCTGGTAAGGGTTAGAGCTAGGATTTGAACCTCGGCCATTTGCCTCCAGGGTTCATGATTTTAACCTCTGTGCTTTGTTACCACTTTAGGAGACATATTATTTCATTTATCTTTTATATTTTAAAAGACCTTTAATTCCTTTTTTTAGCAGTACAAACTATACTAAAATTTTTATCTTAAAGCAATATTCCCGATGTAATGAAACAGAATGATATATTTGTACAGCCAAAAGAGGTTTTTTTTCCTGCCAAAATATTCCCAGGATTTTTGTATCTTTCAACAAACAGTAAATAAAAAGAATAATGCAAAGCAATATTCTTCCCCTCTCCAGACCTTCATGGCCAGTCTCACACGTTTTCCCAGGCCAAGCTCAAGGGCCATTTCCCCAACAAATCTTCGCTAAATAGCTTCATATGATCTCTCCTGCCTGTTTAGCATTTTCTTTCTAGCTGGAACTCAGCACCTTAGCCCATGCATTCTCCTTAGCTGGTGTCGGTCACCTCCGCTTCTAGACAGTCAGTTCCCTAAAGGCAATTTCTACTTATGTTTCACCTTTTCTCCTTCACAACTTTGAGCATGATGCCTTGCAACTGTTAATAAGTACTAGTTAAGAAACCATCTTTAGTATTTGATAAAAAATAATAAAGTGCAATGTGAAATTTTTAATTTTTTTTTTTTACAAAGAATATTTGGAGCATACCGAGATTTTTAAAATCTCTGCTGTGATTGCCTGACAGCAGAATTAAGGTATTCCCACTATAAATTATAGGAAAATTTACTGAATTTATATTTCCTGATGCATTATTCTAAAATACATGCTTCAGTTGAATGTTCTGACATTTTGCGGGTGAGAAATGTGTATTTTCATCATGTTTTCCCACTTAACAGCACATGATAGCCATCACAAGGGAGATTTTTATCACATCACATCTCTCCTGCCATTAAAGTCCACACCTGGCCTCCTCCTCTCCAGTCTCCTCCTCCAATCCATTCCACCGCCAGATGGATCTTCTTAATATCCTACTTTCTCTACACTGTGATTCTACTCAAAAACCTTTAGTGACTCTCCATTGACCATAATATCAATCAGAACTCCTTGAGAGCCTGGCACCCAAGTCCAAATTTAACACAGTATACCTAATGACACTTTTTGCCTGCTTCTTTTCTACATGAAAACATTACTTCAGTCAAATTGACCCACTCCCTAGCTAACACATGTCCCTTGCATTTCTCTGCTTCTTTTTCCATCCATGGGATGGAATACACGTCCTTTTCTGTACATCTAAATCTTACACATTCTTCAAGGGCAACATCTAAGGCATGCTTTTCTTAACACCCTGGTCAGGAATATTGCCTCTATTCTCACCTTTCTCCCCATGGTGTCATGCTAAATTTACTTTATTCCACGTTATCCTTTTTACCTGAGGGGTGATTATGATGTATATTGAAATGTTTGCACTCTACTAAATGTCATCTTTCAAAGATTTCCCTCAGGGACTCTTCTAATAATGCTCACATTGTTTGAAATACTGCAGCAGCTCTTTCCTGGTAACAGCAGCCCCAGCTACACTAGAGAATTAGCCTCTTTATTTTATAGTCTCTTCTGGTTTTTATAAAAGAAAAAAAGTGGCCCAACCTGATCATCGATCCTCCTTCACAAAATCAGCTAGCTGCCAATGATTTTTTTTTTTTTTTTTTGTGGTTCGCGGGCCTCTCACTGTTGTGGCCTCTCCCGTTGCGGAGCACAGGCTCCGGACGCGCAGGCTCAGCGGCCATGGCTCACGGGCCCAGCCGCTCCGCGGCATGTGGGATCTTCCCGGACCGGGGCACGAACCCATGTCCCCTGCATCGGCAGGCGGACTCTCAACCACTGTGCCACCAGGGAAGCCCTGCCAATGATTTTTTATTGTCTCTTTAAAAAAAAAAAAAAAAGTGTGTTCTTTCAAAGGGAAAAAGTTGACCACCATTGAGGACATCCTAAAAAATGCACCATGGGTTCTAAAAGCATATACTCCTTGCCATGAATAAAAAAGAAAATCCTTCCCTTAGATTAATTGATAAAGTAAAACTAGGGTCAGGTCTATCTCCATTTACTTTAGTAACCAGAAGTTCCAGTCACCCTGCAGAATCCTTTAGAGTTCATTTGCATCACTTTTGGCAATGACTTAGGTGGTGGTTTTCCCATTAAAAAAACTTTTTTCCAACTGGCATGGCATGAAAAGGTGAAATATTTTGTTGCATTTCAGACTGTGCAATAATAAGAGAGCATATTCCACTGCCTGAAATTGCAGACAAGTGTGCTTGCAAATCCTTCCTCTGTGGCCAAAAGAGCAATGGAGATTTTTTTTTTTTACTATGGAAGAATTGACTATGAATTTCCTCAGTATTTCTGCCACTTCTAAAGGCTACACAAGTGTTCTGTGGTCAGCTGGGTTAAATATGTTAATGTTATACGTCTGTGTATATGTGGATGTAAGACCACTGTCAAGTACGTCTTCAGACAGAAAATTAGTGATAGTACATCTGCATTAAATAAAACCTAACTTCATTGCCTTTTTCAGAAGGTCTGTGGGAGGATAATATGCTTCTACCACCATTTCCATTTGGTTTCATTTGTGGAAACCGAGCGTCTTCCAGCTTTTAGATGATCTCTAACTTTACAGAAGCCAGAAGTACAGTAAGCTAAGAAGACTTTTAGCAAGAGCTCACTGAATTTTCCATGAAGTTTTACTGAATAAAATCTAGCAAAAATTCTTCTTTGGTTACTTCTGATTTTCCAAAGAAGGCATACTAATTTTACCCATCATTTCTTTTTTTTAAATCAATTTATTTAAGTAACCATAGAAAGAACTTTAATGAAAGATTTTATGATTCCTACATCTTATATTCCCAATATTATTGATATAAAGAAATTATAACAAAGGTTTAGAAAAAATAGTTTAAAAATCATTAAAGAAATGCAAATTTTTGCATTTGTTTTATTTTGATGTAGTTTTCTTCATAGCATGCTGTCACTCTTTACCCTCTTACCATACTTTGTTATTTCTTCATTACACTTACCTAATTTTATATTATACATTCTTTTGTTTTATCTGCTTATAGTTATCTGTCTCTCTTCTCACTAGGATATAAGCCCTATGAGGGCAGGGAGTTTTTCTTCCTCATCATGATATTTCTAGCACCAAGAGCAGTATATGTAGGTCCTCACTAAATATTTACTAAATGCATAGATGATTTATTTAATTTACAGTAAGTTCTAATTGACATAAATTTGTACGTCATATCAGAAACTGGGCTATAGTCTTGTAATAGGGGCTTATCTGGGTGTCTCTGAATTTATACAGCAAGATTTTTGTATATGCATCTCATGATTTTCATAAGATTCTCTCAATCGATCATAAACCCCCAAGGGACAGAGGGTTGTTGCTATAGGGGGAAAAAAATGAGGAGAAAGTATCAGCTATGCCAGGAAATATCTGGAACTGAGACAGTGGGGAGAACTAGACACAGGGGCTACAGGACGTAGGAAGGGGCACCCTTGCACCCCATTCTGAATTTTCTCCAGTGACATTTTTCTGGAGATTCAGGACCAGAACAGAAAACACCATCGTGATGGAGACACATAGAAGTGAATTATAAAATCATTATATATGCTCAGAGGAGTTCCCTTTATTTATCTGTCTCTGACACATGCATCTAACTGAAACGCTGACAGTAGCTGATACATCATGATCTGGAGCCCCAAATCCTCAACTTTTAGAATCTCAAAAATTAGTTTACATTAACTATTTATTTCATACCACACTATAATTCATTTAGTGTTTTCTGGGAATTTTGACCTTATGTCTTTAAAGGTTGAAATTTTGGGGGCCAATATGCTACTGGAGGAGATTTGGCAAACGTTAACAAGAAAACGAATTCATAAAGTATCAATTTGAAAACAAATCTGTAATCCTATATAAGCAATAAAAACTGGAAAAAGAAATCTGATTCAATGCCCAGAAAGCAAAGTACCATTCAAACGCTGCAGGTAGTAAAAGTTAGCTATTCTTTTTAAGCAAATTAAAGCATCACCTTAGTCCAAATCAAACCAGAAATTACACATTCTCAACGAGAATCCAAACTTACATATTAGTTCACAAGGCAAGATGATGTTAATCCAGTGCAATCACAAAAACAGTATGGCTTTCAGCACTAACTGTAAATTACCTCAGTGCACACTGAACCCTTGCTGCGGGAAGAGTAGGGCCTGATTTATTCAAGTGTTGTCTCATTTCCTTTGCCAATAGTTTCACTGGGTTTACTCCTTTTTGTTTATTTGTTTTTTCTTTTTCCCTTATGATGTCATTTCATTGGATATTTGGGCTGGTAACAGAAGCCCCTTAAGTCAGCTTTAAAGAACAAGGGCATCTTTTTTTTCACCTTTTGTTTACTTAATAAGTAGGACAGCCTTCATGCTTGGTTGATTAAGCACTTCAACAGTGTTATCAAGGACCCCAGGTATTTTGCACCTTTCCACAAGGAAATCATCAGTGTTAGCTTAGCAAGATATCCAGGGTAGTTACAAATGCTATATGCAAACATGACAATTTTAAGAGGAGATAAGAATACTCTGAAGAGAAACTTCTCCCAGATTACTGACAGAAGGCTTATCCTCATGTTTCACTGGCCCTGATTACGTCATATTTCTGATCTAATTACATGCTCCATCTTCTCCTGGTTATGATAGTTGTTTTCCCTTTCCTTATTGTCAGTTTTTGTTTCCTCAGGTTAGCTTTGATATCTTAGTGCTAATTAGTAAAATGAGAGCACTTAGCCTTGAAACTGCAGACCCTTAGACCTTTCTAATGTTTGTGAAGAAATACCAGAAAGGTTTAAAAAGAAAGATGTATCCTCTCTCACTGCAGTTATTATTTTGCATCATAATGTCCATGTTAAATTTAATTCTAATAAAGGAACTTTTTACAATAGATGAACTTCAGCAATGGTTATATATTATAAAAAGTAACCTTTAACCTCTAAAGTGTTTGTAATTCTGATTGGCTTATTTCATAACTTGTTGTCCAGGGAATGGTATTAAATTGACATCACCGTATTCTAAAATGTATAAAAGTTCATGAGTCTGTTAGGCCACAAGAGGTTAATTGACACTTTCTTCTTCTCCCAAATGCATGGAGGTAAAAAGAAATAAAAGGTACTAGTTTTTCGATATCTGATTTAAGAGAGAGAGAGAAAAACTATTTCCAAACAAACCAAAACTGAGTTTGTCAACAACAAAACCGAAATAAAGTAAATACTAAAGAGAATTCTTCAGGCAGAAGAAAAATCATCCTAGAAGGAATAAGGAAATGCAGAAGGAATGGAGACCAATGGAAAGATAAATAAAAATGAGGGCAAATATAAATAAATATTGACCATACAAAAAATAGCAATGAGGGAATTCCCTTGTAGTCCAGTGGTTAGGACTCCACGCTTTCACTGCCAAGGGCCAGGATTCCATCCCTGGTTGGGGAACTAAGATCCCACAAGCTGCGTGACACAGCCTAAAAAAATAATTAATTAATTAATTTAAAAAAAAAGTTCCTCCATATCTTTAAAAAAAATAGCAATGATATTTTATGATCCTTATTGCTGTTTCCATAACCAGTGAATTTTTACCTTACAATGCAATTTAGTAAACATTCCTTATTTTGCTTTGTGCATTCTACCTTAAAAAAAACAAAAGGGCTTCCCTGGTGACGCAGAGGTTGAGAGTCCGCTTGCCAATGCAGGGGACACGGGTTCGTGCCCCGGTCCGGGAATATCCCACATGCCGCGGAGCAGCTGGGCCCGTGCGCCATGGCCGCTGAGCCTGCGTGTCCGGAGCCTGTGCTCCGCAACGGGAGAGGCCACAACCGTGAGAGGCCTGCGTACCGCAAAAAAAAAAAAAAAAAAAAAAAAAAAATGTATGCAACAATAACAAGTGTGAGAATGAGTAAAAAGGATTTTAACATTGTAGTATTGCTTGGGAAGTAGGAAAAGCACCAATTTATATCAAACAGAGTAGTCCCATTGAAATATAATGCAAGCCACTTACATAATTTAAAATTTTCTAGTAGTCACATTAGAAAAAGTAAAATGAAATTGTTAACATCAATTTTGATGTATTTTATCTCACCAAAATTATGAAAATTTCAACATATCATCAATTTTTAAAATATTAATGAGATATTTTACATTCTTTTTTGTACTAAATCTTCAATATTCAGTATTGTATACTTACAGCAAATCTCAACTCAAACCGCACTATAAGTGCTCAGTAGCCACATGCAGTGGCTACTATGTTGGACAAAACAATATTAGACCTGAATGAGTCAAGGAACTCTCTTGCAATCTTTACAGGAATCACTAAAAGTACTAAAAGTAGAAGAATATATAGCCCTCAGGTGTGAACATGGAAAAAAGTGGAATATTAAGTAAAATTAGTAAACAGTACTGATGGTGCCCTGCGCAGATCCCCTCTAGCTGGCCAGCGTACCTGCACTCCAGCTGTTCTGAGTGTTTGCTGCTAATGGCTCACAGCTTCCCTTATCTGAAGAATTGTCCTTAACCAAAAGGGAACCAGCTTCCCCTGGAGGTTATGCTCCTGACCCCAAGAGGAAGTCAAAGGCAATGACTGACTGACACAGGGCAAAAAGGCCTGGCATCTTGGCAAAGATTGGACCAAAGGAACATAAAACAAGTGAGACAAATAAAACAACTATTAATAATATAGTGGATATAAACCCAAATGTATCAGCAACTAAATTAAAATATAAACGGTCTGAATATTCTAGTTAAAAGGTAAAGATTGTCAAATGATTAAAATATTTTTAAGAAAACCTAATTATATGCTTCTTATGAGAAAGAAACACATCTTATATATAAAAGGACTCAGAAAGATATACTGTACAAACACATACCAAGAGAAAACTGATTTTGCTATACTAACGTCACATAAGATCTACTTTAAGGCAAGAAACATTCCTAGAAATGAAAGAAATCTTTAGTAATAATAAAAGGGTCCATCCACTAGAAAGATATAAAAATTCTTTTTTATAGACCTACTAATACAGCTTCACGATACGTAAAGTAAAACTGACAGGTTTAAAATGAGGAATACACAAATCCACAATCAGAGAGGCAGAATTTCACACATCTTTTGGATAATTGAGAAAACAAACATCCAGAAAATTAGTAAGGCTATAGATAATCTGAACAGCACCATTAGCAAAGTAGAAACATTGTTTTGTTAAAATGCACCAAAAAATGACAGCATACACAGTTTTGGCTAGTATATATGGAACATTTACAAAAATAGACCAATATCTGTGGCCAAAAAGCCAAACTCAACAAATTTAAAAGGACTCCAACAATTTAAATGTATTATTTGATCTTAGTGGAATAAAGGTAGAAATCAATAACTAAAAGATAAAAAAAATCCTCAAACATCTAGAAATTAAGCAACATGCTTCTACATAATGAGTTGAAGATGAGATTATAATGTATAGTAAAATACTTGAACTGAATAATAACTGAAATATAATATTTTGAGACATGTAATTTAGCTATCACTGTGCTTAGAGGGAAATCTATAACTTAAATTCATATCTTAGGAAAGCAAAAAGCCTGAATATCAATTGTTTAGGTATTCATCTCAAGAAATAAGAAAAGATACCAAATTAAACTCAAGAAAGAGTAAAGAAGAAAAAATAAAGATAACAGTAAAATTAGTAGTAATAAAAATAATAAACAATAAAAGGACAAAGATAAATAAGAAACATACATGCAAGAGAAAAATCAATAAGTTGAAAAGTTGATTACTTGGAAAGACCTATGAATTGATATTGGTCTCCTAGTAAGACTAAACAATGAAAAGCAGAGAAGTCACAAATAACATATATCAAGAATGAAACAGGGAACATCACTATAGGTCTCAATAGATGTAAAAATTTTTTGATAAAATGTAAGACCACAGCAGGAAAAAATAACCCTCTATGCAAACTGGGAATAAAATATTTACTGAAAAATGCAAACCAATAAAAGAAGGGAATTACCTTAAACTGACAAAGAATATTTATTTTAAAAAAACTATCACAAAAATGATACTTAAGTGTGAAATATTGAAAACTTACCCCTAACTTTGGGAATGGATGAGCAAAGATTGCCCACTATCAGCATTTGTATTTGACATTGCACTTCAAATCCTATCCAGGATGGTAAGAATAGATTATTGATTGATTGATAGCATCAATAGTTGAATGGATGAATAAATGGTGAAATATTCATACAATGGAATACTATGCTGCAATGAAAAATAAACTGTTTCTACACAGAAGAGTATGAATCAATCTCATAAACAAGGTGATGGACTAAAGAAGCCAGGCACAGAAAGGTATATACTGTATGATTCCATTTATAGAAAGGTCAAAAATTTGTAAAAATAAGTTGGAGGTAATAGAAATAAGGATAATAGTTAATTTGGTGGCAATAATCACTAAGATGGAGAAAAGTGGGACTTCTGGGACACTTGATTAGCGCTCTATTTCTTGATCTGAGTATTGATTACATGGGTTTACACTTATAATTTGTGATTCTTCTCTCTCTCTCTCTCTCTTTCTGATATTTTCAATAAAAGATTTATTTAGAAACAAAAATGTATAATACCTATTAGGTGTCCTTGGGTCTTTCCTGAGACTCATGAAAATATCTGTTTGTTACAGAAGGCAGATTAAATTTTGTGAGACAATCTACTAAATTATTATTTGTTCTACTTACCTTTTAGAAATATATTTTAGAAAGAACATTTGATGTTTATTAAAATAAATAATGGCTATATTGTACAAATACAGTCACCATTTAATAACAACTGAAATGTAGAGAATAGAGAAACTGTAAACTTGGTCACAAATGACTTTAGATAACCTTTTAAGTTTTCATTATTACTTTTCACACTAGGAGTCTGGTCTTCAAAATGTGCTGGAAAGGATTTTTTCTAGTAGTGAGAAGGAAAGATGTAAAGTTTAGATCCATTACCTGGTGGAGGCAACAGAAATCTTTGGAGTGTGAATGAGGTGAGCTAAGTCGTTCGCCTAATGAGAACCCCAGCACTGTTTCAGTAATCTCATTATATCTTTTTTATTTTATGCAGCTCCCTCTATAGTGTGTGTGTGTGTACATATATACATATGTGTATATGTGATGTATAATATTATATAAATTATAGGTGTACAATAATTCACAATTTTTAAAGGTTATATACCAAAAAGCACAATGAACAACAGTCCTCCAGACACTGTTTAGTTGTGACAGTGGGCACTCTATTTCTCTAAAAGAAATAGTTTTTAAAACATCTTCTCTCTATTTTTCTATTTTGATGGAGATCATTGTAGGTTACAAGAAGTCTATGGAGGCTTGTGGGATGAGTAGAAAGTGTGAGAAGTGCTGACTTCTGTTGAAGAAGTTGGGGTCTTAAGATGAATGGGGTTTCTGACCTACCACATTACATCACTCCTGGCTGTATCAAATTTATATTTACTAAGCACCACAGAATTTTTGCGGCAGACTTCTTTTGCCCACAGCCTAACACAGAAACATATGAAAACGGAGTTAAATGTTTGCTTTAACCTCAAAGCATAATAGTCCATTTATACACACAGAAAAAAGATGGGTGAACATGCATATAAAAATATGAACTTTTTTTTACAAATCAGTTTCTACCCAAAACAAGAAAAATTATATAATAAAATAGTTTTTTCTGCTGTAATAAAAGACTTTTCCTCTCCTCTCTCTAGTCTTCTCTCTCTCCTCCAATTTCCCTCCCTCTTTCACTCTCTCTCTTTCTCCCTCCCTGTCTCTCACGCACACACACAACACACACAAAATCTGATTTTACAAAAAGCAGAACCGCAATTTAGATGCCATGGGAATACAGTAGACAAATGATATCATAAATTTAGAGAATGCTGTTGGAAAAATGTCTGGTATAAACAAATGGGGGAAGCTGCAATGTATCAAACTGGGCAATTCAGCTCTTTCTTCTCTAAAGCACAAAGGATATCAGAGTGGGAAAAGCAGTAAATCCTCCTTGGAAATTGAACCACAATGAAAATCATACATAAATGTTCACACAATAAGTTCCCTTTTAGACAAAAATTTTAGATAGAATTTAAACTGAATTTTAGAGATAATCTGTTTTTAATGTTAAAACCTCTGGAGTTTTTTTGTTGGATGATTGGTGGGTAGTTGAATAAGAGATATGATAAATAGCAGTCTCGAGTCACAGCAAACCTTGACAGGCTTACTCAATAATCAAATATTAAAATGATTTCGGCCCGCCCCTCCCACCGGCGCGCCGGCCCTCACGAGCCGGGGGGGGGGGGGGGGCGGGCCCAGCTCCCCTCCCCAGCCCAAGGGGTTGGCTGGCTGACCTAAGCAGGCGGGGAGGGGAGGGCTGTGCCGGCCGGCGGGCAGACGGCGGTGCCGAACCTCTGCGCGGATCCCCAGCTGCACGCGGAAGAGCACGCAGTCGGACCTGGCCTTTTTCAGGTTCCCGCGTGATCCAGCCAGATGCCAGAAGTGGAGAAGTGCAGGAGAGCAGACTTAGAAGATAAAATACCTGATCAACTAAATAAACATTATCGATTGTGTGCCATACACTTTGAGACTTCTTTGATCTGTGGAACTAGCCCTTAAAGGACAGTTCTTCTAGATAATGCAATACCAACAATATTTGATCTTACCAGCCATTTGAATAATCCACACAGGAGACACAGAAAACGAATAAAAGCATTGAGTGAAGATGAAATCAGGACACTGAAACAGAAAAAAAAAAAAACCTGATGAAACTTCTGAACAGGAACCAAAACATAAGGAAATAAACAACAGCAATGCTCAGAACCCCAGTGCAGAAGAAGGGGGTGAAGAGAAGGATGAAGACATTTTACCTTTAACCCTTGAAGAGAAGGAAAACAAAGAATACTTAAAATCTTTATTTGAAATTTTGATTCTTATGGGAAAACATGTCTTCATGTCTGGATGGACGTGAAGCTGATGAAATCCCAGAAGGTCTCTTTACTCCTGATAACTTTCAAGCACTGCTGGAGTGCCGGATCAATTCTGGTGAAGAGGTTCTGAGAAAGCGCTGTGAGACAACAGCAGCTAACACACTGTTCTGTTTGAAAACACAGCAGAAACGGATGCTAGAGATCAGGGAGGGCTGCATTCATGAAGAAACCCTCAGGGAAGTGAGAGGCTCTCACTTCTTTTCCATCATCACTGACGATGTGGTGGACATAGCAAGGGAAGAGCACCTGCCTGTGTTGGTGAGGTTTGTTAATGAAGCTCACAACCTGAGAGAGGAATTTGTGGGCTTCCTGCCTTATGCAGCTGATGCAGAAAATTTGGCTGTGAAATTTCACACTACGATAACTGAGAAGTGGGGATTAAACATGGAGTACTGTCGTGGCCAGGCTTACATTGTGTCCAGTGGATTTGCTTCCAAAGATAGTTGTTGCTTCTAGACTTTTAGAGAAATACCCCCAAGCTATCTACACACTGTGCTCTTCCTGTACCTTAAATATGTGGTTGGTAAAATCAGTGCCTGTTATGGGAGTATCTGTCACACTAGGAACAATTGGGGAAGTTTGTTCTTTCTTCCATCCATCACCACAATTGCTTTTAGAACTTGACAATGTAATTTCTGTCCTCTTTCAGAACAATGCAGAAAGGGACAGAGAACTGAAGGAAATTTGCCATTCTCAGTGGACAGGCAAGCATGATGCTTTTGAAATCTTAGTGGACCTCATACAAGCACTGGTTTTATGTTTAGATGGTATAAAGAGTGACACAAATGTTAAATGGAATAACTGTATAGCTGGCCGAGCATTTGTACTCTGTAGTGCAGTAACAGATTTTGATTTCATCATTACCATTGTTGTTCTTAAAAATGTTCTATCTTTCACAAGAGCCTTTGGGAAAAATCTTCAGGGGCAAACCTCTGATGTCTTCTTTGCAGCCAGTAGTTTGACTGTAGTGCTGCATTCACTAAATGAAGTGATGGAAAATATCGAAGTTTATCATGAGTTTTGGTTTGAGGAAGCCACAAATTTGGCAACTAAACTTGATATTCAGAAGAAACTCCCAGGGAAATTTCGCAGAGCTCAGCACAGTAACCTGGAATCTCAGCTAACCTCTGAGAGTTACTATAAAGAAACTCTAAGTGTTCCAACAGTGGAACACATTATTCAGAAACTGAAAGAAATATTCTCAGAACAGCACCTCAAAGCTCTTAAATGCTTATCTCTAGTATCCTCTGTCATGGGACAGCTCAGATTCAATACATCAGAGGAGCATCATGCTGACATGTACAGAAGTGGTTTACATAATCCTGACACGCTGTCTGCTGAGCTGCATTGTTGGAGAATCAAGTGGAAACACAAAGGGAAAGATATAGAACTTCCATCCACTATTTATGAAGCCCTTCATCTGCCAGACATCAAGTTTTTTCCTAATGTTTATGCATTGCTGAAGGTCCTATGCATTCTTCCTGTGATGAAGGTTGAGAATGAATGCTATGAAAATGGGTGAAAACGTTGCAAAGCATACCCGAGGAACACTTTGACAGACCAAAGTTCAAGTAACTTGGCTTTGCTTAACATAAATTTTGATATAAAACACGATTTGGATTTAGTGGTGGATACATACATCAAACTCTATACAAGTCAGAGCTTCCTACAGATAATTCAGAAACCATTGAAAATACCTAAGAGACTTTTAAGATAGGCTTTCTCTTACATTTGATATTTGAAAAAATCTGTAAGAAATTTGAAAATATCTTACAGAAAACTTGCAAGGTGTACATAGGCCACTTAGTCACTGAATATCTTGACCTATAGGCCTCCCATTGAGTATGTTAGTCATTGATAATCTGCCTGTTTAAATGGCCTGTTTGAAGTCCCATGCTTTGGAGACCTAACTGTTCTTCCAGACGATAGCATTGAAAGTACCATGTTACATTCTGTGTGATCTCTGCTAATGGCACTTTGGAATTGTATTAGTTAAGTCACTTTAGACATAAGTTATATCACGGTGGATCTAATTGTCAGGTATTGAGTTATCAGTTCTTTGAAGAAATAAATTTTGAGGAGGTATGGGAGGAAGGAATACATTTTATAAAACATTACAGTGAAGCTCATGACTGACCTTTGCATAGTAGAAGTTTTAAGTATGCTGTTAAAAATCTGTAAGGGACAGTTAAGAAAATTATCAGACTGTAATAGAAACATGTGAGCTCGCCAAACAAGGATTTCAGTGTAGATTTTGTCTTTATCAAATGAGGTTAAAGGAGCAAGTTATAGTCAAAGTTTGAATGGAAGAGCCTGCCATTGTTGTTCCACATGTGGTTGTTGCTGTTTACATTCCTTTACTGAGCCTACATCTTCATAAGCTTTTTAACAGGTATATGTTGAACACTTCTATCTTATGGTCAAGACAGGATCAGAGGCCATGGATACTGACAACTGATTTCTCTGTTTTCTTCTGTCTTTTTCCATGACTGTATCTACTGCCTCATCTTGATTTACAAGCAAAACCTAGAAAACCTGCAAATATAAGTGTTTTGTGGTTTATCTAGGAATAATACATAAAATATTGCTGTTATTTTTGGTGAAGAAAATCAATTTTTATAGCTTATTTCAACCTAAATAAAATGTGAATTTTGTTTAAATAAATAAAATGATTTCAATAAACATTTATACATTGTATACACATAACACATTACTTCTTCTTTAGTCAATTATCTTTTAGTATTATCAAAATAAGAAAAGTGAATTGTATATCTACTGTCATTTTTACCATTTCCAACACTTTTTTTTTCTTGTATAGATCCAAGTTTCTGTCTAATAACATTCCTTCTACCTAAAATACTCTTTTAACATTTCTTATAGTGAAAGTTTGCTGATAATGAATTCTTTTTTTTCCTTGTCCATAAATTCTTTATTTCTCTTTCATTTTTCAGTGATAGATTAACTGGGCCCTGATTTCTGAGGTGACCATTTTTTTCTCTTTCAGTGCTATAAAGATGCCCCTCTATCATCTTCAGACTTAGATAGCTTCTAATAAGAAGTCTGTTGTAACTCTCACCTTTGTTCCTCCATGTGTATCTTTTTTTCCACTGGGCTGCCTTCTAGATTTTATCTCGATCATTGGTATTGATGTGTCTAGGTGTTTTCTTCCTCCCTCCTACATACTTCCCTCCCTCCCTCATCTTCCCTCCTTTCTTCCTTCCTTTCTTTTTCGTATTTATCCTACTGGGTCTTCTATGAGCTTTCCAAATCTATGGTTTAAAATCTTTCATTGTTTGAGGGGAATGCTCTGCCATTATATTTTCAAATATATCTTCTCCCCATTCTCTTTTTTCATTTTGGAATTCCAATTGCTCATATATTAGACTATTTGACATTGTCCCACAGCTCTTGGATGTATTGGCTTTTTTCCCCTCTTTCTTTGTGTTTCGTTTGAATCATTTATTTTGAGTGATCTTTATCTTATGACTATATCTTTATTTCTGGCATTTCCATTTCATACTTTCTTACAGTTTCCATTTCTCTGCTAAAATTTTCCATGTGTTCTTGTATGTTATTCTTCTTTTACACTAGAACCTTTAACACATAACTCATAGTTTTATCTTTTTAATACCATGCCTATTAGCTCCAACATCTGGGTTCTGCAGATTGCATTGTCTCTTGGTAGAAAGTTGTTTTCTCTTGAATTTTTGTGAATCTCATCATTTATGGTTAAAAGCTGGATATCACATGTAGGACAGTAAAGACTGAGATGGATATAGGTATAGGTATAGGTATAGATATAAATATAGGTATAGACATATATATAGATAGAGATATAGATATATGCCTGGATTGGGCATGCCTCTTTTTCTACTATACATTTAATATGGAGAATTGTGTCAATCTAGTCAAAAGTTGAGTAGGGTTTGGGTTTTGCTAGCTCAATGTTTTTACCTTCTGCACACTATTGACTACAGATTCCTCTAGAATTACCTGTACTTAAGGTGGGGGTTGAGTTTCCAAAGAATATTTTTCAATGTTCCATTTTCAGTCTCAAGTTTAATCTTCTTCTGTGAATGTAACCTCAAAGGAGGTCTCTCTTTATCTTCTTGCCCTGCCCCCAGTGGTAGACTGCTGTTACTTGTTATTCAGTGCTAGCAAGCCTGGTGGTGGAGGGTGGGAATATTCTCTATTTCTTCCTTTATCTTCAGTCTTAGGCAAGACCTCTCTCTTGTGTCTCACAGAAAGAGATTTTTCAGTGATTCTGCCCCTTGGCCAGCTGTAGTTGACCTCTAATGGTCTGGGCCAAGGGAAATTCCTTTCCTTCCCTCAGGCGTTGAAGGGTTTTTTTTCTGTTCCCTTCCCTTCCCTTCCAATGGGTCTTCAGTTATGTCTGAGAAAGACAGTATTTGCTGCCAGTTCCCCAGAGGCTTAAAGTTTTTGTACCATAGAAAAGATAGAAAAAAGGATCCAGGGATCCCCCACTGCTGTTCCCCTACCTCAGTCCTGCATTGCCAGGGGCCTCTTTCTGGTCTACTGCCCTGCTCTCAGTCTATCTCATGAGAAACCAGAGAGGTCCATGGAAAAGAGTCTGGAAGTGGATACAAACTGCCTTTGTGTCTGTCATTTTCAGGTATTCTACATTAGGGCACAGAAAACTATGGTTTGTGGGCTAGTCATCTGTTTTTTTAAATAAAGTTTCAATGGAATGCAGCCACACCCAATCATTTGCCTAATGTCTATGGTTGCTTTTGCACTATAAACACAGAGTTCAGTAGTTGCAAGAGTTACCTTATGGCCCACAAAGCCTAAAATATTTACTATTTGACCTATTAAAATAAGGTTTCCAACCCCTGTTCTATACTCTTACACTAGCCCACAGTTAGCCTTTAGCAATTCACTAAAAATTTAGGTAATTTCTTCTTACCCACTTGTTTGGTAGTCCCATTTTCCTCCCTTGCTCTATCCCAGGTAAACTCACTTTCCCATGTTTTAACAGAGCCACCTATATTTTCTTAGTTTTCAGGTTGTTGGTTACCCTATGAAACTCAGTTCTCTGGTTGGTTGAAGAAAAGGTATAACTTTGTCAAAGTGCTGGCAATTTTATGAATTTTGGGGGGTTTTCTTACTGTTATATTGGAAGTGATGCTTTTTCCAGTTTTTAATATTATAGCAGAAGCCCCTCAATGAACTTTTAGTTTAGTATGATATGTAGTTTTTAATTCCAATCATCAGAAAGTTGGTAATCAATATGTAGTATAGATGCTACAGAAAGGACTTAAGGAGTATCTTTAGAATTTGAGGACAAGCTTAGAAACTGACACAATCTGAAAGTCATGTAAAAATGGAAAAGATTAGCTGCTGGAGAAGGTTTGTATAGCACTGTAAGCATGGTAACTGTAACCAAAGCACGGAATTCTTAAAATCCTACAGGATGTGTATTGCAGTTCCAAATCCTTGTTCTTGACCTTGTTGTATAGCTTCTCCATTCTCAAGAGAAATTTTAAAATATTTTGAACTAAATTAAAATGAAAACACAACTTATGAAATTTGTGGGATGCAGCAAAATCATTACATACAGGGAAATTTATAGCATTGAATGTACTTATTAGAAAAGAAGAAAGATGTAAAATCAAGAATCTAAGTTTCCACCTGAGAAAACTAGAAAGAGAAGAGTAAATTAAATCCAAAGTATGCAGAACAAAATAAATAATAAGAATTAGAAATCAATTAAGTTGGAAGTAGGAAATCAGTAGAAAAATCAACAAAACAAAAATCTGGTTCTTTAAGGTAAATAACATCAATACATCTCTAGGAAGGCTAACTAAGGAAAAAAGAGAGAACACAAATTATTAGCTTCAGAAATGAAAGAGGGCCATCACTTTGGACCCCATGAACATTAAAAAGATAATAAAAGAATAGTACCAACAACTCTATGACCACAGATTTGATAATCTAGATGAATTAAACCAAATCCTTGAAAGACATAATCTGCTAAAACTCATACAAAAAGAAATAAGCAATCAAAATAGGGCTATATATTTCAAAGAAATTAAAATACATATTGTTAATAATCTTCCAGTAGAGAAAGCATCAGTACCAGATGGGTTCACTGGTGAATTTTATCAAATATTTAAGGAACAAACTATAACAGTTCTCTAAAATCTCTTTTAGAGGATAGAAGCATAAGGAATACTTCCTAACTCATGCTACAAGCTAGCATTATCCAAATGACAAAACAGACAAAAAATTACAAGGAAAGAAAACTACAGACTAATAGCTCTCATGAACATAGTTGCAAAAATCATCAACAAATTTTAGGCAAATGAATTCAACAAGTATAAAAAAAATTATATACCACAATCAAGTAACACTTATTCCAGGTATGCAAAGTTGGTTCGTCATTCAAAAATCAAATAATGTAATCCATCACAATAACAGACTAAAAAATAAAAATAGTGTGATCATATCGATACAGAAAAACATCTGACAAAATCGACCACCCATTCATGATAAAAACTCTCAGTAAACTAGAATATAGAGGAATTTCCTCAACTTGATAAAACATGGCTACAAAAAAAACTACAGCTAATATTCCACTTAAAGGTGAGAAATGGAAAGCTTTCCCACTAAGATCAGGTACAAAACAAGGATGTGCCCTCTCACCACTGCTTTTCAACATGTTGCTGAAACTTCTATCCAAAGCAATGAGATAAGAAAAGGAAAATATACGTATACAGATTTGGAAGGAAGAAATAAAACTCTTCGTTCACAGATGACATGCTCGTCTATGGAGAAAATCCAAAAGAACTAACCAAAAAAAAAAAAAAATCTTGGAACTAATAAGCAATTTTAGCAAGGTTGCAGGATACAAGGTTAATACACATAAGTCAATTGCTTCCCTATATACTAACAATGAATGAGTGGAATTTAACATTGAATGTATGGTATCATTTACATTAGCACCCAAAATATTAAATACTTAGGTATAGGTCCAACAAAATATGTACTAAATCTATATGAGGAAAACTACAAAACTGATTAACAAAATCAAAGAACTAAATAAATGGAAAGATATTTCATGTTTATGGATAGGAAGACTCAATATTGTCAAGATGTTTTTCTTCCAATTTGATCTGTAGATTCAATGCAATCCCAATCAAACTCCCAGCAAGTTTGTAGGTATCAATAAACAGATTCTAAAGTTTATAGAAGAGGCAAAAGATCCAGGATAGCCTACACAATATTGAAGAGGAGCAAGGTTGGAGGACTAACATTACCCAACTGCAAGACTTACTATAAAGCTGCAAAAATAAAAAACAGTGTGATATTAATGAAAGAATAGACAAATAGATCAATATAAACCTAGAAATAGACCCACACAAATATAGTCAACTAATTTTTGATAAAGGAGCAAATGGTGCTGAACAACTAGACATCCACATGAAAAAAAAAAAAAAGAATCTAGACACAGATATTACACCCTTCACAAAAATTCACTCAAAATGAATCACAGACCAAAATGTAAAATGCAAAATTATAAAACTCCTAGGAGATAATGTAGAAGAAAACATAGATGACCTTGGGTATTGGTGTTGACTTTTTAAATATAACACCAAGCACAATCTATGAAAGAAACAATGGATAACATGGACTTATTAAAATTTCAAACTTCTGTTCTTTAAAGACAATGTCAGAGAATGAGAAGACAATCACAGATTTGGAGAAAATAGTTGCAAAAGACATAGCTGGTAAAGAACCATTATACAAAATATACAAAACTCTTAAAGCTCAGCAGTAAGAAAACAAACAACCTGATTAAATAATGGCCCAAAGAGCTTAAGAGACACATCACCAAAGGAGATACACAGATGACAAATAAGCATATGAAAAGATGTTCCACACCATAAGGGAAATGCAAATTAAAATAACAATGAGATATCACTACACACCTATTAGAGTGGCTTTTTTTGTTGTTGTTTGTTTGTTTTTTTCCACAACATAGACCAGCATTCATTGAATTGGCAATACATGTTCTGTGTAACTATTGGAAAATACTCTGGGTAACTGACAGGTCAAATTTTCTTGGCATTGTCAGGTATTGTGCTCTTGTGCAGCATTTCTTTTTTTCCCTCACTTTTTAAAAATAAACTTTTAAACCAAAGTACAGTACTTTTTATATACATATATATTTATATAGGAAAAATACAAATATATAACTAGGTGAGTGATCACAAAGTGAACATATCCATGTAACTAGCACCCAGGTCAAGAAATAAAATACTACCAACACCCCCAGAAGCCTTCCTTCTCCCCCATTACTACCTTTTTTTCCTACCAAAAGGTAATCACTATCCTAATTTCTAATAACATATTACTTTTGCCCATTAAAAATTTTTAAAAAATTTTTATTGGAGTATAGTTGCTTTACAATATTGTGTTAGTTTATACTGTACCGCAAAGTGAATCAGTTATATGTATACATATATGCCCTCTTTTTTGGATAACCTTCTCATTTAGGTCACCACAGAGCACTGGGTAGAGTTCCCTGTGCTATACAGTAAGTTCTCATTAGTTATCTATTTTATACATAGTATCAATAGTATATATATATGTCAATCCCAGTCTCCCAATTCATCCACTCACCCCTTCCCCCTTGGTATCCATACATTTGTTCTATACATCTCTCTATTTCTGTTTTGTAAATAAAATCATCTATACCAATTTTTTCAGATTCCACATATATACATTAATATATAATATTTGTTTTTCTCTTTCTGACTTACTTCACTCTATATGAAAGCCTCCAGGTCCATCCACGTCTCTACAAATGACCTAATTTCATTCCTTTTTATGGCTGAGTAATATTCCATTGTATATGTGTGCCACATCTTCTTTATCCATTCCTCTGTTGATGGACATTTAGGTTGCTTCCATGTCCTGACTATTGTAAATAGTGCTGCAGTGAACAGTGGGTTACATGTGTCTTTTTGAATTATGGTTTTCTCTGGGTATATGCAAAGTAGTGGGATTGCTGGGTCATATGGTAGTTCTATTTTTATGTTTTTAAGGAATCTCCATATTGTCCTCCACAGTGGCTGTATCCATTTACATTCTCACCAACAGTGGGTTGGTGCAAGAGGGTTCCCTTTTCTCCACACCCTCTCCAACATTTATTGTTTGTAGATTTTTTGATGATGGCCATTCTGACCAGTGTGAGGTGATACCTCATTGTAGTTTTGATTTGCATTTCTCCAATAATTAGTGATGTTGAGCAGCTTTTCATGTGCCTCTTGGCCATCTGTATATCTTCTTTGGAGAAATGTCTATTTAGATCTTCTGCCCATTCTTTGATTGGGTTTTTTGTTTTTTTGATACTGGGCTGCATGAGCTGTCTGTATATTTTGGAGATTAATCGTTTGTCAATTGCTTTGTTTGCAAATATTTTCTCCCATTCTGAGGGTTGTCTTTTCATCTTGTTTATGTTTCCCTTTGCTGTGCAAGAGCTTTTAAGTTTCATTAAGTCCCATTTGTTTATTTTTGTTTTTATTCTCATTACTCTAGGAGGTGGGTCAAAAAAGATCTTGCTGAAATTTATGTCAAAGAGTGTTCTGCTTATGTTTTTCTCTAAGAGTTTTATAGTGTCTGGCCTTACATTTAGGTCTTTAACCCATTATGAGTTTATTTTTGTGTATGGTGTTAGGGAGCGTTCTAATTTCATTCTCTTCCATGTAGCTGTCCAGTTTTCCCAGCATCACTTACTGAAGAGGCTATCTTTGCTCCATTGTATATTCTGGCCTCCTTTGTCATAGATTAGGTGACCATAGGTGTGTGGGTTTATCTCTGGGCTTTCTATCCTGTTCCATTTGTCTATATTTCTGTATTAGAGTGGCTTTGGACAACACCAATGCTGGCCAGGAAGTGGAGCAACAGGAACTCTTCTTCATTGCTGATGGGAACATAAAATGCTACAACTACTTTGAAAGACAATTTGGTGGTTTCTTTCAAAACTAAACATATTCTTACCATACCAAACAGTAATCTCACTCCATGATATTTACCCAAAGGAGTTAAAAACTTACTGTATTTCCACACAAAATCCTGCACACAGATGTTTATAATAGCTTTATTCAAAACTGCCAAAACTTGGAAGGAACCAAGATATCTTTCAATAGGTGCATGGATAAATAAACTGTTGTACATCCAGACAATGGACTACTAAAAAAAAAAAAAAAGAGCTATCAAGCCATGAAGAGACATAGAGGAAACTTAAATGCCTTTTACCAAGTGAAAGAAGTCAATCTGGAAAAGCAACATACTATATGAGTCCAACTATATGACATTCTTGAAAAGGCAGAACTATGGATTCAGTAAAAGAAGCAGTGGTTGGAGGAGGGGGGAGGAGAATGATGAATAGGTAGAGCACAGAAGATTTTTAGAGCAGTGAAAATATTCTGCATGATACTGTGATAGTGGATACACATCGTTATACATTTGTCCAGACCCATAGAATGTACAACACCAAGGGTGAACCATAAAGTAATCTATGGACTTTGGGTAGTAATGATGTGCCAGTGTAGGTCTATCAGTAGTAACAAATGTACCATTCTGGTGGGGGATGTTCATAATGGGGGAGTCTATGCATGTAAGGCAGCAAGGAGTATATGAGAAATCTCTATCTTCCCAATTTTTTTATGAACCTACAACTGCTGTAAAAAAAATTTCTTTTAAAGTCTTTTAAAAATCTTCCTAAATACCAAAAGAAATGCCAAAAAAACCCACCACCCCAACAATTCTACCTACTGCAAGTATGTGTGTCCATACGTATACTTCTATATACAGAAACATATGCACAGAATAAATATAGCATAAAATAACATGATTGAACTGGGGCAAAGATACTGGTAGTTTAATTAAATGTAAATAGGATATCACACCTATGGAAAATTTCAGATTGTCTACCAAAACAAAGTGCAATTCTAATCTGTGTTTATGGAAACATCCAAAAAAGGGAGATTCAGAAACATGATGATGCAGATGAGATGATGGCAAACAAAAATGTAAATAAACAAATAAAAGGAATCCCAATCTTGATTTCAAACAAGGCATAATTTAGCCCCCAACATATAAAATGAGACCAAGAAAAGTATGCTTTATAATGCTAAGGACCAAAATGCATAATGAAAAATGTTATTAATATCTATACATAAAATAGCACGGCAGCTACTTCGTAGAGCAGAAACAGGAGGAGATGAATAAAGAAGGAGACACAAACAAATAAACTAACATACCCCTCTTAAATCTAGTAAAATCAAGTGGGAAAAATTAGAAAGGTGGGAAAAATGAGAAAAGTTATCACAGTTCTAAATCACACAATAAAGCAGAACATATAGAAAAATCCATGTTAAACTGTGCCACAGTAAAAGAGAACATGCTGTTCACTCAGATGGACATGGAACCTTTTGTGAAAATTGCCTGTACCTAAGTCTACAACAAAGCCTAGTTTAAAGTTTTAAAAATAGATATAGTATCATGATCATTTGAAAGCATATTCACAAGTTCTTTCATATTCCTAAAATTCAGAGATGGAATCTATATGCCCTACCCTTGAAACAGGGCAGGCCTTTGTGATTGCATTTGAAATTGTTAGGCCTTTAGAAACAGCTTTTGTGTCTGGGTGATAAGGCATTATAATGTCCCGATAAAAGGGTGGGACAGATTGTTTTAGCACTCAGGATCACTTCTGCACCTTTTATGCTCTCCTCTGGTGTCACAGGGCTGGAAGCTTGGGAGCTACATCTCGCATGGTGCCTTCCCATCAGAGTTTAGTACAGCTAACAAATGAGAGGCAATGGTGACACCCAATAGGTGTATTCTTGCTACAGAAATGCTGTGGTAGACTAGTAGCCGTGGCTTGCTGAAGCTACCTCAGACTGCACACGCGTCTCTTACCCTTCAGGGTGAGGATTATGAGGTGGCTGTAGCTTCAGTATTAACTTCTGCACTTCTGTAATCTCTTCAGTAATCTCTTAAGTCCCACTATTGAATTCTTTTCTCCTTGAAATATTTAAAGTAGTTTTGTTTTTATGACCAAACCCCGACAAATACACCTGAGGGCAATCATGGGGTTTCCTTACCTGGCGTATCAAGCTCGAATAGCCCATTCTTCCTGAGCCAGAAAGAGCTAATTCAGTGTGTGGGAACCCAAGACTGCTGGGTTACACTTTTCTATTTTACACCAGCACTAAGTGGGGAAATAAATAAAATCCTGCTGTCCTAAACTCTCCCCTGTTTTGAGGTTCTGGGACTAAAGGGAGGTAAATATTCTCAATAAACTCTATAGTGATTGAATGTCAGGTTATTACAAACAGAAGCAAAGCTATGAGTTTACAGAGAGAGGAAAATTGTGCCTTGAGTCTCCCCTAGAGAGATATATCAAAATCATTATTCAAGCATTTTCGTGTCCCCTAGCCAAACACTGTCTAGGAGTGTCCCAGACTCCACTTAAAACCCTAACAAGAGGATTTTAGTATCAGTAATTTAATTCTGACAGAACTGAGGTCATTGTCTTGCTGTCATAATAAAGAATGGTAGTTTTCACAGTGTTTGGAATAAAAGAGGAAGAATGTATCCATGTGCTTCTAAGTTCTGTCCAAGAGAGAGCATGCCTGTGACAATTAGAACTGATTTTCTACATAAAAACATGCTTAGAGAGAAGGATGATTCACTGTAATGATAATATAAATTTAAGGGAGGAAAAGTACTTCCTTTACTCTATTTTTTCTGTGTACCTAAACAGCTTACAATTTGAATATCTAAGAGGACCGCCTACCAGAACAGAGGGTCCTACCTCTTCAGACAGATTAATCAATAGGTAACCTAAGGTGGAGGCCCAGAAGAAAACAGAGAGAGGTTTTATTTTAATATGTACCTGGGATTTCTTTTAATCATGTATGGTAAGACAAACAGACACAGAAATGACTGTTGTGAAGGATGAAGTTTTATACTCACAGATCCCTAGAAACAGGAGATGTGGCACACAATTCAGGGGGGCCACATGGGGAAGCACCAGGGTCAATCTGGGATCCAAGGACATGAGAGGAAAGCAGGTGCAGGAACCTTTGTTGTGGTTTTTGTGGGAAGGAATAGACAAAGCAGGGGAAGCCAGGATAAGCAGGTTTAAGATTGCCCTGCTTTGAATAATTTCAGCAGGCTCTGGGGTGTAGCGGCTGTCCCAAGTTGTCTGGTGCCTTACCCCGGGGTGATTAAGGCAGGGGAACATTGGCCTGGAGTCTAAGAGTCTAACCAAGGAGGGGTTGGGGTGGGGTGGGGTGGGGGGAGGCCTCTGGGTTGGTTGTTTGCATACAAAAGGTGTATTCCCAGGCAAGGTGTTTGCTAGCTCTAGGAACTAGGTAACCTGGGAGCGGTAATCTCTTCAAAGTCAGTGAGGTCCCAGATGCCAGAGCGTCAAGAATACAGAAAATAAGAAAATTAAGTTAATAAAGGTTTACAGTGAGATTCTTTTCTATTAGTCCCCAACTGTACACCCCAGCATGAGTTCCAAAATTTCTACATAGATCCGGCATAGACCAGGGGTGACAATCTAGGTAGAGACAGAGTAACTAGGATTCTCCATTCATATAGATAGTCAAATGGCTCAAACAAGGATTTATTAAAAGGCTGTAAAGCTACCTCACAGAAATGAGGCACAGAATAAGACCTTATTCATGGGACTAGGAGCTGGGATCTAGGAACTACTGAAGTTGCAGGAAGTTTCTCTTGCACTCTAGCTCCTTCTCTCTCTCTCTCTCTCTTTCTCCAGAACCACATATAATCCTGTATCCCATTTATTCCACTCATCTTCCCTTATCATTGGCTACTCTGCCCAATCTCTGCTTGATTAATTTAGGATTATGATCATGGCTGAAAATACCTGCCCTAGGCCCAATTCTATAGAACCATTTAGTTCATAGGCCCCACACCCATTTGATTATCGACTCTGTGACTCAGAAAATATGTTTGGTTACAGGCTAGCCAGCAGATTGGCATCCACTGGGATAGGTGTCAATCCCTAGTTCAGTCTGTCGTGGGGAAACGTGATGACATGTACCAACATGACCAGAGAGACTCATGTCTTCAGCAAGGGGTGAGTGTGGAGCACAGTGCCCAGAGAAGTGGAGAGGGGGGAATAGGCACCCTGTAACTGCCAACCACAATCGTATGTCCTACTGCCGTGAGAGTTTTTCAATCATCTCCATTTTCTAAGTGCGTTCATTTCTTTTTTTAAGTGAGTTAATTTTAGCAAGAAATTGCTAAAACTCTGACAGGACTTCTGGCTCTTTATTCAGGGAGAAAGGTGGTAGCAATGACTACTGCTCATTGAATATTTCCATCATTCTGCCTTCCAGGCACATGTTATAACAGCTCTTTCTGGCTCCCATTGGTTGGCTGAGGGCATGTAACCATTCTGGCCTAAAAGTACAGACTTTCTGGCTGAACATTAATTTCTTGCTGTGATATCCTCTGAGCTCTCTTTTGTCCCTTTTATGACAGCATGTTCCTGATGGTGGCTATTCTATCAGTCTGGGTGTTGAAGAAAGGACAACACATAATAGAAATGGGCTGTCGCAAGAGCAAGAATGAAATTCACTCCAACACTTTAAAATAGAGCGAACTGGGATTCCCTGGGGGGTCCAGTGGGTAGGACTCTGTGCTTCCACTGCAGGGGGCACAGGTAGTTAGCATAGCGCTGACTACCCAAGTGAATTTTACTGCTGTTGGCGATGACTCCACAGTACGTGGATGTATTCTAGCAGAAAAGCAGGTTGTTGCTGAGGACATGTATGTACCTGAGTAGGATTCGACTTGATGACTGCTGAGGTCTCTTTCAGGTTTAAAAGTGTACTTCATCTTACTTGGCGATGAAGCTCACAGAGAAAACTGCGCTCTCTCCCCAGAGTTCTTAGCTCTGACTTAGATACAGGATTTTCTGAAACCTATACAGGCAGACCTCCAATTAAGAAGGCCTGAGTTTTATGGTTTTGTTATTCTAGTTAACTGATGCCTAAAAGCTAAGCAGTGTGTTCTGGGACACAAGAGGCAGAGGCTTGAACCTTTGCAAGAAGCACCAGGGAGAAGGAATGGAGGGGAAGGTCATCCTTAAGGCTAAAGCTGTTTATTCTCCCTCCTAAAGGAACACAGGATGAAAGAGCAATTCCCTGGCATTAAGAAGCCTAGGGCTCTAGTCTGGACTTTGGTACTAACAAAGAGTTTAACCCTGGGCAAGTATCTTCTGCTCTGTTCTGCACCTCAGCCATGAAACGGGGCAGTTTGACCAGATGATCCTCAACGTCCCTTGAATAGTCCGAGTACGAGGACAGGACAGGGCTGAAAGGCATGTGTTCGGAGCAGAGGAAGGTCAAAGCTGCACATGTGGTTACATTTTCAATGATTTATTTGTTTACTTTAAATGAGAAATATCGTCATGTGCTTAAATATTTAAACAGTACAATGGATGGCATAATAAATAATAAAAACATTATTCCTCCTACTCTGCCTTCCCCATACGCTGGATTCCTTTCCAGAGGCCACTAGAGATATGCACACATTATGACACCTCCCCTTTTTTGAACTGCAAATGGTAGCAAGATATAGGCATTCATGTGCTCCTTGTTTAAACAAAGAGTGTCTTCGAATAAATTCCACATCAGTACACATGCATGTTCTTCATTCTCTTTAAAGGCCACATAGTATTCCATTACATAGATATAAACAAGTAATAAAACTATTCCCCTGGGCTTCCCTGGTGGCGCAGTGGTTGAGAGTCCACCTGCCGATGCAGGGGACACGGGTTCGTGCCCCGGTCCGGGAGGATCCCGCGTGCCGCGGAGCGGCTGGGCCCGTGAGCCATGGCCGCTGAGCCTGCGCGTCCGGAGCCTGTGCTCCTCGACGGGAGAGGCCACGACAGTGAAAGGCCCGCATAATGCAAAAACAAACAAGCAAACAAACAATTCCCCTATGAATAGATATTTGTATTTATTTAAGAAGTAATCTTCTGTAACTAAAATCAATGCTTTGTACTGATGAGCTTTGCGGAGGGAACAAAATACTTGGTTTTCTAGGGATACTTAGACTCTTCATAAAAGAAGTAAAAAGAAGATGCTTTTGTCTGAGAGAATAGACTAAGTTCTCATTTAGAAAACTATTTAATCTATGTGCCTCAGACAATTAGATCTTTCTTGCTTTACTTTAGCAATAAAATCCAACAATCTTTTGTTTTCTTTTTGTAAGATAAAATTTATCACAAGTCTTTAAGGGTCATAAGATGTTTCCAAAACTCTCTTTGGGAAGCTGCTTATTGTTCGGATTCCAGTCTGTCACTGGTGGGCTGTTGTCAGCAAAATTGTACTAACTTGTTTGACAGGAAACAAATAACAGACAGATTCTTCCAGAAATGTTAACCAGACTTTATAAAAGAATGTATAGCCTCAGGATATCTTGGCCTGAAAGACGTTGGCTCATTTTATATGGAAAACAGGGATTTCATCGTCTTCTTCCTTGGAACGACTACAACAAATAGTTTTGTTAATTCTAAACATTTGCCAACAAATAAACTAAGATTCAGAGCCTATCTAAATTTAAAGTGTGTTGGGCCAAAAAGCCAATGTGGTTAACAGCCCATGTGGGTCTTTTTTTTCTCTGATTACTTTGTTCATAACATCTTGTAGCTTAAACAAACAACATACCACAGAGGCTAAAATTCCAAGAGATGGTGTCAATACAAAGAAATACACAGCATAGCTTATTCCCTTTGCTCAGGAGACTGTGGGAGGGAACAGAAGGTGGGGCATTGCATTATTTGTTATAGATCTTTAACTTGACTAGTCCCAGACCTTACCAGCTTGTGTTTATAAGTGGGATCAAATTTACATAATGACTTACATTTCATTGGCTCTAGCCCTTCTTGAATAAGACATGTGTTTCATGTAACATGTCCACCCCCAGTAAGACACCTGCCCCCAACTCAGAAAGATTTCCTTGAATTCTCAGAGAATGCCTCGCATATATTCAGATGTGCCCTTCTCTAGCCTGTTATCATTGATTATACTGCCTGAGAAGAACTGGTCCCACTGCCACAAAATAAACAGACCCTTCAGGAATCCAAGAAGCTCTCAGATATCCTGAGCATGCCTCATTCACACAGTATTTACTGCAAAACTCTTACTCCGCTCTGGGTTAGACTTGGTCATCTGAGCATCACACCATCTCCTCATAAACACTGATTTGACAACCTTCACCTGGAGCTCTGTTTTCCATAACTCAGATGACCCGAAGACCAACCGGGGTATCCAATACAGACAGATACTAAGCTGTCTTCACCCCACCACCACCTTGCTCTATCTACTAATCACACATGAAATCTTTTCCTCCAGCCAAATGCCTTCTTGGTGACAACAGTTCATCAAACCTATTCAAAGTAGTCTGAATCCTAGTTTAGAATAGGCTGAGATCACCCCCACTCCACCTCTACCACACACACGTTTCTCTAACCTACCCCTCAAAATCTTTTCAACCATCATTTTATATATCAGATTACTTTATTTCACGCTTATAATTACCTTGATCCTATAAAACATTTTACCATGTTTCTGCAATAAATTAAGGAATTTTTCTGAATGTCCGAAGTTATCTATACAACCAAAATAATTATCTTCTAGAATCTCCAGGTTTTTAAAAGATTCATATGTCAATTATTCTCCCAATAGTTGTTTTCTAGCACACCAATCCATTTATAGTGTTTGTTCATGGTTTTCCAATAGTCATGTACTCCAGATGCTTATAGCATTTTTCTTCTAAACTCTCAGTGATCAAATCTTTTATTTGGTGGATTCTCAATGTATATGTGATGCCACAGTCTGAAGGAACATTGATGTGGGATTGTCAGTCATCATTGACTAAAAACATTCTGCCTTCAGATACATGTTTACAGTTTCACAGAGATTGGCAAATACTTTGATTAGTAGTTTTATTTTGTTTTTCCTTCTTTGCATCATTCTTCTAGTCTGCCTAGAAGGCTCCTTCTATCCTGTGACTGGGATTAGCCTGAAGAACCTAGAAGTTGAATTGTTTAAATGACTTGAATTATTCCCCTCAGTGCAATGGAATCTATTTTTTTCCATTGGGTTGGGTTCCTGTAACTGAAGCCTTAAGGCCTTTCTCTTACCTCATATCATTTAAATGAAGCTGGGCCAACACTGACTTCAGCATTACATTCCTAAAATTCAGGAGGCAAGAAACATGTGATCATATATAAAGACTGTACATGAAAAATAGAACCTGTCCACTGGAATTCTCCAAAACTCCTCCTAACATTAGACTCATTCTGTCTCAAGAATGACATGACATGGGTCATGGGTCAGGAGGACAGTCCACGAGAGATGACACATCTTCTGGGTTCTGCCAGAGCAGGCCAAACATTTTCACTGGCAAGCTCTAGGATTTCATGACCTGCCCAGGCCATCTTTTGCATCAAGTGGTAGGAAAAATATTTATTCATGTGGCCTATTTCCCAGGTAATGTGACAGCAATTATTAAACCCCAGTAGTATAGAAAGAGTATGTGGTTGGCAGCCTCTTGAGTGGTCATTACCTACATTTGTGGCCTTTCATTCTATTTTTTTTCCTGTCAAGGCTGGGTAATTCCTATAGAAGCCATCCTGAAGCAAGATTATAAAATCACTGAAGCCCCCCCCCCCCCACCACCTCTCTGTCGCTTACTCTCTCTTTGTCTTTGGTACCTTCTTTTAATCTATTAAAATTGAGTGAAAGGAAATCATGCAATATAGCTCATGGAAATCTCTAATTAAGGAAGGAATAAGGAAGGAAGGAAGGAAGGAAAAAGAAAGAAAGAAAAGAAAGAAAGAGCAAAAAGGAAGAAAGAAAGAGAGAGAGAGAGGGAGGAAGGAAGAAGGAAGGAAGGAAAAAAGGTGGAGAAAAAGAAGCTATACTCCAGCTGGTAAATAGGTCTCTAAAATGCAAATAATATACTGAAGAGGAATTAATTTTAAACTCGGGGGAAATGTTTAAACTTAGTAATAAAGAGATCAATTTTAGCAAGTAAAGATCTCAAACTAGGGAAGTGTCACTATTTTCACACAGGGAAACTAAGCAATCCATTCAACCTTCTTGGATTAGAATTCCTTCAAAAACAGGATAAATCTAGTCTTTAGATGAATTCTTTCCAGAGAGATCTGAGTCTGTCCAGAAAGAGATTAATGAAACACTTAAAGCCAGCTAGCTAATGCTGCTTTATCTTACATGTTAAGGAACCTGAGTCCCTCCCAAGAACTTAAGACCCTCTCTTCATCCTCCCTCTCCCCTCATCCCACCATTTTATTGGTCTCATTCATTTACACATTAAACAAATATGTGTTTTCTCCCCAAATCCTTGCTCTTCCCCTCTCTCTAAAAGCATTTCCAAGTGCCATTTGTGTAAGATGACCATAGAATTTATTGTCCAAACTGAGATATTTTAGCCAGGACAAATGGCAAACCATATGGGATCCTGGGGCATTAAGTGTAAACCATGACTAGTCCATGAAAATGCTAGATATTTTGAGAGACAGAGACCACATTCATATAACTTTTATTACAGTATATTGTCATAATTGTTTTATTTTATTATTAGTTATTGTTGTTAATCTCTTACTGTGCCTAATTTATAAATTAAACTTTATCACAGGTATGTATGTATGTATAAGGAAAAACATAGTATATACAGGGTTTGGTACTATCAGCAGTTTCAGGC
This sequence comes from Grampus griseus, assembly GCF_964374135.1. NCBI lineage: Eukaryota > Metazoa > Chordata > Mammalia > Artiodactyla > Delphinidae > Grampus > Grampus griseus. The sequence goes on from NC_138998.1 coordinate 16,539,275, forward strand.
ATTCACTGGGGATCTTGGAACATATCCCCTGTGGATAAAGAGAGACTACTGTAGTTTTAAAGTACCTGTGATAGTGATTTGTCATAACTGACAACATAATAGTGTTTTAATGTGATGTGGAAAATTCTTAGTTCAATTTTTTAATTATCAAGAGAAAACTTTACAGTTCATGCAACATGATACAGGCATGGTTTTATATAGAGATATAAACAGAGCAGCAAAATATATTAGGTAAAACAGAAGAAACATAATGAAAACAAAATTAAAATATCACATCTCTCTGTCATTGACTTTTTAGAAAACCCTGAAATAAGATAAAGTAAAATGGCCAAGAATAATTTCCAAAATAAAATAGTTAATGCAAATTTTATGTAAATATAAGACTATACACTAGAAAATGTAGCTTCCTTCCTCCCATCTTAATCCAATTTACCAAAGCTGATCCTACCTTTGTAGGAAAGCATCAGAGTCACAAAGACAGAAAAACAATGGACCCTCTGACCCATAGTGCAGTGTCCTCTGACAGAAATGCCACATGACCTTGCAGTGCCTCCTGCAGTGTTGTGAAGTGTAGATATGGAGATGGGGAAAGAGTTGGTTGGATTGATACAGGGCAAGAATCCACAGAGAAGTTGCATTATAGAAACAAGTTTCATCTCTCTCTAAATCAAACTTACTTCACCCATGATTTATCATTATTCCTTTCCCCACCCCCCAAAATAATCTTTGAAAAGAGCTCCAAGAGAATGTTAGAATTGTAAAAGAACAAGATAACAAAGAATATTGGAGAGGAGAATAATAGTGGGATGGAGATATCAAAATATTCCAAACAATTGAAAGAGATAAACAGTGCCCTTATTGCTAATTAACTTAGCAGAGTGGGAATTCTAAAATCTTTGTGCCTGCCGAGGAAGATGCTCATGAGTTGTGAGTCAGTTCTCACTTACAGCATCCCAGGAGAGAACAGGATTATGTTCCAAGGGACAGTGTGCAAAACAAAGAAAACAGGGGCCCTGGTCAAGTCTTAGTAAGGAGAAGTTCGACCCACAGATTTCCTATCTCAGGTAATATATTCTAAGGACTGCATGTCACACACTCCATGTGGTAGACATAGATATATGCTACCCAGATCCTCCTTCAAAGAAGCACTTTTAACCCCTACTATTGGGAGGACTTCGTGGACAGCTTCAAGCTCTCAGCAACTTAAGAGTTAGCCTCAGCTGCAGAGAGAGGCCTCAAACAAGGCAGCCTCTCCCAGAAAAGACCACATTCAATGATAAACATGAGGGTGTAAATTTCAGGTGAGTTGCAAGTGCATCAGAGGTACTCGCCCCAAGATACCATGCAGGGATGAGGAACCATATTGAAACTGCACATATACCCTAAAGCATGACTAGTACATGATTCTATGTCATGAATTTAAAAATTATGGATTCTAGTACTACAGGCTACAAATAGGAGTGTCTCTCTTTCCATCACACCCAGTGATCCACTTGGATAATGTGTGTGCTTGTTCCCTACAACGCTGGGCTTTGTGGGTTTGGAGCCTGTGATTCCTACAGAAGAGTGTGCACACAAGAGGACACAGCAAAAGTCCCAATAAACTTCAAGTTCAGCTCCATTTGGTCACTTGACATGACAAGAGAGCAACAAGAAAAGAGAGAAGCCACCAAACTGGCAGGAACAACTCCATCTGATGAGATAAACATGCTTTTGCATAGTAGAGACAGGAAATTTTGTGGCTGATCTCCATGAGATCTAGTGGCATACCTCCTCTTGCCTAATTTGGATAATAAGGGGACAGATCAAACCACACAGCTATGAGAAAGACATTGTGACTGAGCTCAGACACCCCAGGGGTAGGTAAACCACTTGGACCAGCCCAGGTGCTCACCAGAGTTGAGGCAAATCTAGAATGGTTGGTGGAGGAGAATGATTAACCTTGGTTACATCCTTGAGACCAACCTGCTCCAGGAATGGACTATGCTTTCCCAAGGAAGGAGTGTAATCAGCCAGCAGACCTCAGCTGAGTCCCATTATGAGGCTAGCCCTTGGATATGGGATGGCCAAGCTCAGTAACTCTTGTACAAGCAGCCCATATTAAATAACTGACTAACAGAGTCATGAAGTACCATGCCATTTACCTTGTCGGTAAACAACTTCTTTAACATTTCATCCAAAAGAGTTCCCATAATTATTGTTTATCTTACAAGTCTTTATTTCCCCTTCACTTTTGAAGGATAATTTCACAAGGACAGAATTCTAGGTTCGTGTACTTTTTTTCTCAACACTTTCAATATTTCATTCCACTCTCTTCTTGTTTGTGTGGCTTCTGAAGAGAAGTCTGATGTAATTCTTACCTCTCTTCTTGTTTGTGTGGCTTCTGAAGAGAAGTCTGATGTAATTCTTACCTTTGCTCCACTATAGAGAAGGTGGGTTTTTTTCCCTCTAGTTTCTTTCAGGATTTTTTTCTTTATTTGATTTCTTGTATTTTGAGAATTACATACCTAGCTGTTGTTTTTCTGTGGAATTTATCCTGCTCGATGTTCTTTGAACTTCCTGCATCAGTGGTTTAGTGTCTGACATTAATTTAGGGAAATTCTGCTATTATTTTTTCAAATATTTCTTCTGTACCTTTCTCTCTTTCCTCTCCTTCTAGTATTCCCATTACATTTATGTTACACTTTTTTGAAGTTGTCCTGTAGGCCTTGGATATTCTGTTTGGGTGTTTTTTTTTTCTTTTTTTTTCAATCTTTGTTCTGTTTGCTTTTCAGTTTTGGTGGTTTCTATTGAGATATCTTCAAACTCAGAAATTCTTTCCTCAGCCATGTCCAGTCTACTAATAAGCCCATCAAAGGAATTCTTTATTTCTGTTACAGTATTTTTTTTTATCTCCAGCCTTTGTTTTTTTTCTTAGAATTTTCTTCTCTTTGTTTACATTGCCCTCATCTGTCCTTGAATACTATCTACTTTATCCATTAGAACTCTTAGCATAGTAATCATAGTTGTTTTAAATTTCTGGTCTGATAATTCCAACATCCCTGCTGTATTTAACTATGATTATGATGCTTACTCTTTGTCTTTAAGTTGTGTTTTTCACCTTTTGGTATGTCTTGTAATTTTATCTTGGTAGCTAGGCATAATGTGCTGGATAAAAGAAACTGCTGTAAGTAGGCCTTTAGTAATGTGGTGATAAGGTGAAGGAGAGCCTTCTGTAGACCTGTAATTATGTCTCAGTCTTTTAAGGAACCTGTACCTCTGGACTGTGAACTTCACATTTGTTTATCAGTTTCTCCTGAGCTCTTAGGTGGGACAGGATGGCTATCGTAGGCTGGGGTTTGGTATTTCCTTTCCTGTGCATGGAAGGCTAGAGCCAGCTGGAGTTGCATATTTCCCTTCCCCTAGGTCAATTAGGCTCTGATAAAACCCCAGCAGATTAGGCTCTGGTTAATTAGTTTCTCTTGGGGACAGACCTTGTTAAGAAACACAGAATTCTCCAGTGTATTTTAAAATGGTTTCTTTTTCCCTCCCTCTGTCAGAAGCAAAGGGGGATTTTTTTCCAGTATTATGAGAACCTGCTTGAGCTCATGGAGGAAAACTCACAAAAGTGTGAGTGGCTCCTGATGACTGAGTTCCCTTGGAATTTTTCTCTCTCAGTTTTTTCCACAATGAGCCTCAATTTGTCAATTACAGAATTACAGTTCAGGTTTTTTTTGTTTTTTTTTTTTTACTCCAACACCATTTCCAAAGACATTTCAGCTCATGAGTTTCTGCTCCAGGAAATTGTAATTCTCTATATTTTCCTGTCAGTCCCTCCAGTTTGGGAGGCAGTGGTTTGCCCTATGACCTCACTTCTTTCTCATATCTAAGAGTTGTTGATTTTTCAGGTTGCTTAGGTTTTAACTTGTCATTAGGATGGAGTGGCAACTTCCAAGCTTCTTATATACAGGACTGGGCACTGCCTCAGTTCAGTTTTTTTTTTTTTTTTTGCGGTACGCGGGCCTCTCACTGTTGTGTCCTCTCCCGTTGCGGAGCACAGGCTCTGGATGCGCAGGCTCAGCGGCCATGGCTCACGGGCCCAGCCGCTCCGCGGCATGTGGGATCTTCCCAGACCGGGGCACGAACCCATGTCCCCTGCATCGGCAGGCAGACTCTCAACCACTGCACCACCAGGGAAGCCCCAGTTTTTAACTTAAGTAATGCTTTAAGAATTTTTTGACAATTTTAACAGCTACTGCCTCAGCAGCATAAGGTTTACCTAATTTAAAATTAATAACAGTTTTATAATAAAAACTCAAGAAAGGTTGTCTTCTTTAGCATTAATTTTGTTAGAATTTAAATTATATGAGTTTTGATTATAAAAACATTCAGTGAACTTGCTGAAATAAAGACAAGTAAATTTCATGGAATAAATAGCACTTAATTTTTATATTTGTCTTTATTTTATCATTAGTAAAATTTCTGAATCTTCAACAGAACACTCAAACATGTAACCATAACAGTTATGGTCATCTTTTTTTAATTTAATTTTTTGTTTTTTTTAAATTGAACTATAGTTGATTTATAATGTTGAGTTAGTTTCAGGTGTACAGCAAAGTGATTCAGTCATATATTTTATACATATACTTTTTTTTCAGATTCTTTTCCCTTATAGGCTATTACAAAACATTTAATATAGTTCCCTGTGCTATACAGTAGGTATGTCAATCCCAAACTCCTAATCTATCCTCCCTCTCCCTTCTGGTAACCATAAGTTTGTCCTCTATGTCTGTGGGTCTATCTCTGTCCTGTATACAAGTTCATCTGCATCATTTTTCTTTTTTTTTAGATTCCACATGTAAGTGATGTCATATAATGTTTGTTTTTCTCTGTCTGGCTTACTATACTCTGTATGATAATCTCTAGGTCCATCCTTGTTGCTGCAAATGGCATTATTTCATTCCTTTTGATGGCTGAGTAATATTCCATTGTATAAGTATACCACATCTTCTTTTTTTTTTTTAATATTGCTATTAAGATATATTTATTGTTGAGCTTTTTTTATATATATATATATTTTTAACATCTTTATTGGGGTATAATTGCTTTACAATGGTGTGTTAGTTTCTGCTTTATAACAAAGTGAATCAGTCATACATAAACATATGTTCCCATATGTCTTCCCTCTTGCGTCTCCCTCCCTCCCACCCTCCCTATCCCACCCCTCCAGGCTGTCACAAAGCACCGAGCCAATATCCCTGTGCCATGCGGCTGCTTCCCACTAGCTATCTACCTTACTACGTTTGTTAGTGTGTATATGCCCATGACTCTCTCTCGCCCTGTCACAGCTCACCCTTCCCCCTCCCCATAACCTCAAGTCCGTTCTCTAGGAGGTCTGCATCTTTATTCCTGCTTTACCCCTAGGTTCTTCATGACATTTTTTCCCTTAAATTCCATATATATGTGTTAGCATACGGTATTTGTCTTTTTCTTTCTGACTTACTTCACTCTGTATGAGACTCTAGGTCTATCCACCTCATTACAAATAGCTCAATTTCGTTTCCTTTTATGGCTGAGTAATATTCCATTGTATATATGTGCCACATCTTCTTTATCCATTCATCCAATGATGGGCACTTAGGTTGTTTCCATCTCCGGGCTATTGTAAATAGAGCTGCAATGAACATTTTGGTACATGACTCTTTTTGAATTTTGGTTTTCTCAGGGTATATGCCCAGTAGTGGGATTGCTGGGTCATATGGTAGTTCTATTTGTAGTTTTTTAAGGAACCTCCATACTGTTCTCCATAGTGGCTGAACCAATTCACATTCCCACCAGCAGTGCAAGAGTGTTCCCTTTTCTCCACACCCTCTCCAGCATTTATTGTTTCTAGATTTTTTGATGATGGCCATTCTGACTGGTGTGAGATGATATCTCATTGTAGTTTTGATTTGCATTTCTCTAATGATTAATGATGTTGAGCATTCTTTCATGTGTTTGTTGGCAGTCTGTATATCTTCTTTGGAGAAATGTCTATTTAGGTCTTCTGCCCATTTTTGGATTGGGTTGTTTGTTTTTTTGTTATTGAGCTGCATGAGCTGCTTGTAAATTTTGGAGATTAATCCTTTGTCGGTTGCTTCATTTGCAAATATTTTCTCCCATTCTGAGGGTTGTCTTTTGGTCTTGTTTATGGTTTCCTTTGCTGTGCAAAAGCTTTGAAGTTTCATTAGGTCCCATTTGTTTATTTTTGTTTTTATTTCCATTACTCTAGGAGGTGGGTCAGAAAGGATCTTGCTGTGATTTATGTCATAGAGTGTTCTGCCTATGTTTTCCTCTAAGAGTTTGATAGTTTCTGGCCTTACATTTAGGTCTTTAATCCATTTTGAGCTTATTTTTGTGTATGGTGTTAGGGAGTGATCTAATCTCATACTTTTACATGTACCTGTCCAGTTTTCCCAGCACCACTTATTGAAGAGGCTGTCCTTTCTCCACTGTACATGCCTGCATACTTTATCAAAGATAAGGTGTCCATATGTGCATGGGTTTATCTCTGGGCTTTCTATCCTGTTCCATTGATCTATCTTTCTGTTTTTGTGCCAGTACCATACCGTCTTGATAACTGTAGCTTTGTAGTATAGCCTGAAGTCAGGGAGCCTGATTCCTCCAGTTCCTTCTTTCGTTCTCAAGATTGTTTTGGCTATTCGGGGTCTTTTGTGTTTCCATACAAATTGCAAAATTTTTTGTTCTAGTTCTGTGAAAAATGCCAGTGGTAGTTTGATAGGGATTGCATTGAATCTGTAGATTGCTTTGGGTAGTAGAGTCATTTTCACAATGTTGATTCTTCCAATCCAAGAACATGGTATATCTCTCCATCTATTTGTATCATCTTTAATTTCTTTCATCAGTGTCTTATAATTTTCTGCATACAGGTCTTTTGTCTCCTTAGGTAGGTTTATTGCTAGATATTTTATTCTTTTTGTTGCAATGGTAAATGGGAGTGTTTTCTTGATTTCACTTTCAGATTTTTCATCATTAGTGTATAGGAATGCCAGAGATTTCTGTGCATTAATTTTGTATCCTGCCACTTTACCAAATTCGTTGATTAGCTCTAGTAGTTTTCTGGTAGCATCTTTAGGGTTCTCTATGTATAGGATCATGTCATCTGCAAACAGTGACAGCTTTACTTCTTCTTTTCCGATTTGGATTCCTTTTATTTCCTTTTCTTCTCTGATTGCTGTGGCTAAAACTTCCAAAACTATGTTGAATAAGAGTGGTGAGAGTGGGCAACCTTGTCTTGTTCCTGATCTTAGTGGAAATGCTTTCAGTTTTTCACCATTGAGGATGATGTTTGCTGTGGGCTTGTCATATATGGCCTTTATTATGTTGAGGAAAGTTCCCTCTATGCCTACTTTCTGCAGGGTTTTTATCATAAATGGGTGTTGAATTTTGTCAAAAGCTTTCTCTGCATCTATTGAGATGATCATATGGTTTTTCTCCTTCAATTTGTTAATATGGTTTATCACATTGATAGATTTGCGTATATTGAAGAATCCTTGCATTCCTGGAATAAACCCCACTTGATCATGGTGTATGATCCTTTTAATGTGCTGTTGGATTCTGTCTGCTAGTATTTTGTTGAGGATTTTTGCATCTATGTTCATCAGTGATATTGGCCTGTAGTTTTCTTTCTTTGTGACATCTTTGTCTGGTTTTGGTATCAAGGTGATGGTGGCCTCGTAGAAGGAGTTTGGAAGTGTTCCTCCCTCTGCTATATTTTGGAAGAGTTTGAGAAGGATAGGTATTAGCTCTTCTCTAAATGTTTGATAGAATTCGCCTGTGAAGCCATCTAGTCCTGGGCTTTTCTTTGTTGGAAGATTTTTAATCACAGTTTCAATTTCAGTGCTTGTGATTGGTCTGTTCATGTTTTCTATTTCTTCCTGATTCAGTCTTGGCAGGTTGTGCATTTCTAAGAATTTGTCCATTTCTTCCAGGTTGTCCATTTTATTGGCATAGAGTTGCTTGTAGTAATCTCTCATGATCTCTTTTATTTCTGCAGTGTCAGTTGTTACCTCTCCTTTTTCATTTCTAATTCTATTGATTTGAGTCTTCTCCCTTTTTTTCTTGATGAGTCTGGCTAGTGGCTTATCTATTTTGTTTATCTTCTCAAAGAACCAGCTTTTAGTTTTATTGATCTTTGCTATTGTTTCCTTCATTTCTTTTTCATTTATTTCTGATCTGATTTTTATGATTTCTTTCCTTCTGCTAGCTTTGGGTTTTTTTTGTTCTTCTTTCTCTAATTGCTTGAGGTGCAAGGTTAGGTTGTTTATTCGAGATGTTTCCTGCTTCTTAAGGTGGGCTTGTATTGCTATAAACTTCCCCCTTAGAACTGCTTTTGCTGCATCCCACAGGTTTTGGGTCGTTGTGTCTCCATTGTCATTTGTTTCTAGGTATTTTTTGATTTCCTCTTTGATTTCTTCAGTGATCACTTCATTATTAAGTAGTGTATTGTTTAGCCTCCATGTGTTTGTATTTTATACAGATCTTTTCCTGTAATTGATATCTAGTTTCATGGCGTTGTGGTCAGAAAAGATACTTGATACAATTTCAATTTTCTTAAATTTACCAAGGCTTGATTTGTGACCTAAGATATGATCTATCCTGGAGAATGTTCCATGAGCACTTGAGAAAAATGTGTATTCTGTTGTTTTTGGATGGAGTGTCCTATAAATATCAATTAAGTCCATCTTGTTTAATGTATCATTTAAAGCTTGTGTTTCCTTATTTATTTTCATTTTGGATGATCTGTCCATGGGTGAAAGTGGGGTGTTTAAGTCCCCTACTATGAATGTGTTACTGTCGATTTCCCCTTTTATGGCTGTTAGTATTTGCCTTATGTATTGAGGTGCTCCTATGTTGGGTGCATAAATATTTACAATTGTTATATCTTCTTCTTGGATCGATCCCTTGATCATTATGTAGTGTCCTTCTTTGTCTCTTTTAATAGTCCTAATTTTAAAGTCTATTTTGTCTGATATGAGAATTGCTACTCCAGCTTTCTTTTGGTTTCCATTTGCATGGAATATCTTTTTCCATCCCCTTACTTTCAGTCTGTATGTGTCTCTAGGTCTGAAGTGGGTCTCTTGTAGACAGCATATATAAGGGTCTTGTTTTTGTATCCATTCAGCTAATCTGTGTCTTTTGGTGGGAGCATTTAGTCCATTTACATTTAAGGTAATTATCGAGATGTATGTTCCTATTCCCATTTTCAAAATTGTTTTGGGTTCATTATTATAGGTCTTTTCCTTCTCTTGTGTTTCTTGCCTAGAGAAGATCCTTTAGCATTTGTTGTAAAGCTGGTTTGGTGGTGCTGAACTCTCTCAGCTTTTGCTTGTCTGTAAAGGTTTTAATTTCTCCATCAAATCTGAATGAGATCCTTGCTGGGTAGAGTAGTCTTGGCTGCAGGTTTTTCTCCTTCATCACTTTCAGTATGTCCTGCCACTCCCTTCTGGCTTGTAGGGTTTCTGCTGAGAGATCAGCTGTTAACCTTATGGGGATTCCCTTATGTGTTATTTGTTGTTTTTCCCTTGCTGCTTTTAATATGCTTTCTTTGTATTTAATTTTTGACAGTTTGATTAATATGTGTCTTGGCGTATTTCTCCTTGTATTTATCCTGTATGGGTCTCTCTGTGCTTCCTGGACTTGATTAACTATTTCCTTTCCCATATTAGGGAAGTTTTCAACTGTAATCTCTTCAAATATTTTCTCAGTCCCTTTCTTTTTCTCTTCTTCTTCTGGAACCCCTATAATTCGAATGTTGGTGCGTTTAATGTTGTCCCAGAGGTCTCTGAGACTGTCCTCAGTTCTTTTCATTCTTTTTTCTTTATTCTGCTCTGCAGTAGTTATTTCCACTATTTTATCTTCCAGGTCACTTATCCGTTCTTCTGCCTCAGTTATTCTGCTATTGATCCCATCTAGAGTACTTTTAATTTCATTTATTGTGTTGTTCATTGTTGCTTGTTTCATCTTTAGTTCTTCTAGGTCCTTGTTAACTGATTCTTGCATTTTGTCCATTCTATTGTCCATTCTATCTCCAAGATTTCGGATCAACCTTACTATCATTATTCTGAATTCTTTTTCAGGTAGACTGCCTATTTCCTCTTCATTTGTTAGGTCTGGTGCATTTTTATCTTGCTCCTTTATCTGCTGTGTGTTTTTCTGTCTTCTCATTTTGCTTATCTTACTGTGTTTGGGGTCTCCTTTTTGCAGGCTGCAGGTTCGTAGTTCCTCCTGTTTTTGATGTCTGTCTCCAGTGGCTAAGGTTAGTTCAGTGGGTTGTGTAGGCTTCCTGGTGGAGGGGACTAGTGCCTGTGTTCTGGTGGATGAGGCTGGATCTTGTCTCTCTAGTGGGCAGGTTCACGTCTGGTGTGTTTTGGGGTGTCTGTGGCCTTATTATGATTTTAGGCAGCCTCTCTGCTAATGGGTGGGGTTGTTTTCCTGTTTTGCTAGTTGTTTGGCATAGGTTTCCAGCACTGTGGCTTGCTGGTCGTTGAGTGAAGCTGGGTGCTGGTGTTAAGATGGAGGTCTCTGGGAGATTTTCGCCGTTTGATATTATGTGGAGCTGGGAGGTCTCTTGTTGACCAGTGTCCTGAAGTTGGCTCTCCTACCTCAGAGGCAGAGCCCTTCCTCCTGGCTGGAGCACCAAGAGCTTTTCATCCACACGGCTCAGGATAAAAGGGAGAAAAAGTAGAGGGAATTAGTAGAAGTATGAGGAACCAAGGAAGGAAAGGAGGGTAGGAAGGAAGGAAGAAAGAAAGAAAGAAGCAAAGAAGGAAAGAAGGCAAGAAGGAAAGAAATGAGGGAGGGAGAGAGGGAAAGAAGGAAAAAAGACAGAAAGAAAGAAGATACAGTAAAAATAAAATAAAGTATAATAAAGTTATTGAATTAAAAAATTCTTATTTAAAAAAAAAAAAGGGACGGATAGAACCTTAGGACAAATGTTGGAAGCAAAGCTATACAGACAAAATCTTACACAGAAGCATACACATACACCCTCACTAAAAGAGGTAAATGGGGAAAAATCATAAATCTTGCTGTCAGAGACCACCTCCTCAATTTGGGATGATTCGTTGTCTAAAGGAGGGAAGGAAGGAAGGAAAGAAAGAAAGAAAGAACGAAGGTAAAGTATAATAACGTTATTAAAATTAATTATTAAGAAAAAAAATTTAAAAAAAAAACATGGACGGATAGAACCCTAGGACAAATGGTGGAAGCAAGACTGTACAGAGAAGGTCTCACACAGAAGCATACACATACACATTCACAAAAAGAGGAAAAGGGAAAAAATCATAGATCTTGCTCCTAAAGTCCACTTCCTTAATTTGGGATGATTGGTTGTCTATTCAGGTATTCCACAGATGCAGGGTATAGCAAGTTGATTGTGGAGCTTTAATCCGCTGCTTCTGAGGCTGCTGGGAGAGATTTCCCTTTCTCTTCTTTGTTCTCACAGCTCCCGGGGCTCAGCTTTGGATTCGGCCCCGCCTCTGCGTGTAGGTCGCTGGAGGGCCTCTGTTTTTTGCTCAGACAGGATGGGGTTAAAAGAGCCGCTGATTCGGGGGCTCTGGCGCACTCAGGCCGGCGGGGAGGGAGGGTCACGGAGTGCGGGGCGGGCCTGCGGTGGCAAAGGCCGCCTGAGGCGCGCTGTGCGTTCTCCCGGGGAAGTTGTCCCTGGATCCCGGGAACCTGGCAGTGGCGGGCTGCACAGGCTCCACGGAAGAGGGGTGTGGAGAGTGACCTGTGCTCGCACACAGGCCCCTTGGTGGCGGCAGCAGCAGCCTTAACGTCTCCCGCCCGCCTCTGGGGTCCGCGCTTTTAGCCGCGGCTCGCGCCCGTCTCTGGAGTTCCTTTAAGCAGCGTTCTTAAACCCCTCTCCTCACGCCCCAGGAAACAAAGAGGGAAGGAAAAGTCTCCTGCCTCTTCGGCAGGTGCAGACTTTTCCCCGGACTCCCTCCCGGCTAGCTGTGGTGCACCAACCCCTTCAGGCTATGTTCAAGCCGCCAACCCCAGTCCTCTCCCTGCGCTCCGTCCGAAACCGAAACCCGAACCTCAGAGCCTCAGCTCGCAGCCCCGCCCGCCCCGGCGGGGGAGCAGACAAGCCTCTCGGGCTGGTGAGTGCCGGTCGGCACCGATCCTCTGTGCGGGAATCTCCCCGCTTTGCCCTCCGCACCCGTTGCTGTGCTCTCCTCCGCGGCTTCGAAGCTCCCCCCTCCGCCTCCCGCTGTCTCTGCCCGCGAAGGGGCTTCCTAGTGTGTGGAAACTTTTCCTCCTTCACAGCTCCCTCCCACTGGTGCAGGTGCCGTCCCTATTCTTTTGTCTCTGTCTTTTCTTTTTTTCTTTTGCCCTACCCAGGTACGTGGGGAGTTTCTTGCCTTTTGGGAGGTCTGAGGTCTTCTGCCAGCCTTCAGTAGGTGTTCTGTAGGAGTTGTTCCACGTGTAGATGTATTTCTGGTGTATCTGTGGGGAGGAAGGTGATCTCCGCGTCTTACTCTTCCGCCATCTTCCGCCTTTGTTCCCACATCTTCTTTATCCATGTATCTGTTGATGAACATTTTAGTTGCTTCCATGTTTTGCCTAATGTAAATAGTGCTGCAATGAACATTGGGGTGCATGTATCTTTTCGAATTATAGTTTTACCAGATATATGCCCAGGAGTGGGATTACAGGATCAGATGGTATCTCTATTTTTAGTTTCTTAAGGAATCACTATAGTGTTCTCCATAGAGACTGTACCAATTTACATTCCCACCAACAGTGTAGAAGGGTTCCTTTTTCTCCACACCCTCTCCAGCATTTATTATTTGTAGACTTTATGATAATGGCCATTCTGACCAGTGTGAGGTGAGACCTCATTGTAGTTTTGATTTGCATTTCTCTAATAATTAGAGATGTTGAGCATCTTTTCATGTGCATTTTGGCCATCTGTATGTCTTCTTTGCAGAAACATCTATTTAGATCTTCTGCTCATTTTTTTTTTTTTTCTAGCCCGTAGCTGGGACAGGGCTTAGAAGGAGGTTGGGGATTGGGACATTGGCGAGCCCAGTGGCCTTCTTTTCCGCATTTGAAGCAGGCCCCCGGCGGGGTTGCCTTTTGCGGACCCCGTGGATGCTGTGATCCATGGGAGATGGCCGGCCTTAGGGCGGCTACAAGAGCTTGGGTTTGGAGGGCCACCTTCTGGTGCATCCGAGCCTGTCGGCTGGATTCTGCCAAATCCTCACGGCCATTATAGACTTTAAAGGCCATTTTTACCAGATCTCGAATAGGGGTTTGAGGGCCGTCTTCTGCCCGTTTTAATTTCTTTCGGATGTCTGGGGCTGATTGGGTGATAAAATGGGTGGCTAGGACCGCTGCCCCTGCCGGGGTGTCAGGGTCCAGCCGGGTGTAGAGAGTTAAGGCCTCTGTAAGGCGATTGAGAAAGATAGCTGGATTTTCGTTAGGTTCTTGGGTTATCTCTTTTAGTTTTTCAAAATTGACTACCTTATGAGCGGCAGCCTGCATGCCAGCCAGGAGGCATTGGATCATGAGGTCGCGCTACAACAGCCATCTTGGCCATCCTGATAAGTCCAGCCTGGATCGGTGCCAGGTACGGCAGTGGCTCCAACAGGCATGGAGTTGTCGGTAAGGTGAACCTGATCTGCATGGTTTCGGGCAGCAGTTTGAATTCTTTCCCTTTCGTCAGGTAGAGGACAGAACCACAAAGATATCGTGCCAGGTTAGATCGTAAGCTTGAGAGAGATAGCGAAATTCTTTGATGTAGCAGGAAGAGTCGGCAGAAAAGGAGCCTAATCGCTTTTCTATTTGAGAGAGATCTTGGAGAGAAAAGGGAACATGAACTCTAACTAATCCTTCCGCTCCTGCTACCTCCCTCAGAGGGCAGAGGAGATTTGAATCTTGGGAGTCGTGAGAGCGTGTATGTGCACTAATTGGCGAAGCAAGGGGCGTGGGAGGAGAAACCATCGAGGGAGGCGGGAACAGTTGGAGGGGACGGAGCGGGTTCGGGAGGAGGAGGGACCGCCTCAGGGTAGGGTGGAGGTTGGAGAGGAGCTCTGGAGTGGGGAGAGGCGAGAGATTCGGGAGGGTCGGTTGTGGGGAGGAATCCAAGAGGATTGAGGTTTTGGATGGAGGATTTGAGAGGTAGAACAATTGATGCAAAGGGAGGGGCGGGAGCGCATACCAGAAGGCCTGAACATTGGGGACCTCGGACCATTTGCCCGTCCTGCGGCAGTAATTATCTAGATCACGGAGGATGTTAAAATCGAAAGTCCCTTCAGGATTGATTGTCTAGAGGATATTGTGGCCAGGCCACAGTGGAATAGAAAATAAGCCGTCGGCGACGGAGATCTTGGGAGAAACCGAGGGCTGTAAAATTGGCTAGGAGACACCCCAGGGGCGTCTTCGGATCTGGTTTCGATTGTGAGGTTCCCATAACCCCCAGTCTGTCCCTGAGTGAATGGAGAGGGAGAGAGGCGTCCCTGGTCTCAGTCTCCAATTCACGGCAGGTCGGAGGGCGATCAGGCGATTGGGACGTCTCCACAATCACCCGAGGCCCGGCGGGTCGGAGAGCGGTCAGGCAATTGGGACGTCTCCACAGTTGCCCGAGGCCCGGAGAGAGGATGGAGGAATCCCTGACGCGGCCGCGATTAAGGACAGGGAGTCCGGTAGGCAGGGACTCTGAGGGTCAGAGGGAACAAGGGAGGGGAACTTACCCCGTTTTCTGCTGGATCGGGTGGATGAATAGAGGTTCCCTGGTTGTCTCCTGCGGGAGGGGAGGAGCGGCCCGCGCGGTAACCCACGGGGCTTGGTACCCCTCCCGGGTTTCGGCACCAAATGCAAGGTCGGATCTTAACAAACGGCACGGCGAAACAGAGGAAAGCTTCAAGTGAGCTTTATCAGGGAGTGCTCCCGGGCGAGGTTCACTGGTCCGAGAGAAAGGGGGCCAGAGAAGTCCTCTGCTCATTTTTTAATTGGGTTCTTTTTTTGATATTGAGCTGCATGAGCTGTTTATACAATATACTTTGGAGATTAATCCCTTGTCAGTTGTATCATTTGCAAATATTTTCTCCCATTCTGTAGGTTTTCTTTTCATTTTGTTCATGGTTTCCTTTGCTGTGCAAAAGCTTTTAAGTTTAATTAGGTCCCGTTTATTTATTTTTATTTTTATTTCCATGACTCTAGGAGATTGATCCAACAATATACTGCTGCAATTTATGTCAGAATGTTCTGCCTATGTTTTCCTCTAAGAGGTTTATAGTATCTGCTCTTACATTTAGGTGGGTAATCCATTTTGAGTTTATTTTTGTGTATGGTGTTAGAGAATGTTCTAATTTCATTATTTTACATGTAGCTGTCCAGTTTTCCTAGCACCACTTATTGAAGAAACTCTCTTTTCTCCATTGTATATTCTGGCCTGCTTTGTAATAGATTAATTGGCCATAGGTGTGGGGGATTAGTTCTGGGCTTTCTATCCTGTTCCATTGATCTATATGTCTGTTTTTGTGCCAGTACCATACTGTTTTGATTACTATAGCTTTGTAGTATAGTCTGAAATCAGGGAGCCAGATTTCCTCCAGCTCCGTTTTTCTTTCTCAAGATTGCTTTAGCTAGGTCATCTTTAATATGTTGCTAATTTCAGTTATATAAAAACTATAGATTTATACATAATTTTGTACTTTGTGTGATGAAGGTATATTTATATTATGATGGTACTTTAATTATATTTTCAGTTACATGAGAATCATAGCTTTGCACATATTTTATAAGATTATTGCTATGAAGGTATACTTATTTCTCAAAAGTTAGGGCTGGGGTAGGAGCTGGAGATAAAGCTTAAGAAGTCATCAGTGGGACTCATAGATATGGATGAATCATAAACTAAGGGACTGCTTAGAAAATACACAGTTTCCATTTCCTCTTAGACATTATGCCAGATGGAATTATAGCCTTGTCCAAAGAAATCACAACTTGTTTGAATTACAGCTAAGACTAAAATTCCCAGTTTTTTTCACATAATGATATGTTTGAATATAGACTCTAGTTTTATAACTTAAATATCCTTAAATTACAAGAAGGAAGCTCAATAAATATTTAAGTAGTAAATATAAAATTTCTTAGATTAATTATACAAACACTTTTTCCATGAAAAATGGATATCTCGTCAACAAATACACCTTCAGATTTCATCTAAAAAGGCAAATTTTAGAGAAACCAACAAGATGGTAAAGGAGCAGGCAAACCCTGTAATAATTTTCTTTCTACTGTCCAGCTTCATTTAAATTCTGTATCTGTGTGTGTGTGTGTGTGTGTGTGTGTGTGTGTGTGTGTGTGTGTGTATAGGTGGCCCTGTTCTCATAATTTTCAGGTTAAAGTTAGTTATTTTGCTTGATATATGATTAATGTTGCCTCAAGTTAAAATAATACATTCCCAAAGAAAACACAGTATAGTAAGGTGCCTCTGAAGGGTGTGGCCAAGATGGCAGAGTAGGAAGACCCTGAGCTCACCTCCTCCTACAAGCACACCAAAATTGCCACTATTTACAGAGCAACTATCTTTGAGAACAACCTAAAGACTAGCAGAAAAGATTTTCCACAGGTAAAGATATAAAGAAGAAGCCACAACAAAATGGGTAGGAAGGATAGAGACATGGTATGGTCAGGACCCATACCTCTGGGTCAGCAATCAACAAACAGGAGGAATATCACAACTGTAGATGTCCTCCCCAAGGAGCAAGGGGTCTGAGCCCCACATCAGGCTCCCCAGCCTTAGAGTTCTACACCAGGAAGATGAGTCCCAGTATATCTGGCTTTGAAAATGAGCAAGGCCTTATGTTTGGGAGAGCTGAAGGGCAATAAGAAACAGACTCCATTTTTAAAAGGCATGCACAAAATCTCACATGTTCCAAGTCCCAGCACAGAGGCAGTAGTTTGACAGAAAACTGGGTCAGACCCGCTTCATGATCTTGGAAAGAAGAAGGCATTTGGGACTCCCCCTCGATATGGAGATGCTGGCCGCAGTTTGGGAAGCTCAATACCTCAACAATACTGTCACCTGAGAAGTACCATTTTGTAATCCTCCCTCTAGCATCGGAGGTTTGCCCCACCCACCAGCAAGCCTGAAGCAGCCACACATCCCCAGGCCACACAGCCAGCCACATGGGGACCTAACCCCACTCACCAGTGGGGCCCACAGCCACCAGAGGCAGGACTTCACATCCAAGTGGGTTAGGGTGCAGCCTTACCTATGCCCACAGTAGTCACCCCCACCACAACAGAAGGGAAAATGTAACCCACATAGGGGATACCTCTAAAGCATGGTGACCATAGGGAAGTGTGACTTCCCTCTGGTGACCATAGGGAAGTGTGCTGCTGGGCCCCATAGGATGCCTACTATAAAAGACCACTTCTCCAATATTGGAGATGTAACTGACCTTCCTAATACATAGAAATAAATACAGAGAATTAGGCAAAATGAGGAGACAGAGGAATAGGTTCCAAAAAAAAATGACAAGACAAAAATCTCAAGAAAAGAACTAAATGAAGTGGAGATAAGCAATCTACCTAATAAAGAGTTCAAAGTAATGGTCATAAAGATACTCACCAAACTGGGAAGTAGAATGGATGAACTCTATGAGAATTTCTACAGTTAGAAAATATAAGAAGAACCAAACCAAACTAAAAAATAAAGTAACAGATTAAAAAATACAGACACAGGGGCTTCCCTGGTGGTGCAGTGGTTGAGAGTCCGCCTGCTGATGCAGGGGACGCGGGTTCGTGCCCCAGTCCGGGAGGATCCCACATGCCACGGAGTGGCTAGGCCTGTGAGCCATGGCCGCTGAGCCTGTGTGTCCGGAGCCTGTGCTCTGCAACAGGAGAGGCCACAACAGTGAGAGGCCCACGTACCGAAAAAAAAAAAAATACAGACAGAATCAGCAGTAGGTTAGATGATACAGAGGAATGAATCAGCAGTCAGGAAGACAAAGTAGTGGAAATTACCCAAACTGAACCCCCTAAATTTTTTTTTTTTTTTTTTTTTTTTTTACTGTAGTAGAAGGAAGAAAATAATAAAGGTCAGAGTGGAGATAAATAGAAACTAAAAAACAATAGAAAATATCAATGAAACTAAGATCTGGTTTTTGAAGATATAAACAAAATTAATAAACCTTTAGCCAGACTCATCAAGAATTATCATGCTAAGTGAAGTAAGTCAGAAAAAGACAAATATGATATGATATTGCTTATATGCAGAATTAAAAAAAAATGATACTATGAATTTATTTACAAAACAGAAACTGACTCACAGACTTAGAGAATGAACTTATGGTTACCAGGGGGGTGGGGGGAAGGGATAGACTGGGAGTTTGAGGTTGACATGTATACACTGCTATATTTAAAGTAGATAACCAACAAGGACCTACTGAACAGCACAGGGAATGCTGCTCAATATTCTGTAATAACCTAAATGGGAAAAGAATTGAAAAAGGATAGATACATGTATATGTATAACTGAATCACTTTGCTGTACACCTGAAACTAACACAACATTGTTAATCACCTATGCTCCAACGTAAAATAAAGATTAAAAAAAAAAGAATAAAAGTGAGCAGCCTCCAAAAACTGAGAAATGAAAGAGAAGTTACAACCAACACCACAGAAATACAAAGAATCATAAGATATTACTATAATTATATGACAAAAAATTAACCTAGAATAAATGGATAAATTCCTAGAAACATACCATCTCTCAAAAATGAATCAGGAAGAAATAGTAAATATGGACAGACCAATTACCAATAATGAAATTGAATCCATATTTTTAAAATTCCCAGTAAACAAAAGTCCATGACCAGATGGTTTCAAAAGTATTCTACCAAACATTTAACAAAGAGTTAACACCAATTCGTGTCAAACTATTCCAAAAAATTGAAGAGGATGAAATACTTCCAAACTCACTCTACAAGACCAGCATCACCCTGATTACAAAACGAGATGAAGACACCACAAAAAATAAAATAAAATTACAGGCCAATATCACTGATGAACATAGATGCAAAAATACTCAACAAAGTATCAGCAAATTATATTCAATTATACATTAAAAGGATCATACACATGATCAAGTGGGATTTATCCCAGGGATGCAAGGATGATTCAATATCCATAAATCAACCAATGTTATATATCACATTAACAAACTGAAAAACAAAAAACCTATGATTATCTCAATAGATGCAGAAAAAGCTTTTCACAGAAATCAACATCCATGTATGATAAGAGCTCTCAACAAAGTGGGTATAAAGAGAATTTATCTCAACATAGTAAAGGCCATATATGACAAACCGATAGCCAACATCACACTCAACAGTGAAATACTGAAAACATATCTTTTAAGATCAAGAACAAGACAAGGATGCCATTCTTGCCCTTTTATTCAACATAGCATTGGAAGTCCTAGCCACAGCAATCAGAGAAGAAAAAGAAATGCACATTAGAAAGGAAGAAGAGGTAAAACTGTCACTTTGCATATGACATGATACTCTATATAGAAAATCCTAAAGATGCCACAAAAAACCTATTAGAACTAATGCATGAATTCAGTAAAGTTGCAGGATACAAAGTTAATATGCAGAAATCTGTTGTGTTTCTATGTACTAATAACAAACTATCAGAAAGAGAAATTAAAATAACCACTCCATTTACAATTGCATCAAAAAGAATAAAATACCTAGGAATAAATCTAACCCAGGAGGTAAAAGAGTTGTACTCTGAAAATGATAAGACATTGATGAAATAAATTGAAGATGACACAAACAAATGGATAGATATAGCATGCTCAAGGATTGGAAGAATTAATATTGTTGAAATGACCATTATCCACAAGGAGTGTGCAATCCTTATCAAAATAGCCATGACATTTTTCATAGAACTAGAACAAATAATTTTAAATTTTGTATGTAACACAAAAGTCCCTGAATAGCCAAAGCAATCTTTAGAAATAAAAACAAAGCTGGAAGTATCATGCTCCCTGATTTCAAACTATACTACAAAATTCCAGTAATCCAAACAGGAAGGTACTGGCGTAAAAACAGACACACAGATCAATGGGACAGAATAGAGAGCCCAGAAGTGAATCTATACTTAACCGATCAGTTAATTTACCACAAATGTGGCAAGAATATACAATGGGGAAAAGACAGCCTCTTCAATAAATGGTGTTGGGAAAACTGGACAGTTGCAAAAGAATGAAACTGGACTACTTTCTCACCCCATATACAAAAATAAACTCAAAATAGATTAAAGACATAAATGTAAGACCTGAAACCATAAAATTCCTAGAAGAAAACATAGTCAGTAGGCTCTTTAACATTGGTCTTAGCAATATATTTTTGGATATGTCCCCTCAGGCAAGAGAAACAAAAGCAAAAATAAACAAATGGGACTATATACATCTAAAAAGTTTTCTCACAGCAAAAGAAACTATCAACAAAATGAATAGGTAGCCTACTGAATGGGAGATATTTTCAAGGGGTTAGTATTCAAAGTATACCAAGAACTCATGCAACTCAATGGCAATAAAAAGCAAACCAATTAGAAAATGGGCAGAAGGCCTGAATAAAAATGTTTCCAAAGAAGACATACAGATAGCCAACAGACACATGGAAAATGCTGAACATGATTAATCATCAAGGAGATGCAAGTCCAAACCACAATAAGATAACATCTCACATCAGTCAGAATGGGTCTCATCAAAATGACAACAAATAAGAGTTGGCAAGGAAGTGGAGGAAAAGGAGCCCTCATTCACTGCTGGTGGGAATGTGAATTGGTGCAGCCACTGTGGAGAACAGTATGGAGGTCCTTCAAAAAATTAAAAATACGACTGTCATATCATCCAGCAGTTTCACTTCTGGGTATTAACCTGAAAAAACGAAAACATTAATTTGAAAAGATCATCCACTTTAATGTTCACAGCAGAATTACTTACAATAGCCAAGAGGCGGAAGTGTTCATCAATAGATGAATGGATAAGGAAGATGTGGTTCAAATATACAGTGTAATATTACTCAGTCATAAAAAAATGAAATCTTGCCATTTACAATAACATGTATAGACCAAGAGAGTATTACACTAAGTGAAAAAAGTCAGACAGAGAAAGACAAATACCATATAATCTCACTTACATGTGGAATCTAAAAAACAAAACAAACAAAACAAAATGAAAACAGACTCATAGATACAGATAACAAACAGGTGGTTATCAGAAGGGAGGGGAATGGGAGGTTGGGCAAAATAGATGAAAGGGATTAAGAGGTAGAAACCTCCAGTTATAAAATAAATAAGCCACGGAGATGTAATAGACAGCATAAGGAATATGATCAATAATATTGTAAGAACTTTGTATGGGGACAGATGGTTAATAGACTTATCACGGTGATCACTTTGTAATGTATGCAAATGTCAAATCACTGAGTAGTACACCTGAAACTAACATAATATCATAAGTCAACTATATTTTAATAAACATAAGTAAATGTTTTAAGTATTAAAAAAATAAGATACCATTCAGTTCATCACAGGCTTATAATTATGTATAAAAGGTAGTTAACTTTTGTGTTTAAGGGAATAAAAGAGATGTTATCCGTTACACAACAAACACCCTGCAATCCAACAAACCATTCTTTATCTCTGGTTGCCAGTGTGGTGTGAGTTTGGATGACAGGGCCAAGTTAAACCTGGTAACACACAAGCAAAGTGGGCAATCCTGGGTCTGTGTTTCAGGGACCAGACTGAATCATGCAGGGCTGTAGGCAAGTCCATTCCAAGGAGCAGAGCCAAGTATAAGCACGAAAGGAGCAACATCAGCCCTGAGATTTAAGGGATGAGTATGAAACAACAGGCCGCAGACCAGGCAAGAGGTCAGAAACCAAGAACAGGAACAAATCAGGAAATGCACTACCCCCAGAAAGGAAAAAATGATAGGATCAACTCTAGGGTCCATGGCTACAGTTGTATTTGGTGCTGGCCATACGAAGTCAGAGATATCAGATTAGCTGAGTTAATGACTCAGGGCGTGGTCAGATAGTAGAAATGTAAAAATGCAAATAAAAACAAACAAAAAAAACAAAACAATAAAAAACACTCCAATTTTTAAAAAATCGGGTTTCTTAATATATCTAGAAAAAGATTTAGTTGGCAGCCATATGGCCCATCCCCTTCTTTAAAAATCATCCCCCGAGAGAAGCAACATTTTAAATAGTCATTGTGAAATCAAATGCTCTAAGAATTAACTTTGCCAAGTTGGACACTTTCCCTCACTGTAACCCGAGGATACGTGTAGAAACCTCATATGCCCTTTTTCTTGTACAACAAAGCTCTTGGAACTTTCTCTTTTATATTGGCACATGTACAGTAATACTTCAAAATTCTCAGTTAAGGATTATCAAAGATACTCTAGAAATTTTCATAACATGTCATCATTTTCAACTCCTTAATAGCAAATAGAAATGAAATCTAAATGTTTGACCACATAAAATTCAGGATTAAAAATGTCAAACTCACTACTCCTAAGATGTTAATGAAGAAATCAAATGGAACATGATTTCATTTGACTTGAGGTAAAACTTTAAAGTTTGTATAAGTCCATGATGATTCATTTTTTTCTTACTATTAGTAGTGTCAAAATATAAGACAAACAGTTAATGAAGTACTACAAGTCTTTTTCTCTCTTCCCTTTGTTGCTAAAATTTTTTCTTAATTTTATTTTTACAGTTAATTATGATAGTTTCTCAATTCAAAGATTTCTGGTATTTTACACTTGGGTTTTTCTTAAATCAGAGTCTCTCTTACAACACACATGTATATTTATTGCAAATATGCTTCTTCCTCAGAAGCTGTTACTAATTTGAAAATGCTTCTTATTATTGAATTAAGAAACTACAGCATAAAAATTTGTAATAATCTTTTAAGAAAAGAAATTTAATAAGACATATCTAGATTAGCTAACAAATCCTAAATTTTGCTGCAGAGAATCTGTTGATGTGCAGATTTAGACAGATGTTTGGATAGGAGATTGAATACATACATCTATTTTCTCTGCCTCCCTGGATTCCATTAAAATCATATCAAAGAGCTGTCTCAAAAGCATATCATCCAAGGACAAAGAGAAAAGGAAAAAAAAATGCCAGTCACAAAATTTCAGAAGCTATAAGAGAGATGCATAAGTGATAACTGACTTAGCAATAGCAAAACTAAATCCTAAAAGCTAAATCTTAAGCCAGGTAGGAAAAATTAGGAAATAAAATTCATACTGCAAACCCTTAAAACCACAGTTATTGAAGACATCAGGCTCTTCTAGAGGAAAAATGTAGGGTTAGAAACTGGAGGATGGTTGAATTCTAAGTTAGACGCCAGGTTACACCCCTTCCATTCCACATAACTAAACAACTGTCCTCTCCCCCTGGAGGCTAGAGGCTTATTCTCAGAAGACACAGTGCACACAGATGAAGATAAGAGTGTCAAGTAAAATGTCACTCAACCCTCTTCCCCACTTGATTCCTAGATGCTGATAGCTAGGCCTTTCCACTCAGATAGGAAGTTGGTCAATCACTCTCTTAGAATCTGACCAGCCCTTCCCCCTCCCAAAAATAATGACACAGAAATTTCCCCACCCAGAAATTTCCCCACCCACTTCTGGGTGAAGTGACCCACCCAGAATATCAAGCGGTAAGCCCGCAATCAATCGCTTCTCCCCGATTTTAGTGTCCCATTCTTAAATATGAGAAAACAACCAAAGATCAAAACAAACATCAAAGGAACAGACCAAAACAAACATATAAAAGGCGACGGAGATTAGTTGAGTTAAAGAGGGGAAAAAAAACCAAAAATAAGCAAACAAAAGTTGGTTACTAATATCGTAGTATAGATAAGAAGAGCAATTACATACATTTTTAAAAAGAAAAAAGAATAGGATGCCTGAAAAAATGTCTTGGATATTAAAACTATGATATGTACAGGGAAGACAAAGTTTAGGAAGTATCCCAGAATTAGAATAGAAAGATTAAGAGCTGGAAAATAAGATAAAATAAATAAGAAATGGGAAAAATTAACGATTAGCCCAGGAGGTCTGACATCTAAATAACAGGAGCTCCAGAAAAAGAAACAATAGAGGGAAAATATTACTGATGTTGCAATTCAAGAAAATTTCCAAGAATTGAATGATAAGAACTTTTTTTCAGACTGAAAGTACACACATAATGCCAAATATAATGAGTAAAATGACCATCATAAACTTTCAGAATGCTGAAAACAAATATAAAACCCTAAAAACTTGTAGAAAAAATTTTAAAGTCACATATTCTTCCAGTTACTAGTATCATGCAACAAATTCTCCCAAAACTTGGTGACTTAAACAATTTTATTATGCGCTTTGATTTTGTAGGTCAGAAAATTGGACAGGGTACAATAGGAATCACTGTTTCTTCTCCACAACATCTGCAGCTTCATCTGGGAAGACTCACAGCTAGAGCTAATCCAGTAGATGGATAGAATCATCTGAAGTCTCATTCACTCTCATATTTAGCATTTGATGCTGTCAGCTGGAAACTCAGCTGGAGCTGTTGACAGAAGCGGTCCCTGTGGCCTCTCTCTTTGCCCTGGGTTTCCTTAGAAAATGGTGTCTCGAGCACTCAAACTCTTTTTTTTTACATTTTATTTTTAATTTAAAAAAATTTTATTGAGGTATAGTCGTACAATATTATGTAAGTTTCAGGTGTGTAACATAGTGATTCACAATTTTTAAAGGTTGTGGCTATTATAAAATATTGGCTATTCCATTTATGACTATTATAAAATATTGGCTGTATTCCCTGTGTTATACAATGTATCTTTGTAGCTTATTTATTTTATACATAGTAATTTGTACCTCTTACTCCCCTTCCCCTATCTTGCCTTTCCACCCTAGGGTATTCAAACTCTTACAGTGCAACTCAGTGTTCCACAAATGCCTGTCCCCACAAACAAGGTGAGAATACATTGCTTTTTCTAACCTAGCCTCAAAGTTCCCACAATATCACTTCTATCACATTGTATTAATTATAAGCAAATCACTAGCCACCCCAGTTCAAGGGAAAAGTACACACAACTCAATCAAAGGGTGAAAAGTTCATATTGTAGAAGAGCTTGTGAGATAAAAAAATATTTTGCAGCCATTTTTGGAAAATACAAGCTACCACACCACAACATAAGAAATTAGAATGAGTATTCTCACAGCAAGGGTGAAAGCTGGATGACAGTGGAATGATGCCATCAAAATATAAAGGAAAATAAGTTTTAACCTGGAATTTTATTTGTAAGGAAACTATCAATAACGTGCAGATG
Source organism: Grampus griseus (assembly GCF_964374135.1). NCBI lineage: Eukaryota > Metazoa > Chordata > Mammalia > Artiodactyla > Delphinidae > Grampus > Grampus griseus. Next base: position 16,564,676 of record NC_138998.1, read on the forward strand.
AAATAATGACATTTTCAGGCACACAACATCTCAAGCATTTGAGATCTCCCATGCACTTTTCCTCAAGAAGTTACTGAAGGATATATTCCAAAATGAAGTCTTATACCAAGAAAGAGGAAGATGTGGGCTCTAGAAACCAGAGGACTTCACACAACACAGAGGCAAAGGAAGTCCCAGAGGAAGTTTAAGAGAGAGTCCAGGATGACAGCTATGCACCTTGTTTCACAAAGATGAGCTTGGTAGAACACATGATGTCCTTATTGACAGGAGGTCTACACAACTGGCAACAATTTGGTATTAAAATTACTACATGTATATGGAAAACTAAGGAAAGATATAATAACAAGATAATTCCTATTATTAAATCTTTCTAATTTCAGAAAGAATATAAAAGCGTGCAGGAATCACTGGATACAACATTGCTCAGCTGTGAATAGTATTTATATACTAATTAACATTTAACAAAACGTATATTGTTCTAACAAAACATTAAATTTAAAAGGATGGGGTACGGAATAGGAAGCTTGCATGTGTGTGGTAGGGCGAGGGTGTGAAAGAGAGCGACATCTTCTTTCTCCATAGTGGGAATTAATAAAAAATGTGTAAAAATGAAAAATACTGAAGAAGCAATTTAAACATATTATTTAGAAATGTGGAGCGAAGAATCAGGCAAAATTTTTGAACAGATTGTTCCTGCAGAATGGGAAAGAGGAGAATAAATAATAAATTATTATTTATTTTATAATAAAACTCGCAGAGACAATTTATGTGCACCTATAATATTGCCAAAAATAAATAGAAAGTAAACAGAAAAGCAGGGGCATAGAAACTTATCAAATAGTCAAATATGTCTCTGCAGGTTTTCAGGGTCTTAAGTTGTCTTGTTGCTAGTGGCTGTGGTGGTGTTTTGGTGGGTTGGGTGATACTGCTTTTTAGTAGGGAGACTCTTCATGCTAGTCTGGCTAAACATTAGAACCACCCCATTCCTGAGGCTCACCCCTAGGGATTTTTGCTAATCGCCTAGAGTGGGAGATAGCCCTACGTATGTTTCTAAAGCTCCCAGGTTGAGAGTCACTGCACTAGAGGTGGGTCTGCAAGATTTTTCTGTAAAGAGACAGATAATTACTTAGACTTTGTTGGCCACATATGGCCTCTATCACATATTCCTCTGTTTTGTTTTACTTCAAAACCCTTTAAAAATGTAAAAACCAGGCTTAGCTCATGGGCCATACAAAAGCAGGCCCATGGGCCATACCAAAGCAGGGCAGGTTTGGCCAGCAGGCAGTAATTGGCTAAGCCCTGTACTAGAGATCCCTACCCAGCTATCCTTCAGCACCTAGTACCCTTTGCTTCCTCCCTGTTCATGGCTATTTCAATTAAACATTATACATTCTCCACATAAGTTTGTTTTCCTTTCCCTCTGGAAACCTTATTAAGTTGACAGTAAAATATTTTAAAAGGTACAAATATAAAGGCAAAGGTGAGAAAGGTGAGGTGATGGCAGCAGATGAGGAATGTCAATAAATCATTGGAAAAGAAAAATGACTAACAAATAGTTGGAAACTGGCACCTGGCCAAGCAAAGTGGAGAAAGCTAACACGTGGGCACTTACTAAGGGGATTACAAGGGTGAATTGTGCCAAAATGCCCTCTGGAAGCCTATAAGTCCTCAGGACCTGAAGGCACAGCAGAAACTGAGCGAAAGCCACACGTAAACGTAGTAAGGGAAAGCCTATACTCCTCGAGCTGTGGGCCTTGCCTCACTCTCTCAAAACCCCCTAGGGGTAAGACAGGAATAAAGACGCAGACCTACTAGAGAATGGACTTGAGGATATGGGGAGGGGGAAGGGTGAGCTGTGACAAAGTGAGAGAGAGGCATGGACATATATACACTACCAAACGTAAGGTAGATAGCTAGTGGGAAGCAGCCGCATAGCACAGGGAGATCAGCTCCGTGCTTTGTGACCGCCTGGAGGGATGGGATAGGGAGGGTGGGAGGGAGGGAGGGAGACGCAAGAGGGAAGAGATATGGGAACATATGTATATGTATAACTGATTCACTTTGTTATAAAGCAGAAACTAACACACAATTGTAAAGCAATTATACTCCAATAAAGCTGTAAAAAAAATGGTATATGATTTGCCAATATTTTCACCCATTTGCAGTTTGTATTTGCACTTTATCGATAATGTACTTTGATACACAATAGTTTTAAAATTTGATGAAGTCCAATTTACCTATTTTTCTATAGTTGTTTGTGCTTTTGGTTTCTCAGAATTCATTTCTGAATAAAGGGTCATGAAAAGTTAAAAAAAAATAAGGCAGAGGGTTATAGGAGTTTTCACTGTGAAACTGAACAGTTCAAGAGAATACACATCATGTTTCCTGTAATAAGACCACCTTGCTGCCTTATTAACCTACGGTAAAGTCTACTAGCTGACTGTGCTTACACTCCATGATTCCATTTGCTTCTTAGAGTCTCCTTCTAAATACGAGTGGGGAGCAAAGCATTGCCATGTACTTGAGAAAAGTCTCTGATATAAGAACAGGCCAAAAATAACAGAAATGGAGGCCAGAGAAAACAGCATATGCAAGGAGCACAAGAAAACTTGCAAAAATATATCATTTATCTCAAAAAATTAGAGAATGTATTTCAATTACGAAGCAATAATAAAAGTTTATTTAAAAGGAACCAAATAAGAACTTTAAAACAATTAAACAATTATTAGAATAACTAAAATAAAAATTCAACAGGAGATTTGGAAGATAAAGATGTGGAAATTTCTCAGAAAGCTAGAACAAAAAGACAGAAAAAATTTTTTTAAGTTAAGAAAGTTAGAGGATCAGTATAGAAGGCCCAACATCTCAAATAATTGTTCAAGGATGAAAAAGCAAAGAAAACAAAGGAGAGAAAATTGCAGAACTAATATAAGACAGTTTCCAGAATCAAAGGACAAAAATCTCCAGATGGGAAGGGTTTATCTCATACACAGTACAATGGATGACACACAACATGGCACACCATGATAAAATTTTAGAACTCTGCGATATAAAAAAAAGAGAAGACCCGCAAAGATTTTAGGAAGAGAAAACAGCTCGTTGAAGAGAGGAATGGAAAATCAAATAGCATTAGACTTTCAGCAGCAAACCTAAAATGTAGGGGAAGGGGAGATACAGAGCAATGCCTTTTAAATTCTCCGTGAAAAATAGTCTTTGATTTAAAAGTTTTACCCCACCAAACTGTCATTTAGACATGGGAGTTGACTATATCCTTGCAAACATGCAACATGTTTACGTCCCATGCACTCTTTCTTAAAAAGTTTTAGAGGTTGCAGTACCAAAAGAAGGAATATGTAAGATACAGAAGACGGGAAACCCTGTGAAGGAAAGCGATAAAGGAAATCCAAGTAAGACCACTGTGCTGTTGCAGCCTGGAGAGCTACTAAGAGCAACTAGGGCAGATTAGAGGCTCTGCAGGATGTGCTCCAAAGTAAGTATTGCCCTGATGCGTTTGAGTCGGCAGCAAATATTAATAGAATTTGACAGACATGTTTTAGCATTTGGAGAAAAAAATCAGTAGACACATAGAACATAAGTAAATGAGGAAACAGACATTTATTATATATTCCAGGAAAAATACAAATGATAATCATAGACCATCACTTGACACAGAAGAGAATTCTTACAATGTAATAATAATGTAAAACTTAGTCTCAATTTAACCAAAATTCTTTATTTTTTAAATTGAAGTATGGTTGATTTACAATATCATATTAGTTTCAGGTGTACAACATAGTGATTCAATATTTTCATAGATTATACCCCATTTAAAGTTATTACAAAATAAGGGCTATATTCCCCTGTGCTATAAAGTATATCCTCGTTGCTATTTATTTTATACATAGTGATTTGTAACTCTTAATCCCATATCCCTATCGTGCCCCTTCCCCCTTCCCTCTCCTGACTGGTAACCACTAGTTCATTCTCTGTATCCGTGAGTCTATTCTTTTTCTTTATATTCACTAGTTTTGTTTTCTGGTTTTTTTTTTAGATTCCACATATAAGTGATATCATACAATATTTGTCTTTCTCTAACTTATTTCACTTATCATAGTACCCTCCAAGTCCGTCGTGTTGTTGCAAATGGCAAAATTTCATTCTTTTTTATGGCTGAGTAATATCCCATTGTATATATACCTTACATCTTTTTTTATCTATTCATCTGTTGATGGACACTTAGGTTGCTTACTCATCTTGGCAATTATAAATAATATGGCTATGAACATTGGGGGGCATGTATCTCTTCAAATTAATGTTTTAATTTTCTTCAGATATATACTTACCAGTGGAATTGGTGGATCGTATGCTAGTTCTGTTTTTAGTTTTTTGAGGAGCTCCATACTGTTGTCCATAGTGTTTGTACCAATTTACATTGCCAGCAACAGTGTACTACAGTTCCCTTTTGTCTACATCCTCGCCAACATTTTTTATTTGTAGAATTTTCGGTTATAGCCATTTTAACAGGTATGAGGTGATATCTCTTTGTGGTTTTGACTTGTATTTGATGATTAGTGGTGTTGAGCCTTTTTTCATATGTTTGTTTGTTTCTTTGTACAAATGTCCCTTCAGGTCTTTTGCCCAGTTTTAATTGGGTTGTTTATTTTTTTGATACTGAGTTGTATGAGCTATTAATACATTTTGGACATTAACTCCTTATTAGGCATATAATTTGCAAATATTTTATCCCATTCAGTAGGTTGTCTTTCCGTTTTGTTGATGCTTTCTTTTGCTGTGTGAAAGCTTTTACTTTTAATTAGGTGTCATCTGTTTATTTTTGCTTTTGTTTCCTTTGCATTAGGAGACAGATCCACACACACAAAAAATATTGCTATGATTTAAATTGAAGAAGGTTCTGCCTGTGTTTTCTTCTAGGAGTTGTATGATTTCGGGTCTTAATTTTAGGTCTTTAATCCATTTTAAATTTATTTTTGTATGTGATGTGGGAAAGTGTTCTAATTTCATTCTTTATATACAGCTGTCCAGTTTTCCCAGCACCACTTATTGAAGAGACTGTCTTTTTTTTCTTGTATATTCTTGCCTCACTTGTTGTAGATTAATTATTTGAAAATATACGTGTGGATTTATTTCTGGGCTATCTATTCTGTCCTACTGATCTATCTTTTTGTGTCTGTTTTCATGCCAGTACCATGCTGTTTTGATTACTGTAGCTAAATAGTATAGTCTGAAGTCAGGGAGTGTGATACCTCAGCTTTGTTTTTGTTTTTTTCTCAAGATGGCTTTGGCAATTCGGGATCTTTTGTGGTTCCATATAAATTTTAGGATTGGGCTTCCCTGGTGGTGTAGTGGTTAAGAATCCACCTGCCAATGCAGGGGACATGGGTTCGTGTCCTGGTCCGGGAAGATCCCACATGCTGTGGAGCACCTAAGCCTGTGCACCACAACTACCGAGCTTGTGCTCTAGAGCCCGCAAACCACAATGACTGAGCCTGCATGCTACAACTACTGAAGCCCGTGCACCTAGAGCCCATGCTCCACAACAAGAGAAGCCACCACAATGAGAAGCCTGCACACTGCAACAAAGAGTAAACCCCACTCGCCACAACTAGAGAAAGCCCATGTACAGCACCAAAACCCAACACAGCCTTAATTAATTAATTAGAAAAAAAATTTAAAAATAAATTTTAGGATTATCTGTTCTAGTTCTGTGAAAAACGTCATGAGTATTTTGACAGGGATTGCATTAAATCTGTATGTTGCTTTGGGTACTACAGATACTTTAACAATATTAATTCTTCTAATCCAAGAACATGGGATATCTTTCCATTCCTTTTTATCATATTCAGTTTCCTTCATCAATGTTTTATAGTTTTCAGAGGTCTTTCACCTCCTTGATTAAGTTTATTCCAAGGTATTTTATTCTTTTTGATGCAGTTTTAAATGAGATTTTTTTCTTGCCTTCTCTATCTGTATATAGAAAAGCAACAGATTTCCATATATTAATCTTGTATCCTGCAACTTTCCTGAATTGATTTGTTAGTTTTAATAGTTTTTTGGTGGAGACTTTAGGGTTTTCTGTATCTATATCATGTCATCTGCAAATAGTGACAGTTTTACATCTTCCCTTCCACTTGGGATGTCTTTTATTTCTTTTCCTTGTCTGATTGCTGTGGCAAGGACTTCCAATACTATGTTAGTAGAAGTGGTGAGAGTGGGCATTCTTGTCTTGTTCCTGATTTTAGAGAAAAGACTTCAGGTTTTTCACTGTTGAGTATAATGTTAGCTGTGGGTTTGTCATAAGTGGCCTTTATTATGTTCCTTCTATACCAATGTTAATAAGAGTTTTTATCATGAATGGATGTTGAAGTTTGTCAAAAGCTTTTTCTGTGTCTGTTGAGATGATTCTGTGGTTTTTATCCTTCCTTTTCTAATGTGGTGTATCACACTGATTGATTTGTGAATATTGAGCCATCCTTGCATCCCTGGAACAAATCCCACTTGATCATGTTGTATTGTTCTTTTTATATAGTGTTGAATTTTGTTTCCTAATTTTTTAAAAGGATTTTTGCATGTATATTCATCAGAGATTTTGGGCTGTAATTTTCTTTTTTCTTAGTGTCATTGTCTGGTTTTGGCATCAAGGTAATGGTGGCCTCATAGAATGAATTTGGGAATCTTCCATCCTCTTCAGTTTTTTGGAATATTTTGAGGATATGTATTAGCTCTTCTTTATATGTTTGATAGAATTCCCCTCTGAAGCCATCCAGTGCTGGGCTTTTGTTTGCTAGGAGTTTTTTTTGTTTGTTTTTTTAATTACAAATTGAATTTCACTACTAGTGATTGTTCTGTTCAGATTGTCTATTTTTTCCTGATTCAGTCTTGCAAGGTTGTGTGTTTCTAGACTTTTTTTTATCTCTTCTAGGTTGTCCAATTTGTTTGCATATAACTGTTCATCATATTCTCTTATGATTTTTTTGTATCTCTGTGATATTTTTTGTTATATCTCCTCTTTCATTTCTTATTTTGTTTATTTGGATCCTCTCTCTTTTTTCTTGATGAGCCTAGTTAAAGATTTATTGACTTTGTTCATCTTTTTGAAAAAGGAGCTCTGGGTTTCAGTCACCTTTTCTATTTTTGGTCTCCATTTTATTCATTTCCTTTCTGATCTTTATTATTTCTTTCCTTCTCCTGACTTTGGGTTTTATTTTTTCTTCTTTTTCTAATTCTTTTAGGTGGTAAGTTAGGTTGTTTACTTGAGATTTTTCTTGTTTCTAAATGTAGGCCTGTATTGCTATATACTTCCCTCTTAGAACTGCTTTTGTCATATCCCCTAGATTTTGGAAAGTTGTGTTTCCATTTTTATTTGTCTTGAGATATTTTATGATTTTCTTTTTGATTTCTTCATTGACCCATTGGTTTTTTTAGTAGCATGTTGTTTAGTCTCCACTTGTTTGTGCTTTTCCCATTTTTCTTCCTGTAATTGATTTCTAGTTTCTTATTGTTGCAGTCACAAAAAATGCTTAATGTAATTTCTATCCCCTTACATTTGTTGAGACTTGTTTCATGACCCAGCATGTTATCTATCCTGGAGAATGTTCCATGTGCACTTGAAAAGAAGGTGTATTCTGTGGTTTTGGGGTGGAATATTCTGAAGATATATATTAAACTAGTCTAATGTGTCATTTAAAACCACTGTTTCCTTATTGATTTTCTGTCTGGATGATCTGTCCATTGATGTAAGTGGGGTGTTAAAGTCCCATACTATTATTGTATTATTGTCAATTTCTCTCTTTATGTCCCTTAATATTTGCTTTATATATTTAGATGCTCCTATATTAGGTGCATATATGTTAATAAGTATTATATCCTCTTCTTGTATTGATCCCTTTATCATTATATAGTACCCTTTGTGTCTCTTGTTATATACTTTGTTAAAGTCTATTTTGTCTGATATGAGCATTGCTACCCCACTTTCTTGTTACTTTCATTTGCATGAAATATCTTTTACCATTCCCTCACTTTCAGTCTGTGTCTTTAGCTCTGAAGCAAGTCTCTTGTATGTAGCATTACAGGGGTCTTGCTTTTTTATCCAATCAGCAACACTATGTCTTTTGATTAGAGCATTTAATCCGTTGACATATAAAGTGATTATTGATAGGTATGTACTTATTGCCATTTTGTTACTCATTTTCTGGTTGTTTTTGTAGTTCTTCTCTGTTTTCTTCTTGTTTTATTTTCTTCTCTTGTGGCTTGATGATTTTCTTTAGTGGTATGCTTGTGTTCCTTTCTCTCCAGTTTTTGTGTATCTATTGCAGGTTTTTGATTTGTGGTTACCATGGGATTCCTATATGTTGACTTATAACTATATCTACTTCTTATAAATTAGTAGTCATTTGAGTTCAAACACATTCTAAAATATATACATTTTTTACTTCCCTCCCCCTCATTTTGTGTTTTTGATGTTATATTTTACATCTTCATGTTTATCCCTTTACTGATTATTGTAGTTATACTTGATTTTGCATTTTTTTGTCTTTTAATCTTTGTACTAGCTTATTTACATGGTTAATCCTCAGGCTTTACTATAAACTTGCCTTCGCTAGTGGGATTTTTCCTTTCCTATAGATAATTACTTCTTGTTATAGCTTTTTCTTTCCCACTTAGAGAAGACCCTTCAACATCGATTTTAGGGTCAGTTTAATATTGATGAAGTCCTTTGATTTTTGCTTATATGAGAAGTTCTTTATATCTCCTTCAATTATAAATAATAATCTTGCTGGTAAGGGTATCTCATGTTTCAGCACTTTGAGTATATCATGCCACTCTCTTCTGGCCTGCAAAGTTTCTGCAGAAAAATCAGCTGATAACCTCATGGGGGTTCCCTCATATATGACTTTTTGTTTTTCTCTTGCTACCTTTAGAATTCTCTACCTTTTTTTTTTTTTTTTTTGCAGTATGCGGGGCTCTCACTGTTGTGGCCTCTCCCGTTGTGGAGCACAGGCTCCAGACGCGCAGGCTCAGCGGCCATGGCTCACAGGCCTGGCCGCTCTGCAGCATTGTGGGATCTTCCCGGACCAGGGCACGAACCCGTGTCCCTTGCATTGGCAGGCAGACTCTCAACCACTGCGCCACCAGGATAGCGCCTAGAATTCTCTACCTTTAATTTTTGTCTTTTTAACTGTGAAATATCTTGGTGTGGGTCTGTTTGGGTTCATCTTGTTTAGGACCTTCTGTGCTTCCTATACCTGAGTATCTGTTTCCTTCTTCAGGCTTGGAAAGTTTTCAGCCATAATTTTATCAAATACATTTTCAACCCTCTTCTCTCTCTTCTTCTTCTGGGACCCCTACAATGCAAATGTTGGTATGTTTGATGTTGTCTCAGAGGTCCCTTAAACTGTCTTCATTTTTTAATTTGTTTTTCTTTTTGCTGTTCTGATTGGGTGGTTTCCATTATTCTATCTTCCAAATCACTTATATGTTCTTCTTTATCATCTAGTCTGCTGTTCATTTCTTCTAGTGTGTTTTTCATTTCAGTTATTGTATTCTTCACTTCTGACTGGTTCTTTTTTATATTTTCTGGTTCCTTGTTAAAATTCTGACTCCATTCATCTATTCTTTTCCCTTAATTATGTTAACATTGTTATTACTAGTGTTTTGAACTCGTTTTCTGGTAAATTATTTCTGTTTTGTTAGTTATTTTTTTAGGTGTTTTCTCTTGCTCTTTCAGTTGAAACAAATTCCTCTGTCTTCTCATTCTGCTTGTCTTTCTCTGTCTCTATGAAATTAGGTGAACCAGTTTTTTATGCAACCTTGAAGGGGTTTCCTTGTGTGGGAGTGTTCCTATACAGTCTGTGTGTGCCCTGTGGCTTTGGCGGGAGAGCTGGATCTGACATGAACACAAGTCATGTCTTTCCGCAGGGTGTGCTGGCAACTACCAGCTTGGCGGGAACTGGGGCTTGAGATGAAGAGGCTAGGGCCAGAGCCAGAGGTGAGCTGGGGCTTCTCCTCTGCTCAGTGGCTGTCATTGCCCTGTCTGGTGTCGGGGCAGGTTCCAAGTTTCTGGAGCAGAAACCCTGAGGGTCAGGTTTGAGATGGCTCCTTTCTCTTTAAGTGTGTGCTCTCCCCTCTCTCAGCACTAGCACCCTCTCCCCAGAAGTGAACAGTGCTGGAATAAGAGGGGCTGGTGCGGGCACTTGATGTGGGTCTGGGCACAGGCTGTGTCAGCCCCAGCTACCGTCAGCAACTAGAACCACTTGTGATGTGCTGCCTTGTAAGCACCAGTAGGGGCTGGCCCCACTCAGCTCAGATGCCGCTCCAGGTCTGAGCCGCCTTTGTGCCTCACAGCCAAGCTCTCCCCTTGGCTGCAGCAGCTCTCACCCCAGTGTGGACTGTGACATGAGGCAAGTGCAGCCAGGGCAGTCACTAGGTTCAGACAGGGGCGCAAGCTGAGTGGTCATGGGAAACATTAGACGTAGTTTCAATCTGCCCTCTCTGCCCTGTTTTGGGAGTAAGCAAGCATGTGTGCACTCCTCACAAGTGGTGTCCAAGCTTTTCACAGCACTCCTGCTAGTCCCACCAGCCCTCCAATCAGCCAAGGGTACTCATCTTCCCAGTGTCAGACCCCAGGGCTGGGGTGCCCAGTATGTGGCTCAAACTGCCCACTCTCCAGGGAGAATCTCTACCTGTGTGATCTCCTTCCTCTTGTAAGTTCCCTACCAGGGGCACAAGTCCTGACCTAATCACTTTTCCCTTCCTACCTGACTCCACGTGGATCTTTCTTACAGCCTTGGTTGTACAGGAATCTTTCTGCCAGTCTCCAGTTAGGTTTCCGTGAGCATTGTTCCACGTGTTCATGGGGGAAGATGAGTTCCACATCTTCCTGTTTCACCACCTTGACCTCTTTAATCAAAATTCTTATATAATTATATTAGAAGATTGGAGTAGGGGAATTAATAGAAGAGGGACTGTGTAAGAGAGTTAAACCATTTTTTTTAACAAAAACAATATCAGTGGATGATGTCTAGAATTGGTGAAATAGAACGTATTTTTAAAGATGAGCTTGTTGTTTAGAAATAGAGTGGTACATATGAAAAAAGTAGCTAAAGATGTAAAAATGTATAGCTTCTAGATAATAAGTGAAAACATACATAAATATCTTTAATAAAAATATATTAGTTTAATAATAAAAAGTATATAAAACAAACTTCAACTCACCAGTAGCTTAAAGTACTTCCTCCTTGGGGCTGTGGTTCCGCAGTGGTTGGGAATCTGCCTGCCAATGCAGGGGACACGGGTTCGAGCCCTGGTCTGGGAAGATCCCACATGCCGCAGAGCAACTTAGGCCCGTGAGCCACAACTACTGAGCCTGCGCGTCTGGAGCCTGTGCTCTGCAACGGGAGAGGCCGCGACAGTGAGAGGCACGCGCACCGCGATGAAGAGTGGCCCCCGCTCGACGCAACTGGAGAAAGCCCTCGCACAGAAACGAAGACCCAACACAGCCAAAAATAAATAAATTATTTAAAAAAAAAAAAAAAGTACTTCCTCCTTGAAAGTATATATTTTAACAGGATTAAAGTACAATTAGTTTTAAGAACCCAAATGAGAAAACTATAAGCAGTTTCTCTTATGTAAATTCCAACTATAAATATTTCTGTGTTTATTTTATTTTTAAATATTCAAGTCATATTGTTAGTGAAAAAAAAAAAGCAAGGAAAAAACAGTATGCACAAATGATTCCCAAACTTTTAGAAGAATATAATGCAGGATGTACACTTTAAGAAAAATATGCATGCATATAAATTTATACGAAGGATATCTTTGCAAAGATGCAGCTGATATTGGGAACGATGGTTACTTATGAGGAAGAGAACTGTAGTCTGGAGGTCAGAAATGAGAGGAAGACTTACTTGTCTCTATATACATTTTTGTGTTTTTTATTTTATAATATCTTTATGAACTAATTGGATTTATGTTAAAGTAAGGGAGATTTTGGCCATGGTGATAAAACACAGTAAGTTAATTATAGCATGTGTGTTTTATATCATGTTAAATATTATATATAAATAAAACAAATATTTATATGCATTTCATAGTTCTGACATAAGATATACAGGAAAAGGAACAGTTTACAGCATGGAGATGTAAAATATGGGTTTCTTTTGGAATATGCTGAGTTTAGTGCCTATGTGATATCCAGAATCTGGAGTTCATTTAAGTCATTTGAGCTAAAGATAGAGCAAGTGCTGTTAAAGCCATGAGGTCACCCAGGAAAAATTGAAAGAGTGAAAGGAGTTGGTGAAAGCAACAGTAATTTAAAGAACAGCACAGGAGAAGAGATTGAGAAGAAGGCAAAGAATGTGTTAAGGATATCAGTCACAGGAGAGTCACATACACTGCTCTCTCTAAGGAAGCTGCCCTGCCTAAGGGACAGTCATAAGTAGTAATGCTTAACTCTCATTGGCCCCCAATTCCTCTCCCCTCCACAGATGATTGGTTCCACATGGGCACCAGACCTGCATCCATCCACCCACCCATCCATACATACATGCACACACACACACACACATATGTGTATTCTACTTTCTATACATGCTTGAGAGGTGGGAGAGGGGAAACAGCCATGGATTTCAGAAGAGGGCATAGGAGGTATTAGGAAGATGAAGTAATAAGGAAATATAAACACTTTGAAGAAAAAGAACTGAAACACATGCACAGAGAGAAAAGCCAGTTGGTAAAAATACAAAATATAAAATCAGAAACATCATCCTCCTTAAAGGAGAAAGTCGACTTTAATGAATGCACAACTATGAGGAAATATCTAAAAGTACTCACATGATGTGTTTAAGTCCCTTTTATATTGTTACAAGAAAACTGAATTTATGACCTAGTAAATTAAATGAAGAACTCTGGTGAGCTAATCTTATTGACATGAAGTTCTAAAGTATGATCATATGTGACTCAATTCAGTTTTGCATCATTGCCAATTTCACTATTTTGTTAGCCTCCCATTCAGTGTGAAGATATGCTGTCTAAAAATTGTTCTGCTTTAACAGACATGTCTGACTTTCTGACATGAGGTTCATAAAACATTTTGAATAGATATAGAAAATCCAAAATATGACTAATGTAAGAGAAACTGATAGTTTATGAATGTTAATTACTGCTTATCATGTCAGATATAAATAACTTTAAAATGTACCCCAGGTGTTCTGAGGTTTTGGTTTTTTCAACTTTAAACCGAATCATTTCTTCCATACACATTATAGAAACTTCACCATGATTCCCACTGTCTGGAACCAAAGTCCCTCAGATGTCTCCCCTCTGCAGTGGTTCAAATAATTTTTTCTGATAATCTTCATGCTTACAATGTGAGGGTTATTCAAGATTGTAATAGTAAAGAACTGAGAATATCCTCAGAAAGAAACTGAATTAATAGTGGATTTCCAGTATGGATCTCCAAAGTTCTTTTTGCCAGGAAAGATAACATATTTACATGTTCCAGGGATTAAGATGTGGACATTTTGGAGGCCTATAGCAACAACCTGTGAGAATGTGAAGCAACTGGAAGTCTTATATATTGCAGTGGGAGTATAAATGAGTAAACGCTGTGGAAAATGGCTAGCACCTACAAATGCCAAACAATTGCATGCCTCTGAGCTAGCAGTACCACTCTAGACGTAGACCCAGGATAAGTAAGTACATTTGTCCACCAAAAGATATTGAATAAGAATGTTCACATCAGCACTATTCATAATAGCTCCAAATTGTAAACTGCCCAGATGCTATCCAAAGTAGAAAGGATGACTAAACAGGTAGGTCCACACAATGTAGTACAATACACTAACGAGAATGGGTGATCTACAAATACACACGATAATACGGATACACATCACAAAAATAATGTTAAGCGAAAGAAGCCAGACACGAGAATACATCCTATATGAGCCCATTCCTAAAAAGTTTAAAAATTAGTATATTCTCTTAGAAGTTCAGATAAAGTTACCCTTGGCTGGGGGTAATCAAAAGAGAACAAGAGATCAGAAGAGATGGTAACATTCTGTCTTTTGATCTGGTGTTGGTTACACACAGGTTCAATTTGTGAAAATTTATCGAGCTGTTCACTTATAAGATATATATGCTACAATTCTGTTAAAAAATTTTAAACTATGCTGCTTCATTGTTGCAGATGAGATTTCTTGTCAAAATTCATTGAGTGCTATGCTTATGATGTGTGCATTTATTTTTAAAAAGTCTTCCTCACTTCCACCCCCAAAAATTACACTATTGACACTCAGCTAAGGGGACAGACTTATTTGTGTCACTAGGGCTGGAGCTAACACAGGTTCTGCCAAAGGCTCCTCATTCCAAATTCCCTCACTGCTCCGCTTCTCCCATAGATAAATAGATGATAGGTAGATAGAGGCTGTTGAAATCATCTTAGGTGAAAGGATTACAACCTGGGAATCATCAAGGTTTACTCCTCATTATCTGACTCCTGAGGAACTACCAGTTAGGTTTTGGGGAAGGGTGGGTGTTAGATTACAGATTCATTCTGGTGTAATGACTTTCAGGTGACTATGAGACAGCATTACTGCATCTCAACTTCGTAATTACAAAAACAGAGATAATATGTGCCCTGCTTACCTTCTAGAGTTTGGGAAGGAGTTGAATATGTAAACACATTGTAAGCCAAAAAGTGTTAAAATACTCTTGAGCCAAAACAATTTTCTGACTCTCCGGTTTTCACGAGGAAGAATTTCTCCAGGCAGAAGTCTCGTGCTCCGCCCTTTGCACGCAAAGTTCCAGGTGGAGTGCGTTTACCTAGCTGATGAGCTTGAAATAAAGAACCAGGCAGGCGTAGCTCACTCCTCTCCTCCCATTCCTTTCGAGAACAGGTACGAGGAGGTTCGGATTCTGAGTCTCCTTCGAGGTTACAAGCAAGCCTCCGTGGGGAAGCCATCAGTTTTGAGGACTGCTTGTGACTTGTGACTTCTGTAGTCTCATGTGAACTCACCTGGGAAAAGGTAAGAATTAAGTCCCTAAATTCTACAGATCTGTACCAGCAGGTAAGCTCTTAACAACAACAAAGCCCGTTTCCAATAGCCATGAAGCTGGGGTTTTTAGCTCCTATCTGCCTGAAATGTTTGTTTCTATCCCATGTTTTTAAAGAACACTAGCAGAAAGAAAAAGTTTTCTCCTTATTGTGCTGCTTCAAATGCCAATAAAAGGTAAAATATTTTGTTATGCAACATATTTCCATTTGTTGCCGTTACAGTCCCCATAACATATGTTCAGTCCTAATCCCCTTTCTCTTTCCCTGAACCCTTGCTTTCTGTGAAATAATTATAATGGTTTTCAGAGTCCGAGATTTAACTTGCATTTATGGTTTGTTTGTTTTTGCTGTTCGCGGGCTTCTCACTGCCGTGGCCTCTCCCGTTGCGGAGCACAGGCTCCGGACGTGCAGGCCCAGCGGCCATGGCTCACAGGCCCAGCCGCTCCGCGGCATGGTGATCCCCCAGGACCGGGGCACGAACCCGCGTCCCCTGCATCGGCAGGCGGACTCCCAACCACTGCGCCACCGGGGAAGCCCCTAACTTGCATTTTTTTCATGTGGCATGTAAACTCAATTAAGCAAACATTGTAATGTGGCTACTAAGTGTCTGACATTGTGTTAGACTTGGGGCATCAAAGCAGTGCTTGTATCCTGAACACTTTTTATCAAATTTTCTTTGTGGGAACTCATTTCAGGTTCTGATATCAGCAATGTTAACGGAAAAAAGCAGTATCAAAGGCTTGCTGATTGTGCTTGTTTAATATAGGAACTAGATACTCTTTTTTCACTTTTATATTCCAATGTATCACACAAAGATTTAGATTTCTCATTCCAATTAGACTGTAATCTTAACGTTTCTTTTACTATCACTTGATTGTGAAATGAGATATCATTATAAACCATTATCACATCATTATTTAAGTGAGGGAGAATAAAAACAAAATAAAACGAAGAAACAAGCAAACAGTTCAGGTTCTTTTCATGAAGAAAAGAGCACCAGGCCTGTTTTTTTATTTTTTTTTTGGCCTCATGTGGGATCTTAGTTCCCCCACCAGGGATCTAACCCGCACCCCCTGCAGCAGAAGTGTGGAGTCTTAACCACGGAACTACCAGGGAAGTCCCCACCAGCCCTTTGTTTTAAAAAAAAATGAGATGTAATTGACAGGTATCATTATATTAGGTTCAGGTGTACAACATTCGGTATTTGTATATTGTGAAATGACCACCACAGTAAGTCTAGTTAATGACCATCACTCCATATGGTTACAAATTATTTTCTTTTTTGTGATGAGAACTTTTAAAATCTATTCTCTTAGCGTAGCAACTCTCAGATATATAAAACAGTATCATAATTATAGTAACCATGTTGTAACTTACATCTCCAGGACTTATTTTATAACTGGAAGTGTGTACTTTTTGAGCCCCTTCACCCATTTTACCCACCCCTCACCCACCCCCCTATTTTTTTTAATTTTTGAATTTTATTTTATTTATATTTTTAAACAGCAGGTTCTTATTAGTCATCAGTTTTATACACATCAGTGTATACATGTCAATCCCAATCTCCCAATTCATCTCACCACCACCCCTGCCCCTCCACCACTTTCCCCCCTTGGTGTCCATACGTTTGTTCTCTACATCTGTGTCTCAGTTTCTGCCCTGAAAACCGGTTCATCTGTACCATTCTTCTAGGTTCCACATATATGCGTTAATATACGGTATTTGTTTTTGTCTTTCTGACTGACTTCACTCTGTATGACAGTCTCTAGATCCATCCACGTCTCTACAAGTGACCCAATTTCGTTCCTTCTTATGGCTGAGTAATATTCCATTCTGTATATGTACCACATCTTCTTTATCCATTCATCTGTCGATGGGCATTTAGGTTGCTTCCATGACCTAGCTATTGTAAATAGTGCTGCAATGAACATTGGGGTGCATGTATCTTTTTGAATTGTGGTTTTCCCTGGGTATATGCCTAGTAGTGTCACTAACCACTTTTGGCCACCACCAGTCCCTTCTTTGTATCTATGAGCTTTGTTGTTGTTTGTTTTTAAGATTCCACACATAAGTGAGATCATGCAATATTTGTCTTTGTCTGACTTATTTCACTTAGCATAATGCCCTTAATATCCATTGATGTTGTTGCAAATGGCAAGATTTCATTCTGTTGATGGCTGAATGATATTCCATTGTGTGTGTGTGTGTGTGTGTGTATACATATACCACATCTTCTTTATCCATTTATCCATCAGTGGACACTTAGGTTGTTTCTGTATCTTGGCTGTTGTAAATAATCCTGCAGTGAACATCAGGGTGTAGATAACTTTTCCAGTTAGTGTTTTTATTTTCCTTGGATAAATACCCAGAAGTGCAATTGCTGGATTGTATGGTAGTTCTAATTTTAATTTTTTGGGGAACCTCCATACTCTTCTGCATAGTGGCTGCACCAATTTACATTCCCATTAACGGTGGATAAGGTTTCCCTTTTCTCCACACCCTCACCAATGCTTAACATTTTGTGTCTTTTTAATAATAGCCTTTCTAATGTATGACGTGATATCTCATTGTGGTTTTGACTTGCATTTCTCTGATTAGTGATGTTGAGCATCTTTTTATGTACCTGTTGGCAATCTGTATGTCTTCTTTGGAAAAATGTCTATTCAGATCCTTTGCCAATTTTTTAGTCAGATTGCTTGGGGTTTTTTGCCATTGAGTTGTATGGTTCTTTATATATTTTGCATATTAAGCCCTTATCTGATACATGATTTCCAAATATTTTCTCCTATTTTATTTTTTACCTTTTAATTTTGTTGATCGTTTCCTTTGCTGTGCAGGAGCTTCTTAGTTTGATGCAGCCCCACTTATTTTTAGTTTTGTTGTCTTTGCTTTTGGTGTCAAATCCAAAAAATCATCATCAAGACCAATGTCAAGAGGCTCAATGCTTTGTTTTCTTCCTTTTTTTGTTGTTAAATATTTATTTGGTTGTGCCAGGTCTTAGTTGCAGCTTGTGGGCTCCTTAGTTGCAGCTCTCTGGCCCCTTAGTTGTGGCATGCGAACTCTCAGTTGCGGCATGCATGTGGGATCTAGTTCTCTGGCCAGGGATTGAACTTGGGCCCCCTGCATTGGGAGCGCAGAGTCTTATCCACTGCACCACCAGGAAAGTCCCTGCTTTGTCTTCTTCTAGAAGTTTTATGGTTTCACGGTTTACATTCAAGTCTTTAATCCACTTTGAGTTAATTTTTGTGTATGGTGTAAGATAGTGGTCCAGTTTCATTCTTTTACATGTAGCTATCCAGTCTTCCCAGCACCATTTATTGAAGAGGCTGTCTTCTGCCCATTTTATATTCTTGCCTCCTTTGCCATAGATGAATTACCCATATAAATGTGGGTTTATTTATGGGCTTTCTGTTCTCTTTCATTGATTGGTGTGTCTGTTTTTATGCCAGTACCATTCTGTTTTGATGATTGTAGTTTGTAATAGAATTAGAGGTCAGGGAGCATGAGGCCTCCAGCTTTGTTCTTTCTCAAGATTGCTTTGGCTATTGGGGGGCCTTTTTGGTTCAAAGCAAATTTTAGGATTGTTCTATTTCTGTGAAAAATGCCATTGGAATTTTGATAGGGATTGCATTAAATCTGTAGGTCAGTTTGGCTAGTATGGCATTTGCACGGTATTCTTCCAATCCATTATCATGGAATATCTTTCCACTTATTGTGTCATCTGTAATTTCTTTCATTAATATCTTATAGTTTTCAGTGTATAGCTCTTTCACCTTTTTGGTTAATTTTATACCTAGGTATTTTATCCTTTTTAATGCAATTATAAATGAGATTGTTTTCTCCATTTCTTTTTTTTTTTCTTTTCTGTACGCGGGCCTCTCACTGCTGTGGCCTCTCCCGTTGTGGAGCACAGGCTCTGGACGTGCAGGCTCAGTGGCCACGACTCATGGGCCCAGCCGCTCCACGGCATGTGGGATCTTCCCGGACCGGGGCACGAACCCATGTCCCCTGCATCGGCAGGCGGACTCTCAACCACTGCGCCACCAGGGAAGCCCTCGATTTCTCTTTTTAATAGTTCATTCTTAGTGTATAGCAATGCAACTGATTCTTGTATCCTGCAACTTTACTGAGTTCATTTATTCCAATAGTTTTTTGGTGGGGTTTTTAGGGTTTTCTATAATATAATATGTCATCTGCAATTAGTGACAGTTTTACTTCTTCCTTTCCGATTTGGGTGACTTTTATTTCTTTTTCTTGTCTGATTTATGTAGCTAAGATATCCAATACTATGTTGAATAAGAGTGGTGAGGGGCTTCCCTGGTGGCGCAGTGGTTGAGTCTGCCTGCTGATAAAGGGCACGTGGGTTCGTGCCCTGGTCCGGGAAGATCCCACGTGCTGCAGAGCGGCTAGGCCCGTGAGCCATGGCCGCTGAGCCTGCGCGTCCGGAGCCTGTGCTCCGCAACGGGAGAGGCCACAGCAGTGAGAGGCCCGTGTACCGCAAAAAAAAAAAAAAAAAAAAAAAAAAAAAAGAGTGGTGAGAGTCAGCATCCTTGTCTTATTCCTGATCTTAGAAGAAAAGCTTTCAGCTTACCACTGTTGAGTATATTATTAGCTGTGGACTTGTCATATATGGCTTTTCTTATGTTGAGGGACATTCCCTCTTTACCCACTTTTTTGAAAGTCTTTATTGTAAATGGATGTTGAGTTTTTTCAGCATATTTTTGTGCGTCTGCTGAGATGACCATATGATTTTTATCCTTTGTTTTGTTAATGTGGCACATCACATTGATTTTTGTGGATGTTGTACCATGACTGCATCCCTGGAATAAATCCCAGTTGATCATGGTGTATGGTCCTTTTAATATATTGTTGAATTTGGTTTGCTAATATTTTGTTGAGAATGTTTACATCTATGTTCATCAGGGGTATTGACCTATAATTTTCTTTTCTTGTATGGTCCTTATCTGGTTTTGGTTTTTGGGTGATGTTGACCTCATAGAATGAGTTTAGATTGGTCCATTGTCTTCTGATTTTTGGAAGAATTTGAGAAGAATTAGTATTAATTTTTCTTTAGATGTTTGGTAGAATTCACCAGTGAAGCCATCATGTCCTGGACTTCTGTTGAGAGATTTTTTGACTCCTGATTCAATATCCTTACTAGTAATTGGTTTGTTTTAAGTTTTCTATATTTCATGATTCAGTCTTGGTAGGTTGTATGTTTCTAGGCTTTTTAAAAATTTTTCTTCTAAGTTGTCCAATTCGTCGGCATATAATTGTTCATAGTAGTCTTTTATCATCCTTTGTATCTGTAGTATCAGTTGTAGTCTCCTCTTTCACTTTGGTTTTATATATGACTCCCCTCTCTCTCTTTCTCAGTGAGTCTAGCTAAAGGTTTGTCTATTCTGCTTATCGTTTTAAACAGCCAGTTCGAAATTTTATTGATATTTTCTGTTGTCTTTTTGTTGTCTATTTCATTTATTTTCACTCCATCTTTGTTTACTTTTCTACTAACTTTAGGCTTAGGTTTTTTTCCTTTTCTAATTCCTTGAGGTGTAAAGTTAGGTTGTTTATCCAAGATGTTTGTTTCTTGATGTAGGCATTTATCACTAGAAACTTTCCTCTTAGAACTGCTTTTGCTGAAACCCATAATTTTGGTATGTTGTATTTTCATTCGTCTCAAGATATGTTTTTATTTCTCTTTTGTTTTCTTTAACCCATTGGTTGTTCAACAGCATGTTGTATAATCTCCACATATTTGTGAATTTTCTAGTTTTCTTCTAATAATTGGCTTTTAGTTTCATAATGTTGTGGTAAAAAAGATTATGATTTTAAATCTATTAAGACTTCTTTTGTGGCCTAACATGATCTATCCCAGAGAATGTACCATGTGCTCTTGAGAAGATGTATATTCTGTTGCTTTTAGATGGAATTTTCTGTATGTGTCTGTTAAATGTATCTGGTATAACATCTCATTAAGGCCAATGTTTCCTTATTGATTTTTTTTTTTTTTTGGTCTTCATGATCTATTCATCGAAGAAAGGTGGAATATTAAGTCCCCTAATATTGTTGTATTGTTGTCTATTTCTCCCTTTAGGTCTGTTTATATTTGCTTTATATATTTAAGTGCTCCAATGTTGGGTGTATACATTTTTACAAATCCTATAGCCTCTTTTTGGATTGACCCATTTATTATTAGATAATGGCTGTCTTTGTGTCTTATTACAGTCTTTGTCTTAAAATCTATTTTTTTTCTGATACAAATATAACTACCTCAGCCTCTTTTGGTTTGCATCAGCATAGAGTATATTTTTCTATCCCTTTATTTTCAGTCTTTGTGCATCCCTAACATCTGAAGTGAGTCTCTGGTAGGCAGTATATAGATGGGTTGTTTTTTTTTTTAGCCATTCATCCACTGTGTGTCATTTGCTTGCCATTTACATTTAAGATAATTATTGATAGGTATGTCCTTATTGTCATTTTGTTAACTGTTTTCTGGCTGTTTTGTTATTCATTTGTTCCTGTCTTCTCTTGCTCTCTCCCTTTTGTAAATGGATGATTTTCTGTAGTGGTATGCTTAGATTTCTTTCTCTTTCTCTTTTGTATATCTACTATAGGTTTTTGCTTTGTAGTTACCATGTAGCTATATAAAACAGTTTCTTTTAAGTTTATAACAACTTAAGTTTGAATGCATTCTAAAGCTCTACATTTTTACTCCATCCCCCCTACATTTTGTTTTAGAGGTCATAATTTACATCTTTTTATCTTTTGTATCCATTAACAAATTTTTCTAGTGTTGGTTATTTTTACTATTTTTGTCTTTTAACTTTCATACTAGCACTATAAGTGATTAACTCACCAGTCTTACAGTAGATTGTTCTGAATTTTATTATATACTTACCTTTACCAGTGAGAGTTATACTTTCATACGTTTTCCGGTTACTACTTAGCATTCTTCCTTTTCAATTTAAAGACGTCCCTTTAATATTTCCTGTAAGGCCAGTCAAGTGTTGATGAAGTCCTTTAGCTTTTGCTTATCTGGAAAATTTTCTCTCTCCTTCAATTTTGAAGGACAACTTTGCTGGGTAGAATATTTTTAGTTAGCAGTTTTTTCTTCCAACACTTTGAATATTGTGCCACTCTCTTCCACCCTGCAGCATTTCTGCTGAAAAATCTGCTGGTAGTCCTTTGGGGTTCCCTTTGTATGTAACAAGTTGTTTTTCTCTTGCTGCTTCAAGATTCTCTCCTTGTCTTAGCTATTTACAATTTAACAATAGTGTGTATTGGTGTGAGTCTTTGGGTTCATCTTACTTGTGACTCTCTAGACTTCCTGGATGTCTGTTTCCTTTCCCAGGTTAGGGATGTTTTTAGCCATTATTTCTTCAAATGAGTTTTCTGCCCCTTCCTCTCTTTCTTCTCCTTCTGGGATCCGTATGATATTAAAATGTTGATCTGCTTGAGGTTGCCCCATAAGTGCCTTAAGTGATCTTCACTTTTTTTCATTTTTCTTTCTGCTGCTCTGATTGGTTGAGTCCTACTGCCCTATTTTTGAGTATGTGGATCCTTTCTTCTGCTTTGTCTAGTTGGCTGTTGAACCCCTGTAGTGTATTTTTCGGTGCAGATATTGTATTCTTCAGTTCTGAATTCTATTTGGTACTTTCTTATATTTTCTATTTTTTTTGTTGAAATTCTCACTTTGTTCATCCATTCTTCTCCTGAGCTCAGTAAGCATCTTTTTTTTTTTTTGGCCGTGTGCGGGCCTCTCACTGTTGTGGCCTCTCCCGTTGCAGAGCACAGGCTCTGGACGCGCAGGCTCAGCAGCCATGGCTCACAGGCCCAGCCGCTCTGCGGCATGTGGGATCTTCCCACCAGGGCACGAACCCGTGTCCCCTGCATCGGCAGGCGGACTCTCAACCACTGCGCCACCAGGGAAGCCCCATCAGTAAGCATCTTAATGACCATCATTTAAAATTCTTTGTCATGTTAATCACTTATCTCCATTAAGGTCTTTTTCTGTAGTTTTGTCTTGTTCTTTTGTTTGGAATATATTCCTCTTTCTTCATTTTCCTTCTCTCTCTGTGCTGGTTTCTCTGATTAGATAAAACAACCACGTCTTCCAGTCTTGAAGGAATGGCCTCATATAGGTGATCAACCCTGTCCTAGCTCTTGACTGTCTCTCAAAGCTCTGATTACCCAAGTAGCCAACTTTATTCCTGGTGGCTCCCCATAGTTGAGGGTGTGCAAAGACCTGTCAGTGTCCCAAACGGGAGGATTTCAGTTGGCACCTAGATTCAGGCTGACTAGAAACCAGACCCTCAGGCAGCAGGTTTTAAAGTAGGCAAATACAGCTCTTTAAGAGGAAGACTGTGAGATGGGCATGTCTGTCTGCCCCCTCTGCATTGAGCTCTGGGGTAACCGCCAGTTAAGGACTGTTTTATTGTTTTCTACCATCCTGTTGAAACTGTGAACACAAAGCTCTACTTGCCACCAAATCGAGGCTGTCAAGGGATGTGTCTTCTGGGTGACAGCCCCAAAAGCCAGGTCACCAGATGTGTACACAAGCTCCTTTCTCAGAGATACCAGCAACCTGGCTTGGGGCAGAGGGAGAGCACAAAGATGGCACCATCTGTCTTCCCAGTCTCTGGAGAGGATGGTACTAAGCCCTTAAATCTGTATTTAATTATAAACCATCAGGCCACAGCTAGGAAGATGATAGGCTTTCACAGAAAGACTGGGGGTGTATTTTAGTCTGCTGTCTCTGTATTGTGCTCTGGTTAAAAACTGTTTCTCTTTGGAGAAATGTCTACTTAGGTCTTCTGCCCATTTTTTGATTGGGTTGTTTGTTTTTTTAATATTGAGCTGCATGAGCTGTTTATATATTTTGGAGATTAATCCTTTGTCCACTGATTCATTTGCAAATATCTTCTCCCATTCTGAAGGTTGTCTTTTCATCTTGTTTATAGTTTCCTCTGCTGTGCAAAAGCTTTTAAGTTTCATTAGGTCCCATTTGTTTATTTTTGTTTTTATTTCCATTACTCTAGGAGGTGGGTCAAAAAAGATCTTACTGTGACTTATGTCAAAGAGTGTTCTTCCTATGTTTTCCTCTAAGAGTTTTATAGTATCCGGTCTTACATTTAGGTCATTAACCCATTTTGAGTTTATTTTTGGGTATGGTGTTAGGGAGTGTTCTAATTTCATTCTTTTACACATAGCTGTCCAGTTTTCCCAGCACCACTGGTTGAAAAGACTGTCTTTTCTCCATTGTATATCCTTGCCTCCTTTGTCATAGATTAATTGACCTTAGGTGTGTGGGTTTATCTCTGGGCTTTCTGTCTTGTTCCATTGACTTATTTCTGTTTTTGTGCCAATACCATATTGATTGTCTTGATTACTGTAGCTTTGTAGTATAGTCTGAAGTCAGGGAGCCTGATTCCTCCAGCTCCGTTTTTTTCCCTCAAGATTGCTTTGGCTATTCTGGGTCTTTTGTGTCTCCATACAAATTTTAAGATTTTCTGTCCTAGTTCTGTGCATACAGATGGCCAAGAGGCACATGAAAAGCTGCTTAACATCACTAATTATTAGAGAAATGCAAATCAAAACTACAGTGAGCTATCGCCTCACACCACTTAGAATGGGCATCATCAGAAAATCTACAAACAGCAAATGCTCTAGAGGGTGTGGAGAAAAAGGAACCCTCTTGCACTGTTGGTGGGAATGTAAATTGATACAGCCACTATGGAGAACAGTATGGAGGTTCCTTAAGAAACTACAAATAGGACTACCATATGACCCAGCAGTCCCACTACTGGGTCTATACCCAGAAAAAAACCATAATTCAAAAAGACACATGCACCCCAATGTTCATTGCAGCACTATTTACAATAGCCAGGTCATGGTAGCAACCTAAATGCCCATTGACAGACAAATGGATAAAGAAGATGTGGTACATATATACAATGGAATATTACTCAGCCATAAAAAGGAATGAAATTGGGTCATTTGTAGAGACGTGGATAGACCTAGAGACTGTCATACAGAGTGAAGTATGTCAGGAAGAGAAAAACAAATACCGTATATTAACGCATATTAACGCATGTATGTGGAATCTAGAAAAATGGTACAGATGAACTGGTTTGCAGGGCAGAGATAGAGACACAGATGTAGAGAACAAACGTATGGACACCAAGGGGAGAAGGTTGGGGGGGATGAGATGAATTGGGAGGTTGGGATTGACATATATACACTAATATGTATAAAATAAATAATAACCTGCAGTATAAAAAAATAAAATAAAATTCAAGAATAAAAAAACTTTAAAAAAGTACCATACTAATGTTAGATGTTAATAATAATATTATTATTGTTATTATGTTAATAATAATAGCAGAAATTGTGTGTGGGGTTTATGGAAATTCTGCAATTTTTCTGTAAATCTGAAAAATAAACTTTAAAAAAAATCTTAAGAAAACCCCAAAAACTCTTTCTCCATTTGTTACAGTGCTATGAGACCTGCAAACATAGGCCCTGCTGGCCACCAGAGGCAGGTGCTCAAGGGGTGTTCCCTGGGTAGAAGCTGCAGAAAAGGGGGCACCAGATGTGTGTACCAATTCCTTTCCAAGAGATATTGGTGACTGGGAGTGAGGCCGAGGGAGAAGGTGAAGATAGTACCTACTCTCCGAGGTCTTTGGAGAGGATTATAGTAGGCCCTTAGATATATTTTTAGTTAGAGTCTGTTTTCAGGCCGTAGTTATGAAGATAAGCAAATAGGACTCTTTCATAGGAAGACTGAGTGTTTTTCCATCAGCTGCCTCGGCTCTGGTCCTTGGGAGTAGCCAAATCTATGCAAGCCCTTAAAGAATTGTTTCTCAATTCACTAGAGCCTTGTGGGTCTTGTGGACACAAGCCCTCTTGGCTTTCAAAGCTTGATATTTTGGGGGCCAATCTCTTAGGATCAGGTCTTAAAAGTTGGGATGCCTGATATGGAGTTCAAATCTTTAGCTCCTCAGGGAGACACTCAGGGTTATGAGTTCCCTTCCACTTGTAGGTTGCCATGCCAGGGGTGGGAATTACAGTGAGATTGTCTCAGCCTCTCCTACGTATTTCAGTGTGGGATTTTCTCATTTACCTAATGTGTAGGAATTGCTCACCTAGTTTTCAGGTTTCCTTCAGAGGAGATTTTTCTATATGTAGCTGTAGATCTGGTGTGTCTGTGAGAGGAAGTCAGTTTAGGATACTCCTACATTGCCATCTTGAACTAGAACTTGCCGGCACCAGGCTTTTTAGGCTTTACTTCATAATTATTAAATAAATATACTCCGGAAACAATAGAACATGCAATAATAGACTGCCATGGTCTTCGTGCTTTTGGTGGTCACGGAAGTGCAGCATCACAGTTGTAAGCAACTTCCAAGAGTGTAAAATATTAAGTGTTTATTAGTTGTGCCTCAGAATGTGCCTTTGATTCTGCCTCTGAAGATTAGGTGCAGGCCCTTCCAAAGACTTGGAACTAGATGTGACCAATGGCAACTATTAAGGATCCCATAAGCATCTATCTCTGCCAACTCATGGAATCAGGAAAAGTGGAGAGTAAATATTAATGATTTGAAACCTAGGAAGCAGGAGAAATGAGAGAGTTCCTAGTTGCTCTGATTATTTCAAATCTCTTGGCCTGGCTAAACTGCATCTCAGGGAAAATAGAGAATGTGTGGCTATAATTACTGAACCACTGCGGGTAATCATCGGAAAACCGTGGAAAACAGGAGACATGCCAGGAGACTGAAGAATGGAAAGTGTTACTACAGTTTTCAAAAGAGGAAGAAGGTAGATTTATTGAATTACAGATTATAGGGCTTGACAAAAATCCTAGAAGAAAGAGTTTTTAAAAAAAATACATGAACACTTAGAAAAGGAAGCAGTGAAGACCAGAATTAGAATGGCTTCATCAAGAACAAGTCACTGCAGACCAACATCATTGCTTGGTTTTTGACAGTATTACTAAATTTGGTAAGTGGAAGAAGATGTTATAAACTAGATTTTAACAAGTTACTAGCAAACTTTTTCATGATAGCCTCATGTACACAATGGGAAGGGGGAGATGGTCTAGATATTAGAACAGTTAGCTGTGAGTGATTGAATGATGATATCCCCATCCAAAGGGTGCAGACTAATCTAATGATGGGCTTTAGTTCTCTCTTCCTGGCCTCATCCTCATCAATATTTTTCTATGGTTTTGATGAAAATCAACGGCCTGTTGTTCTTATCAGATTTCAGGTGGAAGTTATAAATCTTAAGGCATCTGTCTACCATTGAGAGAGTGACCCAAGCCAATTCTTTACTCCTAAATTGCTATAGATTATGCTGTGTCCTGAGTAAATCCAAACCTCCTTCTCTAGCCATAGCTGATTGGCCAAGGTCACAGTGCCTGAGCCAAAGCGACTATTCATGTAACCAACCCTATGGAGGCAGAAAGACCACCTTTGAGATGGCTTACCCCCCCAAAAAAATCTTCCCTTAGGGGCTTCCCATATTAAATCCACAGAAATAGAATAAATAGACCCAATCAAATATTGTCATTGGAAATAATAAATGCTAGAATAGAAAATAAATTTCTCTAGGTTTCCTGTTCTCTTAAATTTTGTATTTTTTGAAGACTACAGTTTTTTTTCTTTTAATTCTCATTTTTATAAGCAATGACATTTTACATAGAAAGCTATGTAAGCTTTTCTTACCTAAGAATTATTTTTTCTTTCCAGGTGGTCTAGTACATTCCACATTTGTTTCTTTTATGGCCTGAGGTGCCAAAAGCTGATAACCACAACTAGAACTGAACATAATTCTTGACCAAATCCCACATAAGTGAGGTATGTAGGTTTTTGCTTTCAAGTGTTGAGTTTTATTTTTTAGCTTTATTGGGTGTAATTGACAAATAAAATTCTAATATATTTAAACTGTACAATGTGATGGTTTAATATATGTATACATTGTGAGAGGATTCCCATAATCAAAGAATAAATTTAAATTCTCCAGTTTGGGAATCTAGCCCTTATTAGGCCTTCTGTTTTACAAATGCAGTAGGACCCAGTTCTTACAATCTTCAACAACAAAGATAATTTGCCTGTGTTGTAATGTTAAAGGAGCTGACTGATCATAATTTAAGGATCAGACAAAACTAGTACTATAATGTGCTATGGAATTAAGACCCTAAATGATCAACATGTTGGAATAATGAGCCAAATTGAAAAAAATTAAAGGAAAAAGTAAAAGGAAACAAAAAACATCCTTTTGAGCTTCTATTCAAATCAGGTACTTTAGATTCAACATCCCATTTAACAGGAAAAAATGTTAAGCTTTATACTAGAATCAGAGGGCAGATTTAAAATGAGGCTGAGGAAACTTAACTTTCAGGGCATCTTATTTGCATGGACTCTTTCCAAAGCTGCCATGTAGGCCCACAGTGTTAGTGTTGCCAAATAAATACAGGATTACCAGTTAAATTTGAATTTCAGATAAACGGTGAATAATTTTTTAGTTTTTCCCAAATATTGCCTGCATCCTATATTTTTAATTGCTAGTTAAATCAGACACAGGGAAGAATCAGCACCCCAAATTGGGGCATCATCCTCTCCGCCCTCTTGGTGTGTGGTCTTAGATCCGTAGATGAGGTTTACAGGTTACCCTACCTCTACATCCTCCAGGGCCCAATGACAGCCCTGTCCCAGGAAAACCTCAAAGAGTATCCAGACTCTCTGATGCCAAGGAAAAGGACATGAATGAAACTCTGCCCTGCTCCCCACTCAAGGGTCTCTCACTGATAGGACTTCATGGGTCTTCACCACCTCCTCCCCCCGCCCACACCAGGACAAGTGGCAGCGGTGCGACAGAAAACAGCAGTAGCTAGGACTTGGCCAACCTAGAAATCGAAGCTACCAAGGAACATCCAGATGGAGATCAAAGCGCTTCAATCATCTGAGGATCCGCCCCTAAAAGTAGTGCCATCTCAGCGAAATTGGAGCTGGAGTTACCTGTGTGGCATTATCAGAAACGAGCTGTAAAGCTGAAAGAAACTTTGCTAAACCATCAGTATTTAAAAATGAATTTGACAGGCCATCCTAAGAAAAGACTGGATTATTTTTTATTCTCCCCATTGAAAACATTATAAAACTGCTGTATTTAAAAAAAACCCACAAAAAACAAAAAAACTGCTGTGATAGGATACAGCAACCAAAGAATGTACACCCAAAGAAGAAAAATAAGTAGATTAGAAGTGTGTCCGGAGGTAATTTATTAAAATTAAAATATTATCAATTTTCTGGGTTTGTGATATTTATAACAAGATTTACCATTATTTATGTATTTGTAGTTTATCATTTTTTAAATTTAAATTTTCAAATTTAAACATGTGTCTCTAATTTTTCTTCACAATGTTATATGCTTTCTCTTAAAAGGCCTTCAAAACTGTATGAGATGTAGGCCCCACAAAACCTGGGTCAGTCCTTGAATAGAATAAACTAATAGAATAAAACTAAATACTACAGCTAAAGGAAAGAATGAACAGAGGAAAAATGGAGGAAACCAGCATCTGAGAGTCTGTTATTATGTTTCAGGTTTAATGATAATTAAACTAATAATGATAACTGATATTTATTAAGAGCTTTCTACATGCAAGCTGTGTAAAGAGCTTAACCTACAGCGTTGCATTTCACCAGCATGGTACTGGGAGAAAAGCACTCTACAAGTATTATCTCCATGGTGGAGAGAAACTGGGCCTTAAAAATATCAAGTAATTTGCTCAGGTTATACATCTATTAACAGCTTGAGATAAAATCCAAATCTAGGTCACCAAAATAATACCCTTTCCTCTCTTCTTCCTTCTTCTCATTCATCTTCCTTTCCTTTACACTGGAATTTTTTTTTTTTCCTGGAGCAATTAACACTGGGACATAAATATTCATGTGCTCCTTTATCACTCAGTTAACACTTCTATTGGGTAGGTACCATAGAAAGTAACTCAAAAGTTACCTTAAACCCAAAGGCATTTACAGGGACAGTTAAATCTTTCATTTTGCTGCTATATAGAGAAGCCATTACCCACTTTTCAAAAATGTATTGTCCCAGAAGAAACTCTGGGATTTTGTTTTTTCACTGGGAATGGATGCCCTCACAGCCATCTTTGAGAGAATTCTGAGAATGGAAGCAGTATGGTGCATAAATGAGTCAGAAGAGGAGTGAACCTAACTCCCAGTGGTGTCCTCTGGGCCTGTTCAGCAGAGTGAGATGAAAATCTTCCTGTTTGCCCGAGTCACGTTGGAAGGAATTTTCTGTCATTTACGTTCAAAAGAATTCTGACAGGTGCAAGTTTCCAAAGAGGAAAGTGACTACTCTGGATTCCAGTAGTGGTTTTTGCAGCCAATGGGATAGAGTGATGCTAGCTATTTTTGTTTTTAAATCTCTTCTACAAATTCTACTAAAACTTAGAAAGACCAGATCTGTATTGGGTTTAAGTCAGATCAAAAAAAGCAAATTCAGTGACTTAATAATGCTCACTTGTCACTCTCTTGCTCGCCCCTTCACACACGTCATACTTGGACTGAGATGGTGGCAGCAGGAAAACACACACATCCTCCACAAAGCATCTGATCAGAAGGTGGGAGGAAGGTCATCCAGTGGGGATTGGGTGAAGGTAAGGAAGTACAACCTCACTAGAGAGAGCCAGGATGATGAGAATGAAGGAAATGAAGACTGAAGTAAATCTGAAAGCAAATATTTCTGAAAAGGAAAATGAGATCAGTTGAAAAAGAACATACAGGGAAGAAATGACAATGTTTTTAGTAGTAGAGGACCAAGAAGACCCTACGTATGTTCTTTACGTAGAAAAAAAATTAACAGATAAACCATAGATCAGAAACTTACAGGAAGAGGCTAAACTTCAATTGACAATAAAATCTTTGTGGTAATTATAAAGTTTATGGAATAGATGCTATGAACCCATCTTGAAGACTTCACATTTTAAAAGACACTAAAAGATAAACAATAACGCCATATAAAAATTCTACATTTTACCAAGATTGTTTGAAGAATTAGTTTGAAATAAGTGTATTTCAGTCTAAATCGACAATTTCACGAAAATTACCAATTCATTGACAGAGTTACACAATCTGAAAAAAAAAAGAAAGAAAGAAACAAGAAAGGCAAAGTGAGCCAAACAAGAAAGGTGTGGATCCTGGAGTGAGGGGTGGGGTTTGGGGCATGGTCAAGGGTTTGGGGCCAGACAATCTGAAAGACTGAGCATCTCTTGAGAAGAAAAAGAACAAGATTTGTAGACATTTCATCTTCTAATGCCTTCACTCTGTTGTCCAATCCCTTCAACATGTAGCTTAAACTTTGTGCTTTGGGTTTTGCCAAATGTTAGTCAGAAGTATTGTGGTCATATGCTAGACATTTTATTCCTTGACACCAAGGTGCTCAAGTGACAAGGGGTCTTGGAGCAATAAAGGGTTAAATTGACATTGCAGGGAGAATGCTGTGATCCCAAGATTTCTTCCCCCAGCTGTATATGTTCTGTATTATCTCCTCCTCTTGAGAGTCAGTGAGACGGTGAATATGACTAAAACTCCTGTAATTAGGTTACTTTATATAAAAAAGGTGAAGGGATTTTGCAGATGTAATCAAGTCTCAAATCAGTTAACTGAGTTCTTCAAAAGGGCGATTATCTTTGGTGGGCTTGACCTAATCAGATGAGCTTTTTAAAAGGATTGGGTTTTTCCTGAAGGAGGGGGTTAAAAGGGTGAAAGTGTGAGAGGGCCATGTGGCATCTCAATGTATGGAGGGAGCCATGTGGCAGGGACCTGAGAATATCATCTAGGAGCTACAAGTGGTCCCCAGCCAATAGTCAGCAAGAAAACTGAGAATTCTGTCTTACAACTCCAAAGAACTAAGTTCTGCGGCAATCTGAGTGATTTTGAAAGCAGAGCTCTCCCTAGTCAAGCTTCCAGGTGAGAATGCAGCTGGCTGACACCTTGATTTCAGCCCTTGTGAGGCCCTTAGTAGAGGATCTGGCTAAAATGTGCCAGACTCCTCCTAACCCATGGATTGTGAAATAATAGATTTGTTTTATTGTTCTTAAGCAGCTAAGTTTGTGGTAATTTCTTATACAGCAATAGAAAACTGATACATTTAGGAAATTCAGTTGCTACTATATTGTTTTAAAAAAACAATCTTGTTTTCCTTGTGGCTACCTGTAGCCGGAGCAGCTACTAAATTGGAACTAAAACATACAATATGGATGTATGTGAGCCTTGTTCTTTAGTGCAGCCTTAATTGTACCTCTCTGAACTACTTGAAAGCATGTCAGGAAAAGCTGTTTGTAATAAGCACATGTGATGTGCACCTAGAACTGCAATGGTTTCGTCTTAAAGGAGAATGAAAAGATTTAAAAGATGCATTACAAAGATCATTTATTTCAGAGTGAAAATACTACAGCTGAAAGGGCCATTTTATTTGATACTAAAAGGGAGAGAAAGAAGGAAGGAAAGACAGGAGGAAAAGAAGGGAAGAGGAAGGAAGAAAATATCAAAATCTGTGTTGAACCTGAAACTTGCCATTTCTACATATCTCAAACCAGCATGTGGAATCTCTTGAATGCAAAAAGTATAGTTTTTATTTACCAGAATATTTCTATGAATGCAGCTTTTCATCAGGGGAAGGAAATTTTTGATCCATTTTATTTGCCTGTTTTATACGTCTGAGAAGTAATTTCTCTTTCATTTCCCTAAGCTGCAGTAGAAGTACTTACACAATACTGGTATTTACTTTCCTATCCAAGATATGCTTGACAAACTAGACCGCTTAAATACACTTTGGCAAAGTGTGTTAATGTTAACAATTATGGCCTCTGCAATGTTTTATAGAACATTTATTTTAATAAAGTCACTGTACTAAGACATAAGTGTTTGGTCAGGATTAGCTGGTAGCTACAAAGTAAATCAATAAAATAAAATTCTGAGTATCTGAAAAAGGTACGTCACAATGTGTTAGTGTAACCTACCATTTTTTATGAAGCCAGGAGTTCTATGAAGTACAGTTGTCCCTTGAACAATGTGGGCTTGAACTGTGAGGGTCCACTTAAACAAGTATATTTTTCAGTAGTAAATACTATAGTCTACATGGCTCATGGCTGGTTGAATTCAAGGATGTGAGGGAACTGTGGATATGGAAGGCTGACTATAAGTTATACACAGATTAACCCCCATGTTATTCAAAGGTCAATTGTATATATTTACATGGATATCACTGGAAGGATACAAAATTTTAAAAGTAAAAGAAAAAATAAAATATGGGAAGGGAATCTTGTGGACTGAAGATCAGGGTAAAAACCGACTGAGTTGTCATCTTATATCCTTTAGTACTGTTAGAATTTTTTAAACATTCAGGTATTATTTCAATATGAGAAAGTTAAATCCTCAATATGTTACAACAAAATAATCACATTAATCTTTCAGCTTGCAGTGTCAATATATTGCTTTCACTAGGAGGTTGTTATTAAAAGAAGGCAAGTAGCAGCCAGCAAGCCCACGAGGTCCAAGGCCTTGTGGTCAGTGGCTCTTCGTCATTCACAGTACGGTGGCATATCTGGGGAACTTGTCATTTCGTTTCCCCTTCAGAAGTGAGAATCCATTTGATTATGGTGAGTGATCCTTTCAATGTGGTATTGAATTCAATCTGCTAGTATTTTGTAAAGGAGTTTTGTATCTGTGTTCATCAGGGATATTGGTCTGTAATTTTCATTTCTTGTAGTAATTTTGGTGTCAGGGTAATGCTGGCCTTGAAAAATAAGTTTGGAAGTGTTCCCTCCTTTTCAATTTTTTAGGAAAGTTTGAGAAGAAGTGACATCAATTCTTTAAATATTTGGTAGAATTCACCAGTAAAACCATCTAGTCCCGGGCTTTTCTGTGTTGAGAGGATTTTGAGTACTGAGTCAATCTCCTTGTTATTGGTCTGTTTAGATTTTCTATTTATTCATGATAAGGTCTTGGTATGTGTCTAGGAATGTATCCATTTTTTCTAGGTTATACTGTTCATTGGCATATAATTTTTCATAGTAGTTTCTCATGATCATTTATACTTCTGTGGTATCTGTTGTAATGCCTCCTCTTTCATTTTTGAGTTTATTTATTTGGGTCCTCTCCTTAGTTAATCTGACTAAAGGTTTGTCAATTTTGTTTATCTTTTCAAAGAACCAGCTCTTAGCTTTTTTGATCTCTCCTATTTGTTTTTATGGTCTCTTTTTCATTTATTTCTGCTCTGATCCTTGTTATTTATTTCTTTCTGCTAGCTTTGGGCTTTGTTCTTTTTCTAGTTCTTTGAGGTGTAAAGTGAGGGTCTTTGAGATCTTTCTTGTTTCTTACTGTAAGAAGACATTTATATCGATATATTGATATATTTAGCACTATATATTTGCCTCTTAGAACTGATTTTGCTGCATTCCATAGGTTTTCATATGTTGTGCTTCCATTTTCTTTTGTTTCAAGATGTTTCTTGATTTCCTTTTTGACTTCTTTGACCCACTGGTGTTCAGGAGCATGTTGTTCAATCACCACATGTTTATGAATTTTCCAGCTTTCTTCCTCTTACTGATTTCTAGTTTCAGACTGTTCTGGTTGGGAAAGATACTTGGTATTATTTCAATCTTGTTAAATTTGCTAATATACGTTTAGTGACATATCATGTGATCTATCCTAGAGAATGTTCTATGTGCCCTTGAAAAGAATGCATATTCTGCTGCTCTTGGATGGAATGCTCTGTATATGTCTGTTAGGTTCATTTAGTCTTAAGTGTCATTGAAATCCATTATTTCCTTATTGATTTTCTGTCTGGATTATCTATATACTGTTGAAAGTTCCCTACTGGTATTGTATTTCTGTCTACTTCTCCCTTCATATTTGTTAATAATTATTTAATGTATTTAGGTGCTCCAAAATTGGGTGTGTATATATTTATAATTGTTATACCCTCTTGATGAATTGACCCCTTTATCATTATACAATGACCTTCTTTGTCTCTTGTTACAATTTTTTACTTAAAGTCTATTTTGTCTGATGTAAGTATAGCTATCCCTGTTCTCTTTTGGTTTCCATTTGCTTGAAATAATTTTTCCATTCCTTCACTTTCTGCCTGTGAGTGTCTTTAATGTTTCAGTGAGTCTCTTGTAAGCAGCATATAGATCTTATTTTTTTATTCATTCAGCTGCTCTGTGTCTTTCAATTGGCAAATTTAAACCATTTACATTTAAAGTAATTA
Organism: Grampus griseus; assembly: GCF_964374135.1. Taxonomy (NCBI): domain Eukaryota; kingdom Metazoa; phylum Chordata; class Mammalia; order Artiodactyla; family Delphinidae; genus Grampus; species Grampus griseus. Next base: position 16,600,038 of record NC_138998.1, read on the forward strand.
TTGATAGGTAAAGACTTACTACTGACATTTTGTTCATTGTTTTCTGGTTGTTTTGTGGTTCCTTAATTCCTTTCTTCCTTATTGTCATTTTTTTATGAGTTGATGATTTTTTTGTCATGGTTTGCTTTATTTTTTTTCTTTTATGTACAATATCTGTTACAGGTTTTTGCTCTGTCATTACCATGCGACTTTCATAACACATGTATGAGAACTCTCTATTTTAAGCTGATAACAACTTAACTTCAATTGCATAAGAAAGTACCCATTTACTTGTCCCCCCAATTAATGTTGTCTTCGTAATTTACATCTTTTTTTATTTTGTGTGTCTATTAATATAATTTTATAGTTAGAGTTATTTTCAACATTTTTGCTCTATATGCTAGATTTCAAAGAAATTTACATACCATTAAGCAGGACCAGAGTTTTTTGTACTGTTGTTCTTTTCTTTTTTTGGCTGCACCACACAGTTTGTGGGATCTTAGTTCCCCAAGCAGGGATTGAACCCATGCCCTTGGCAATGAAAGCACGGAGTCCTAACCACTGGACCGCCAGGGAATTCCCAGTACCAGAGTATCTGGATTTGATTATATATTTACTTTTAACAGTGAAATTTATATTTTCATATGATTCTATGTTACTAATTAGTGTTCTTTTATTTTAGCTTGAAGAACTCCCTTTAGCATTTCGTGGAGGGCAGGCCCAGTAATGATAAATTCCCTCAGCTTTTGTTTGTCTGGGAAAGTCTTATTTCTTTATTTCTGAATGACAACTTTGCAGAGTTAACTATTCTTGGTTGGAATTTTTTTTAAAACATCTTTATTGGAGTATAATTGCTTTACAATGCTGTGTTAGTTTGTGCTTTATAACAAAGTGAATCAGCTATACATATACATATATCCCCATATCTCCTCCCTCTTGAGTCTCCCTCCCACAAAGCACCGAGCTGATCTCACTGTGCTATGTGGCTGCTTCCCACTAGCTATCTATTTTACATTTGGTAGTGTATACATGTCCATGCCACTCTCACTTCATCCCAACTTACCCTTCCCCCTCCCCGTGTCCTCAAGTCCATTCTGTACGTCTGTGTCTTTATTCCTGTCCTGCCCCTAACTTCTGTTTCTCTTTCTGACTTACTTCATTCTGTATGACAGACTCTAGGTCTATCCACCTCACTACAAATAACTTAATTTCGTTTCTTTTTATGGCTGAGTAATATTCCATTGTATATATGTGCCACATCTTCTTTATCCATTCATCTGTCAATGGACATTTAGATTGTTTCCATGTCCTGGCTATTGTAAACAGTGCTTCCATGAACACTGTGGTACATATCTCTTTTTGAATTATGGTTTTTTCAGGGTATATGCCCAGTAGTGGGATTACTGGGTCATATGGTAGTTCCAACTTTAGTTTTTTAAGGAACCTCCATACTGTTCTCCATAGTGGCTGTATCAATTTACATTCCCACCAACAGTGAAAGAGGGTTCCCTTTTCTCCACACCCTCTCCAGCATTATTGTTTGTAGATTTTTTGATAATGGCCATTCTGACTGGTGTGAGGTGATACCTTATTGTAGTTTTGATTTGCATTTCTCTAATGATTAGTGATGTTGAGCATTCTTTCATGGGTTTGTTGGCAATCTGTTTTGGAGAAATGTCTATTTACGTCTTCAGTCCATTTTAGGATTGGGTTGTTTGTTTTTTTGATATTGAGCTGCATGAGCTGCTTGTAAATTTTGGAGATTAATCCTTTGTCAGTTGCTTCATTTGTAAATATTTTCTCCCATTCTCAGTGTTGTCTTTTCGTATTGTTTACGGTTTCCTTTGCTGTGCAAAAGCTTTTAAGTTTCATTATGTCCCATTTGTTTATTTTTATTTCCATTTCTCTAGGAGGTGGGTCAAAAAGGATCTTGCTGTGATTTATGTCATAGAGTGTTCTGCCTATGTTTTCCTCTAAGAGTTTTACAGTGTCTGGCCTTACATTTAGGTCTTTAATCCATTTTGAGTTTATTTTTGTATATGGTGTTAGGGAGTGTTCTAATTTCATTCTTTTACATATAGGTGTCCACTTTTCCCAGCACCACTTATTGAAGAGGCTCTCTTTTCTTCACTGTATATTCTTGCCTCCTTTATAAAAAATAAGGTGACCATATGTGCATGGGTTTATCTCTGGACTTTCTATCCTGTTCCATTGATCTATATATCTGTTTTTGTAACAGTACCATACTGTCTTGATTACTGTAGCTTTGTAGTATAGTCTGAAGTCAGGGAGCCTGATTCTTCCAGGTCTAATTTTCTTTCTCAAGATTGCTTCGGCTCTTCAGGGTCTTTTGTGTTTCCATACAAATAGTGAAATTTTTTGTTCTAGTTCTGTGAAAAATGCCAGTGGTAGTTTGTTAGGGATTGCATTGAATCTGTAGATTGCTTTGGGTAGTAGAGTCATTTTCACAATGTTAATTCTTCCAATCCAAGAACATGGTATATCTCTCCATGTGTTTGTATCATCCCTAATTTCTTTCATCAGTGTCTTATAGTTTTCTGCATACAGGTCTTTTGTCTCCTTAGGTAAGTTTATTCCTAAATATTTTATTCTTTTTCTTGCAATGGTAAATAGGAGTGTTTCCTTAATTTCTCTTTCAGATTTTTCATCATTAGTGTATAGGAATGCAGGAGATTTCTGTGCATTAATTTTGTAACCTGCTACTGTACCAAATTCATTGATTAGCTCTAGTAGTTTTCTGGTAGCATCTTTAGGATTCTCTTTGTGTAGTATCATGTCATCTGCAAACAGTGACAGCTTTACTCCTGATCTGGATTCCTTTTATTTCTTCTTCTTCTCTAATTGCTGTGTCTAAAACTTCCAAAACAATGTTGAATAATAGTGGTGAGAGGGGGCAACCTTGTCTTATTCCTGATCTTAGAGGAAATGATTTCAGTTTTTCACCATTGAGAATGATATTGGCTCTGGGTTTGTCGTATATGGCCTTTATTATGTTGAGGTAAGTTCCCTCTGAGCCTACTTTCTGGAGGGTTTTTATCATAAATGGGTGTTGAATTTTGTCAAAAGCTTTTTCTGCACCTACTGAGATAATCATATGGTTTTTAACCTTCAGTTTGTTAATGTGGTGTATCACATTGATTGATTTGCGTATACTGAAGAATCCTCGCATTCCAGGGATAAACCCCACTTGATCATGGTGTATCAATCTTTTAATCTGCTGTTGGATTCTGTTTGCTAGTATTTTGTTGAGGATTTTTGCATATATGTTCATTAGTGATATTGGCCTATAGTTTTCTTTCTTTGTGACATCTTTTTATTTTCTTGTTTTTAAATTATTATTTATATATTTATTTAAACATTTTTATTGGAGTATAATTGCTTTACAGTGGTGTGTTCATTTCTGTTTATAACAAAGTGAATCAGCTATACATACACATATATACCCATATCTCTTCCCTGTTGCATCTCCCACCCTCCCACGCTCCCTATCCCAACACTCAAGATGGTCACAAAGCACCAAGCTGATCTCCCTATGCTATGTGGCTGCTTCCACTAGCTATCGATTTTACATTTGGTAGTGTATATATGTCCTTGCCACTCTCTCACTTTGTCCCAGCTTATTCTTCTCCCTCCCTGTGTCCTCAAGTCCATTCTCTAGTAGGTCTGCATCTTTATTCCTGTCCTGCCCCTAGGTTCTTCATACCCATTTTTTTTCTTTTTAGATTCCATATATATGTGTTAGCATATGGTATTTGTTTTTCTCTTTCTGACATACTTCACTCTGTATGACAGACTCTAGGTCCATCCACCTCACTACAAATAACTCAATTTCGTTTCTTTTTATGGCTGAGTAGTATTCCACTGTATATATATGCCACCTTTTCTTTATCCATTCGTCTGTCGATGGACACTTAGGTTGCTTTTATGTCCTGGCTATTGTAAATAGAGCTGCAGTGAACATTGTGGTACATGACTCTTTTTGAATTTTGGTTTTCTCAGGGTATATGCCCAGTAGTGGGATTTCTGGGTCGTATGGTAGTTCTTCTTCTGATGTTTTAAGGAAACTCCATACTCTTCTCCATAGTGGCTGTACCAATTTACATTCGCACCAACAGTGAAAGAGGGTTCCCTTTTCTCCACACCCTCTCCAGCATTTATTGTTTGTAGATATTTCTTGATGATGGCCATTCTGACTGCTGTGAGGTGACATCTCATTGTAGTTTGGATTAGCATTTCTCTAATGGTTAATGATGTTGAGCATTCTTTTATGTGTTTGTTGGCAATCTGTATATCTTCTTTGGCGAAATGTCTGTTTAGGTCTTGTACCCATTTTTGGATTGGGTTGTTTGTTTTTTTGATATTGAGCTGCATGAGCTGCCTGTAAATTTTGCAGATTAATCCTTTGTCAGTTGCCTCATTTGCAAATATTTTCTTCCATTCTGAGGGTTTCTTTTTTCATATTGTTTATGGTTTCCTTTGCTGTGCAAAAGCTTTGAAGTTTCATTAGGTCCCATTTGTTAATTTTTGTTTTTATTTCCATTTCTCTAGGAGGTGGGTCAAAAAGGATCTTGCTGTGATTTATGTCATAGAGTGTTCTGCCTATGTTTTCCTCTAAGAGTTTTTTTTTTTTTTTTTTTTTTTTTTGTGGTACGCAGGCCTCTCACTGTTGTGGCCTCTCCCCTTGCGGAGCACAGGCTCTGGACGCGCAGGCTCAGTGACCATGGCTCATGGGCCTAGCGGCTCCGCAGCACGTGGGTTCTTCCTGGACCAAGGCACAAACCCGTGTCCCCTGCCTCGGCTGGTGGACTCTCAACCACTGTACCACCAGGGAAGCCCTTCCTCTAAGAGTTTTATAGTGTCTGGCCTTACATTTAGGTCTTTAATCCATTTTGAGTTTATTTTTGTATACGGTGTTATGGAGTGTTGTCATTTCATTCTTTTACATGTAGCTGTCCAGTTTTCCCAGCAGCACTTATTGAAGAGGCTGTCTTTTCACCATTATATATTCTTGCCTCCTTTATCAAAAATAAGTTGACCATATGTGCATGGGTTTATGTCTGGGCTTCCTATCCTGTTCCATTGATCTATCTTTCTGTTTTTGTGCCAGTACCGTACTGTTTTGATTATTGTAACTTTGTACTGTAGTCTGAAGTCAGGGATCCTGATTCCTCCAGGTCCATTTTTCGTTCTCAAGATTTCTTTGGCTCTTTGGGGTCTTTTGTGTTTCCATACAAATTGAATTTTTTTGTTCTAGTCCTGTGAAAAATGCCAGTGGTAGTTTGTTAGGGATTGCATTGAATCTGTAGATTGTTTTGGGTAGTATAGTCATTTTCACAATGTTGATTCTTCCATTCCAAGAATATGGTATATCTCTCCATCTGTTTGTATCATCTTTAATTTCTTTCAGCAGTGTCTTATAGTTTTCTGCTTACAGGTATTTTGTCCCTCTAGGTAGGTTTATTCCTAGGTATTTTATTCTTTTTGTTGCAGTGGTAAATGGGAGTTTTTCCTTAATTTCTCTTTCAGACTTTTCATCATTAGTGTATAGGAATGCAAGAGATTTCTGTGCATTAATTTTGTATCCTGCTACTTTGCCAAATTCACTGATTAGCTGTAGTAGTTTTCTGGTAGCATCTTTAGGATTCTCTGTGTATAGTATCATGTCATCTGCAAACAGTGACAGCTTTACTCCTTTTCTGATCTGGATTCCTTTTATTTCTTTTTCTTCTCTGACTGCTGTGTCTAAAACTTCCAAAACAATGTTGAATAATAGTGGTGAGAGTGGACAACCTTGTCTTGTTCCTGATCTTAGAGGAAATGGTTTCAGTTTTTCACCATTGAGAACGATGTTGGCTCTGGGTTTGTCATATATGGCCTTTATTATGTTGAGGTAAATTTCCTCTATGCCTACTTTTGGAGCGTTTTTATTATAAATGGGTGTTGAATTTTGTCAAAAGCTTTTTATGCACCTACTGAGATGATCATATGGTTTTTATTCTTCAGTTTGTTAATATGGTGTATCACATTGATTGATTTGCGTATATTGAAGAATCTTTGCATTCCTGCGATAAACCCCACTTGATCATGGTGTATAATCCTTTTAATGTGCTGTTAGATTTTGTTTGCTAGTATTTTGTTGAGGATTTTTGCATCTATGTTCATCAGTGATATTGGCCTGTAGTTTTCTTTCTTTGTGACATCTTTGTCTGGTTTTGGTATCATGGTGATGATGGCCTTGTAGAATGAGTTTGGGAGTGTTCCTCCCTGTGCTTTATTTTTGAAGCATTTGAGAAGGATAGGTGTTAGCTCTTCTCTAAATGTTTGATAGCATTTGTCTGTGAATAGATCACTGAAGAAATCAAAGAGGAAATCAAAAAATACCTAGAAACAAATGACAATGATGACCCAAAACCTATGGGATGCAGCAAAAGAGTTCTAAGTAGGAAGTTTATAACAAAACAATCCTACCACAAGACACAAGAAACATTTCAAATAAACAACCTAATCTTACACCTAAAGCAATTAGAGAAAGAAGAACTAAAAGTCCCCAAAGTTAGCAGAAGGAAAGAAATCATAAAGATCATATCAGAAATAAGTAAGAAAGAAATGAAGGAAACAGTAGCAAAGATCAATGAAACTAAAAGCTGGTTCTTTAAGAAGATAAACAAAATTGATAAACCATTAGCCAGACTCATCAAGAGAAAAAGGGATGAGACTCAAATCAATAGAATTAGAAATGAAAAAAGAGAAGTAACAACTGACACTGCAGAAATACAAGGGATTATGAGAGATTACTACAAGCGACTATATGCCAATAAAATGGGCAACCTGGAAGAAATGGACAAATTCTTAGAAAAGCACAACCTTCCAAGACCGAGCCAGGAAGAAATAGAAAATATAAACAGACCAATCACAAGCACTGAAATTGAAACTGTGATTAAAAATCTTCCAACAAACAAAAGCACAGGACCAGATGGCTTCACAGGCATTTTTTTTTCTTTCAGCACTTTCTATATATCATCCCACTCTCTCCTGGCCCACAGGTTTTCTGCTGAGAAATCTGCTGATTGCTTTATCAGGATTCCTTTGTATGTAATGATTCTTTTTTTCTCTTGCTGCTTTCAAGATTCTCTCTGTCTTTGATTTTTGAGAGCTTGATTATAATGTGTCTCAGTGAAGATCTCTTTGGGTTGAATCTGTTTGGGAATCTTTCAAATTCCTATACGTGGATGGCCATATCTCTCCCTGGATTTGGCAAGTTTTCAGTCATTATTTTTTTAATTAAGGTTTCTATCCCTTTCTCTCTTCTCCTCCTTCTGGGACTCCCTTAAGGTGAATATGGTTTCTTTTGATCATGTCCCACTGTTCACTTAGGCATTTTTGCTCTTTTTTAAATTCTAATTTCTTTATTTTCCTTGGTGCATATCAAGAGATTTGTCTTCAAGCTCACAGATTCTTTCTTCTACCTGATTGAGCCAACTGTTGACGCTATCTATTGCACTTTTCATTTTCATTTTGTTATTCTGGAGTCTTCATCTCCACAATTTGTTTGGTTCTTTTTTATGATTTCCATTTTTTTGTTAAGTTTCTTGCTTTGTTCATATTTCCGAAGTTCAGTGTTTGTGTTCTCATCAATCTCACTGATCTTCCTTAAAATAATTATTTTGAATTCTTTTTCAGATAACGTGCCTATCTCCATTTCTTTGGGGTTGGTTACTGGAATATTATTGTCTTCCTTTGGTATATCACGTTTCCTTCCTTTTTCATGTTTCTGATGGGTTTGTGTTGACGTGTATGCATTTGAGGGCAAAATCATCCTACTTATTTCAGACTGGCTTTAGTAGGGAAAGATTTTCACCTAGAAAATCTGTAAATCTGTTGGCTGTAAAGGTGCCAACCAGGTGGGATGCAGCATGTCTGGTTCCTAGGAAGGCAGAATGGCCCAATCTCCATGCACTCCATTGGCTGAGGTTGACATTGGCCAGACTGTGGAAGTCTTCTTTGGCCAAGGTTATTGGGATCTTCAGAAGTGAAGTCTGGTTGGTCTTCCTATTATTTTTGTTGTTGTTGTTTGCCTTTGGGAGGAAGGTCTAGCTGAGGGGGGTCCTACTTGGTGCACAGTCTGGCATGCTGACGCTCAGTGCACTCATAATGGTATTAGAAGTGGGGTCCTAGAATCAGGTGCATGTGGAACCACCACAGCATCTGGGTCCTGGGACGTAGGTGCAGTTGCTGTAACTGCAGCACTGGTGTCTAGGGTGTGGCGATGCACAGATATCCCATGGAACTAATAATACCTGGGTCTCAGGGGCTCACTGCTGTGACTCCAGCTGACAGGTGGTGGAGAGAGGCAGGAGAGCAGCAGTGGCACAGGTCCTGAGATGAAAAGGTGCAGCAGTGACTCAGGCCCAGCAGATAGGGTGTGATAGTAGCACAGCTTAGGGATGGTGGGTCAAGGTCTCAACTCTGGCCCCTGGGGGCAGTCACAGGATGCAGTCACAGCAGCAGCATGACTCTGCTGGTGGTCTATTAATGCCATGTGTTGGGACCTGGGGAACTGGGCTCAGAGCAGTGGAAGCACAGCCCTGGCAATGACTGGTCGGAGATGTGAGCTGGGGTCTGGGCAGTGGGGTTCAGGGCAGTGGCAGCACAGTCTCAGCACTGATGGTCAGGGATATGACCTTCATCTAGGGGCAGGGATCAGGGCAGCAGCAGTCTAGTCATAGCATTGCTGGGTCAGAGCCATGACCTAGAAGAACCCAGGAGGTAGCATGTAGGGCAGCAACAGATCAGTCTCAGAAATGATGGTTCAGAGTCTTGACCTAGGATAGGGGGATGGGCCTCAGGGCAGTATCAGTGCCTCTGGAATTGGCTATTCAGAGCTGCAACCTGGAACTCAGTGAGTGGGACTAAGGGGGAGGCAACACCATCAGATAATGACAGCCAAAGAGAGACTTCGGGCCCTGGGGGCATGGCTCAGGGCAGGGGAGGTTGGTAATGGTGGGACAAAACCCTAACCTGGGGTCAGGGGTGGGGGCACAGAGCAGTGGCAGCTCCACCCCTGTATATGGTAACGTGCTATGGTACCTTAACCATGAGAGCAGAGCACAGCAGCAACTGGGGCCCCTGAGGGCAAGTCTCACCTCAGCAACAGCTCCAGCCTCTGGGAGTGGAAGCACAGGGGGACACTCCTGGCTGTTCTGTTATCTAGGATCAGCATCCATGATGACTGTGGGAGACCTCTGTAGCAAAACCTGCAAACATCCACAGTGGTGAAGCTTGCTGGGGTTCTCCCACTCTCCTTCTCTCCACGTGGTGAAATTCCTCTGAGGGGATTCCTCCTAGTGTCCAGCAGCTCCAGACTGGGGCATGGAGTAATGCAGGCAAAACACTTCCTGTACTTTTTTATGTGGCCATCCTTAATTTTTGAGCTCTGCAGGGTTTTTGTTGCTACTTCTTTATAGTCTAAAATTCTCCCTGAGCTGTTTTCTTCAGTTTTTAGTTGTTTATTCATTCTTGTTTTTTTGTGAGTGAGATAAGTGTTGACACCTTCTAGCCCTCCATCCTGCTGACGTTCAGACACTATCTCTTCAAATATTACATTTGCTTTATTCTCTCTCTGGAACTTCTGGAATTAATTATGTTAGACCTTCTCATTCCCAACTCCATGTCACAGATTCTCTTTTCTGTTTCTTTACATCTTTATGCTGCATTCTGTATAATTTCTTCCAATCTCCCAGTATACTAATTCTTTGTGTCCAATCTAGTCACTGAATTCTTAATTTTTATTATATATTCATTTCCAGAAATTCTGTTTGGATCAATTTCAAATCTATGTCACTTTGTATTGCTTGTTGTTCCTGCAAATATCTTTAAGTTTGCATTTTATTGCTTTAAAGATAATAATCAATAATAATTGTAATTTGTTTATTGTCTGTGACTGGTTTTTTTAACATCTGAAGCTCCTGTGGGTCTGCTGCTATTGATTCTGCTTGGTTTTTTTGTTTTTGTCTTGGGAAAAGGATATTATTTTATTACTACTTTCCCAATTAAACATGTAGAATTATATTTTAGACTTTTAAAATATTAATCTGAAGATATATTTTTATGTTGTAAAATAATGTCAAGACTAAATAAAGAGAAATAATACATAGTAATATCTGGAAAGGAAACAGTTTAAACCTCATAACATCTATATGTTTCAATTCTGTAAACAAGAATTTTATTATGAATTCAGTTTAGTAAAATATTTCCAAATAAGTATTCCATAGTTGAACTACATTGTAGACAATGAATTCTAGCTTATAGATACCACAGCAGACAAAAAAAAAAAAGCATATTTGAATAGTATATTTAGGTAATAAAAGGTACTACAGCAAAGCAATTGCCTTATTAGCTGTGTATTCACATCCACTGTGCCTAATTCCTGGTCTTAATCTGATTCTTGAAATAATGTTACAACTTGGAAGGAAGCTGAGAGGTTATCTAGTTCAACCTGTCACTCAGTGACTCTTTGACAATGGTAACTTGAATTTCCAGTATCTTCTTAATAGTGATATTTTCAGTGCAAGTAGATTCACTGCCTGGAAATGTGTCCAGTCTGCTTTTTAAGAATTCCAATTAATGCGTTCATTTTATTGGATCAAAAGTGGCCTCTCCCTGACTTCCTTCCAGAAGTCATATATCTACTTGAATCACAAAGAATACATTTTATCTGTCTTCCATTTATGATCCCTTTAAATAGCTAGGGCAGCTGTTTACATAAGCTGTTCTGCTTGTTTTCACTCCTGCTATGTTAGTTACTTCCTACTGAGCCTGATAATCTTTGTATATTGTTCATTGTCCTTGAACATTTATTTAAGGATTATTTTGGGGCTTAAGAGAAAGTTTATTTCTCCAGAGAGGATTTGACTTTGCTTTGAAACTATCAGTTGGGACCCCTTATTTCATGTACAGGGCTTGAAATTCATTCCTTTGTAATATCTCAGGCTGCAAGGGCATGTGAGGGCTCTTCTACTCTGATACTCTGAGTGATGCTGGAGTCCCAGCTTATTTTGGAGAGAGTCTGCAGTTAGATTCCCATTTCAATCAGACATGGGCATTTAATTTCTATTACTCTCACTGAAGAGGCTTTCAAAATGAAAGTTCAAATTTGCTAAAGTCACAAAAGCCTTCAGGAGGAAAGCAGCTCCCCGGTTTCCTTATCTCTCTAAGGTCCTGTTTTCCTTTCAGTTTTTGGTTGGTACTTCCTTCCTGTATTGTCAGCTCTTCATGTTTTTTAAGAAGGATTGTTTCCAATAATTTATTTGAGCTTGGTAGCTCTTTTCAGTAAGAGGGTTGGTCCAAATAACCAAGCCTGCCAATACTGGAAACTGAAGTCTTCTCATTTCAAGTCTCAAAATTTAAAGCAATTCGAAAGGTAATGATAATATATAATAACTTTATAATATCGCTATTAAAATGGAGAATTGGGGCATTACATAAAACTAGGTTGAAATAAATACGCTGTGCTCTGGCTTTTTCTCTACTAAGGTTTAGCTGAAAACAGGAGGTAGGGGGACTTCCCTGGTGTCCAGTGGTTAAGACTCCGCGCTTCCACTGTTCGATCCCTGGTTGGGGAACTAAGATCCCACATCCCACATGCCACACAGCATGGGAAAAAAAAAAAAAAAGATGTGGGTGTAGCAAAATCTATAGAGACTGCTGTTGTTTATTTGTTTTTTAGTAGAGTTGAGGTCCTGTGAATACCATGCCAGAATATCAGGCAAAGAGTGACTGAAATACATGGTATCCGTAGATTCTTCTCCCTACCCACCTTCCCTTGTACCTGAATCCATGCCTTTCTCTAAACTCCTAGATAATTCATATTTTTAGATAAAGAAGGGTTTACTTACAGAATGTTAAATTTTCTCCTGAGTTCATTTTTGTTGAAAACAAAAAACCTTCTGGCCAAGTCATCAATTCTACATACTCACACAATGAAAAAAGAAAAAAAAACTGACAAAACTTGTTGTTTGATACTTTACAGATAAAAAAAATTCCTGAACTTTTGGCTCCATGAGACATGGCTGTGGAGTGTCATAAGTGTCATATGAACACTTAGACAAGGCAAACAGCCACACGTGCAGGCATGTGGCTGGATACATGGGGTGCAGAGGAGAACCTGTTAAAGAATTTCCCATTATCTTAGCAGTGTGTGGATTCATCACTCTATACAGATCTAATCTGGGACTCTGATTTAAAGTAGAGAAGAACTAAAGAGAAATATGTTGAGGAGTAAATGCTGAGCTGTTGTTATCATTTTTTGTGTAACTTTACTGGCAAGAGCAAAAGGGCTCTTTGGCTAATTTTTCCCCAAAATAATGTTAAAATTATATTTAAAAATATATGTGAAAAGTTCAAGGAAACAGAAGTTTGTGAACCTGTACTTTTCAGACTTTTTTACCTACACAAACACTCAATGTTCCTATGAGGGCTTGGTTGACCGTTGCTGAGACACAGATCTATTGATTATCATTTTGTGTTTATTCTTCTAAAATTCCATCTATCTACCTGCATTCTACACAGTTTGATCAAACCAATAACTCAACATTTCTTAAAGGGGTCTGCGGACGTATTGTTGTGACATTCTTAGATTTCAAACTTGAGGAATATTCCATTTCCTGATGATTGGTTGACAGTAGTTGCTTGTACCATTATTGTGTACCATTCTTTAAAATGCCTTCTGCATACCAGGCATTATACAAAGTGCATTATTTTCAATATCTCTAATCCTGGAATGTAGGTATTATGATGATCCCTATTTTACAGATGAAAAAAAAGATCAGAGAAGCTAATAACTTGTTTCAGCTCATAAATGAGCTGGAATTCAAATCCTAGTCTACATAACAGAAGTGCAGAAGACAGGAAGCTTGAGGCAAAGTTAAAAAGAAAAGAAAAGGCAAAAATGCCTCAAACTGCCTCATAGTTCATCTCCATGGCTGTAATCAGCCCTTGCACTTCTGGACAGGGATCTTTTTATTTTGCTATTAGCAGGCGTGTGATCAGATCAGCTTTTGCTACTATGGTGGTAGATTGTATTCTTGTTCAAAATATCCATTCCCCCTTTTAAGGTGCCCCTCTCCATGGGAAGATTATACATCTGTGCTTCCTTGAAATCAGCTTGGCCACATGACTTGTCTTGAGCAGTGATATATGAACAACAGTGACAGAACATTTAAGAGGCAACTCAAGATCTGCTTTGATGTTTTTAATCACTGTCATGAGTCTGGCAACAACCATGACAGGGGCTGCTGCTTAAGGCTGAGTACCAGGGTACAGACGATAGGGAGTATACCTGCAAACATGTGATGGACAACTAATGTTGGTGAGAGAGAATTCTTTGTTGAAACCACAAAGACTTTGAGTCACTTATTATCATTGCTTTTGCTTTTTTGAGTCTTGATTTCTTCATCTGTTAAGTGGTATGAGAATACCCATTTGTAGATATTGTGAACATTGGGAGAATTATTTAAGAAAATGGAGCTAAAGAACTAGACACATTGACATATGCAATACCTGGTAGTTATTATTCCCCACTCTAGAGTTGAATACTGTATTTTTCTAAACAAGTAATCAGGTATATCTGAGCTTTCTTATTTCTGGGATAGATTGCCCCCTAACAAAATGAAGACATCATCCCCATGTAAAATTTGGTAGCAAAAAAATTTCTTTGCAAGTCAAAATAATAAGAGCAAAATACGCTAGTTCATTCCCCAAATATTAATAACTATATGCCATGTATCAGGCACTGTGTTGAGTACTTAGGCGATACACATGCATACACACACACACACACACACACAGATTCAGGTTTTTTCCCTAAAGGGCAGATAATCTAGTGAATTTATTAAACTTTGGTAGTGAGTTAAAGCTTTACAGATGGAGGGATAAACTAGGAGTTGGGATTACATGTCTTATTTTAATACAGGTATATTACCTTCTAGAAGAATAAGTCAAACCATCAAGGTAGTGTGCCTAAACAGATACCTGATTGGGTCTGCTACAATGGATAAACAATTTATTAGTGCTTAATAACAGCACTAACATTAAATAATATTTTTAAATAACCATGTTCAAAAAGATGATCCAGTTCACATTTTGCTTACAGTACACATGTCATCCATTCAAAATAAGGTTAAACTTCAGTCCAGTCCAAATCTAAGGACACCAAGTTCCTCACCATTAAATTAGGAATTGATTATAACTTGCCGTTATATATAACATGGCAGTGAGCACATTTATCAGGCCTTTAGAAGTACATTTCTTTGCCTGCAGGTTTCATGTTTTATTTGTTGGTTTTCACAGCTCAGTCACGTGACAAAGTGCATTTCCGTCCCATCAGAAGCCATAGACTTGGAGTGAATGAGGTACTCGAACTGTGTGAGCTGAACCACTTGGGTGCAATGTGCAGAGGTAAGAGCATCACCAGGTGAGACTTGGTAGCCCAGGTATAGCATCCCATCTCTATGGCTCTCAAGGGACCAAAAATTATTAAAATAAAAACATTAATTAGGCATTTACTATGAACACAACACCCTGGTTTGTAGAGAGCTTATACAGAGTACCACAGATATTGAAAGCACATTGTCTGACCTCACAGATCTCAGCCAAGTTCAATAGCAAAAACTATATTGTAATCCTTGATTGTTATTACTGAGAATTGGGTGAGAAGAAGTGAAATCAGTTCTCTGGATCCTTGGAAATATTTACTGTGTATAGCCACATTTTTTTTTTGTTTTGTTGTTTTGTTTTGTTTTGTTTTTGCGGTACGTGGGCCTCTCACTGTTGTGACCTCTCCCGTTGCGGAGCACAGGCTCCAGACGCGCAGGCTCAGCGGCCATGGCTCACGGGCCCAGCCGCTCCGCGGCATGTGGGATCTTCCCAGACTGGGGCACGAACCCGTGTCCTCTGCATTGGCAGGTTGGACTCTCAACCACTGCTCCATCAGGGAAGCCCACCACATGTTTTTTTATGGCAGAAAACAATACAGTTCCCTGCCAGTGGCAAACTGACATCATTTAATTAAGTATTCTAAATGTATGCTTTCACTCAATTCTCTGTCAGCATTACCTTTTAGTAAAAGATCTACTGCGAGCACTGGCAAGGTTTTTTTAAGTCAAATAAAATGAAAGAATTGTTTTGGGTATAATGCTCTTGCTGCCAGACTCTCTCAACAAGATTAATAATTCAAGTGAAATACATCGCCAAAGGAACTGTATGCTTTCTCTCATTTGAACAAATGTTTAACTAATTATCTGCAGATGTGCTGAAAAGCCTGTACAAAAGTAAAATGTATCACTTGCTACCACTTTCAATGTAAATGCATCCTGTGGTTCCCTTCTGCATATTAAGGAATTTTAAAAGTAAACATTTGAGTGAAACATCTTTCCAAATAAAACCTTACTAAAAACAAATACAATGTGAGCAAGGTGTCCATTTTAGTAGCCCATTCCTGAACCAATATTAGCCTCTATTGAGGGAAACTGAGCTGTTGGAATTGAAATAATCAGGATGTTCAGGTCTAAGTAGACTCTCTGAAAATACACAAAGCATTTGGTCCATTGTGGGGAAAAATTCCACCTCATTTCCCCCTGCCATGACCTGCTTATTCCATTTATGAACCGACTACCTGCTTTTTAGTTCATTTCCCATCAAAACCTAAAATGTGTCTGAATTTAAAATTTTGATGCTTACTCTTACAGCTTCATGTCCTAAACATTGCGTAGCTCATAGTACTTGACTTGAGAACTGCTGATGAGCTATGTGGCCTTCCAGTAATAGCTACCATGCATACAAGCCAACAAGGAATTTGTCCTGTCTTTCAGGGTCAAGGATGGCTTCTATAAGGGCCATATATTCAAAGTATTACATAAGTTCTTTACTATTATGTCATCATAGAGATTTTGACACATGCATCATACTAAAACTTAATCATAGGCCAATACTGGCCAGTGGTATTGTAGATGTAAGCAAATATAGTAATACTCCATCAACTCTCAACACAAAGAACCTTTAAGCTCAGAAGTACAAGATGAAACTGTGGTCCTACTCAGCCTAGTGTAGATGTGGCAGGAAGTGGGAATATATAAATATACACATACATACATGTACACACACAATAAAAAGTGTGTAGAAACAGTTCATCAATTTCCAGAAAATTATATTATTTGGTGGTTAAGTAACCAATTTGTGAGCAATCCACAACCCTTGGCTTGTGTCCCCCTTCTTTTCTGGCTGGATGCCTTTTGGCCATTTCACTCCTCGGGAATATTTCCAGCTATGAGTAGTCAGGGGGAATAAAAATGGTGAATATCAAATTAGTCATTTGGCCTGCTTGTCAGTAGCTCTTAGGAAGGTTTGATGGAGAAAACAATGAAAATTAGATTTGTGGGCTGTCAGCCTCAATAATTTCTTCATTTTTACCTCTGATTTTTCATGGATAATGTAGAATTGGTATTACTGCTCAAATGTCACAATTTCCAAGCTTGGCTTGTTTTTAATTAAGTCATGAATATTCATCAATATTCATAGTAGATCATATTCTTAGTCATTAGTCACAGATTTCATTCCCAAGGTCCCTGTTTAGTTTTTACATAATTCTATTTGTGTAAATGACCTTCTGTGTTATACAAGAATATATTTAGGATTTGGTACTTTGAGCACAGAAATTTTTCCATTTCAATCATAACTTCTAAATTGCAGAGATAGCAATTTTAGAGTAACCTGTACTAAATCTGTTACGCTCGGAGAATAAGTTTCACTTAAAAGAAAGAAGAAGAAGTTATGTATGTCTTAGATTGTGATGCAAAGTATGATGTCATTTCTATTTTCCAAGTAAACTTCAGCATATGCGTTGGTGCTTTTCCTTCACGTGATAGTGAGTAGCCAGACCGGGAGAATGTTGTTCCTCACCATGCGTACACTGAGTGTGCTCTCAAATAATTGTTTCTATGCTTCTCAAAAACCCCAATATTGAATTACAAAAGTACTAAGCCCTTCCCAGAAAGCTGCTGAGAAACAGGAGGAATATTTTACCCTGAAATGTGGTTGTGATTGAATGGTACTGCATTAAAGAAAATACAGTTGTTAGACAAACCCTGCTAATTATCTAGTTTTGCCAGCAAATACTGGCACATGTGTTTTACAGAGGTGTGATATAATTCATTACCATTAAGAGGCACAAAAGTTGTCATTAATGTAAGCTGTGCTTTGGGCAGAATCTGTGAGCAAAACGTAAACTTTCCAGTATTTCTAATATTAAAGGATAATTATCTTGTGAGTACAATCAAATGTAGTTATAATCAAAAGTTGATTATTAAGTACTGAACCAAAGTAAAAAGAATTGTATTTCTGAATTATATTTGTTATTTGCTCATAAAATCATTCCTAATTTTCCATAAACAAAAGCCATCACTAAACAATACAGAGGGGGGGAAAAGTGCAAGTTTTGGGTTACTTGAATTAGTAAGACTGCCTTTATGATTATTTTTTGTGCAGTTAGTGGGTTTGTTGTTGTTGTTTTTGTTGTTTTGGCTGTGCGGCATGTGGGATCTTAGTTCCCCAACCAGGGATGGAACCCGTGGCCTCTGCATTGGAAGTGCGGAGTCTTAACCACTGGACCACCAGGGAAGTCCAGTAGTTAGTGTTTTAATAGGAATTTGAAGACTTCTCATTCAAGATTTGCCTAAGCTTTTTGTACATATCCACTTCGCCTCCACCCACCCATCTTCCTCCCTAACTAGATAGAAAATTCTAGGTAAATCATCATTTCTTCTTCCTCTTTTTTCTTTATTTCATAGAAAACAGCATTTTAGAGTTAAAGTCAAACTAGTGTTTACATCAGCCAAAATATACTTTTGAGAACCTGGAATTCTGTATCTTTTTCCAAGGAATAAAACTTTATAAGGTACTTTGGAGAAGGTGAGTTTATAGTTGTGGTAAATTAAAGCTACTCAATTAGAAAATTCTCAGTGTTTTTCTCTTTTTTTTCATGAAGCATTTATTAAACATGAGTAATAACTTAGGCTCAGAGCTACAATATAAGTTCTGGGTTTTGTCTCTCTTCTTTGTAATGCTCCCTTAGGCGTACTATGCTCTAATCCTCTATTGCTGTGTAACAAATTACCTCCCAAAATGTAGTGGCTTAAAACAACACGCATTTATCATCTCAGAGTTTCTGTGAATCAGCAGTTTGGAAGCCATGTAGCTGGGAGACTCTGACTCAGTGTCCCCCACCGGGTTGCAATGAAGATGCTGGACGGAGCTGCATCATCTTAAGGGAAGCAGGATCTGACTGGGGTTGGAGGACTTGCTCCCAAATTCATTCTATGGCTGTTCACAAGAGATTTTAGTTGCCAGACACTGCAGTTCCCCACGATGTGAGTCGCTGCAAAGTGTTACTTTTTTTTTTACTTTTTGTTAGTTTCTGCTTTATAACAAAGTGAATCAGTTATACATATACATATGTTCCCATATCTCTTCCCTCTTGCGTCTCCCTCCCTCCCACCCTCCCTATCCCACCCCTCCAGGCAGTCACAAAGCACCAAGCTGATCTCCCTGTGCTATGGGGTGGCTTCCCACTAGCTATCTATTTTACATTTGGTAGTATCTATAAGTCCATGCCTCTCTCTCGCTTTGTCACAGCTTACCCTTCCCCCTCCCCATATCCTCAAGTCCATTCTCTAGTAGGTCTGTGTCTTTATTCCTGTCTTACCCCTAGGTTCTTCATGACATTATTTTTTCTTAAATTACATATATGTGTGTTAGCATACGGTATTTGTATTTCACTTTCTGACTTACTTCACTCTGTATGACAGACTCTAGGTCTACCCACCTCATTACAAATAGCTCAATTTCATTTTTTTACTGACTGAGTAATATTGCATTGTATATATGTGCCACATCTTCTTTATCCATTCATCCGATGATGGAAACTTAGGTTGTTTCCATCTCTGGGCTATGGTAAATAGAGCTGCAATGAACATTTTGGTACATGACTCTTTTTGAATTATGGTTTTCTCAGGGTATATGCCCAGTTGTGGGATTGCTGGGTCATATGGTAGTCCTATTTGTAGTTTCTTAAGGAACCTCCATACTGTTCTCCATAGTGGCTGTTCCAATTCACATTCCCACGAGCAGTGCAAGAGTGCTCCCTGTTCTCCACACCCTCTCCAGCATTTATTGTTTCTAGATTTTTTGATGATGGCCATTCTGACTGGTCTGAGATGATATCTCATTGTAGTTTTGATTTGCAATTCTCTAATGATTAAAGAAGTTGAGCATTCGTTCATGTGTTTGTTGGCACTCTGTATATCTTCTTTGGAGAAATGTCTATTTAGGTCTTCTGCCCATTTTTGGATTGGGTTGTTTGTTATTTTCTTATTGAGCTGCATGAGCTGCTTATAAATTTTGGAAATTAATCCTTTGTCGTTGCTTCATTTGCAAATATTTTCTTCCATTCTGAGGGTTGTCTTTTGGTCTTGTTTATGGTTTCCTTTGCTGTGCAAAAGCTTTGAAGTTTCATTAGGTCCCATTTGTTTATTTTTGTTTTTATTTCCATTTCTCTAGGAGGTGGGTCAAAAAGGACCTTGCTGTGCTTTATGTCATAGAGTGTTCTGCCTATGTTTTCCTCTAAGAGTTTGATAGTTACTGGCCTTTTATATTTAGGTCTTTAATCCATTTTGAGCTTATTTTTGTGTATGGTGTTAAGGAGTGATCTAATCTCATACTTTTACATGCACCTGTCCAGTTTTCCCAGCACCACTTATTGAAGAGGCTGTCCTTTCTCCACTGTACATGCCTGCATACTTTATCAAAGATAAGGTGGCCATATGTGCGTGGGTTTTTCTCTGGGCTTTCTATCCTGTTCCATTGATCTATCTTTCTGTTTTTGTGCCAGTACCATACTGTCTTGATTACTGTAGCTTTGTAGTATAGTCTGAAGTCAGGGAGCCTGATTCCTCCAGGTCCGTTTTTCGTTCTCAAGATTGCTTTGGCTTTTCGGGGTGTTTTGTGTTTCCATACAAATTGTGAAATTTTTTGTTCTAGTTCTGTGAAAAATACCAGTGGTAGTTTGATAGGGATTGCATTGAATCTGTAGATTGCTTTGGGTAGTAGAGTCATTTTCACAATGTTGATTCTTCCAATCCAAGAACATGGTATATCTCTCCATCTATTTGTATCATCTTTAATTTCTTTCATCAGTGTCTTATAATTTTCTACATACAGGTCTTTTGTCTCCTTAGGTAGGTTTATTCCTAGATATTTTATTCTTTTTGTTGCAGTGGTAAATGGGAGTGTTTTCTTGATTTCACTTTCAGATTTTTCATCCTTAGTGTATAGGAATGCCAGAGATTTCTGTGCATTAATTTTGTATCCTGCTACTTTACCAAATTCATTGATTAGCTCTAGTAGTTTTCTGGTAGCATCTTTAGGATTCTCTATGTATAGTATCATGTCATCTGCAAAGAGTGACAGCTTTACTTCTTCTTTTCTGATTTGGATTCCTTTTATTTCCTTTTCTTCTCTGATGGCTGTGGCTAAAACTTCCAAAACTATGTTGAATAAGAGTGGTGAGAGTGCGCAACCTTGTCTTGTTCCTGATCTTAGTGTTAATGCTTTCAGTTTTTCACCATTGAGGATGATGTTTGCTGTGGGCTTGTCATATATGGCCTTTATTATGTTGAAGAAAGTTCCCTCTATGCCTACTTTCTGCAGGGTTTTTATCATAAATGGGTGTTGAATTTTGTCAAAAGCTTTCTCTGCATCTATTGAGATGATCATATGGTTTTTCTCCTTCAATTTGTTAATATGGTGTATCACGTTGATTGATTTGCATATATTGAAGAATCCTTGCATACCTGAAATAAACCCCACTTGATCATGGTGTATGATCCGTTTAATGTGCTGTTGAATTCTGTTTGCTAGTATTTTGTTGAGGATCTTTGCATCTATGTTCATCAGTGATATTGGCCTGTAGTTTTCTTTCTTTGTGACATCCTTGTCTGCTTTTGGTATCAGGGTGACGGTGGCCTCGTAGAATGAGTTGGGGAGTGTTCCTCCCTCTGCTATATTTTGGAAGAGTCTGAGAAGGATAGGTGATAGCTCTTCTCTAAATGTTTGATAGAATTCGCCTGTGAAGCCATCTGGTCCTGGGCTTTTGCTTGTTGGAAGATTTTTAATCACAGTTTCAATTTCAGTGCTTGTGATTGGTCTGTTCATATTTTCTATTTCTTCCTGATTCAGTCTTGGCAGGTTGTGCCTTTCTAAGAATGTGTCCATTTCTTCCAGGTTGTCCATTTTATTGCCATAGAGTTGCTTGTAGTAATCTCTCATGATCTTTTGTATTTCTGCAGTGTCAGTTGTTACTTCTCCTTTTTCATTTCTAATTCTATTGATTGGAGTCTTCTCCCTTTTTTTCTTGATAAGTCTGGCTAATGGTTTATCAATTTTGTTTATCCTTTCAAAGAACCACCTTTTAGTTTTATTGATCTTTGCTATCGTTTCCTTCATTTCTTTTTCATTTATTTCTGATCTGATTTTTATGATTTCTTTCCTTCTGCTAACTTTGGGGTTTTTTTGTTCTTCTTTCTCTAATTGCTTTAGGTGCAAGGTTAGGTTGTTTATTCGAGATGTTTCCTGTTTCTTAAGGTAGGATTGTATTGCTATAAACTTCCCTCTTAGAACTGCTTTTGCTGCATCCCATAGATTTTGAGTCGTCGTGTCTCCATTGTCATTTATTTCTAGGTATGTTTTTATTTCCTCTTTGATTTCTTCAGTGATCACTTTGTTATTAAGTAGTGTATTGTTTAGCCTCCATGGGTTTGTATTTTTTACAGATCTTTTCCTGTAATTGATATCGAGTCTCATAGCGTTGTGGTCGGAAAAGATACTTCATACAATTTCAATTTTCTTAAATTTACCAAGGCTTGATTTGTGACCCAAGATATGATCTTCCTGGAGAATGTTCCATGAGCACTTGAGAAAAATGTGTGTTCTGTTGTTTTTGGATGGAATGTCCTATAAATATCAATTGAGTCCATCTCGTATAATGTATCATTTAAAGCTTGTGTTTCCTTATTTATTTTCATTTTGGATGATCTGTCCATGGGTGAAAGTGGGGTGTTAAAGTCCCCTACTATGAATGTGTTACTGTCGATTTCCCCTTTTATGGCTGTCAGTATTTGCCTTATGTATTGAGGTGCTCCTATGTTGGGTGCATAAATATTTACAATTGTTATATCTTCTTCTTGGGTTGATCCCTTGATCATTATGTAGTGTCCTTCTTTGTCTCTTCTAATAGTCTTTGTTTTAAAGTCTATTTTGTCTGATATGAGAATTGCTACTCCAGCTTTTCTTTTGGTTTCCATTTGCATGAAATACCTTTTTCCATCCCCTTACTTTCAGTCTGTATGTGTCTCTAGGTCTGAAGTGCGTCTCTTGTAGACAGCAAATATATGCATCTTGTTTTTGTATCCATTCAGCCAATCTGTGTCTTTTGGTGGGAGCATTTAGTCCATTTACGTTTAAGGTAATTATCGAGATGTGTGTTTCCATTCCCATTTTCTTAATTGTTTTGGGTTCGTTATTGTCGGTCTTTTCCTTCTTTTGTTTTTTTGTTTTTTGCCTAGAGAAGTTCCTTTAGCATTTGTTGTAG
This sequence comes from Grampus griseus, assembly GCF_964374135.1. Taxonomy (NCBI): domain Eukaryota; kingdom Metazoa; phylum Chordata; class Mammalia; order Artiodactyla; family Delphinidae; genus Grampus; species Grampus griseus. The sequence continues at coordinate 16,622,734 of NC_138998.1, forward strand.
AGCTGGTTTGGTGGTGCTGAACTCTCTCAGCTTTTGCTTGTCGTTGAAGGTTTTAATTTCTCCATCAAATCTGAATGAGATCCTTGCTGGCTAGAGTAATCTTGGTTGCAGGTTTTTCTCCTTCAACACTTTCAATATGTCCTGCCACTTCCTTCTGGCTTGCAGAGTTTCTGCTGAAAGATCAGCTGTTAACCTTATGGGGATTCCCTTGTGTGTTATTGGTTGTTTTTCCCTTGCTGCTTTTAATATGTTTTCTTTGTATTTAATTTTTGACAGTTTGATTAATATGTGTCTTGGCATATTTCTCCTTGTATTTATCCTGTATGGGACTCTCTGTGCTTCCTGGACTTGATTAACTATTTCCTTTCCCATATTAGGTTTTCAACTATAATCTCTTCAAATATTTTCTCAATCCCTTTCTTTTTCTCTTCTTCTTCTGGAACCCCTATAATTCGAATTTTGGTGCGTTTAATGTTGTCCCAGAGGTCTCTGAGACGGTCCTCAGTTCTTTTCATTCTTTTTTCTTTATTCTGCTCTGCAGTAGTTATTTCCACTATTTTATCTTCCAGGTCACTTATCCGTTCTTCTGCCTCAGTTATTCTGCTATTGATCCCTTCTAGAGTATTTTTCATTTCATTTATTGTATTGTTCATCATTGTTTGTTTCATCTTTACTTCTTCTAGGTCCTTGTTAACCGATTCTTGCATTTTGTCTATTCTATTTCCAAGATTTTGTATCATCTTTACTATCATTATTCTGAATTCTTTTTCAGGTAGACTGCCTATTTCCTCTTCATTTGTTAGGTCTGGTGGGTTTTTATCTTGCTCCTTCATCTGCTGTATGTTTTTCTGTCTTTTCATTTTGCTTATCTTACTGTGTTTGGGGTCTCCTTTTTGCAGGCTGAAGGTTCATAGTTCCTCTTGTTTTTTGTGTCTGTCCCCAGTGGCTAAGGTTGGTTCAGTGGGTTGTGTAGGCTTCCTGGTGGAGGGTACTAGTGCGTGTGTTCTGGTGGATGAGGCTGGATCTTGTCTTTCTGGTGGGCAGGTCCACGTCTGGTGTTTTGGGGTGTCTGTGGCCTTATTATGATTTTGGGCAGCCTCTCTGCTAATGGGTGGCGTTGTGTTCCTGTCTTGCTAGTTGTTTGGCATAGGATGTCCAGCACTGTAGCTTGCTGGTCGTTGAGTGAAGCTGGGTGCTGGCGTTGAGATGGAGATCTCCGGGAGATTTTCACTGTTTGATATTATGTGCAGCTGGGAGGCCTCTTGTGGACCAGTGCCCTGAAGTTGGCTCTCCCACCTCAGAGGCACACACAGCACTGACTCCTGGCTGCAGCACCAAGAGCCTTTCATCCACAAGGCTCCTTAATTTGGGATGATTCGTTGTCTATTCATGTATTCCACAGATGCAGGGTACATCAAGTTGATTGTGGAGCTTTAATCCACTGCTTCTGAGGCTGCTGGGAGAGATTTCCCTTTCTCTTCTTTGTTCTCACAGTTCCCAGGGGCTCAGCTTTGGATTTGGCCCCGCCTGTGCGTGTAGGTCTCCGGAGGGCGTCTCTTCTTTGCTCAGACAGGACGGGGTTAAAGGAGCCGCTGATTCGGAGGCTCTGGCTCACTCAGGCCGGGGGGTAGGGAGGGTCACGGAGTGTGGGGCGGGCCTGCGGCGCCAGAGGCCGGTGTGACGTTGCTAGCCTGAGGCGCGCCGTGCGTTCTCCCGGGGGAGTTGTCCCTGGATCCCGGGACCCTGGCACTGGCGGGCTGCACAGGCTCCCCGGAAGGGGGTGTGGATAGTGACCTGTGTTCGCACACAGGCTTCTTGGTGGCGGCAGCAGCGGCCTTAGCGTCTCATGTCTGTCTCTGGGGTCCGCACTTTTAGCCGCGGCTCGCTCCCGTCTCTGGAGCTCTCTTAAGCAGCGCTGTTAATCCCCTCTCCTCGTGCACCAGGAAACAAAGAGGGAAGAAAAAGTCTCTTGCCTCTTCGGCAGGTCCAGACTTTTCCCCGGACTCCCTCCCAGCTAGCCGCGGTGCACTAACGCCCTGCAGGCTGTATTCACGCCGCCAACCTCAGTCCTCTCCCGGCGCTCCGACAGAAGCCGGAGCCTCAGCTCCCAGCCCCGCCCGCCCCGGCGGGCGAGGAGACAAGCCTCTCGGCTGGTGAGTGCTGGTGGGCCCGATCCTCTGGGCTGGAATCTCTCCGCTTTGTCCACCGCACCCTGTTGCTGCGCTGTCCTCCGCGGCTCCCAAGCTCCCCCACTCAGCCCGCGAAGGGGCTTCCTATTGTGTGGACACTTTTCCTCCTTCACAGCTCCCTCCCACTGGTGCAGGTCCCGTCCCTATCCTTTTGTCTCTGTTTAGTTTTTTCTTTTGCCCTAACCAGGTACATGGGGGGTTCCTTGCCTTTTGCGAGGTCTGAGGTCTTCTGCCAGCATTCAGTAGGTGCTCCGTAGGAGTTGTTCCACGCATAGATGTATTTCTGGTGTATCTGTGGGGAGGAAGGTGATCTCCGCGTCTTACTCTTCCGCCATATTCCCGGAAGTCCAATGCCAGAGATTTCTGTGCATTAATTTTGTATCCTGCTACTTTACCAAATTCATTGATTAGCTCTAGTAGTTTTCTGGTAGCATCTTTAGGATTCTCTATGTATAGTGTCATGTCATCTCCAAAGAGTGACGGCTTTACTTCTTCTTTTCCGATTTGGATTCCTTTTATTTCCTTTTCTTGTCTGATTGCCGTGGCTAACACTTCCAAAATTATGTTGAATAAGAGTGGTGAGAGTGGGCAACCTTGTCTTGTTCCTGATCTTAGTGGAAATGCTTTCAGTTTTTTACCATTGAGGATGATGTTGGCTGTGGGTTTGTCATATATGGCCTTTATTATGTTGAGGAAAGTTCCCTCTATGCCTACTTTCTGCAGGGTTTTTATCATAAATCGGTGTTGAATTTTGTCGAAAGCTTTCTCTGCATCTATTGAGATGATCATGTGGTTTTTCTCCTTCAGTTTGTTAATATGGTTTATCACATTGATTGATTTGCGTATATTGAAGAATCCTTGCATTCCTAGAATAAACCCCACTTGATCATGGTGTATGATCCGTTTAATGTGCTGTTGGATTCTGTTTGCTAGTATTTTGTTGAGGATTTATGCATCTATGTTCATCAGTGATATTGGCCTGTAGTTTTCTTTCTTTGTGACATGCTTGTCTGGTTTTGGTATCAAGGTGACGGTGGCCTCGTAGAATGAGTTTGGGAGTGTTCCTCCCTCTGCTGTATTTTGGAGGAGTTTGAGAAGGATAGGTGTTAGCTCTTCTCTAAATGTTTGATAGAATTCGCCTGTGAAGCCATCTGGTCCTGGGCTTTTACTTGTTGGAAAACTTTTAATCACAGTTTCAATTTCAGTGCTTGTGATTGGTCTGTTCATTTTTTTATTTCTTCCTGATTCAGTCTTGGCAAGCTGTGCATTTCTCAGAATTTGTCCATTTCTTCCAGGTTGTCCATTTTATTGGCACAGAGTTGCTTGTAGTAATCTCTCATGATCTTTTGTATTTCTGCATTGTCAGTTGTTACTTCTTTTTTCTCATTTCTAATTCTATTGATTTGAGTCTTCTCCAATTTTTTCTTGATGAGTCTGGCTAATGGCTTATCAATTTTGTTTATCTTCTCAAAGAACCAGCCTTTAGTTTTATTGACCTTTGCTATCATTTCCTTCATTTCTTTTTCATTTATTTCTGATCTGATTTTTATGATTTCTTTCCTTCTGCTAACTCTGGTGTTTTTTTGTTCTTCTTTCTCTAATTGCTTTAGGTGCAAGGTTAGGTTGTTTATTTGAGTTGTTTCCTGTTTCCTAAGGTGGGCTTGTATTGCTATAAACTTCCCTCTTAGAACTGCTTTTGCTGCATCCCACAGGTTTTGGGTCGTCGTGTCTCCATTGTCATTTGTTTCTAGGTATTTTTTGATTTCCTCTTTGATTTCTTCAGTGATCACTTCGTTATTAAGTAGTGTATTGTTTAGCCTCCATGGGTTTGTATTTTTTACAGATCTTTTCCTCTAATTGATATCTAATCTCATAGCTTTGTGGTTGGAAAAGTTACTTGAAACAATTTCAATTTTCTTAAACTTACCAAGGCTTGACTTGTGACCCAAGATATGATCTATCCTGGAGAATGTTCCATTAGCACTTGAGAAAAATGTGTATTCTGTTTTTTTTGAATGGAATGTTCTAAAAATATCAGTTAAGTCCATCTTGTTTAATGTATCATTTAAAGCTTGTGTTTCCTTATTTATTTTCATTTTGGATGATCTGTCCATTGGTGAAAGTGGGGTGTTAAAGTCCCCTACTATGAATGTGTTACTGTCGATTTCCCTTTTTATGCCTGTTAGTTTTTACCTTATGTATTGAGGTGCTCCTATGTTGGGTGCATAAATATTTACAATTGTTATATCTTCTTGGATTGATCCCTTGATCATTATGTAGTGTCCTTCTTTGTCTCTTCTAATTGTCTTTATTTTAAAGTCTATTTTGTCTGATATGAGAATTGCTACTCCAGCTTTCTTTTGGTTTCCATTTGCGTGGAATATCTTTTTCCATCCCCTTACTTTCAGTCTGTATGTGTCTCTAGGTCTGAAGTGGGTCTTTTGTAGACACCATATATATAGGTCTTGTTTTTGTATCCATTCAACCAATCTGTGTCTTTTGGTGGGAGCATTTAGTCCATTTACATTTAAGGTAATTATCGAGATGTATGTTCCTATTCCCATTTTCTTAATTGTTTTCAGTTCGTTATTGTAGGTCTTTTCCTTCTCTTGTGTTTCTTGCCTAGAGAAGTTCCTTTAGCATTTGTTGTAAAGCTGGTTTGGTGGTATTGAACTCTGTGAGCTTTTGCTTGTCTGTTTTTAATTTCTCCATCAAATCTGGATGAGATCCTTGCTGGCTAGAGTAATCTTGGTTGCAGGTTTTTCTCCTTCATCACTTTAAATATGTCCTGCCAGTCCCTTCTGGCTTGCAGAGTTTCTGCTGAAAGATCAGCTGTTAACCTCATGGGGATTCCCTTGTGTGTTATTGGTTGTTTTTCCCTTGCTGCTTTTAATATGTTTTCTCTGTATTTAATTTTTGACAGTTTGATTAATATGTGTCTTGGCATATTTCTCCTTGGATTTGTCCTGTATGGGACTCTCTGTGCATCCTGGACTTGATTAACTATTTCCTTTCCCATATTAGGGAAGTTTTCAACTATAATCTCTTCAAATATTTTCTCAGTCCCTTTCTTATTCTCTTCTTCTTCTGGAACCCCTATAATTCGAATGTTGGTGCATTTAATGTTGTCCCAGAGGTCTCTGAGACTGTCCTCAGTTCTTTTCATTCTTTTTTCTTTATTCTGCTCTGCAGTATTTTCCATTTTATCTTCCAGGTCACTTATCCGTTCTTCTGCCTCAGTTATTCTGCTATTGATCCCATCTAGAGTATTTTTCATTTCATTTATTGTGTTGTTCATCAGTTCTTATTTCATCTTACTTCTTCGAGGTCCTTGTTAAATGTTTCTTGCATTTTGTCTATTCTGTTTCCAAGATTTTGGATCATCTTTACTATCATTATTCTGAATTCTTTTTCAGGTAGACTGCCTATTTCCTCTTCATTTGTTAGGTCTGGTGGGTTTTTATCTTGCTCCGTCATGTGCTGTGTGTTTTTTGTCTTCTCATTTTGCTTATCTTACTGTGTTTGGGGTCTCCTTTTTGCAGGCTGCAGGTTCGTAGTTCCCGTTGTTTTTTATGTCTGTCCCCAGTGGCTAAGTTTGGTTCAGTGGGTTGTTTAGGCTTCCTGGTGACGGGGACTATTGCCTGTGTTCTGGTGGAGGAGGCTGGATCTTGTCTTTCTGGTGGGCAGGTCCATGTCTGGTGGTGTGTTTTGGGGTGTCTGTGGACTTATCATAATTTTAGGCAGCCTCTGCTAATGGGTGGGGTTGTGTTCCTGTCTTGCTAGTTGCTTGGCATAGGATGTCCAGCACTGTAGCTTGCTGGTCGTTGAGTGAAGCTGGGTGCTGGTGTTGAGATGGAGATCTCTGGGAGATTTTTGCCGTTTGATATTATGTGGAGCTGGGAGGTCTCTTGTAGACCAGTGTCCTGAAGTTGGCTCTCCCACCTCAGAGGCACAGCACTGATTGCTGGCTGCAGCACCAAGAGCCTTTTATCCACACAGCTCAGAATAAAAGGGAGAAAACGTAGAAGGAAAGAAAGAGGATAAAAGAAAATAAAGTTATTAAAATAAAAAATAATTATTAAGAAAAAAAATTTTTTTAAAGAAAAAACAAAAAACGGATGGATAGAACCCTAGGACAAATGGTGAAAGCAAAGCTATACAGACAAAATATCACACAGAAGCGTACACATACACACTCACAAAAAGAGGAAAAGGGGAAAAATTCATAAATCTTGCTCTCAAAGTCCACCTCCTCAATTTGGGATGATCCGTTGTCTATTCATGTATTCCACAGATGCAGGGTACATCAAGTTGATTGTGGAGCTTTAATCCGCTGCTTCTGAGGCTGCTGGGAGCGATTTCCCTTTCTCTTCTTTGTTCGCACAGCTCCCGGGGCTCGGCTTTGGATTTGGCCATGCCTCTGCGTGTAGGTCGCCAGAGGGCGTCTCTTCTTCGCTCAGACAGGACGGGGTTGAAGGAGCCGCTGATTCGGGGACTCTGGCTCACTCAGGCCAGGGGTGGGAGGGGCAAGGATGCGGGGCGAGCCTGCGGTGGCAGAAGCCGGCGTGACGTTGCACCAGCCTGAAGCGTGCCGTGCGTTCTTCCGGGGAAGTTGTCCTTGGATCCCAGGACCCTGGCAGTGGTGGGCTGCACAGGCTTCCCGGAAGGGGGGTGTGGACAGTGACCTGTGCTCACACACAGGCTTCTTAGTGGCGGCAGCAGCAGCCTTAGTGTCTCATGCAAGTCTTTGGGGTCCGCGCTGTTAGCCGCGGCTCGTGCCCGTCTCTGGAGCTCTTTTTTTTTTTTTGGAGCTCCTTTAAGCAGTGCTCTTAATCCCCTCTCCTCGCGCACCAGGAAACAAAGAGGGAAGAAAAAGTCTCTTGCTTCTTCGGCAGGTCCAGGCTTTTCCCCTGACTCCCTCCCTGCTAGCCGTGGTGAACTAACCCCCTGCAAGCTGTTTTCACGCTGCCAACCCCAGTCCTCTCCCTGGGATCCGACCGAAGCCCAAGCCTCAGGTCCCAGCCCCGCCCACCCCAGCGGGTGAACAGACAAGCCTCTTGGGCTGGTGAGCGCTCTTCGGCCCTGATCCTCTGTGTGGGAATCTCTCCGCTTTGTCTGCGCACTCCTGTTGCTGTGCTCTTCTCCGCGGCCCCGAAGCTTTCCCCCTCCGCCACCCACAGTCTCCGCCCGTGAAGGGGCTTCCTAGTGTGTGGAAACCTTTCCTCCTTCACAGCTCCGTCCCACCGGTACAGGTCCCGTCCCTATTCTTTGGTCTCTGTTTTTTCTTTTTTCTTTTGCCCTACCGAGGTACGTGGAGGAGTTTCTTGCGTTTTGGGAGGTCTGAGGTCTTCTGCCAGCATTCAGTAGGTGTTCTGTAGGAGTTGTTCCACGTGTAGATGTATTTCTGGTGTATCTGTGGGGAGGAAGGTGATCTCCGCATCTTACTCTTCCGCCATCTTCCCGGAACCCTATCGCAAAATGTTACTTGAATGTCCTTCTGATGTGGCAGATGGCCTCCCAGAGAGGGAATCAAGGAAATCCCACTTCTTTTTTTTTTTTGTCTCTTTTCCTTTTCTAGTTCAGCCAACAGGTGAACCCCAGACAGTGAGTTGCACTGCCATACCAAAAGGGATGGCACAGACACCTAAAGCCCTTTGAGAGAATATGTCCCTCTAGTCAGAGCATCCATGCAAGGGACTCCTGTGGTAAGATGATTGTGGGGGGGCATCCTGTTAGTTTGTTTTTCCTTCTAATTCACTGCTTTTCCCTGATGGCAGCCCAAATCTCATAGAATTATATGACAGTGGGAGGAGCCTAAAGCTGTGGGAGAAAGTCTTTTTCTTTTCAGAGAAATGGGGCCTAGAAAGTGAAGGAAAATCCATGAGAAGAGAGAGCTAGAGAAACAGGTCCCATAATTCTGTGTATGAACTGATACAAGTCCCTGACTTAACCCTATGAGTTGGTTACATGAGTGGAACAGACACAAAAGAAGCATAGCAAATGTTTTGAGAACACTTGTTGTCGCATAAACTGCACCACGTCCCAGACTAACCCCTGAGTGAAAGACCCAAACATTGCAACAAAGAGTTTAAAAAACTGAATTCACATTGGAACCAACACCCACAGAAAGTGATGAAGAATTTGCAGTCAAACCTACATGGCTAGATTTTCTGTTAATCAAAACAATCAACATTCTCCTGAGGATTTTAATGGGGCTTAGAATCTCACAACACATTTACAGTGTGCATAACAACATTCAAAATTATTTGACATAAAAAGTTTACAAACAGAATATATGACCAATTCTCAATGGAAAAACCAGTCAACAGACACAAACTCTGAGATTCCTCAAATGTTGGAAGTATCAGATAGACTTTAAAGTACCATGAGGTAAATCTGTACACTCTTGAAGTAAATGGAAATATAAAACTTATAGACATAGAGATAGAAATAGAATAAATATTTGAAAAATCTTAACTGAAAATATGACACTGAAATAAAAACTTCCATGGATATCTTAAATGGCAGAAAGGAGATGACAAAAGAAAAGGTCACTGGACTTGAAAAATAGTAAAATAAAAATTATCCACTCTGGGGAACATAGAGAAAAAAGATTGAAAAAAATTTACAGAGTTTTAGGGACTTGTGGGAGAATGACAGAATGTCTAAAATTTGTGTCATTGGAGTCCTGGAAGAGAGAAAACATGAATTGGTGTAGGAAAAGAATAGCTGAAAACTTCCCAAGTTTGGTAAAAGACATAAATTTTCAGATTGAAGAAACTCACCAAATTCTAAACATAATAAACTTAATGCTCAGAAATATCTTAATAAAACTGCGGAAGACTGAAGAGAAAATATCATGAAAGCGGCCAAAGAAAAACAACACATTACTTGTAAGGGAACAAGATTTCTCAATCAGAAAGCATGGAAGCTAGATGACAGTAGGAAAACATCACTAAATTGTTGGAAAAAGACTGTCAACAGTTTTACATCAACTTCTATACCAAGAGAAAATACTCAAGAATAAAGACATTCTAGAGGAAGGAAAACTAAGAATTATTTTCCAACAGATTTTCTCTAAAAGAAATACTACAGAAAGTTCCTCAAGCTGAAGGAAAATGGTAAAAGAAGAAACTTGGAACTTCAAGAATGAAAGAAAAACAGAAATGATAAATATCAGGGTAAATAAAGTAGACTATATTTTCTCCTCTTTTTTTAATATGAATGACAAAAGCAAAAGCTATAATGTTTGCTGGTGGGGTTTTCAGTGTATGTAGATGAAAACGTATAGCAACTATAACATAAGGAGTAGAAAGTAGAGACATAAATGATTGTGATGCTTTTCCATTTTATTTGAAATTGAAAAATTATAACTTTAAGAAGGCTGTAAGGGGTAAGATATATATATATATATACGTTATATAACATATATATGCTATAATCCCTAGATAGGCTACTAAAAACATAATGGAAAAGATAGATAAAAATCCAATAGATAAATTTAAATGGAAGTAAAAAGTAAAGTAATCCAACAGGAGGCATGAAAGTAGAAAGAGAAACAAAAAACAAAGGAGAAAAACAGAAAGCAAACAATAAAATGGTGAATCTAATTATACCAATAATCACATTAAATGTAAATAAACATACTAAGTGCAAAACAAAATTGTCAGGTTGGCTATATTTAATGTATTTACTTTAAATTTAATGATACAGGTAAGTTAAAAGCATGGAAATGATATACCATGCAATCACTAATCAAAAGAAATCTGTGGTGGCTATATTAATACCAGACAAAGATTTCAGGGCAAAGAAAATTACCAGAGGTAGAGTGGAACATTAGATAGTGTTAAAAGGGTCAATTCACCAAGAAGACATAACAGTTCTAAATTTGCACATACCTACCACCAAGGTAGTGGTGGGCAGAATTCCAGGATGACCCTCCCTGGCATCCCCAATCTGGTGTACACAACTGTATAATCCCTTCCTTCAAAGTATGGGCAGGACCTGCAACTACATTATGATATCACTCGTGGAATTACGTTATACTGCCTGGCAAAGATGAACGGATTTGGCAGATGTAATTAGGGTTCCCAAGTCAGTTTTTTTTTGTTGTTTTTTGTTTTTTGCGGTACGGGGGCCTCGCACTGTTGTGGCCTCTCCCGTTGCAGAGCACAGGCTCCAGACGCGCAGGCTCAGCAGCCATGGCTCACAGGCCCAGCCACTCCGCGACGTGAGGGAATCTTCCCAGACCAGGGCACGAACCCGTGTCCCCTGCATCAGCCAGCGGACTCCCAACCACTGCACCACCAGGGAAGCCCCCCAAGTCAGTTTTGACTTTAAGTTAATCAAAGGAAGATTTTCCTTTGTGGGTCTAATTTAGTCAGGAAAAACTCGTTAAAGGGGTAATTGGTCTCTTCATGAAGAAAGAAATTTGCGTGCTGGCTTTGAAAGAGGTATGCTACCGTATTACAAGAGGATCTGTGAAAGTGCTACATGGAAGGAACTGTAGGAGCTTCTAGAAGTTGAGAGTAATGCCAAGTCAGTTGCCAGCATGAAAACTGGGACCTCAGATATACAAAATTGAGGAATTAAATTATGCCAATAACCTAAGTGACCTTGGAAGAGGACCTTGAGTCTCAGGTGCCAACAATGACTTGGCTAACATGTTGATTTCAGCCTTATGGGACCATGAACAGAAGACACACCTAAACTGTGCCTGGACTCCTGACCCACAGAAACAGGGAAACAATAAATGAGTGTTATTTTAAGCTGTTAATTTTGTGGTAATTTGCTGCATAACAATAGAAAACTAATACAAGAGCTTCCAAATACACAAATGAAAAGCTTATAGAACTGGAAGGAGGAAGAGCAAATCCAAAATTACTGTGGGAGATTTCAATACTCCTCTCTCAATAAACAATAAAAAGAAGACAGAATATCAGCAAGGACATAGAGGACCTGAATACCATCAACCAAATGAAACTAAGTTACATTTATAGAAGAATACTCCTCCCAACAATAGCAGAATATACATTCTTTTCAATTGCACATGAAACATTTACAAAAAAATATTCTGGACCATAAAAACCAATCTTAATACACTTAAAAGACTTGTAATCAAACAAAATATGTTCCATGACCATAACGGAATTAAACTAGAAATCAAAAAGAGTTATCTTAAAAATCCCCAAATATTTGAAAATGAACAACACTTATAAATAACTCATGGATCAAAGGGGTTCTCAAGGCAAATTATAAAATAGGTTTAACAAAATGAAAATACAACTTATTAAAATTTCTGGGATATAGCTAAAGCAGTGTTTACAGGTAAATTTCTAGCAGTAAAGGTTTATACTAGACAAAAAGTCTCAAATCAATAACCTAAGCTTTTAAGTAACTAGAAAATGAAGAGCAAATTAAGCCCAAAGTAAGTAGAAAGAAGGAAGTAATAAAGAGCAGAAATCAATAAAATGCAATACAGGAAGATAATACAGAAAACTGGTGAAACCAAAAGCTAGTTCTTTGAAAAGATCAATACAACTGATAAAACTTTACCCAAACTGACCAAGAAAAAAGAGAAAATACAAATTACAAAAATCTAAAATGTAAGAGACATCACTGCAGGTTTATAGACATTTAAAAAGCAATGAGAAAATACTATGAACAATCTTTGCCCATAAATTTAATAATTTAGATGAAATGGACAAATTCCTTAAGGTAAAAATATTATCCATTCTATCCAACCTCTTCCAGAAAATAGAATAGAAGGATAAACTTCCTGACTCATTTTATGAAACCAGCATAACCCTGATACCAGAATCAAAGACAACAAAAAAAAGCTCCAAATCAATATACCACATGAATATTGACACAAAAATTCTGAAACCAATATGAGTTAGTTAAATACAGCAATAATTATAAAATGATAAAGCATCATGACCAATTCAGATTTACGAAGTGAATGAAAATCTGGTTCAACATTTGAAAATCGACTCTAACTGACTGAAAAAGAAAACGCACAAGATTATATCAATAAATACAGAAAATGCATTTGACAAAGTTCAACAGTCATTCATGATAAAAAAAAAAACAACCTCTCAGCAAACTAGGAATAGAAAAACTTTCCTAACATGATAAAGGGCAGCTATCAAAAAAAAAAGAAGGAAAAAGAAATCCTGCAGCTGACTTCATATTTAATCATGAAAGACTGAATTCTGTATAAGATCTGGAACAAGCAAGGATGCCTACTCTCTCCCTTCCTCTTCAATATTGAATTATAAGCCTAAACCAGTGGAGTAATGCAAAAGAAAAAATATAATAAGATGCCTACAGATAGGAAAAGAAAATATCTTTAATCACAAATGACATGTATGTCTATATAGAAAAATCCCAAGAAATCTACAAAAATCTCAGGCATCATTTCGTTTCATGCGTGCATATTTCACAGTATCTCTGAGATACTCTTTTTAAAAAACTCCGCTTTTCTTTAAAAAAATAAGACAGTATTAAGAAAATGAAAAGTCAAGCTTTTTATTTGTAAAATACATATCTTTCCAAAAGCTTATATCCAGCATATATAAAGTAGTCCCAAGACTTGAGAATAAGAAAACAACTCAATTTTTTTAATGGACAAAATACCGAATGGATGTTTCATCGGAAGATATATATGGAAGGCAAATAAGCACATTAAAGATGCTCAACCTCATTAGTAATTAGGGAAATGCAAAATAAAACAATGAGATTTCACTACTTAATAAGATTTCATTTATTAGAATAGCTAAATTCAAGAAAATAACACTACAAGTGCTAATGAAGAGGCAGAGCAACTAGAACTCTCAGATTTGCTGCTGAGAATGCAAAATGGTACAGCCACGTTGGGGAACATTTTAGAAGTTTCTTATAAAGTTAAAAACATAGTTATCATAAGATCCAGCTATGGAACTCCTAGTATTCATCCAAGAAAAATTAAAAAATTTGTTTTCACAAAAACCTGTTTATAGCAGCTTTATTCAAAATTTACAGAAATAAAAACAACAAAAATATGCTTCAACTGGAGAATAACTAAGCTCATCACACAATGGTTCATTATTCAACAATAAGAGGAACAAACTCTTGATGTAATCAACAGCATGGATAAATCTTGAATTCATTGTGCTGAGTGAAAGAAGCCAAACTAGACTATCATTTAATTTGAATTGACTTTTTTGTAGTGTTAGGTAGAGGTCAAATTTTATACTTTTTTCTAAGCAGTTGTCCTAGCCAGTTTATTGAAAAGTCTATCAATGGCACATATGTCATAATTCAAGTTTCCATATTGCTTGAGTCTGTTACAGGAACCCTGTTAATTTCTACTAATTGTTCCTGAACAATACTGCACTGTCCTACTTAATATTTACTATCTTTCTATTTATCTATATTTTATTTAATATAGCTGAATTGTTTCATACGTCTCTCTAAAGTTTTATACATCTTTGTTAAAATTGTTCTTACATATATATTTCATGCATTACTTTTTAAAAATTACATTTTTAATGTTTAATTACATAAAGCAAACATATTTTCATATGTTAATTTTGTGTCTAGCAAACTTGCTAGATAATTTATTAATACTAATAATTTATTTGGAATCTCTTTGAATTTTTGAGGTAGACAATTTTATTACCAGAGATTAATGAAGGTTTTGTTTTCTCCCTTGCAAACCCTACCCCCCCACACACATATATACACATATATACAAATATATATAAATTTGCTTTGCTGCACTAGCTAGAGATTGAACAAAAGTGAGGATAATGAATGTGATTGTTTTGTTCCTGATTTTAAAGTGATGGTTTCAACACTTCAGAAGTTCTGAAGTAATGGGATTTACTTCAACACCACCAAGTAAGATGTTTGCTATAGTTTTTTATAGAATTCTTTATCGAGGTAAAGAAGTTTCCTTTTATTCCTAGTTTGCTAATATGTTGGTTTTTTTGAGTCATGACTGATTGTTGAATGTTTTCAAACATTTTTTTGCTCCTGTATTGAGATGATTGGATTGCTTTTCTCCTTTAATACATTAATATTTTAGTGTGATTATTGACTTAATTTTCTAATGTTAAATTCAAATTGAATTTGTAGGATAACTCCAACTCAATCCTGATGTATCAACTTTTAATTTTATACATAACTTGATCCTGGTATTTATTTAATTTTGCATCATTTTTCATGAGAGATAATTTTCTTATACTATTCTTGTTGAGTTTGATGTCAAAGTTACATTAATTTTATAAAATAGTGGAATTTTTTCTCTCTTTTTCTATACTCTGTAATAATTTATTTATAGTTGGAACGTCTTTTCCTGGTGAAACCATCATGGTCTGATGTTTTCTTTGTGAGAAGATTGTTACAGTCAATTGTATTTTTTAAATTGTTACATTATTTAGGCTTTCTATTTTAATTTGACTCCATTTTGATGAAGTATATATTTTCTCTATATAACTTTATATGTATAGTAGATTTCTATCTGTATTTGCAACATATAAAATTATTAATGTCAAGACATTCGGCAACTACTATTTTTTTGTTTTAAAATTTCATTTTAACTTTTATGTAAAAAAATTGACTTTTTATGTTATACAGTTTTATATTTTGACAAATAGAGTTGTGTAACCACCACCACAATCTAGCTGCAGAACAGTTCTACTACCCCTCAAAATTCCTTTATGCTGCCCCATTGCAGTCAACTCCTCCCCCAGCCCTTACCACAAGCAACCACTACTCTGTTCTTCATCACTACATTTTTGCCTTTTCCAGAATGTCATAAAAATTAAATCATACATGACTTTGACTTTGGCTTCTTTTACTGAGCATTTGAGATTCACCCATGTTGTTGTGTGTGTCAATAGTTCATTCCTTTGTATTACCGAGGAGTCTTCCACTGTATGGATGTTCCATGGTTTATCCACCCACCAGTTGAAGGATTTTTGTTTCTAGTTTATTTTTTACACAATTCAGATTCTTGTTTTTAGCTTTTTATTTTTTATATCATTTTAGGATTAGAGAGTTGCAAAGATATTACAGAGAGTTCTCATATCCTTTACTCAGCTTTTCCTATATAACTATGGGACACCCATCAACACTAAGAATTGATCAATAATACTATAAATTAAACTACAGACATTATTCAGATTTTCTGTTAATGGCATTTTTCTGTTCCAAGTTCCCATCCAGGATACCAGGTTTCCTTTAGTGATCACGTCTCCTTAATCTTCTCTAATCTGTGGTCGTTTCTCAGTCTTTCCGTGTCTCTCGTGACCTAAGCACTTTTGAAGAGTACTCATCAGATATTTTGTAGAATGTCCGTCAGTTTGGATTTGTCTGGTGTTTTCTCATTATTAGACTGAAGTAATGGATCTTTGAGAAGAACATCACAGAAGGAAAGGACCTTTCATTGTATCATATCAGGGAGTACATGCTATCAACGTGGCATCACTGGTGATGTTAACATTGATCATTTGATTATGGTAGTGTCTGCAGGTTTCTCCACTGTAAAGTTATTAATTTTCTCTTTCTATTCTCTGTTCATTAGAAGTGAGTCCTTAAATCCAGCCTACACTCAAGGGGAGAGGGATTAATTTCACCTCATGGAAAGAGGAAAATCAAGGAATTTATGGAAAATATGATAAAACCACTAGAGTAATTAAAAAATATTTTCAGGAAAGTTACTGGAGGCTATGCAAATATCCTGTTCCTCTTTAAAATTTTCATCCACTAATTTTAGAATTCGTCAGTGGAATTTGTCTGTGGCCATTATTACCATGGTATTCTAATGGGGATTTTCTTTCATTTTCTTTCATTCTTTCTACATTTATTAATTGAATTTCTTCTCTAAGAAAGGTTTGTCCCCTCTCCAACATTTATTGATATTAGCATGAATTCATGGACATTCATTTTATTCTTTGGGTTATAATATAATGCTGTAATTATTTATTTTGTTGCTCAAATTGTTCCAACTCTGACCATTAAGTGTTGTGTCGCTTTGACTCCTAAGTCCTTTTGACATGCCTCCATTTTTTAAAAGTACTTTCTTACTTTCTGACACAGGATCATTCAGATTAATTTTCCTGTTCAAGCCCTGAAATCAGCCATTTCTCCAAGGAGCTTTGGTTCTTTTTATTGGAAAGTGGTATTTAGAACCTAAGATCTGAGCACTTTTGCTGGTGTGTCACTTCTTTTAGGCCCTGTCAATGAACATAAAAAATTATACATTCTGTTATCTCATTAATATAAAGTTCAAAAGCAAGAAAAATTATTCATAGAGTAGAAATTGTTATTGGTTACCTTTGAAGAACAGAGAAAGTGTAATAGCAGCCAATATGAGGAAGACTTCTGGGATGCTGGTAATGTTCTTGGTTTGGATGGCAGTATCATAGAGACTTTCACTTCATTGAGTTGTACACTTACAAATTTTTGCTATTTTGTTTTTCATTTCTTAATATAAAAGTTTGTATATATTTTTAAATGTATATGAGATGCATTTACACTCCCAGCAGAATAGCTAAAGTTTAAAATGGGGAAAATAAGCCTGAAAGTAAAAGACTAAGAATACCAAATCCTGAGGAGGATATGAAGCATCAGGAACCCTCACACACTGCTGGAGGGAATGTAAATCAGTACAACAGCATTGTTTGGCATTATCTACTAAAGTTGAACATATGCAAACCCTATAACCCAGCACTTACACCTGAGAATAAATAGGAGGAAACGAAGGAAGAAAGCAAGAAAGATGTGTACATATGAACAGTGCTGTTCATAGCAGCATTGTTTATGATGACCTAAAGTTGGAAACAACCCAAATGCCCCCTCAATAGTACAATGGATAAATAAATTATGGTCTAGCCATGCAATAGAATAATATTCTGTAATGAAAATGAACAAACTGTAGTTAATCACAGCAACATGGATAAAGCTTACAATATAATACTAAGGAGGAAAAAAACGTACAACAGATAAGTGTGAATTATTTAAAGTTCAAAACAGGCATAAATAAACTATGGTTGTAGAAATCAGTGTAGTGGTTACATTTAGGGGGGATGGAAAAAGTTGTAAGAAGAATAAGAGGACATTTATAGGATGTTAGCCATCTTTCTTGAATTAGATGGTAGTTACAAATATTAGCTTTTTTGATAATCCATTGAATAGCACACATCGGTCTGTACATGTATTCATTGCCGGGGGCTGCTACATAAATTTATTCTTACAGTTCTACAGGTTAAAAATCTGAAATCAACATGCTGGCAGGTCTTCACTTCCTCCAGAGACTAGAACGGAATCCATTCTTTGTCTCTTCCAGGTGCTGGTGGCTGCCAGCACTCCTTGACTTAAGGCTACATCAGTCCAATCTCTGCCTTCATCTTCACATCACCTTCTCCTCTGTACGTTCTAACCTTTCTCTGCCTCTCTCTTATAAAGATGCTTGTGATGGCATTTAAGGCCCGCCTGTATGATCCAGTATAGTCTCATCTCAGAATCCATAAAATTTAATCATATATGCAAAGACACTTTTTCCAAATAAGATGACTTTCAGAGGTTCTAGGTATTTGGATGTGGACATATCCTTAGGAAGCATTAGCAGGTTACCCCAGTGTACTTTTCAGTTTGTGTGTCCTATTTTAATTAAAATTTTAAGGTAAAATAATGAAAGATACTTAGTGAACTAGAAATAAAGGAGAATGTTTTTTCTTCCAGTTTTATTGAGATATAATTGACATACAGCACTATATAAATTTAAGGTGTATGTCATAATGGTTTTGCTTATATATATCATGAAATAATTACCACAATAAATTTAGTGAATATCCATCATCTCATATAGATACAACATTAAAGAGATAGAAAAATATACAAATCTGGTCTCTTTTTCTATGAGTGCTTTTGTTTGTTTGGTTCATTGGTTGGTTTTGAAGTATAATTGACCTACAACAGAATACTAGTTCCTGCTATACAACATAGTGATTTGATATTTCTATACATTTTGAAATGACCACCACAATCAGTCTAGTATGATCTATCACCATACAAAAAGATGTTACCTAATTATTGACTATAATCCTCACACTGTACATTTCATAGCCATGACCCATTTACTTTGCTACTGGAAGTCTGTACTTAATCTGTCTCATCCCCCACCCCTTTGGCAACCACCTGTTTGTTCTCTGTACCTGTGACTTTGTTTCTCTTTTGTTATGTTTGTTCATTTATTTTTTTTTTTGGATTCCACATGTAAGTGAAATCATACAGTATTTGTCTTTCTCTGTCTGACTTATTTCACTTATCGTAATAATCTCTAGGTCCATCCATGTTGTTGCAAATGGCAAGATTTCATTCTTTTTTATGGCTGAGTACTATTCCATTCTGTATATATATATATATATATATATATATATATATATATATATATATATATATATATATATACCATTTCTCTATCAATTCATCTATTGTTGGCTACTTATGTTGAGTCCATATCTTGGCTATTGTAAATAATGCCACAATGAACATAGGGTGCCTATATCTTTTCTAATTAGTGTTTTCATTTTCTTCAGATAAATACTCAGGACTAGAATTGATGGATCATATGGAAGTTCTATTTTTAATTTTTTGAAGAATCTCCATACTGTTTTCCATAGTGGTTGTACCAATTTACATCTCCACCAACAGTGCACGAGAGTTCCCTTTTCTCCATATCCTTGCCAATATTTATTAGTTTCATGTTTTTCTGATAATAGACATTTTGACAGGTATAGGGTGATATCTCATTGTGTTTTTCATTTGCATTTTCCTGTAGTGATGTTGAGCACCTTTTCATGTGCCTGTTAGCCATCTGTATCTTTTCCTTATAAAAATGTCTATTCAGATCCTCTGCCCATTTTTAAATTGGATTGCTTGGTTCTCTGATGTTGAGTTATATGAGTTATTTGTATATTTTGGATATTAACCCTTTACTGGATATATTGTATGCAAATATCTTCTCCCATTCAGTAGGTGGCCTTTTCATTTTGTTGATAGTTTCCTTCACTGTGAAAAAGCTTTCTGGTTTGATGTGGTCTCTTTATTTTTGCATTTTTCCCTTGCTTGAGGAGACATATCCACAAAATATTACTAAGACCAATGTCAAAGAACACACTACTTATGTTTTCTTCTAGAAGTTTTATGATTTGAGGTTTTACATTTAAGTTTTTAATCCATTTTGAATTTACTTTTGTGCATGGTGTGAGAAGGTAGTCCAGTTTTATTCTTTTGCATGTAACTATCCAGTTTTCCCAACACCATTTATTGAAGAGGCTGTCTTTTCTCCATTGTATATCTTGCCTCCTTTGTCATAGATTAATTGCCCATATAAATGTAGGTTTATTTCTGGGATCTATATTCTGTTCCATTGTTGTATGTGTCTGTTTTTGTGCTAGTACCATACTGTTTTGATTACTGTAGCTTTGTAGCATAGTTTGAAATCAGGGAGCATGATACCTCCAGCTTTGTTCTTCTTTCTTAAGGTTGCTTTGGCTATTTGGGGCCTTTTGTGTTTCCATACAAATTATAGAATTATTTGTCATAGGTCTGTGAAAAATACCATTGGTATTTTGATGGGATTGCATTGAATCTGTAGATTGCCTTGAGTATAATAGTCATTTTAACAATATTAGTTATTCCAATTCATGAGCACAGTATATCCTTCCATCTGTTCGTGTCATCAATTTCATTCATCAGTGTCTTATAGTTTTCTGAATACAGGTCTTTTACCTCCTTAGATTTACTCCTAGGTGTTTTATTCCTTTTGATGTGATTGTAAATGAGGTTGTTTCCTTAATTCTCTTTCTGATATAGCATTGTTAGTGTATAGAAATACAACATACTTCTGTATATTAACTTTTTATTCCGCAACTTTACTGAATTCATTAATGAATTCTAATAGTTTTTTGGTGGCATCTTTAGGATTTTCTGTGTATAGTACGATGTCATCTGCAAACAGTGGTGGTTTTACTTCTTACTTCCAATTTGGATTCCTTTTATTTATCTTTTTCTTGTCTGATTGCTGTGGCTAGGACTTCCAATACTATGTTGAGTAAAAGTGGCAAAACTGGACATCCTTGTCTGTTCCTGATCTTAGAGGAAAAGCTTTCAGTATGATGAGTATGGGGGTAGCTATAGGCTTGTCATATATGGCCTTAATTATATTGAGGTATATTCCCTCTATACCCACTTTGTTGAAAGTTTTTTGACATAAATGGCTGTTTAATTTTGTCAAAAGTTTTTTATGCATCTATTGAGATGATCATATGGTTTTTATTCTTAATTTTGTAAATGTGGTATATCACATTGATTGAACTGCAGATATTGAAACAGCCTTGCATTCCTGGGATAAATTCCACTTGATCATGGTATATGATCCTTTTAATGTATTGTTGAATTTGGTGTGCTAATATTTTGTTGAGGATTTTTACTTATATGTTCATGAGTGACATTGCCCTGTAATTGTGTGTGTGTGTGATATCTTTGTCTGGTTCTGGCATAAGGTGATGCTGTCCTCGTAGAATGAGTTCAGAAGCTTTCTATTCTCTGCAATTTTTTGGAATAGTTTGAGAAGGATATATGTTAACTCTTCTCTAAAAGTTTGGTAAAACGCACCTGTGTAGCCATCAGATCCTAGACTTTTGTTTTGGGGGATTTAAAAAATATTACTGATTCAGTTTCATTACTGGTAATTGAGATGTTCATATTTTATATCTCTTCCTGGATTGGTCTTGGGATATTGTACATTTATAGGAATTTGTCCATTTCTTCTTGGTTGTCATTTTTATTGATGTGTGATTGTTCATAGTAACATTTTATGATCCTCTGTTTTTCTGTGGTGTTGGTTGTAACTTCTTTTCCATTTCTGATTTTGTTTTGGGCCCTCTTTTTGTCTTGATGCGTCCGGCTAAAGTTTTATCAATATTGTTTATCTTTTCAGAGGACCAGCTCTTAGTTTCATTCTTTCATTTTCCTTTTCTTTTTTTTTTTTTTTTTTTTTTTGTGGTACATGGGCCTCTCACTGTTGTGGCCTCTCCTGTTGCGGAGCATGGGCTCCGGATGCGCAGGCTCAGTGGCCATGGCTCATGGGCCCAGCAACTCCATGGCATGTGGGATCTTCCTGGACCGGGGCACGAACCTGTGTCCCCTGCCTCGGCAGGCAGACTCTCAACAACTAAGCCACCAGGGAAGCCCCCTCCTTTGCTTTTTGTGTAGTAAAATTGTCTCTATTTTATTTATTTCTTCTCTGTTCTTTATTATTTCTTTCTTTCTAGTAACTTTCAGTTTGTTTGTTATTCTTTTTCTAGTTCCTTCAGATATAGGGTTAGGTTGTTTATTTGAAATTTTTCTTGTTTCCTGTGGTAGGCTTCTATTGCTCTAAACTTCCCTCTTAGAACTGCTTTTGTGCATCCCATAGACTTTGAATTGTTGTGTTTTTTTTTCATTTGTCTCCAGATGTTTTTTGATTTCTTCAGTGATCCATAGTTGTTTAATAGCATATTGTTTAGCCTCCACATGTTTGTGTGTTCTGCAGTTTTTTTCTTGTAGTTGACTTCTAGTCTCATAGCCTTGTGGTCAGAAAAAAAGTTTGATATGATTTCAATCTTCTTAAATTTACTGAGACTTGTCTTGTGACCTAGCATGAGATCTATCCTGGAGAATTTTCCATGTGAACCTGAAAGGAATATGTATTCTGCTGCTTTTGGATGGAATGCTCTATATATATTAAGTACATTCGATCTGATGTGTCATTTAAAGCCCATGTTTCCTTATTGATTTTCTGTCTGGATTATCTGTCCATTGATGTAAGTGGAGTGTTGATGTCCCCTACTATTATTGTGTTGTTGTGAATTTCTCTCCTTGTGTCTGTTAATAATTACTTTATGTATTTAGGTGCTCCTGTGTTGGGTGCATATGTTTACAATTGTTATATCTTCTTCTTGGTTGCTCCCTTGAACATTATGTAATGTCCTTCTTTGTCTTTTGTTATAGTCTTCTTTTAAATTTGATTTTGTCTGATATAAATATTGTGTATCCAAGCATTCTTTTCATTTCTATTTGCATGGAATAACTTTTTCCATTCTCTCACTTTCAGTCTGTGTACGTCTTTAGATCTGAAATGAGTCTCTTGTAGGCAACATAAATATGAGTCTTGTTTTTGTGTCCATTCAGCCACTCTATGTCTTTTGATTGGAGCATTTAGTTCATTTATATTTAAAGTAATTATTGATAAGTATTATTGCCATTTGGTTAATTGTTTTGGAGTTGTTTTTACAGTTCTTTTTTGTTCTTTTCTTCTTCTTTTGCTCCCTTGTGATTTGATAGCCATCTTTACATTATGTTTAGATTCTTTCTCTTTTTTGTATGTTGTATATATTATAGATTTTTGGCTTGTGGTTACCATGAGGTTTATATATAGCAATCTATATGTATACATGATTATTTCAAGTTGCTTATCCCTTAAGTTCAAACATATTTTAACAACCCTGCATTTTTACTCCCCCCAACCAGCGTTTACTATTTTTAACCTCATATTTTGTATGTTTTTGTTTTGTTTCTCCCTTAACTACTTATTGTGGATACAGACGATTTTACTACTTTTTTCTTTTAACCTTTCTACTAGCTTTATAGTGGTTGATTTACTTCCTTTACTGTATATTTGCCTTTACCAATGAGATTTTTCCTTTTATAAGTTTTATATTCCTAGTTGTGGCCTTTTCTTTTCTACTTAGAAAAGTCCCTTTAACATTTCTTGTAAAGCTGGATTCATGATGCTGAACTCTTTTAGCTTTTGGTTGTCTGTAGAACTTTTGATCTCTCCTTCAAATCTGAAGGAAAGCCTTGCCAGGTAGATTATTCTTAGTTGTAGGTTTTCCTCTTTCATCACTGTAAATATATCATGCCATTCCCTTCTGACCTGCAGAGTTTCTGCTGACAAGTCAGCTGATTGCCTTATGGGCGTTCCTTTGTATGTAACTTGTTGCTTTTCCCTTGCTGCTTTTAATGTTCTCTCTTTATCTGTAATTTTTGCCATCTTAATTACAATGTGCTTGGCATGGTCCTCTTTAGCTTGACCCTGTTTGTTACTCTCTGTGCTGCTTGGACCAGAATGTCTGTTTCCTTGCCCAGAATAGGGAAGCTTTCTGCTAGTATGTCTTCAAATAATTTCTCTGCCCCTTTATCTCTCTCTTCTATAATACAAATGATAGTATGTTTGATGTAATTTCAGAGGTCTCTTTTCTTTTTACATTAATCCTCTACATATGGATGAGTTCCATCCTGAGAGCACATTCGTAAGTCCAATTTGTAAGCCCAACAAAGTTAGCCTAGGCACCCAATTAACACAGTCATATATATAATACTGTACTGTAATAGGTTTATAATAGTTTTCACACAAATAATACATAAAAAACAAACACAAAAAATAAAGGAAACATTTTTAATCTTACAGTACAGTACCATGAAAAGTACAGTAGTACCAGCTACATCACCACTGCTTTTACACTTGCTTCCGGACATCCTGGCCTTGAAATAAAGATACTATACTACTGTATTCTATACAGTACTGTACAGTAAAGTACACAAAAGCACAACCACTTGTAGAGGATGCACGCAGGTGACAATGTATGCCAGGCATGTGAAATAACTTACATGATTGAACATGCAAATGCATGTTTGCCTCTTTGAAAGTTTGCAACTTGAAGCTTCATACGTAGGGGACTTACTGTATTCTTTTTTTCTTTTTTCTGTTCAGTTTCAGTGATTTCCACTGAAATTCTGTTCTTTAGTTTGCTTACCCATTCCTCTTTGTCATCTAAACTACTGTTGATTCCTTCTAGTGTGTTTTTAATTTCAGTTATTATATTCTTCAGCTCTGCTTGTCCTTTATGTTTTCTAACTCTTTGTACAATTCTCCCTGTGTTCACTCATTCTTCTCCTGAGGCCTTTGAGCATCTTTATGATTATTACCTTGAACTCTTTGTTGGGTAGATTTCTTATCTCTACTTCACTTAGTTCTTCTTCTAAGGTTTTATCTTAGAAGATAGAAACATAACATTATAGATAGATAAAGCTAGAAACATATTCTTCGTTAGAAACATATTCTTCTATTTATTCATTTTGCCTAATTCACTGTTTTTATTTCTATGTAGTTGGTAGGTTGGTTACATTTTCTAGTTTGGGAGAACTCTCCTTTTGTAGGAGACATCTTATGTGTCACAGCAGTGTACTCCCCTCTAGTCACCAGAACTGTATGTTCTAGGGGTACCCCCTTGGTGGGCTGCATGGGTCTTTCTGTTATAGGTGGCTGACTACTGTGGGAAGTCCAGTTGGCATGGCTGCCCCCCGTCTGGTTGGTTGTCAGACCCTGCCTTGTGTGGAAGCTACTGGCCGCTGGTGGGTGGAGCTCTGTCACAGAGCAGCTGGTTCAGAGCCCCTGAGGGCCCAGGGTTGGTGCTGGCTCACTGGTTGGCAGAGCCAGGTCCTAGGGTTTGTGTTTGTGGATCCAGGGGTCCTGCATCTTCTATCTGCCTGCTGATGGGCAGGGCAGGTTCCTGACATGGCTGGCTGCAGGGTCAGAGGGTGTCCCAAAGCTGGTGTAGACTGGCTGGTGAGTGGGGCTGGATCCTGGAGTGGCTGGCTGATGATCCTAAGTTGTCTCAAAGCTGGTGTCAGCCTGATAGTGGGTGAGGTTAGGTCCTGGGTATAGTACTGGTCCTCTGGTGGGTGGAGCTTGGTCCTGGGGTCTTTGGTGTTTGGGCCCAGGGGTCTGGAGCTGGTGTTTATCCACTGGTGGGTGGGCCTGGGGACCCTCTGGGTGGCTCAGGGTTGGGTGGAGCCAGGTCCCAGTGTCTCTAGCTGCTGGGCCCTAGGGGTCTCGGAGATTGTGCCTGTCCTCTGGTGGATGAGGCTTGTCCCAGTACTAGTGTCAGCCCAGTAGTGGATGGAGCTGTGTCCCAGGGTTTCTGGCTGCAGGACCCTGGGGATACTGAGGCTAGTGCTGGCCCACTATTGCGTGGAGCTGACTTCTGTGGTATTTGGATACAGGCCCCTGGTGCTCCAGAGTTGGCTTTGGCCAACTAGTTAGCGGGGTCAAGTCCCAGGTGGTCCCTGGGCTAGTGCCAGTTCACTAGTGAATGGAGCTGTATCTTGTGGTCTCTGGCTACAGGGCCCTGGAGGTCCTGTAGCTGGTTTGGCCTGCTGGTGAGCAGGCTGGTTCCTGACATGACTGGCTGCAAGGCCTAGGGTATCCCGAAGCTGGTGTCAGCCTGCTGGTGGGTAGGGTCAGATCCTCAGGCAATGGTTGAGGCCCAAGGTGTCCCAGAGCTGATGTTTGCCCACTGTTGGGTGATGTTGCCCACTGTTGGGTGGGACCAGGGCCCAGGTGGTCCTGGGGCCAGTGCTGGTGCGTTGTTGGGCACGGCTGGGTCCTGGGCCCTCTGTAGATGGGTCACATCCTGGTGGCAGCTAGGGGTTCAGGGAGTCCTAGTGCAGCTGGCCTGCTGGTGGGTGGGGCTGTGTCCCTGCCCAGCTAGCTGCTGACCTTAGGCAACCAAGTACTTGTTCTGACACCAGGTGGGGTCAGGTCCCGGTGCTAATAAGCTCAAGGGAAAACTCCAAAATGGCACTTGCAAGCACCATTGCCTTCATGGTAGAATGGGCTCCTCACAATGGCTGCTGTCAGCAGCCATGTCCACCAAAGTGAGCTCCAGTTGCCTCCTGCCTCTCTGGGAGACTCTCCAAGATGAGCAAATGGGTCTAACTCAGGCTTCTTTCAAACTATTGCTTCTTCCCTGGGTTTCAGAGTGAGGGAGATTTTGTGTGTGCCCTTTAAGACTGGAGTTTCTGTTTCTTACAGCCCTCTGGCTCTCCCCAAAATAAGCCCTGCTGGCCTTCAAAGCCAAATGTTCTGGTGCTTATCTTCCCAGGGCAGGAAACCCCAAAGTGGGGAGACCAGTGTGGGGCTTGGACCCCTCATTCCTTGAGGAGCACCTCTGCAATTATAATTATCCTCCCATTTGTGCATCCACCCACCTGGAGGTATGAGTTTTGACTATACTGCCTCTCTGCAGTCTTCCTACCCATCTTGTTATTGTTTCTTCTTTACATCTTTAATTGTAGAAGATCTTTTCTGCTAGTGTTTAGGTCTTTCTCATCAATAATTGCTCTGTAAATAGTTGTAATTTTGCTGTGCCTATGGAAGGAGGTGAGCTCAGGGTCTTCCTACCCTACCATCTTGGCTACTTCCCTGAATAGGTATTATTTTTAAAAACCAAAGCAACAATAAACATATGGCCACCTTCACACATGGCCATTTATGTATGTACTCCTCTATAGGTAACTGTGATAAAGGTGATGATTGACCATTTATCTTGTTCTCTTCATTAGATTATTAACTCCTCAAAGCAAAGACTGTGCTTCTTCATGATGTAACTCTTTCTGTAGAGTGCATGGTGCATCGTGCATCGCTGATGCAGGTAATGATGGCATTGAAGAGGAGGATTCAAGTTACATTCCATATAATAATTTATAGGTAAATGGACCTCTTTCCAAACTCTGAAGTCACTCCATAGATGTGTTTTCTGTATTCCCTGACATTGTTAAATTAAAAAAAATTTTTTTTTAATTTTATTTATTTTATTTTTGGCTGCATTGGGTCTCGTTGCCGTATGCGGGCTTTTCTTTAGTTGTGGAGAGGGGGGGCTACTCTTTGTTGCAGTGCACGGGCTTCTCATTGTGGTGGCTTCTCTTGTTGTGGAGCACAGGCTCTAGGCACGCAGGCTTCGGTAGTTGTGGCACACGGACTCAGTAGTTGTGGCTCACGGGCTCTAGAGTGCAGGCTCAGTAGATGTGGTACACGGGCTTAGTTGCTCTGTGGCATGTGGGATCTTCCCTGACTAGGGCTCGAACCAGTGTCCCCTGCATTGGCAGGCGGATTCTTAACCATTGTGCTTCCCTGGTGGCGCAGTGGTTGAGAGTCCGCCTGCTGATGCAGGGGACACGGGTTCGTGCCCCGGTCCGGGAGGATCCCACATGCCGCGGAGCGGCTGGGCCCGTGAGCCATGGCCGCTGAGCCTACGTGTCCGGAGCCTGTGCTCCACAACGGGAGAGGCCACGGCAGTGAGAGGCCCGCGTACTGCAAAAAACAAAACAAACAAAAAAACCCAAAAACTCTTGGTCCTAACAAGGAAAGGTCTGCTCTATGCTTTTACTTTAGAAGAGGACATGTTTAAACACTGTGCTAACTGGTGAACTGTTCTGTGTTAGCCAGGAGTTTCTTATACTATATTATATCTATTAAGTGGAGGTTTTAACTTTAAATAGTGAGTAGTAAGTAGACAACTCAGTTATATTCCTTTGAGGGACAGGGCTAAAACTATAAAAGAGTAGAAAATAAAAATTAATTAAGACATTTAAACTTTGTTTTCACATTAACCAGAAAGAACAACTGGTTTAAATATATGCAGGAGTCACCCAGTTTCTAGCTATTTTCCCCATCAAGACTTGCAGTGAATCTATCCAAGCTTATGAGTGACCAACATCCTACTTTGCTTCCAGCATTGTATTTAATTTTTATATAGGAAAAGAAAAGTTCATCTATGTGAACTCTTTCAGCTTCAGCTCTTTCAACTCTTAGAACTGCTGCAACTAGGATTTCTTTGTTCTGGAGTACATGATGTGGAAATGTCTTGCTGCTCTATATTTGCAGACATGACTTTACTAACTTAAATCAGATTTAGCACAAAAATAAGACATATTAAATTGTAAAGAGTATTTGCCTGAGAGCTCAGGTGTTAGGAGATTATAGCAAATTAAATACCGCTTTTTGAATATTTGATTAGTCTTTCCCTTGATATTTTTGGTTTAGGCTAATGTTTCCTGAGTGTATATCAATTTAATTTAATATGAAAGGGCTTTATTTTATGTCATCCAAAGCTGACTCTATGACTTCATTCTATTACTTAAACTTTTCCTCCCATATCACAGTCTTCTGAAGTCCCTAAGGATGGGCCTTGGCTGTCCTTTTATTTTTTAGGATTTGTCCTTCTTTTCAAATGCAAAATGGTTTCTTATAGGGCACTGGAATTTGATTAAGTTTTCTTGTAATGGTCAGAAGTAAATTCTCCCTTTCCTAAATATAGAATTCCAAGAAGAAAAGGGGCATTTACTTGTGAACTGCAGAGTTTTAAATTATCTGTTTAGTTAGGCCTCATTTAAGCACTAGGTCAAAATCTTGACAATGCTGGCATATGTCACTGCTGTATTCTGGCAATATTATCACAGAACGTTGCATGAAGAAACTCCAAATTACAAAAGAGTTATGAGCCATCCAGAAAGTGACTTTTGACTGCTGAAGATAAATCTCTTAAAGCATGTTTGGCCATTCAATCCTAGACTTCCTAGACTTTGAAGTGAAAGAAAACCCTCAAACCCTTCCCTTTTGTATTTGATATGTTAGATCACATGTGACACTGAATGCCGGTGTTCAGATCACGTCTCCACCACAAAGGACCCAGTGGGAATGCTTAGCTCTAAAGCAGAAGTAGGCAAACTATGGTCAGATCCAGTCTCCTGCCTTTTTTTGTATGGTGTGCAAGTTAGGAATTCTTTTTTTATAGTTGTAAATGATCGAAACAAAATCAAAATAATAATATTCTGATATATTATTTCTTTTACATCTTTATTAGAGTATAATTGCTTTACAATGGTGTGTTAGTTTCTGCTTTATAACAAAGTGAATCAGTTATATATATACATATGTTCCCATACCTCTTCCCTCTTGCGTCTCCCTCCCTCCCACCCTCCCTATCCCACCCCTCCAGCGGTCACATAGCACCGAGCTGATCTCCCTGTGCTATGCAGCTGCTTCCCACTAGCTATCTACCTTACGTTTGGTAGTGTATATATGTCCATGCCTCTCTCGCGCTTTGGCACAGCTTACCCTTCCGGTTCCCCACAGCCTCAAGTCCATTCTCTAGTAGGTCTGTGTCTTTATTCCTGTCTTACCCCTAGGTTCTTCATGACATTTATTCTTTTTTTTGTTAAACTCCATATATATGTGTTTCTCTTTCTGACTTACTACACTCTGTATGACAGACTCTAGGTCTATCCACCTCATTACAAATAGCTCAATTTCGTTTCTTTTTATGGCTCAGTAATATTCCATTGTATATATGTGCCACATCTTTATCCATTCATCCGACGATGGACATTTAGGTTGTTTCCATCTCTGGGCTATTGTAAATAGAGCTGCAATGAACATTTTGGTACATGACTCTTTTTGAATTATGGTTTTCTCAGGGTATATGCCTAGTAGTGGGATTGCTGGGTCATATGGTAGTTCTATTTGTAGTTTTTTAACGAACCTCCATACTGTTCTCCATAGTGGCTGTACCAATTCACATTCCCACCAGCAGGGCAAGAGTGTTCCCTTTTCTGCACACCCTCTCCAGCATTTATTGTTTCTAGATTTTTTGATGATGGCCATTCTGACTGGTGTGAGGTGATAGCTCATTATAGTTTTGATTTGCAATTCTCTAATGATTAATGAAGCTGAGCATTCTTTCATGTGTTTGCTGACAGTCTATATCTTCTTTGGAGAAATGTCTATTTAGGTCTTCTGCCCATTTTTGGATTGGGTTCTTTGTTTTTTGTTATGGAGCTGCATGAGCTGCTTATAAATTTTGGAGATTCATCCTTTGTCAGTTGCTTCATTTGCAAATATTTTCTCCCATTCTGAGAGTTGTCTTCTGGTCTTGTTTATGGTTTCCTTTGCTGTGCAAAAGCTTTGAAGTTTCACTAGGTCCCATTTGTTTACTTTTGTTTTTATTTCCATTTCTCTAGGAGGTGGGTCAAAAAGGATCTTGTTGTGATTTATGTCATAGAATGTTCTGCCTATTTTTTCCTCTAAGAGTTTGATAGTTTCTGGCTTTACATTTAGGTCTTTAATCCATTTTGAGCTTCTTTTTGTGTATGGTGTTAGGGAGTGATCTAATCTCATACTTTTACATGTACCTGTCCAGTTTACACAGCGCCACTTACTGAAGAGGCTGTCCTTTCTCCACTGTACATTCCTGCCTCCTTTATCAAAGATTAGGTGACCATATGTGCCTGGGTTTATCTCTGGGCTCTCTATCCTGTTCCATTGATCTATCTTTCTGTTTTTGTGCCAGTGCCGTACTGTCTTAATTACTGTAGCTTTGTAGTGTAGTCTGAAGTCAGGGAGCCTGATTCCTCCAGGTCCGTTTTTCGTTCTCAAGATTGCTTTGGCTTTTCGGGGTGTTTTGTGTTTCCATACAAATTGTGAAATTTTTTTTCTAATTCTGTGAAAAATACCAGTGGTAGTTTGATAGGGATTGCATTGAATCTGTAGATTGCTTTGGGTAGTAGAGTCATTTTCACAATGTTGATTCTTCCAATCCAAGAACATGGTATATCTCTCCATCTATTTGTATCATCTTTAATTTCTTTCATCAGTGTCTTATAATATTCTACATACAGGTCTTTTTTCTCCTTAGGTAGGTTCATTCCTAGATATTGTATTCTTTTTGTTGCCATGGTAAATGGGAGTGTTTTCTTGATTTCACTTTCAGATTTTTCATCATTAGTGTATAGGAATGCCAGAGATTTCTGTGCATTAATTTTGTATCCTGCTACTTTGCCAAATTCATTGATTAGCTCTAGTAGTTTTCTGGCAGCATCTTTAGGATTCTCTATGTATAGTATCATGTCATCTGCAAAGAGTGACAGCTTTACTTCTTCTTTTCCGGTTTGGATTCCTTTTATTTCCTTCTCTTCTCTGATTGCTGTGGCTAAAACTTCCAAAATTGTGTTGAATAAGAGTGGTGAGAGTGGACAACCTTGTCTTGTTCTTGATCTTAGTGGAAATGCTTTCAGTTTTTCACCATTGAGGACGATGTTGGCTGTGGGTTTGTCATATATGGCCTTTATTATGTTGAGGAAAGTTCCCTCTATGCCTACTTTCTGCAGGGTTTTTATCATAAATCGGTGTTGAATTTTGTTGAAAGCTTTCTCTGCATCTATTGAGATGATCATATGGTTTTTCTCCTTCACTTTGTTAATATGGTTTATCACATTGATTGATTTGCATATACTGAAGAATCCTTGCATTCCTGGAATAAACCCCACTTGATCATGGTGTATGATCCTTTTACTGTGCTGTTGGATTCTGTCTGCTAGTATTTTGTTGAGGATTTTTGCATCTATGTTCATCAGTGATATTGGCCTGTAGTTTTCTTTCTTTGTGACATCCTTGCCTGGTTTTGGCATCAGGGTGATGGTGGCCTTGTAGAATGAGTTTGGGAGTGCTCCTCCCTCCGCTATATTTTGGAAGAGTTTGAGAAGGATAGGTGTTAGCTCTTCTCTAAATGTTTGATAGAATTCGCCTGTGAAGCCATCTGGTCCTGGGCTTTTGTTTGTTGGAAGATTTTTTTTTTTTTTTTTTTTTTTTTGCGTTATGTGGGCCTCTCACTGTCGTGGCCTCTCTCGTTGCGGAGCACAGGCTCCGGATTTGCTGGCCCAGCGGCCATGGCTCACGGGCCCAGCTGCTCCGCGGCATGTGGGATCTTCCTGGACCGGGGCACGAACCTGTGTCCCCTGCATCGGCAGGTGGACTCTCAACCACTGCGCCACCAGGGAAGCCCTTGTTGGAAGATTTTTAATCACAGTTTCAATTTCAGTGCTTGTGATTGGTCTGTTCATATTTTCTATTTCTTCCTGATTCAGTCTTGGCAGGTGGTGCATTTCTAAGAATTTGTCCATTTCTTCTAGGTTGTCCATTTTATCGGCACAGAGTTGCTTGTAGTAATCTCTCATGATCTTTTGTATTTCTGCATTGTGAGTTGTTACTTCTCCTTTTTCATTTCTAATTCTATTGATTTGAGTCTTCTCCCTTTTTTTTCTTGATGAGTCTGGCTAATGGTTTATCAATTTTGTTTATCTTCTAAAAGAATCAGCTTTTAGTTTTATTGATCTTTGCTATTGTTTCTTTCATTTCTTTTTCATTTATTTCTGATCTGATGTTTATGATTTCTTTCCTTCAGCTAACTCTGTGGTTTTTTTGTTCTTCTTTCTCTTAAGTGTTTTAGGTGCAAGTTTAGGTTGTTTATTCGAGATGTTTCCTATTACTTAAGGTAGGATTGTACTGCTATAAACTTCCCTCTCAGAACTGCTCTTGCTTCATCCCGTTGGTTTTGGGTCATCGTGTCTCCATTGTCATTTGTTTCTAGGTATGTTTTTATTTCCTCTTTGATTTCTTCAGTGATCACTTCATTATTAAGTAGTGTATTGTTTAGCCTCCATGTGTTTGTATTTTTTACAGATCTTTTCCTGTAATTGATATCTAGTCTCATAGCATTGTGGTCGGAAAAGATACTTGATAGAATTTTAGTTTTCTGAAATTTACCAAGGCTTGATTTGTGACCCAAGATATGATCTATCCTGGAGAATGTTCCATGAGCACTTGAGAAAAATGTGTATTCTGTTGTTTTTGGATGGAACGTCCTATGAATATCAATTAAGTCCATCTTGTTTAATGTATCATTTAAAGCTTGTGTTTCTTTATTTATTTTCATTTTGGATTATCTGTCCATTGGTGAAAGTGGGATGTTAAAGTCCCCTACTATGAATGTTTTACTCTTTTATGTAAAAAGTTCCCCTTTTATGGCTGTTAGTATTTGCCTTATGTATTGAGATGCTTCTATGTTGGGTGCATAAATATTTACTATTGTTATATCTTCTTCTTGGATTGATCCCTTGATCATTATGTAGTGTCCTTCTTTGTCTCTTGTAATAGTCTTTATTTTAAAGTCTATTTTGTCTGATATGAGCATTGCTACTCCAGCTTTCTTTTGGTTTCCATTTGCATGGAATATCTTTTTCCATCCCCTTACTTTCAGTCTGTATGTGTCTCTAGGTCTGAAGTGGGTCTCTTGTAGACACCATATATATGGGTCTTGTTTTTGTATCCATTCAGCCAATCTGTGTCTTTTGGTTGGAGCATTTAGTCCATTTACATTTAAGGTAATTATCGAGATGTATGTTCCTATTCCCATTTTCTTAATTGTTTTGGGTTCATTATTGTAGGTCTTTTCCTTCTCTTGTGTTTCTTGCCTAGAAATGTACTTTTAGCATTTGTTGTAAAGCTGGTTTGGTGGTGCTGAACTCTCTCAGCTTTTGCTTGTCTGTAAAGGTTTTAATTTCTCCATCAAATCTGAATGAGATCCTTGCTGGCTAGGGTAATCTTGGTTGCAGGTTTTTCTCCTTCATCACTTTAAATATGTCCTGCCATTCCCTTCTGGCTTGCAGAGTTTCTGCTGAAAGATCAGCTGTTAACCTTATGGAAATTCCCTTGTGTGTTATTGGTTGTTTTTCCCTTGCTGCTTTTAATATGTTTTCTTTGTATTTAATTTTTGACAGTTTGATTAATATGTGTTTTGGCATATTTCTCCTTGGATTTATCCTGTATGGGACTCTCTGTGCATCCTGGACTTGATTAACTATTTCCTTTCCCATATTAGGGAAGTTTTCAACTATAATCTCTTCAAATATTTTCTCAATCCCTTTCTTTTTCTCTTCTTCTTTTGGGATCCCTATAATTCGAATGTTGGTGCATTTAATGTTGTCCCAGAAGTCTCTGAGACTGTCCTCAGTTCTTTTCATTCTTCTTTCTTTATTCTGCTCTGCAGTAGTTATTTCCACTATTTTATCTTCCAGGTCACTTATCCGTTCTTCTGCCTCAGTTATTCTGCTATTGATACCTTCTAGAGTATTTTTTTTTTTTTTTTTTTTTTGCGGTATGCGGGCCTCTCACTGTTGTGGCCTCTCCCATTGCGGAGCGCAGGCTCCGGACGCGCAGGCTCAATGGCCATGGCTCACGGGGCCAGCCGCTCCGCGACATGTGGGATCTTCCCAGACCGGGGAACGAACCCGTGTCCCCTGCATCGGCAGGCGGACTCTCAACCACTGCGCCACCAGGGAAGCCCCCTTCTAGAGTATTTTTAATTTCATTTATTGTGTTGTTCATCATTGTTTGTTTCATCTTTAGTTCTTCTAGGTCCTTGTTAAATGTTTCTTGCATTTTGTTTGTTCTATTTCCAAGATTTTGTATCATCTTTACTATCATTATTCTGAATTCTTTTTCAGGTAGACTGCCTATTTCCTCTTCATTTGTTAGGTCTGGTGGGTGTTTATCTTGGTCCTTCATCTGCTGTGTGTTTTTCTGTCTTCTCATTTTGCTTATCTTACTGTGTTTGGGGTCTCCTTTTTGCAGGCTTCACGTTCATAGTTCCCGTTATTTTTGTTGTCTGCCCCCAGTGGGTGAGGTTGGTTCAGTGGCCTGTGTAGGCTTCCTGTTGGAGGGGACTGATGCCTGTGTTCTGGTGGGTGGGGCTGTATCTTGTCCTTCTGGTGTGCAGGGCCCTGTCCAGTGCTGTGTTTTGGAGTGTCTGTGAGCTTAGCATGACTTTAGGCTGCCTCTCTGCTAATGGGTGGGGTTGTGTTCCTGTCTCGCTAGTTGTTTGGCATAGGATGTCCAGCACTGTAGCTTGCTGGTCGTTGAGTGAAGCTGGGTGCTGGTGTTGAGATGGAGATGTCTGGGAGATTTTCGCCGTTTGATATTATGTGGAGCTGGAAGGCCTCTTGTGGACCAGTGTCCTGAAGTTGGCTCTCCCACCTCAGAGGCACAGCACTGACTGCTCGCTGCAGCACCAAGAGCCTTTCATGCACACAGCTCAGAAGAAAAGAGAGGAAGTTGAAAGAAAGAATTAGTAGAAGAAGAAAGAGAAAGAACAAAAGCAAGAAAGAAAGGAGGGAGGGAGGCAGGGAGGGAGGAAGGAAGGAGGGAAGGAAGGAAAAAAAGAAAGAAAGAAAATAAAGTAAAATAAAGTAAGATAAAATATAATAAACTTATTAAAATAAAAAATAATTATTAAGAAAAAAAATTAAAATCAAAACAACAACAACAAAAAAGGATGGATAGAACCCTAGGACAAATGGTGGAAGCAAAGCTATACAGACAAAATCTCACACAGAAGCATATACATACACACTCACAAAAAGAGGAAAAGGGGAAAAAATAATATATCTTGCTTCCAAAGTCCACCTCCTCAATTTGGGATGATTCGTTGTCTGTTCAGGTATTCCACAGATGGAGGGTACATCAAGTTGATTGTGGAGCTTTAATCCGCTGCTCCTGAGGCTGCTGGGAGAGATTTCCCTTTCTCTTCTTTGTTCTCACAGCTCCTGGGGCTCAGCTTTGGATTTGGCCCCGCCTCTGCGTGTAGGTCGCCGGAGGGCGTCTGTTCTTCGCTCAGACAGGACGGGGTTAAAGGAGCTGCTGATTCGGGGGCTCTGGCTCACTCAGGCTGGGGGGAGGGAGGGCCACGGAGTGCGGGGCGGGCCTGCGGCGGCCGAGGGCAGCATGATGTTGTGCCAGCCTGAGCCGCGCCATGCGTTCTCCCGGGGGAGCTGTCCCTGGATCCCGGGACCCTGGCAGTGGCAGGCTGCACAGGCTCCCCGGAAGGGGGGTGTGGATAGTGACCTGTGCTCGCACACAGGCTTCCTAGAGGCGGCAGCAGCAGCCTTAGCGTCTCATGCGCGTCTCTGGGGTCCGTGCTTTTAGCCGCAGCTCACGCCCGTCTCTGGCGCTCCTTTAAGCAGTGCTCTTAATCCCCTCTCCTTGCACACCAGGAAACAAAGAGGTAAGAAAAAGTCTCTTGCCTCTTCGGCAGGTCCAGACTTTTCCCTGACTCCGTTCCGGCTTGGCGTGGCGCACTATCCCCTTCAGGCTGTGTTCACGCCGCCAACCCCAGTCCTCTCCTTGGGATCTGACTGAAGCCCGAGCCTCAGGTCCCAGCCCCGCCCGCCCTGGCCGGTGAGCAGACAAGCCTCTCGGGCTGGTGAGTGTCGGTCGGCCCTGACCCTCTGTGCGGGAATCTCTCCGCTTTGCCATCCGCACCCCTGTGGCTGCGCTCTCCCCCTCCGCCACCCGCAGTCTCCGCCCGCGAAGGGGCTCCTAGTGTGTGGAAACCTTTCCTCCTTCACAGCTCCCTCCCAGTGGTGCAGGTCCCATCCCTATTTTTTGGACTCTGCTTTTTCTTTTTTCTTTTGCCCTACCCAGGTATGTGGGGACTTTCTTGCCTTTTGGGAGGTCTGAGGTCTTTTGCCAGCGTTCAGTAGGTGTTCTGTAGGAGTTGTTCCACATGTAGATGTATTTCTGGTGTATTTCAGTTATCTGTGGGCTTCTTCAGGTCGTCCAGGTAACCATTCCTCATACTATATAAGTCAATTGCAGGGGAACTGTACATCTCCAAACTCCGGAACTCCGCACTCCGGAGGTGCCCCTTTCCACGTGCTGCCTCTCCCCTTCTGCACAGGTCCTAAGCCGATATATTATTATATATATTAAAATTATATGAAATTTAAATTTCAGTGGTTATAAATAAAATTTTATTGGAACACAGCCATGCTCATTCATTTATATATTGTCTGTGGTTGCTTTCACTACAATGATAGGATTGAGTAGTTGTGATAGAAATCCTATAACCCATAAAACCTAACATATTCACTACTTGCCCTTTGCAGATAAAGTTTTCTGACCCTGCTCTAAAACCATAGACTTTCCTCTGCATTGTTCCATGGCTGTTCTCAGAGTGTGTTAATTACAACCTCTATTAGGAGAAGTGAAAAAACAGAGTAATTTCTCTGTGATGATTGTGGTCTTTGGAATCTTTATTGAATCTTTCCACATAACTCTTTGTTCTTTCATAATGTCCTAACATGTCTCTAGCTTATTCCAAGAGAATGTCTAATATATTTTACAACTATGTTCAGTGACTTAAAATAACAATGAAGAATAAAAAGGAAAACTTCTATTTTTTTGTGATTATGATATATGTAAAACAAATCCTAATATTCTAAGACACTGCACTGCTAAGAAACTCCACTTATCCTATCTATGTTTAATGCTGTAAAGTACTTGAAAATGCAGCCGTGTGTGTGTGTGTGTGTGTGTGTGTATACACACGCATATGGCTTTATTACTTTTCCCTATCATCAAAGAGACTGGATCTGGAAAATATTGCATTTGTTATCTGTGAAGAAAGGGCAAGTTTCTAATAAAACAGAATTAAGTCAAGGACTCAAACTGAGCTAAGAGAACAGTAGAAGGGAGAGATAAGAATGTAAGTAGTGTAATTTACAAAATAGCCAGGACATGGAACCAACCTAAATGTCCATCGACAGATGAATGGATAGAGAAGATGTGGCACATATATACAATGGAATATTACTCAGCCATAAAAAGAAACGAAACTGAGTTATTTGGAGTGAGGTGGATGGACCTAGAGTCTGTCATACAGAGTGAAGTAAGTCAGAAAGAGAAAAACAAATACCGTATGCTAACACATATATATGGAATCTAAAAAAAAAATGGTCATGAAGAACCTAGTTGCAGGGCAGGAATAAAGATGTAGACATAGAGAATGGACTTGAGGACACAGGGTGAGAGGGGGAAGCTGGGGTGAAGTGAGAGTAGCATCGACATATATACACTACGGAATGTAAAATGACTAGTGGGAAGCAGCAGCATGGCACAGGGAGATAAAAGCTCGGTGTTTTGTGATGACCTAGAGGGGTGGGATAGGGAGGGTGGGAGGGAAGCAGACGCAAGAGGGAGGGGATATGGGGACATATGTATGCATATGGCTGATTGACTTTGGTGTACAATAGAAACTAACACAGTATTGTGAAGCAATTATACTCCAATAAAGTTCTATTTAAAGAAAAAAACCAAGAATGTAAGTAGTGTAGTTGTTGGCTTAAAAAAAATAATTTTTCAAGGCATCATCTGACAAGGATGTGATTCTCTAGAACTCACCCCTTCCAAAATTCCTACCATGTGTGTCAGGACAACAAAAGGATCCCTACTCCAAAACTCAGAATACCTCAGTGTTATGGAAAGCTTCATACAGTGGCCAACAGCTTAACCAGACATTGTGTATGATCTACCCCTAATTATAGTTTTGGATTCCTCACTCCTCTTTCCAGTGGCTGACCTCAGAAACCACCTCGAAGTTGTTCCTCCTCGAAAATCAACTTCTAGGGTTGTTAGTGTGGTTGACTATAGTGCCCTTGAGTTTTCCCTGTGTACCAGCTCACACTCTGTTTGCTCTTAGAAAATGCTCATGAAATTCTACCAACATTGTACGACTACCACATTGTACCATCCCCTTTTCACGCATAGGACATTCACCTTCGGACAACCTCTGAGATTTCATCTCATAGATCTGAGAATCCTTAGATGTATCTCCTGCCCGTTGTTAAGAAATCATGACGAATTCCGTACATATCCACCAATGATGGCCTTTGATACAGCACCTGTTAGAAAAGCAACATGTAGCGTTTACAGGGACCAGTGTACAGTGTTACAGTCAGCAAGGGTGCCCTCTAGACATCTCGCAGTCTTGACAGCTGTGGATGCTTGGTTATTATAGCGCTGCTTCTGCCTTGATCTTTTCTCAGGTCTGCATCTATGTGGACTTCTCACTTTTATCTGCTTCCGCCCTATTTTTCCCAGGATCCTTGGAAGTCATTGACGAGAAACGTTAAGATTCATGCATCATTTCTCTTTTATTTCTCCTTGATTCCCCAAATACATTTTTAACAATTCTGGTTCCTACATGCCTCTTCTACCTAACATCTTTCTTTACTCTCCCAACCACCAACTTAGCTTGTCATTTTGAGGCTGTACTGTTACAATTGCCTCCTAAGTAGTTTGTCTATTTCCTATAATCTGGAGCCTATGAACCCATAGGAGAACTATGCATCGGCTTCAAAATGGCTCTAAATCTTCCAAAGTTGTACCTATACATAGCATTCTGAATGACTGAAGGTTTAAGAGTGTGGAATATTAATTGTTCATTGAAAAATAAGTGCCTTAGGGTCTGCAGCTTGACTTCCGTGGGCTGAGATGCAATTCTATTGGATCAGGGCTGATACTGACTGATTTTGATACCCTTTTTCTGCACTATTTCTCTTCATGGCACTTATCACTTGCGCCAGTAGGCTGTAACTTCAAAAACAAAAAAAAGTGGCCAGGATTTTAGGTCTACTTCACTGCTGTTGTATTCACTAAGCAGGTGACTTGATTGTTTGGTTAATCAATTAATAAGAAAATTGTGGGGCTGGGAGCTAGTAATGATCGGTCCTGATGAATAGATATGTAACGATTTTAGCATTTGTTTATCGTTGATATGCATATGAATGAGTTTCAAAATACATGAGCTCAGCAGTTCACTTGGTGGCCTAATGGTTAGGATTCCAGACTTTCACTGCCATGGCCTGGGGTTCAATCCCTGGTCGGGGAACTGAGATCTTGCGAGCCACAGGGAGTGGCCAAAAAACAACAAAAACGAAACCTGAGTTGTTATGATTGTCAGGTGATGTATGATGTAAAATCTTAGACTGGATTTATCGGTGTTTATTGCTCTGACTTAGGAGTGAAATGAACACCAAAAAGGGTAACGAGCCATGTCAATGACAGAGATGGGGGAGATGTAAATTCCCAGGTGTGATGTAAAGGGTAAAAAAGATGTGTGTGTGTGTGTGTGTGTATATATATATATATATATATATATATATATATATTTTTTTTTTTTTTTTTTTTTTTTTTTTTGCGGTACGCAGGCCTCTCACTGTTGTGGCCTCTCCCGTTGCGGAGCACAGGCTCCGGACGCGCAGGCTCAGCGGCCATGGCTCACGGGCCCAGCCGTTGCGCGGCATGTGGGATCTTCCTGGTCCGGGGCACGAACCCGTGTCCCTTGCATCGGCAGGCGGACTCTCAACCACTGCGCCACCAGGGAAGCCCAAAAAGATGTATATTTATTGTCATGTTTACTAGAAAAAAATATCAAACCTGTGAATTTACTGATATTGTTTAGGGAAAGACTTAGAAAAAAGAAGGGAGGAGTGATTTAAAGAAAAATATTAGGTAAACTATAGTGAGAGGTAATTAAAATGGCAAACCGTCCTGAAGGCGTAGGTGAAACACAGTTTATAGTCCAGGAAGCACAGGGTTAGGAGTTCAGGTTAACTCCAGATGTGAGTTTGGCAATTCATATACATAGTCAACCTCAGCTTCTCCTATAAAATAGAATTATTATCATTGAGTTTTACTTATTTCTTGTAAACATTAAATGAAGCCATATTCAAACATGAAAGTGATTTGTACACTGTAAGAATCTATAGAAACAAATTGCATTATTAAGTATGGTTAGAAAGGAGACTGGTCAAACTTTAATCCTTGATATGCTGTGGAGCCTCCAAATTTTACAACAGTGTAAATGTAAACAGAAGTGGAGGAGGCTGGGAAAGGTAGGGCTTAAGAACAGGGGCCTTAGAGGTTTAAAATTAACTCAGTATTGTATTCTGGCTCTTAATTATTTCAGAGTATCACCTGAAAAATGGGTATAATTTTAGTGCCTACCTCATAAGGATATGTCCGAGAATTAAGCAACACATATAACGCTTCTGGCACATATATGCTCTGACTACAATACAGTGATTATTATTACTATTATTATTATTAAATAGGGCAAGTTGAACTAGAATTAGTCCCAACATGCCTTTCGAGTTTCTAATAATTCTGGCAGATTAAATAAAAAGTGGAAAATACAGAGAGAACTCTGACACAAAGCAGTTCTAGAAATATCTCTCATTAAAACCCTTAAAACAAGCAAACATTCCTAACAGGAGTTCTTTTTGAAACTGACAGCAAAAAAAATGACCCCATGTAACCATCCTGGGGAAAAAAAAAAGGAGCATAACATGCTACGGTCATCTTTTTGTGATTCATCCTAGCAAGGGTCTGGGAGTCCAGACCTTGGTTAGAAATTGACAAGAGTATGAAGCCATGAGGTTGATCACCAAGGAGCTTTGGAAGAAAAACTGTGGATGTGAAGAATCCACAAATGTGCCGTGTTTCCCAAGCAAGCTTCTAAGTCTAGAGATCCCATGTGAATTTTTAACTAAAAGAACCATGTCAGCTCTGCAGAACTAAAGACCGTGTTCTCATCACACATACTTCTAGAGTTACTTCTGGGTCCCTGATTCTAGAATTCGACCATGGTCACTGACCCACTTATTACTAACTATAAATCACTTGAATGTTTAGCTACTGGATATGGGACATTCCTGATGTTTGGCTGAGCGAGGCAGCTGCAGCTTTGTGGCGAAACATTCAGGCTGGAGAGCCAGGTGCCTGGGTTTGAATCAACTTCGGTTTCTCTGCTTACAAGCTGGCAATGACCTGTGGTGAGTCACTTACCTTTATGTGCCTAACCTGTAAAATGAAAATGACACAAACATTTTCCTTTTAGGTTTTTTGGTGTTTTGGGTGAGGTTTAAATGAGTCAATATTCGTAAAATGCTTAGAGTAGTATTGCCACAGGGTAAACCCCATTGTCATTATAAGAAGTTATTTCCTTAAACCAGCAATCCTCAAAATTTGCTGCATGGGAATCATTTGGAAGACTTGTTAACACGCAGACGCCAGGCCTCATCCCTGCAGTTTCTGATTCTGTGGGTCTGGGATGGAGCCTGAGAATTTGTGTTTTTTAACAAGGTCCAGTGTAATGCCGACGCTGCTGAGCCCAGAACCACAGCCTGAGAATCACTGCTCAAAAACGTTCATATCAAACTTTCATCAAAAGTTTAAACGCAGTGTAACTAAAGTGAAAAGGGTCATTTTAGTTATACTAAGTGTTTATGAGTCAAGATATTGGGGGCCCTGTCTCCAGTGCAGGCACTCTTAAATGAGGTCTGAGTTGCTAGGGGCGATTCTGGAGGCTATCTTCATGGATGGCGGGGGTGGAGGTGAGAGAGGGGGATGCAACTCAAACAGAAAAAATAAGAAAAAAAAAAAGTATTTAAACCCAGTGCTCTGGTAATCCCGGAGAGATTTCTCCAGTTGGGTCAAACAGAAAATTCAAACTGCAGGTATCATAGGTTATCATGGCTACCTCTCAGCCTTCAGACAGAACTTTGATGAACCTCAGAACTGAGAACAGCTCGTGGTGATTCAAGCAAGTCCTTAAACCAAAAGATTTACCCATCACCTGTCAACAGGTGGAGTAGGTAAACGTGGGAGTAAAGGCCCCGCGGCTGAAACTGACCTGCCCACCAGCCAGAACGCGCCTGAGAAATACAGGGAATCGGAGAAAGAGGAGGAAATAAGACAGAAGGCGAGCAGACATCCGCGCGTTCTGCAAAATGAAGAGGAGTCTAGTGGTCGTTTATAATCCGCGTGCGATGGAGCCTCGGCGCAGTCCCCAGACACATAAATCAACGTCGCCCCGCCTCGCCTTCCCTCCCTCAGCTCTGGGCGGTCCCTGCGCCCCGGGCAGCTGAGCCCAGCACACGCCGGCGGCGGGAGCCCATTGGTCACCTGCGCTGAGAGGTGAGCGGCTCTGGCAGTCCTTCCCGGGGAAGGGGACAGGACCCATGCCCGGGCCAGGGGCAGCGGAGAGGGGGCTTGGCGTGGGAATGCAGCTAGTCCTGGGGCCCGAGCCAGGGCAGGGCCAACAGAGCACGCGCCGAAGAGGGGGAAGGATTACAGCAAAAATGAGAAGGTCGCTTCTTCGGTGACTGATGCCAAGCAAAAGACAAACTCTGAGCAAAGATTCAC
This sequence comes from Grampus griseus, assembly GCF_964374135.1. Lineage (NCBI taxonomy): Eukaryota > Metazoa > Chordata > Mammalia > Artiodactyla > Delphinidae > Grampus > Grampus griseus. Next base: position 16,665,676 of record NC_138998.1, read on the forward strand.
CAGTAGGTGGAGACCCTTATTGTGGGCACTTCTGACAGATTTGCCCAAAAAGGATAAGGGAGGAGAAGCTCCTGGGACTTGGGGGCAAAAGGGAGTGATATTAATACATATATTTAAATGACAACTTCAGGGGGAATTTAAGCACACCGTTGAGGGAGGAGAAAGGACATTTTAAAACCTCCACTTTGCTTTCTGTTTCCGTAGCAACAGTTATAAAGGCACGCTGCTGATTCATGTGAGCTCCGGTTATCTAGCTGCGGCTCGGGGGGTGCCTCCAGGTCTCTCTCCAGAGTAATACCCCTGAGCTGCAAGCCAGAAAGACCAAGCCACTGGCTTCACTTTGGAGCAGAGAATTTTTCCTTACTCAGGTTTGGATATGATCTTCCATTTCTTGGGAAGATTTTCAGTCTCTGCCTATGTCAGGAGAGGATTTAGGACCAGGACAGAAGAGCTCAGGTATTGTCAATTTCTATCTATTTCATTATACACATTTTCAGGTTTAAGTTTGTGGGAATCCACTATCCACGTGTTCTTTTAGACTTTTGATTCTCTTTTCAGTAACTCTCAAGTGGGCATACCCGTAACTTCTATTTTTCTAGCTGGATGAGAGAACTACCTGCATCCTATTGTTTCTTTCTTTGCTTACCTAATGATAAGAAGGTGGAAATGCTGTCTCCAATCATACGACATTTATTTAAAATGTTTGTAACCAGACGGTTACAATGACAAAATTTGTCATGTGATTAATCCTATAGTAAATTTTAATTTGGCTATATTCTAATAATTCCATTATCTTTCTATCTATATGGAGATACAAGCGATTCAGCATTCATGTTATTTTAAATGTGGTTTATAGCTAAAGGATGGTTGCTGGTAGAATCTAAAAGAAACCATTCTATGAAGGTCACTTTTCTTAGAGAAGCATAATAAAGATGTTATTACAATCTTTGTATATTCTGAATTTCAGGCAAAAACTAGGTTTGGATCCTTGGGCTTCACCCCCATGTGGGTAACAGATACCATTTTTCCAACAAGCTGAGCATATTTCTTCCCTGGTTATGCTCCCCCACCCCCATGGCAGACGTGAGGACGAGGAGAAGGGACCAAGAAAAGAGGCAGAGGGATGTTCTAAGTAGAGCAAAAGCAGACAGCATAATGCCTGCGAGGGGTCAGTGTGGCACAGGTGCAAGGCTCAAGCCCTCTCAGCCGGTCAGTTACGATTACTTACGGTCATCGTTTGGCAGTGACATGTACAATGTGTCTTTTTTGTCAAGGACTTGAGGACATGTTAGAAAGAGATTTATTCGTCCTTTCAGTGGATTATTACGGCTCTTAAAAATGTTTTTGAAGAAGGTTTGATAAAATGATAAAACAAACATATGTTCAATGATAAAAATGTGTTATGAAATTTCATTTGATCATATATATGCAGTACCATCCAACGCAATATGTAAAAGGCTGGAAGGAGTACGGCAAAATGTCATTGATTATATCTGGGTGGTGGGAAGTATGAGTGATTTTATTTTCTTTTTTCTTCTGATTTACAGCTTCTAAATTTTCTGTTGCACATGTATTAGTTTTATAATCAGTTTTTTTAAAGTCTAAAAAACTAAAGCATAAACAGGAAACTAAGCCTTATGTACTTCAGTTGTCACAATATCTCCATTATGGTTTCCACTTTCCTTTTCTAATGAATCTCTAAGTAATAGGGATTGCCGCTTTTCGTTAAGAAGTGAAAAGCTGTAAAGGAATTTCACAACCATAAATATCCTGCTGGATCACAAGGATCTATATGAGGCCAGCATACACTATGGCTTTGTGAAGAGTAAGCTTTACCATAAAAGTTGTGAATGAAATTGGCCCCTTACGACCTTTTAGGAAGGTCTCCCAGATTACCAGTTACTGTGTGTGGTCTACTGGAACTTTGCTCAAACCATATTTATAACTCCGAGGTATGATGTTTTTTCAGGATGAAGGTGAAAAGCAGGGGAAGCACCAGCTTACTGGTCTCCTTCGCTGCAGTCTGCCTGGTGGTCTTCCCCGGGGGCAGGGCCTGTCCTCGCCGCTGTGCCTGTTACGTGCCTACAGAGGTGCACTGCACGTTTCGGTACCTGACCTCCATCCCACACAGCATCCCGCCCAACGTGGAACGTATCAATCTAGGGTGCGCAGGGGCCCTTGTCTTGCTTCCTTCTCAAGGAGGGATTGATGACACTGCTGATTTGTCCTCAAAACACTTGTGACTTTGGGAGCTTAACCACAATTCTTTTAACAATATTTCTCTTCTGAAATGAATACATGAGGATCTTAAGCTTGCTGGGGCAATAAAAAATTTTTTTCTGTTAAACTTTTACTAAGAGAAAGTTCTTCTAGAACCCATAGTCCCTCATGGTAGGCTGAGAGGCCCATGATTATAGAAAAGCTGCATTCTGGCTACATTTTTGCTGGATAATAATATAGCTCTTGTTAAGAATTAGTGTTATGATATATCAGTAAGAGGTAACAGGACAACTGGAAGCGTCCTCTTACACATAAAAGATATATATGAAAACTCAACTAGATCTTTTTTTAAGGCCCTTGGATTTTTTCTCCATAGAAACCGACTTATTTAAAAGGCTTTAAAAATGTGTAAATTAAATCTGCTAAAAGGCAACTGTATTTTAAAAGTTGATGAAAAACTGTGTGTGTGAATGCACATACAAGCAGACTTAACATCATTTATTGGACATTAGTGGGCGCCTACTGTGGGCCAAACACAATGATGGTACCAGGGATACAATGATGAACAAGATATATTATTCATTTCTAGAAACCATAGTTAAAGGCAGAAGACAGTTGTATAATTAGTACAATTTAATAAGAACTATAATAGAGCATACAAAGTGCCTTGGGACACAATCACTAACACTGTGTCCTGGCATTGAGCTAAGCACTCTTCATGTACGCATTCATTTAATCCTCATAACCCGTTTGAAGTAGGTTCTATTATTTGCATTTTATAGACAAGGAAACTGAGGCACAGAAAGGTTACTGATTTAACCCAGGGTCAGCCCTACTCCCAGGTACCTGAGTTTATACTCATACCCAAAACATTTGGCTTCAGAGCCCAGGTTTCTTAACCATTACTTCATAATGATGAATTACACCTGGGAGAACAAGGGGGCCATGTTATTAGAGAATGGGCTGGGTCTTAACAGTGTTCACAAATAGGGCTAGAGTCAAAGGCATTCCAGCATGCAGGAACAGCATATGTACAAAGGTTTGAAAATGAGAAGGGATGTGGCATTTTCCAGGAATCTGAGTAGGATAATTGTAACTGAGACTGCAAGGGCTGGGTTGGAGGGGCTGACCTTCTGTGGCGTCTGATGAATTTCAACAATATTTCAAGCATTGGATTATCTCCTTAGAGCACAAGAAATAAAAAGGGGGCGGGGAGTGAAATTCAGTTCTATGTGTGTGTTTGTTGGGTTTTGCTTTGACATTTGAACTTTAGTTGACTTAGCTTATGCCTAGAATGATGTTTTTATTTCAGGTACAACAGTTTGGTGAGATTGACAGAAACGGATTTTTCTGGCCTAAACAAGTTGGAGTTACTAATGCTACACAGCAATGGCATTCACACAATCCCTCCTAAGACCTTCTCAGATTTGCAGGCCTTGCAGGTGAGACTGATGTGGGGAAGGGGCAGGTTAATGCGGTGAGATGTGCCTCCAAAAGCTACCTGTTCCTAGAGAACCCCCCAAATCGACACTCTGTAAATTAGATGTAGACATCAAGGGAAAAGGTCAGATAACTGATTTCTTTTTAAAGGCAACTGTATGTGGAAATTAGAATAAGAAAATTCTGATTTTCTCATACCTCAGGCTCATAGAAAGAAAAAAATTATCAATGCCCAAGGATTACTAAACCTTTAAAATTTAATCCTAAAAGGCCACTTCTAGTCATGTTCATCTGGGAATTGAATAGTTTCTAAAAATAATTGCAGTCTTTACATAGAAGTTAGCTTCACTTTACTTATGCACTGCCTTATTCAAAAACTTTTTTACAGTTACGGGGACTTCCAAGAATGCATCGAATATTGTAAGAATTACCACCCCAGTAGGAAAGAAAGCAAAAGGTAGAAGAAATCTTAGGAACAAGAACAAAGGGAATGCGGGGAACTGCAGGCATAAAGACCAGTATGTCTGCTGTAAGTAGGACTTGAGGCTTTTGAGAAGCTAACTCAATTTTTCAGTAAATTAAAAAATAAAACTACTGTTCAGGAAAAGTACAACCACATCTGATTTTAAATTACAAAAAAAAAAATGTTTCCCAAAGCTCCTCATAGAAGAGATACAGTGCAATAAAATAAAGTCAGTTCTATCCTTAGAAAAGATAAAATGCCAGTGGGCAGTGTGAGCCTTTTTACATCACACTAAGCCTCTGTAAAACCATAGATTTAAGTCTAGGTATGTGATTCTGTTGGTTTGGCTTAATCAGGCTTTATTTGGAATATATATCTTCAGAGGATTAGATGGAATACATTTCATTCATGGAATTCACACGTATTTGTTTTCTTGACCAGGTTTTCCATAGATATTGATGAACATTGAGTTTGATAATATTTGGGGCAAAGCCGTTCCATGTTGTCAATTTCAATTTTCTTTGCTTATTAGGGAACTTGGCATTCCAGAAAAACATTCTCAACAGAGATGACAGATTAGGTCAAGTTAGGATAATATGATGATAAATCATTGTTTTTGCTAGCATTTCTTTTTCTTTTCTTTTTGCGAGAAGGAGCGTGTTCACTTGGTAACTGGAGAAGGAATTGGAGAATACCCACACACTACTGAAATATTGAAAAACTTTTAATTTCAATTCAAAATCAATTCAAAATCATATTACTCATAATAGCTAAAAAATAAAAAGCACCCAAATGTCCATTGACTCATAAATGGATAAACAAAATATATTACATGTATACAGTGGAATACAACTCAGTAATAAGAAGGCATGAAGGACCGATATGTGCTACAACAGGGGTGAGTCTTGGAAATATTATGCTAATTGGAAAAAGCCAGACACAAAAGACCACATATTGTATCATCCATTATTTAAAATGTTGACAATAGGCAAATCCACAGAAACAAAGTAAATTAGTGGTTTTCTAGGGCTAGGAGGAGGGGGAGAATGCCTGCTAATGGGTATCAGTTTTTATTTTGGGGTGATGAAAATGTTCTAAAATTAGATAGTGGAGATGGTTGCACAACCTTGTGAGTATACTAAAAGCCACTGAACTGTATGGTTTAAAAAGGTGGATCTGGGGGACTTCCCTGGCGGTCCAGTGGTTAAGACTTGACCTTGCAATGCAGGGGGTGGTGCGGGTTTGATCCCTGGTCAGGGAGCTAAGAGCCCACATGCCTTGTGGCCAAAAAACCAAGATAAAAAACAGAAGCAATATTGTAACAAATTCAATGAAGACTTTAAAAATGGTCCACATAAAAAAAATCCTTTAAAAAAATAAAAAGGTGGATTTTTATGGCATGTGAATTATATCTCAGTAAAGCCATTTTATTTATTTATTTTTAAATTTATTTATTTATTTATTTTTGGCTGCGTTGGGTCTTTGTTGCAGTGCACAGGCTTCTCATCGTGGTGGCTTCTCTTACTGCGGAGCATGGGCTCTAGGTGCATGGGCTTCAGTAGTTGTGGCTCGTGGGCTCTAGAGCGCAGGCTCTGTGGTTGTGGCTCACGGGCTTAGTTGCTCCGCAGCATGTGGGATCTTCCCGGACCAGGAATCGAACCCATGTCCCCTGCATTGGCAGGCGGATTCTTAACCACTGTGCCAACGGGGAAGTCCAAAGGCGTTTTAAACGTGAAAGATAAAATCATATTTCTTATGAAAAATTCAGGTTTAAGAAATCTTAAGTTTACTTGAAATGTCAAGATACTTTTGTATATGGTTGAAAATTTCCATAATACGTTTTTTAAAAAGTATACCATATACAAAAATAGAATAATATAATGATCCCCAATGCAGCATCACCCAGCTTCAGTAGTTATCAACACATAACAGATCTTGTTTCACCTGTACCTCCACCCACTACTTTTCTACTTCATTGCACTGTTTTGAAACAAATCTGAGATATCGTAATGTTTCATCTATAAGTACTTCAATACATATGTCAAAGTTATGGAATCTTTTAAAATGAACCATAATATCAGTATTATACCTTAAAATTATAGCAGTAATTCCTCAATATCATAAACTGTTCATGAATATTCTAATTACCCTGATGTTCTCATACTTGATTTGCAACTGGTTTGTTTGAATTAGGATCCAAACAAGGTACACACACTGCATTGGATTAATCTCAACGTATGTTTTACTATGGATATGATTTTCCTTTTTGTGATAATTCCTTTGACAAAATAAGTGTGTTCTTTTTACTCTTAGGTCTTAAAAATGAGCTATAACAAAGTTCGAAAACTTCAGAAGGACACTTTCTATGGTCTCAGGAGCTTGACACGGTTGCATATGGACCACAACAATATCGAGTTTATAAACCCAGAGGTTTTTTATGGACTCACCTCTCTCCGACTGGTGCACTTGGAAGGGAACCAGCTCACTAAGCTTCATCCAGATACATTTGTCTCCTTGTGCTACCTCCGGATATTTAAAATATCTTTCATTAAGTACCTATACTTGTCTGATAACTTTCTGAGCTCCATCCCTCAAGAGATGGTCACCTATATGCCTGATCTGGAAAGCCTTTATCTTCATGGGAATCCCTGGACCTGTGATTGTCATTTGAAATGGTTGTCTGACTGGATACGGGAGAAGCCAGGTACCTGGACTGTTTCTTTCTTTTTTTTTCTTTATTGGAGTATAATTGCTTTACAATGGTGTGTTAGTTTCTGCTTTATAACAAAGTGAATCAGTTATACATATACATATGTTCCCATATCTCTTCCCTCTTGCATCTCCCTCCCTCACACCCTCCCTATCCCACCCCTCTAGGTGGTCACAAAGCACCGAGCTAATCTCCCTGTGCTATGCGGCTGTTTCCCACTAGCTATCTATTTTACGTTTGGTAGTGTATATATGTCCATGCCACTCTCTCACTTTGCCACAGCTTACCCTTCCCCCTCCCCATATCCTCAAGTCCGTTCTCTAGTAGGTCTGTGTCTTTATTCCTGTCTTACCCCTAGGTTCTTCATGACATTTTTTTTCTTAAATTCCATATATATGTGTTAGCATACGGTATTTGTCTTTCTCTTTCTGACTTATTTCACTCTGTATGACAGACTCTAGGTCTATCCACCTCATTACAAATAGCTTCGTTTCTTTTTATGGCTGAGTAATATTCCATTGTATATATGTGCCACATCTTCTTTATCCATTCATCCGATGATGGACACTTAGGTTGTTTCCATCTCTGGGCTATTGTAAATAGAGCTGCAATGAACATTTTGGTACATGACTCTTTTTGAATTATGGTTTTCTCAGGGTATATGCCCAGTAGTGGGATTGCTGGGTCATATGGTAGTTCTATTTGTAATTTTTTAAGGAACCTCCATACTGTTCTCCATAGTGGCTGTACCAATTCACATTCCCACCAGCAGTGCAAGAGTGTTCCCTTTTCTCCACACCCTCTCCAGCATTTATTGTTTCTAGATTTTTTGATGATGGCCATTCTGACTTGTGAGAGATGATATCTAATCTGCCTGGAGTTGTTTACCCAGTAAGTAGGGAGTGCCAAGGTAATTTAGCTGGAAAGAAAATGAAAGCTCAATAATAATTCAATGAGAATGAACTCTCTTAATTCATTAATGAATAATCTTTCCTTAATTCAGGTCAACTATCCAATCATCACTCCTGGCTTTTAGCAAGCTTGGGAAATAAGAATGTATTGTGTGTTACTCTCTTCCCTACTTACCACAAGGCATAAAAGCCCTTCCCTCTTATCTTCCCTTCAGTCATTCGATCAATACATATGTTTTGGAGTTCTATTCAAGGCCCTGTGCCCAGTGATGCAACTACCAAGAGCACTGTCTCTGCTCTAACTACACTGCTGGTGGGATACAGATAAGCAGACAATCAGAGTGTAAAACATGCTTTGATGGGGAAAGTAGAATTTACCAAGAAGAGGGCAAGATCCATTCAGTCCCTTAGTTATTGTAAACTTATTATGTACAAGAGGCCAGAGACAACATAGGGATCCCAAAGTGAACAGAACTGATGAAGCTCCCTGCCTTCGTGGAGCTTACATTCTTGTTGGGGAAAATGGACAGACAACTAATTGCAGTATCGTTAAAATCTGATGAATCATTTCAGTTAATCAGGTCCTTAGGTAGTGACTGAAAGGAGTCCATTGATTTTGGCATCAAAGGGGTGGCTGGTTACTTTGGAAAGATCGATGAGAGCTGGATTGCTGTGCAGGGGGGAGGGGGAGGCAGGGCCACAGTTGACTCTGGAGAGGTTTGGCTTGAGGTGAGGGAGGAATGGTGGCCACCAGCTGGAAATGTGCCATCGTTCAGGACTCCGAGCATCAGAGAGACCTGAGCATGTTTAAGGTGAGACGAGATTGTTGAGCAGGAGAAGATAGCAACATTGCAGAAGGAGCAGATCATCAATGGAGCAAGTCCCCGAGATGACTGGAGGGCAAGAGACCCAGCCATAGGGGAGGGATTTTCCGTAGGAGGTAGGAGGGAAAGGACTAGATTGGCACAGAGGCGAGTTGCTGGGTGTAGTGGAGGAGAGTAAGAAAGTTCTTATCTGATGGCTTTTCCTCCTTCGTGACGTTGTAGGAGAGGTGACTGAGGAGGGTGCTGGGAAGGGGTCAAGGTCGGAAGCTTGAGAAAAGTGGGAAAATTTGAAGTGGCTGTGGTGAAATATATATATATAGTGTGTGTGTATATATATAGTGTGTATATATAGATACACAATCGTATGTATATATGTATCTATATATATGTAGTCAGTCAATATAATTAGTCAAAAAGTGAACTACTTTAGGCCAGTAGACACCACCTTTGCTCTTCAAGAGTTTGCAGTCTTGTAGGTAAGCATGATGAACACATAAAAAGATAATAAGGCTATGGGTGAAAAACATCAAAATGTTTATATTGAAGATTTAGTTCTATAGGAGCCAGAGTCAGTAAGTTACTTCTGCCTTGACTAAAATGGAGGAAAACTGTGCTGGGGCACAAAAGATATACCGAAAGGACAGGAAGGAATAATAGGGAGCGAGCAGAAAGGCAACATATACTCAGTTTGTGTTTGACATTGTGCTCGATGCTTTCTATTTAATCCTCACAAGAATCCTCAATTTACAGATGAAGAAACTGAGGCTTAGAAAAGCTGGGTATCTTGAGCTAGTCATTTAGACTGTTTTATGCATCAGTTTTCTCACCTGTAACATAGGGATGATAATAATTGGAAAAAATAATTAAAATAATACATATAAAGTGCTTAGCACAACATATGACACAAAGTAAGCACTCAACACACGTGAAGTATTATCATGATTTTCATGGCCACCCAGCTCACACAGCTAGAAAGCAGAAAAGTAGAAACTGAAAAGTCCAGACCTTTTTCTGTAATGTATTTGGGATGGAGAAACTGCTTTGTACATAAAACTAGACAGGATAAGTCTCATGAAGAGGGCAGTGAACAGCCCAATTTGCCCGGCATGGAGTCAGTAGAGACTGGCAAGGTATTCTGGTTTTTTTAAATTGAAGTAGAGTTGATTTGAATTGTTGTGTTAGTTTCTGGTGTACAGCAAAGTGATTCAGATTTTATATATATATATCCTTTTTCATATTCTTTTCTATTAGAGTTTATTACAAGATATTGAATATTGTTCCCTGTGCTATACGGTAGGACATTGTTGTTTATTTTATATGTAGTATTGTATCTGTTAATCCCAAACACCTAATTTATATACCCCCTTTCCCCTTTGGTAACCATAAGTTTTCTAAGTCTGTGGGTCTGCTTCTGTTTTGTAAATAAGTTCATTTGTGTCATATTTTAGATTATCCACATATAAGTGATATCATATGATATTTGTCTTTCTCTGAGTTACTTTGCTTAGTATGATCTCTAGGTCCATCCATGTTGTTGCAAATGGCATTATTTCATTCTTATGGCTGAATAATATTCCATTGTGTATATATATTTACCACATCTTCTTTATCCATTCATCTGTCAACGGACATGTCTTGGCTATTGTAAGAAGTGCTGCTATGAACATTGGGATGCACATACCTTTTTGAATTAAGAGTTTTCTCCAGATATATGCTCAGGAGTGGGATTGCTGTATCATATGGTAACTGTTTTAAGTTTTTTTAAGGAATCTCCAGTATGTTTTCCATACTGGCTGCACCAATTACAACAGTGTAGGAGGGTTCCCTTTTCTCTTCACCCTCTCTAGCATTTATTATTTATAGATGGTTTTGAACCCAACTGTGGGGAGTGCTGAATGCCAGACTAAATTTTTAAATTTTATCCTATCGACAAAAGGGAGATTTTACAGTGGAAGATTTGAACGCAGGGTTTCCCAATGAAATGCTTTTTAGGGATGGCCAATCTGTGAGCAGTGGAGAGGATGGACGTGGGGAAGGGGGTGAAGTGGGAACCCAACTAGGAAGTGCTCATGGTGTTTCATGTCTGGGGAATGAGAAATTGAATTATGAGGTGACCACACCTGAAAGTAGCTTCACAGATACCTAACAGGCAGTAGGGACTGAGCGGGGTTCTCCCAATACTTTCTAATGCTATGGAGAAATAAAGGAGAATGGGGAATGAGAAAGAACTGCTGGATTTTCATGCAGTTGCTAGCTGGACTACAGGGAGAGAATGGTGAGCAAATGGGGAAACTCATCTGAGAAAGGTAGAAGTGAAAGAAGAAATAAGATTTTGCCCATAGGGAGAAGTGATTCTGTGCTCAGTTCCTATAAAGTGTTAAACCTACTTGCCATTTTGCTAGTTACATGCTCTGGTAGTAAAATCAGGCTAATATATATGGTTAGCAGCTAACATTTCATCAGGTGGAGTATGCCACTGACTGTTAGATATCCAGTTATTTTACATACTAAAGAATTTTTTAAATGACCTAACAGAGCCCGGGAATTGCCAAACTAGAGCCCACAGGCCAATTCCAGCCCTGTACAAGCTTTCGTAAGTAGAGTTTTATTGGAACACAGTCATGCCCAGTTCTTTACATATCATCTACGGCTGCCTTGGTGCTATGGCGGCATAGTCGAGCCATTTTGTCAGAGACCTCTGGTCCGCAAAACATAAAATCTTCGCTGTCTGGCCCTTTACATAAAAAGTTTGCTGACCCTGGCCTAGAGAACAAAGCCCAAGCTCGTTGGCCCATCATGCCAGGTCTTCCCAGCACGCTCCTTGCTGGGTCTCAGCCACATCTCCTTCCTTCCAGCTCTCATCCCAGACACACCGCACACTGCTTTACCACCTCATACCTGCTCCTTCCCTGTCTGGAGCACTTTTCTGCCTGATGGGCTCCCAGCCACAAACTGCTCAGCACTCATCCCTACTAGGAAGGGGTGTTGCCTTTCCTATGTCCCTTAGAAAGTGCTTAGAACATAGTACTCAGTTTTTGTTAAGATTTTATCAATTAAATAGCCATTTGGCTGGTGAATACAAATGAGTCCACCAGCCACCTATGGTCTTTTTTTAAATTGGGCTATAGTTGTTTTACAATGTTGTGTTAGTTTCAAGTGTACAGCAAAGTGATTCAGTTATATGTATACATATACCTATTCTTTTTCAAATGCTTTTCCCATTTAGGTTATTACAGAATATTCAGCATAGTTCCCTGTGCTACACAGTAGGTCCTTGTTGGTTATGTAGTTTATGTACAGTAGTATGTATATGTCAATCCCAATCTCCCAATTTATCTCTCCACCCCACCTTTCAGCTTTGGTAACCATAAGTTTGTTTTCTATGTCTGTGAATCTGTTTCTGTTTTGTAAATAAGTTCATTTGTATCATTTTTTAAGATTCTGCATATAAATGATAACATGATGTTTGTCTTTCTCTGTCTGACTTACTTCACTTAGTATTATACTCTCCATGTACATCCATCTTGCTGCAAATGGCATTATTTCATTCTTTTCAATGGCTGAGTAATATTCCACTGTATATATGTACCACATATTCTTTATCCATTCATCTGTCAATGGATATTTAGGTTGCTTCCATGTCTTGCCTATTGTAATGAACATTGGGATGCATGTATCCTTTCTAACCATAGTTTTCTCTGGATATATGCCCGGGAGTGGGATTGCTGGATCATATGGTAGCTCTATTTTTAGTTTTTTAAGGAACCTCCATACTGTTTTCCATAGTGACTACCAATTTATATTCCCACCAACAATGCAGGAGTGTTCCCTTTTCTCCACACCCTCTCCGGCATTTATTGTTTGTAGACTTTTTGATGATGGCCATTCTGACTAGTGTGAGGTAGTTTTGTAGTTTCAAGTGTACAGCACTCTCATTGTAGTTTTGATTTGCATTTCTCTAATAATTAGCGATATTGAGCATCTTTTCATGTGCCTCTTGGCCATCTATATGTCTTCTTTGGGGAAATGTCTATTTAGGTCTTCTGCCCATTTTTTGTTTTATTGGGTTTGTTTTTTTGATATTGAGCTACATGAGCTGTTTGTAAATTTTGTAAAGATTAACCCCTTATCAGTCTCATCATTTGCAAATATTTTCTCTCATTCTGTGGGTTGTTTTTTTGTTTATGGTTTCCTTTGCTGTGCAAAAGCTTTTGAGTGTAATTAGGCCCCATTTTTACATTTTTGTTTTTATTTTCATTACTCTAGGAGATGGATCCAAAAAGATATTGCTGCGATTTATGTCAAAGAGTGTTCTGCCTATGTTTTCCTCTATTGAGTGTTATAGTACCCAGTCTTATGTTTAGGTCTTTAATCCACTTCATTTTTGTGTATGGTGTTAGAGAGTGTTCTAATTTCATTCTTTTACATGTACTTGTCCAGCTTTTCCAGAACCATTTATTGAAGAGACTGTCTTTTCTCCATTGTATAGTCTTGCCTCCTTTGTCATAGATTAATTGACCACAGGTGCATGGGTTTATTTCTGGGCTTTCTATCCTGTTCCATTGATGTATATTTTTATGTTCTGTGTCAGTACCATACTGTTTTGATGACTGTGGCTTTGCAGTGTAGTCTGAAGTCAGGGATCCTAGTTCCTCCAGCTGTTTTTCTTCCTCAAGATTGCTTTGGCTATTTGGAGTCTTTTGTGTCTCCATACAAACTTTAAACTTTTTTTGTTCTAGTTCTGTGAAAAATGCCATTGGTAATTTAATAGGGATTGTAATTTAATAGGGATTGCATTGAATCCATAGATTGGCTTGGGTAGTATAGTCATTTTGACAATACAGTAAGTCCCCTACATACGAACTTTCAAGTTGTAAACTTTCAAAGATTCGAACGTGCATTGAAGGCCTGATGGAATTGGAGGACCAGAGAAAGGATGAAGAGAGACAAGAGGAAGAAGAAGGAACTGAAGAACCAAAGAGATTCACAGTGCAGGAGATGGCAAGGGGATTTTATTTATTTGAGGAGGCACTGTTAGTTTTTGAGACACAGGATCTGAATGTAGAATGGTACACGAAGGTTGCAGCAGCCATTCAGGATGTAATCCAGTGCTACCGTTATCATCTATGATGAGAAAAAAAGAGCTACTACCCAGACATCACTGGATCGTTTTTTTCAATAGGGTAGATAGAATTGAATCCAGCAAGGAACCAGAACCTGTGCCATCAATGTCAAGCATGAGTGAAATTGCAGCTTGCCCTCTATACTATTGCTGATGATCCTTCAGCTCTACAGTCTCCCACCTTCTCTTCCTCCTCCAGTCAGTAACTCTTCTTGCCTATTCACTCAATGCCAGCCCCTGTATGCCAGCTGTTGTACTATACTATTGTGCTTTTCAAGGTACTGTACTGTAAGGTTAAAAATGTTTTATTTTTTGTGTTTGTTTTTTATGTATTATTTGTGTGAAAAGTATTATAAACGTATTACAGTACAGTACTGTATAGATAATTGTGTCAGTTGGGTACCTAGACTAACTTCGTTGGACTTACAAACTGGATTTATGAACACGCTCTTGGAATGGAACTCATTCGTGTGTAGGGGAACTACTGTATTGATTCTTCCAATCCAAGAACACGGTGTACTTTTCCAACTGTTTGTGCCATCTTCCATTTGTTTCATCAGCATCTTATAGTTTTTGGAGTGCGGTTCTTTTGCCTCCTTAGGTAGGTTTATCCCTAGGTATTTTATTCTTCTTGATGCGATCGTAAATCGGATTGTTTCTTTAATTTTTCTTTCTGATTTTTCATTGTTAGTGTATAGAAGTGCAACAGGTTTCTGAGTATTAATTTTGTATCCTGCAACTTTACTGAATTCATTGATGAGCTCTAGTGTTTTCTGGTATCACCTTTAGGATTTTCTATGTATAGTATCAAGTCATCAGCACACAGTGACAGTTTTAACTTTTCCAATTTGAATTCCTTTTATTTATTTTTCTTCTCTGATTGCCGCGGCTAGGACTTCCAAAACTATGTTGAATAAAAGTGGCGAGAGTGGACATCCTTGTCTTGTTCCTGATCTTAGAGAAAATGCTTTCAGCTTTTCACCATTGAGTATGATGTTGGCTGTAGGTCTGTTATATATGGCCTTTATTATGTTGAGGTATGTTCCCTCTATGCCCACTTTCTAAAGAGTTCTCCCCCATAAATCAGTGTTCAATTTTGTCAAAAGCTTTTTCTGAATCTATTGAGATGATCATATGGTTTTTATTCTTCAATTTGTTAATGTGATGTATCACACTGATTGATTTGCAGATATTTAAAAAAATCCTTGCATCCCTGGGATATATCCCAGTTGATCATGGTGTATGATCCTATTAATGTATTGTAGGATTCAGTTTGCTAATATTTTGTTGAGGATTTTTCCATCTATGCTCATCAATGATACTGGTCTGTAATTTTCTTTCTTTTTTTTTTTTGTGGTATCCTTGTATGATTCAGGGTGATGGGGGCCTCATAGAATGAGTTTGGGAGTTCCGATCCTATGCGATTTTTTGGAAGAGTTTGAAAAGGATAGGTGTTAACTCTTCTCTAAATGTTAGATAGAATTTGCCTGTGAAGCCATCTGGTCATGGACTTCTGTTTGTTGGGAATTTTAAAATTACAGTTTCAATTTTAGTACTTGTGATTGGTCTGTTCATATTTTCTATTTCTTCCTGGTCAGTCTTGGGAGATTGTATCCTTCTAAGAATTTGTCCATTTCTTCTATGTTGTCCATTTTATTGGCATATAGTTGCTTGTATTGATAGTAGTCTGTTAGGAGCCTTTGCATTTCTGTGGTGTCCATTGTAACTTCTCGCTTTTCATTTCTAATTTTATTAATTTGAGTCCTCTCCCTTTTTTTCTTGATGAGTCTGGCTAAAGGTTTATCAATTTTGTCTATCTTTTCAAAGAACTGAATTTGTTCCATTGATCTTTTCTATTTTCTTCATCTCTATTTCATTTATTTCTGCTCTGATCTTTTTTATTTAAAATTTACTAGTGTTGGGTTTTTTTTTGAATTTTATTTTTTTTTATACAGCAGGTTCTTATTAGTCATCCATTTTATACACATCAGTGTATACATGTCAATCCCAATCTCCCAATTCATCACACCACCACCACCCACCCCTTTCCCCCCTTGGTGTCTATACGTTTGTTCTCTACATCTCTGTCTCAATTTCTGCCCTGCAAACTGGTTCATCTGTACTATTTTTCTAGGTTCCACATATATGTGTTAATGTACGATATTTGTTTTTCTCTTTCTGACTTACTTCACTCTGTATGACAGTCTCTAGGTCCATCCACGTCTGTACAAATGACCCAATTTCATTCCTTTTTATGGCTGAGTAATATTCCATTGTATATATGTACCACATCTTCTTTATCCATTCATCTGTCGATGGGCATTTAGGTTGCTTCCATGACCTGGCTATTGTAAATAGTGCTGGAATGAACATTGGGGTACATGTGTCTTTTTGAATTATGGTTTTCTCTGGGTATATGCCCAGTAGTGGGATTGCTGGGTCATATGGTAATTATATTTTTAGTTTTTTAAGGAATCTCCATACTGTTCTCCATAATGGCTGTATCAGTTTACATTCCCACCAACAGTGCAAGAGGGTTCCCTTTTCTCCACACCCTCTCCAGCATTTGCTGTTTGTAGATTTTCTGATGACGCCCATTCTAACTGGTGTGAGGTGATAGTCCAGCCATGGCTAGGACTTCCAAAACTACATTGAATAATAGTTGTGAGAGTGGACATCCTTGTCTTGTTCCTGATCTTAGAGGAAATGCTTTCAGTTTTTCACCATTGAGAATGATGTTTGCTGTGGGTTTGTCGTATATGGCCTTTATTATGTTGAGGTAGGACCCTCTATGCCCACTTTCTGGAGAGTTTTTTTTATCATAAATGGGTGTTGAATTTTTTCAAAAGATTTTTCTGCATCTTTTGAGATGATCATACGGTTTTTATTCTTCAGTTTGTTAATATGGTGTATCACATCGATTGATTTGCATATATTGAAGAATCCTTGCATCCCTGGGATGAATCCCACTTGATCATGGTGTATGATCCTTTTAATGTGTTGTTGGATTCTGTTTGCTAGTATTTTGTTAAGGATTTTTGCATCTATATTCATCATTGATTTTGGTCTGTAATTTACTTTTTTTGTAGTATCTTTATCTGGTTTTGGTATTAGGGTGATGGTGGCCTCATAGAATGAATTTGGGAGTGTTCCTTCCTCTGCAATTTTTTGGAAGAGTTTGAGAAGGATGGGTGTTAGCTCTTCTCTAAATGTTTGATAGAATTCACCTGTGAAGCCATCTGGTCCTGACCTTTTGTTTGTTGGAAGATTTTTAATCACAGTTTCAACTTCATTACTTGTGCTTGGTCTGTTCATATTTTCTATTTCTTCCTGGTTCAGTCTTGGAAGGTAATATGTTTCTAAGAATTTGTCCATTTCTTCCAGGTTGTCCATTTTATTGACATAGAGTTGCTTGTAGTAGTCTCTTAGGATGCTTTGTATTTCTGCAGTGTCTGTTGTAACTTTTCCTTTTTCATTTCTAATTTTATTGATTTCAGTCCTCTCTCTCTTGATGAGTCTGGTTAATGGTTTATCAATTTTGTTTATCTTCTCAAAGAACCAGCTTTTAGTTTTACTGATCTTTGCTTTTGTATTCTTTGTTTCCATTTCATTTATTTCTGCTCTGATTTTTATGATTTCTTTCCTTCTGCTAACTATGGCTTGTGTTTGTTCTTCTTTTTCTAGTTCCTTTAGGTTTAAGGTTAGATTGTTTGAGATTTTTCTTGTTTCTTGAGGTAGGCTTGTATAGCTATAAACTTCCCTCTTAGAACTGCTTTTGCTGCATCCCATAGGTTTTGGATAGTTGTGTTTTCATTGTCATTTGTCTCTAGGTATTTTTTGATTTCCTCTTTGATTTCTTCAGTGATCTCTTGGTTATTTAGTAACATATTGTTAGGTTCCATGTGTTTGTGTTTTTTATGTTTTTTTTTCCCTGAAATTGATTTCTAATCTTATAGCGTTGTGGTCAGAAAAGATGCTTGATATGATTTCAGTTTTCTTAAATTAACTGAGGCTAGACTTGTGACCCAAGATATGATCTGTCCTGGAGAATGTTCCATGCGCACTTGAGAGGAAAGTGTAATCTGCTGTTTTTGGATGGAATGTCTTATAAATATCAATTAAATCTGTCTCATCTATTGTGACATTTAAAGCTGTGTTTCTTTATTAATTTTCTATTTGGATAATCTGTTGATTGGTGTAAGTGAGGTGTTAAAGTCCCCCACTATTATTGTTTTACTGTTGATTTCCTCTTTTAGAGCTGTTAGCAATTGCCTTATGTATTGAGGTGCTCCTGTGTTGGGTGCATATATAATTGTTATATCTTCTTCTTGGATTGATCCCTTGATCATTATGTACTGTCCTTCCTTGTCTCTTGTAACATTCTTTATTTTAAAGTCTATGTTATCTGATATGAGTATTGCTACTCCAGCTTTCTTTTGATTTCCATTTTCATGGAATATCTTTTTCCATTCCCTCACTTTCAGTCTGTATGTGTCCCTAGGTATGAAGTGGGTCTCTTGTAGACAGCATATATATGGGTCTTGTTTTTGTATCCATTCAGCAAGCCTGTGTCTTTTGGTTGGAGCATTTAATCCATTCACCTTTAAGGTAATTAGTGATATGTATGTTCCTATTACCATTTTCTTAATTGTTTTGGGTTTGTTTTTGTAGGTTCTTTTCTTCTCTTGTGTTTCCCACTTAGAGAAGTTCCTTTAGCATTTGTTGTAGAGCTGGTTTGGTGGTGCTGAATTCCCTTAGCTTTTGCTTGTCTGTAAAGCTTTTGATTTCTCCATCGAATCTCAATGAGATCATTGCTGGGTAGAGTAATCTTGGCTGTAGGTACTTCTCTTTCGTCACTTTAAGTATATCATGCCACTCCCTTCTAGCTTGTAGAGTTTCTGCTGAAAAACCAGCTGTTAACCTTATGGGAGTTCCCTTGTATATTATTTGTCATTTTTCCCTTGCTGCTTTCAATAATTTTTCTTTGTCTTTAATTTTTGCCAAATTGATTACTATGTTTCTTGGCCTGTTTCTCCTTGGGTTTATCCTGTATGGGACTCTCTGCACTTCCTGGACTTGGGTGGCTATTTCCTTTCCTATGTTAGGGAAGTTTTCGACTATAATCTCTTCAAATATTTTCTCAGGTCCTTTCTCTCTCTCTCCTCCTTCTGGGACCCCTATAATGTGAATGTTGTTGCGTTTAATGTTGTCCCGGGGTCTCTTAGGCTGTCTTCATTTCTTTTCATTCTTTTTTCTTTATTCTGTTTCGTGGCAGTGATTTTCACCATTCTGTCTTCCAGGTCACTTATCCGTTCTTCTGCCTCAGTTATTCTGCTATTGATTCCTTCTAGTGTTTTTTTCATTTCAGTTACTGTATTGTTCATCTCTGTTTGTTTGTTCTTTAATTCTTCTAGACCTTTGTTAAACATTTCTTGCATCTTCTCGATCTTTGCCTCTGTTCTTTATCCAAGGTCCTGGATCATCTTCACTATCATTCTGAATTCTTTTTCTGGAAGGTGGCCTATCTCCACTTCATTTAGTTGTTTTTCTGGGGTTTTATTTTGTTCTCTGGTACATAGCCCTCTGCCTTTTCATCTTGTCTGTCTTTCTGTGAATGTGGTTTTTTCCCACAGGCTGCAGGATTGTAGTTCTTCTTGCTTCTGCTGTCTGCCCTCTCTGCTCTGCTCTTTATGATTTCTTTCCTTCTACTAACTTTGGGTTTTGTTTGTTCTTCTTTCTCTAGTTGCTTTAGGTGTAAGGTTAGGTTTTTTATTTGGGATTTTTCTTGTTTCCTAAGATTGTATTGCTATAAACGTCCCTCTTAGAACTGCTTTTTCTGCATCCTATAGATTTTGGATCATTGTACTTTTGTTTTCATTTGTCTCTAGGTATTTCTGATTTCCTCTTTGATTTCTTCAGTGATCCATTGGTTGTTTAGTAGCATATTGTTCAGCCTCCAGCTGTTTGTGTTTTTTACAGTTTTTTCTTGTCATCAATCTGTAATCTCATAGTGTTGTAGGTGGAAAAGATACTTGATACTGTTTCAATTTTCTTAAATGTACCAAGGCTTGCTTTGTGGCCCAGCATGTGATCAGTCCTGGAGAATGTTCCGTGTGCACTTGAGTGGAATGTGTATACTGCCGTTTTTCAATGGAATGCTCTGTAAATATCAGTTAAGTCCATCTGGTCTAATGTGTCATTTAAGGCCTGTGTTTCCTTACTGATTTTCTGTCTGAATGATCTGTCCATTGATGAAAGTGGGGTGTTAAATTCCCCCACTATTATTATGTTATATATATTCATTCATTATATATAATTAGCCAAACCCATTAGTGCTAACATTTCTTGGTCGTGTCTAAACAATCAAGTGTTCTCCTTTGACTGAGATGCCTTAATGATCATTCTGTGAGACTCATGAATCAGTCACATCAACTTCTGCTTTGACCTTTTTTCCATCTATTCTAAGAGACCGACAGTTTCTCATACCTTCAGTTGCCTCACTTGGCAGTCCTTTTGCACATATCTCAGTAGTTAAATGTAACACAGCTTCATCTATTTTTGGGTATCCTCCATTCTTAGGTTCCAAAAAGCTCTAGGTGTTGCTTTTCTATGAAATATGGGTTTGTGGCCATTTCTCTGACTAACACTTATTTCACAAATATTAAAGTTATGTCCTGCTTCTGTTTCCAGGCCTTTCTATACGCATAATAACTTCTTATTGTAATGCAAAGCATAGTGTTATCTTAATAGAAACATTTTAAGTGGCAAACAATATATGTAATACCAACAGTGCATGTAACTCAATTGAAGAGAAAACAATATATGTAAATATCAACAGCTGTAATAGTATTTGTGTGTGTGCAAGCAGTGGTAGCTATATCAAGACTGCCAGCTGGTCAGCCGCTACTGTAAAGCACCTTCAGTTGTAAGACACATCTCAATTTATAAGCTAAAATGTGGAAGAAATGTGGTCTTAGAATTAGGCTGCCCTTCCTTACTTCCTGTAATCTTTCCTGACCGTCCCTTTGCCAGGGTTGGGACACACAGATCAACAAGTAATGGGCTTACAGTCTTGTGGGAAGACAGACAACTAGACAAGTCTTTCTACTAGTGGGCAATAAGGGCTATGATAGGAGAAGTGGAAGGTACCAGGAGAACAAAAAGAAGAGAGCCCACCCAGAAGTAGCACTCTTCTGGCTGGGTAATGAAGGAGGTAAGTAGTTAGGCAGTGATGGAAGAGGGCCTGTCAGACGGCAAGTGTACTGGAAGGTAGGAGGAACAACATATGCCTGAGCTTGATCGGGCATGGCAGAGTTGAGGAATGGAAAGTGTTTCTGTGTGAATAGAACTGAGTGTGGTGGAGAGAATGTAAATGACATGATCAGATTTGCAACTGAGGTAAAATACCTGATGTCCAGGGCTGAGCAATAATCAAACCAAGATGGGATCATAATTCTGTGATGAGGTTTAATTAAGCCAGAAGTCTCCCATGTTTTTTTGCTATAGCAGGGTTTGAGCCCAGGGTACTGGGAAGTAGGTAAAAGGTCACAGCCGTTGTTAAGTGGGTGGTTGAGAAGAGCCTCTTATGAGTGCTCAAAGAGGTTTGCAGGCTTGCCAGCTACCTCCTCTGTGTAAGTTGGGACTTTAAATTTTGCTGAAGAATGCTGAGTAGCCAGATATATGTGGCATTGCCTGTAACATTGAAGTACACACTGAAGGGTTTGGAGTCATTGGTCAAAGAGATTTTCTCAAGCCTTTGAGAGGAATCATGCACACATGGGAAGGTGATTTGACCCTGTCTGGCCACTCTGTCACGTGATATCTTCTAAGAAGTACAATGCTTCTTTTAAATGCTGTGTCTAATGCATGATATGGAACAGCATGGAAGTCCCTGGCTGTATTTTGTAGGAGGTAAAACTCCATACCTCTTATCAAGTATTGCAGTGACCAGCCATTTTAAATAGGCTCACCAGAGCTGTATTTTTAAATGACCACGTACGTGATATCTGAATACCTGAAAGAAGAGATTTCTATGATTCGCAAAGGCTTAGGGTGGTCTAAGAGCTATAAGATTTTTCAGGCTTCTGACTTCACCAAAGTGTCAGTCCTTTAATGGGCTGCTCCATTGCTTGGGCACAATGTTCCTCTTTCCCCATTAAACTTGATCTTCCTCCATTGAGTCTACCTCAGTTACCAAAGTCATACTGTGTCTTCCTTCACTCTTCTTCTTAATCACCCTCTCTGTTCAACCACATCCTCACCTCTTATTGATTGGTTCTACCGACTTCATTATCTCCTGCAACCATCTTTCTGTCTCCATTCCTACTGTGGCCAAGCTAGACCACACCAAGGTACCTTGTAATTCACTCATTGTTCTTTTTGGTAATGGACAGAAACTTGGGTTCTTAATGATATCCAAGGGCTTATAAATGGTAATTTATCAAACAGGTTATCATTTAAAAGACAGTGAAGGTCTCTGAGTCTTAAAACATTAAAATGGGGAAACAGAACTAAATAATACACAAGTTAATAAAAAGCGACAAACATAAGCATAGCATTTTGTTTCCCTAGATAAGGAAACTATTTATTCAACTAATATTTATGGAGTACCAAATATATATATCAGGTACTTTATAGGCATGGGAAATATAGCAGTGAACAAGACAGACAAAATCCTTGTGCCTATAGATATGATATTGTGGCAGGGTATATAGACAATTTGTTTTCAGAAATCAATCCAAAGACAAAAAAAAAAAAAAAGGACGAGACACTAAAATTTCTAAATTGTTGTTTTAAATTCTAGCAAAAGCTACTTATTCAAAATGTTTAAATGTTAATTCATAAAGAAGCCACAACTGGCAATAATTCAATTGTCATTTTTTCTAGATATAATAAAATGCAAAAGAGACAGAAGTCCCTCCAGTCCTCAGCAATGTCCACGTTGCATGAACCCCAGGACCGCTAAAGGCAGGCCCTTAGTTATGGTCCCAGCTGCAGCTTTCCTGTGTGCCAAGCCAACCATTGACCCCTCCCTGAAATTGAAGAGCCTGACTATTCTGGAAGATAGTGTTTCTGTGTCCATCTCTCCCCAAGATTTCATGGCACCCTTCGGCTCCCTGACTTTGAATATGACAGACCAGTCTGGAAATGAAGCTAACATGATCTGCAGTATCCAAAAGCCCTCAACAACGTCATCCACTGCATTCACTGCAGAAAATGACTATATCATGCTAAACGCATCATTTTCAACATCTCTGGTGTGTAATATAGATTACAGTCACATTCAGCCAGTGTGGAAAGTGCTGGCTTTGTACAGTGACTCTCCTCTGATCCTAGAAAGGAGCCACTTGCTCACTGAAACACCACAACTCTGCTACAAATATAAACAGGTGGTACTGAAGCCTGAAGACATCTTTACCAACATTGCGGCTGATCTCAGAGCAGATCCCTCTTGGTTAATGCAAGACCAAATTTCCTTGCAGCTAAACAGAACTGCCACCACACTCAGTACACTGCAGATCCAGTACTCCAGCGATGCCCAAGTCACTTTACCAAGGGCAGAGAAGAAGCCAGAGAAACACAAATGGACCATGATTTCCAGGGATAACAATACTAAGCGGGAACGCACTGTTTTGGTCGGTGGGACCATTGACCTAGATTGCCCCAGCCAAGGAGACCCTCCCCCACAACTGGAGTGGCTTCTAGCTGATGGAAGTAAAGTGAGAGCCCCTTACGTTAGTGAGGATGGACGAATCCTGATAGACAAAAGTGGAAAACTGGAACTCCAGATGGCTGATAGTTTTGACACAGGCATATACCACTGCATAAGCACCAATTACGATGACGCAGATATTCTCACCTATAGGATTACGGTGGTAGAGCCCTACATAGAAGCTTATCAGGAAAATGGAGCTCGTCATATAGTTTCCATTGGTGAAACACTTGACCTTCCATGCCATTCTACGGGTATCCCAGATGCCTCTGTCAGCTGGGTTCTTCCAGGAAACACTGTGCTCTATCAGTCCTCAAGAGATAAGCAAATTCTTAACAATGGCACATTAAGAATATTACAGGCGACTCAAAAAGACCAGGGTCATTATCGTTGTGTAGCAGCCAACCCATCAGGGATCGATTTGTTAATTAACAAAGTTTCAGTCAAAATAAAAGGGCAACAGCCAGTGGAGCATAATGTAGAAACAGATGGATCTGGGTTTGATGAGCCCAATGCCATTGCTCAGCGTAAGGACCCACCAGCTGCACAGCTCCCCACATCTGCTCCAGTGAGGGCTGAGGCTGGAAAACAAGTCTCAATCACAAGTAAGAATCCTAAGCATGGGGTGCTAATAGCCCAGCGGCGTGGAGATGCAACCAACCGACGTTTCGGAGAGCACAGGAGGCAGTTCCCTCCCTCTGCCCGGAGAATTGACCCACAACACTGGGCAGCACTACTGGAGAAAGCTAAAAAGAACATTGTGCCTGAGAAGCGAGAAAATACCATAACAAAGCCACCTCTACCAGTCACCCAACTCCTGGAAATACCTGGTGAGGAAGGAGACTCATCAGGCATGCTCCCTCCAGATGAGGAATTTATGGTCCTGGTGACTAAAGCTCCCAGTGTTCTGGCAAGGACAGTGACTGCTGATTCCAGAAAATCATCTGATAGCCCTGTGACAAGTATAACTGCTGGCACCCAAGTCTCCCCAATTGTGAGTCCACAGATACTACTGCCTGAAAAACCAAGAGGTTTCAAACCATCTACTACTATTAAAACTAAAGCCATGTCAAAGAATATGAACATAACCACATCAAGCAAAATGCAAGGCACAACCAACCGAAATTTATCTACTATCTTTCCTCTACTACCTGAAGCAAGTCAATTTCAGGATACTGATGACATGGAGAGAAAAAGAGAGCATTTGCGAAGTGCATCCCCAGTAACAGTGGGGGCTACTACAATCAAAGATGTCCGTATCAAAATTCTGGGCAGTGCTAACAGTAAAGCTGATGTATTTTTAGGATCAGTAAATGCCACAAAGAGTCATCAGATGTCTGTAATAGGAGTCAGCGAACCCTGGAGCCATCATTCCCATTCTCACGTTACTCAAAAACCTAACACCTCTGAGCTCCCTTCAGACCCATACACTGGTGCTCATTCTCAGTTACACATTCCTAGAAATAGTACAATTAACACTCCACTGTCCAGGCACTTTGGAAGACGGAGGAAAATCTGGAGCAGGGGGCGAACTCCAATTTTCCGACAGCATGGATACAACTTTGTGGGGCCAACACTCAGAGGTTCTTCTGTAGAAAGAACCACTGCATTTTTAGCCACAGAGCACAATGTGGAGTGCCCATCCTGTTCTCCCAGAGAAAGACTCACCACTGCTGCAGCAGCATTGCCTTTTCCAAGGACTTCCCCCATCACCCTCCCTGAAGCTA
Organism: Grampus griseus; assembly: GCF_964374135.1. Taxonomy (NCBI): domain Eukaryota; kingdom Metazoa; phylum Chordata; class Mammalia; order Artiodactyla; family Delphinidae; genus Grampus; species Grampus griseus. Next base: position 16,690,805 of record NC_138998.1, read on the forward strand.
AAATTGCCAGAGTCATAGCAGAAGAATCTACAACTCTAGTCCACAATCCATCATTACTATTTGAGAAAAAACCAAATGTAGATGTTGAGAAAACAACACAGACAATAAAATATTTCAGTGCTGAAAGTACCCAAGCGACTCCAACTTGTGCAGTTATGACTCATGCAACAGATATTAGTTACCCAAGCATGTCTAAAGCCAGTGAAGCTAAAAGAGATTCAGTGATCGTATCGCCACTTCCAGGTCCCACCATCAAGCCACCTATGCCTACTACTATAGCCATTACAAGACTTTCAAGAAGGAAAGTTCCCTGGCATCATATCTTTGTAAATAACCATATCCAAAAAGAAAAGCTAAAGAATCAGCAAAAATCTGGTTCACAAAAAAGCACAGACTTGGTTCTTCCTAAAATATCTCCTGCTTTACCCACAGATAAAGTTTCCCCCTTCCATTTCACAACACTCTCAGCAAGTGTGATGCAAATGCCATCCGTAACATCAGCTACAACTCACCACAGTACCACTAGAACACACAGTCGTATAAGTCTCCCAACAGAGAAGGAGCTGCCCTTCCCACCTGTTTACCCTACATCTCCTAGTAGCTCAAGCAAAGAATCAAGTACAGATTTCGTATCACTGCAAACAGCCATGCTGACAACTACTCCTACTGCCCCTGCATCTATCATTATCAACAAAGCCCAAATAGCCAGACCCAGGGCACGAAAAGTACAAAGAATAAAGGAGCCTCAAAAGAATAGGAATGACCCAAATAACTCTCCCAGCCAGATTTCTGGCTTCATTACACCCACCACTGTGACACTTCCTGTTCTAACAGCAGCTGAAACTTCAACCAAACCCAGTGTGTCTGCTCTCACTCATTCTCTTCTAGAAAACATAAAAGAAATTTCAAGCACAGTTGGTCTTCATCCAAGAACCTTTCATCTGACAGATGTGCTTGAAGAACCACCCCAGAAGAGTAGTCAGACTTTGAAGAGAACAGCTGCTTCTGAAACCACCTTGTCCAGCAAACGACACCGGAGTACCACCACTAGGAATAAAATCCTTAGACGCTCAACTGTGCCACCCTTCCTGAGCGCCAGTGCCACTCCAATGCCAATTCCCACCTCCCCTCCCTTGAGTAACCAAAATGCAGTTGCTGACAATATGGCAACTCCCATTTTCAGGACGATGACAAGTACAATGGTCAAGTCACATGAATCCTCAAAGCACAATGCTCATCCACAGCAATTAGCAGTAACATCTCCCCAAACTCACCCAAATGCCAAGTTCACAATTGGAATCACCCACTTTATCTACTCCAATCTGTTACGTTCTACTTCTATGCCAGCACTAATAACAGCTAAATCACAGAATTCTAAGTTGACTCCCTCTCCCTGGTCAGAAAACCATTTTTGGCACAAGTCACACCCAGAAATGGCTGAAAAGGTCAAAAAGCCAGTAGTGAGCATACTGCCCACTCCAGATCTGCCAGAGGACACCACTCATGCTTCAAATTGGGATATACAGAAGAATGCAAAGAAAAGTAGCTTCGATAAGACACCAATTCAAAAAATAACAACTTCCAAATTCCTTCCCTTTGATTCTTTATCTAGGAATATATTGGAAAGGCCCAGAATAGTTGGAGGAAGAGCGGCAAGTTTTACTGTTCCAGCTAACTCAGATGCCTTTCTTCCTTGTGAAGCTGTTGGGAATCCCATGCCCACTATCCACTGGACCAGAGTCTCATCAGGTATTTGAAACTGTTTCTTTACGCTTCATCTTCTTTAGTTACAAAACAAGGAAAACACTGTGTTATGTTTTGGGGTTATGTAGCCAAATAATCAACATCAACCTCAGATTTCTCCAAGACTGAAACAATTAATATCCTTATTTGATATATGCATGGCTTTTTGCTCATTAGAAGGTTTTAAAACATATGTTAAGACCATTTTTTTGAAATGCTTTGAAAGCAGATCCAAAGAAATTGTGAGTGGTCACTGTGTTGAAGCATCTGGCTTTTACATTAAAATTAGTTTTATTTTAAAAAAAAAATCCAGAAATAACTTTACTAATCTGAAGACTAGGTGTCTTAATTTTAAATATTTTTTTTCCCAGTAGCCTAATAAAAAGATAGCGTTCCTCTTGAGACTTCCATGTGAGCAATTTATGTTTATTACCTAAACTTTGATGACCTATGGCTATAAATTTCTTTCTTCTTATCAGGACTTGATTTGTCTAAAAGGAAACAGAATAGCAGGTTCCAGGTGCTCCCCAATGGCACCCTGTCCATACAGAGGGTGGACCTTCAGGACCGTGGACAGTACCTGTGCTCAGCATCCAATCCATTTGGCACGGACCGCCTTCATGTCACCTTGTCCGTGGTTTCCTATCCCCCCAGGATCCTGGAGAGACATACTAAGGAGATCACAGTCCATTCCGGAAGCACAGTGGAACTGAAGTGCAGAGCTGAAGGCAGGCCCAGCCCTACAATTTCCTGGATTCTTGCAAACCAAACAGTGGTCTCTGAATCATCCGAGGGGAACAGGCAGGCCCTGGTGACATCTGACGGGACGCTGGTCATCCACAATCTCAGCGTTTATGACAGGGGCTTTTACAAATGCGTGGCCAGCAACCCAGCGGGCCAGGACGCACTGCTGGTTAAAATACAAGTTATTGCGGCGCCACCTGTTATTCTAGAACAAAAGAGGCAAGTTATTGCAGGGACTTGGGGTGAAAGTTTGAAACTGCCCTGTACTGCCAAAGGAACTCCTCAGCCTGGTGTTCACTGGGTCCTCTCTGATGGCAGCGAAGTGAAACCATTACAGTTCGTCAATTCCAAGTTCTTATTTTCAAATGGAACTCTGTTTATAAGAAACATAGCCTCTTCAGACCGGGGCACTTATGAATGCATTGCTACCAGCTCCACTGGCTCAGAGAGAAGGGTGGTAATTCTTACAGTGGAAGAACGAGAGACGATCCCCAGGATAGAATTTGCATCCCAGAAATGGACGGAGGTGAATCTGGGGGACAAACTACTGCTGAACTGTTCAGCCACTGGGGAGCCGAAACCGAAAATAATCTGGAGGCTACCATCCAAGGCTGTCGTCGACCAGCGGCACAGGTAAACCATACCTTTCTGTTGAGATTATCTTATTTAGCCGTACAACTTCGGAAGTGGTCAAAGGGGTAGAGCGAGAGTAGCAGCAGTGTTAGAGAGCACACAGACTCTACACAGAAAAGTAACTCGCTCTAAAGAAAACCTAATCATTTTGAGACTAATACAAAATAATACAAATTATATAAAAACCAAGTTTCTTACATGCCATACTCTAAGGGCCAGCTTCTTCCTGAGTTTATATAGTTAAAAAGGATAAAAAATCTCATTTGCTTCCATACTTGTGACAGTTTTAAAATGGTACCTGTGTAAATGTATTTATAATTTTTCTATCCAAAAATAAGAGGGAATGTTGTAAAGCAATCAAGTTCTGGAGAGATGCACTTCATTATTTCACTCTTCAGAATCTCCTAGTAAAGCATTTTCAATTTTAGTGCAATCTATACTTAATTTATGCTACCCTAAAACTGCAAAGCACTTTATGAAAGTCACAACATTAAGGCCTTCACAAAGTGAAATGTATTCAGGACCTCCAATCACTCTGACGGTGTCGGACACATATGTACACATACACACTTTCTCTAATATCTCCTGTTACAGGCATATTAATAGTGATTTTTAACTGTTTTCTATACAGATTAAATCTCTTTGAAGAATAAGTTTGAGTATTAATTTTTGCCATTTACATGACTTCATACAATGATGTTTCATAATATGACAGAAAAGATGGGTATGAACATTTCCCTTTTATATGTTTGTTTGTTTATTTATTTTTAATACATCCTTATTGGAGTATAACTGCTTCACAATACTGTGTTAGTTTCTGTTGCACAACAAGGCGAATGAGCCACATGCATACACATGTCCCCTCCCTCTTGAGCCTCCCTCCCACCCTCCCTATCCCACCCCTCTAGGCATCACAAAGCACCCAGCCGATCGCCCTGTGCTATGCTGCTGCTTCCCACCAGCCAACTATTTTAGGTTCGGTAGTGAATATATGTTAATGTTGCTCTCACTTCGCCCCAGCTTCACGCTCCCACCCCATGTCCTCAAGTCCACTTTCTATGTCTGTCTCTTTATTCTTGCCCTGCAACTAGGTTCATCAGTACCATTTTTTTTTTATTCCATATATATGTGTTAGCATACGGTATTTGTTTTTCTCCTCCTGACTTACTTCACTCTGTATGACAGACTCTAGGTCCATCCACCTCACTCCAAATAACTCAGTTTTGTTTCTTTTTATGGCTGAGTAATATTCCATTGTATATATTTGTCACATCTTCTTTATCCATTCATCTGTCGATAGACATTGAGTTTGGTTCCATGTCCTGGCTATTGTAAATAGAGCTGCAGTGAACATTGTGGTACATGTCTCTTTTTGAATTATGGTTTTCTCAGGGTATATGCCCAGTAGTGGGATTGCTGGGTCGTATGGTAGTTGTATTTGTAGTTTTTTAAGGAACCTCCATACTGTTCTCCATAGTGGTTTTATCAATTTATATTCCCACCAACAGCACAGGAGGGTCCCCTTTTCACCACACCCTTTCCAGCATTTCTTGTTTGTACATTTTTTTGATGACGGCCATTCTGACTGGTGTGAGGTGATACCTCCTTGTAGTTTTGATTTGCATTTCTCTAATAATTAGTGATGTTGAGCATCTTTTCACGTGCCTCTTGGCCATCTGTATGTCTTCCTTGGTGAAATGTCTATTTAGGTCTTCTGCCCATTTTTTAACTGGATTTTTTTGATATTGAGCTCCATGAGCTGTTTGTGTATTTTGGAGATTAAGTCTTTGTTTATTGTTTCATTTGCAAATATTTTCTCCCATTCTCAGGGTTGTCTTTTTGTCTTGTTTATGGTTTCCTTTGCTGTGCAAAAGCTTTTAAGTTTAATTAAGTCCCATTTGTTTATTTTTGTTATTTCTGTTACTCTAGCAGGTGGGTCAAAAAAGATCTTGCCATGGTTTATGTCAAAGAGTGTTTTTCCTGTTTTCCTCTAAGAGTTTTATAGTGTCTGGTCTTACATTTAAGTCTTTAATCCATTTGGGGTTTATTTTTGTGTATGGTGTTAGGTAGTATTCTAATTTCATTCTTTTACATGTAGCTGTCCACTTTTCCCAGCACCATGTATCAAAGAGGCTGTCTTTTCTCCATTGTATATTCTTGCCTCCTTTGTCATAGATTAGGGGTCTATAGGTGCGTGGGTTTACCTCTGGACTTTCTATCCTGTTCCATTGACCTATATTTATGTTTTTGTGCTAGCACCATACTGTCTTGATTACTGTAGCTTTTTGGTATAGTTTGAAGTCAGGGAGCCTGATTCCTCCCACTCCGTTTTTCTTTCTAAAGATTGCTTTGGCTATTCAGGGTCTTTTGTATTTCCATACAAGTTGTAAATTTTTTTGTTCTAATTCTGTGAAGAATGCCATTGGTAGTTTGATAGGGGTTGCACTGCATCTGTAGATTGCTTTGGGTAGTATACTCATTTTCACAATATCAATTCTTCCAATCCAAGAACGTGGTATATTTCTCCATCTGTTTATATCGTCTTTGATTTCTTTCATCAGTGTTTTACAGTTTTCTGAGTACAAGTCTTTTGCCTCCTTAGGCAGGTTTATTCCTAGGTATTTTATCCTTTTTGTTGCAATGGTAAATGGGAGTGTTTGCTGAATTTCTCTTTCTGATTTTTCGTTGTTGTTGTATAGGAATGCCAGAGATTTCTGTGCATTAATTTTGTACCCTGTTACTTTTACCAAATTCATTGATTAGCTCTGGTAGTTTTCTGGTGGCATCTTTAGGATTTTCTATGTATAGTATCATGTCATCAGAAAACAGTGACAGATTTACTTCTTTTCCGATTTGGATTCCTTTTATTTCTTTTTCTTCTCTGATCGCTGCGGCCAGGACTTCCAAAACTATGTTGAATAAGAGTGGCGAGAGTGGACATCCTTGTTTTGTTCCTGATCCTAGTGGAAATGCTTTCAGTTTTTCACTGTTGAGTATGATGCTTGCTGTGGGTTTGTCATAAATGGCCTTTATTATGTTGAGGTAGTTTCCCTCTATGCCCATTTTCCGGAGAGTTTTTATGATAAATGGGTCTTGAATTTTGTCAAAAGCTTTTTCTGCATCTATTAAGATGATCATATGGTTTTTATCCCTTAATTGGTTAATGTGGTGTATCACATTGATTAATTTGCATATATTGAAGAATCCTTGCATCCCTGGGATAAATCCCACTTGATCATGGGGTATGATCCTTTTAATGTGCTGTTGGATTCTGTTTGCTAGCATTTTGTTCAGGATTTTTGCACCTATTTTCATCAGTGATATTGGCCTGTAGTCTTCTTTTTTTGTGATATCTTTTTCTGATTTTGGTGTCAAGGTGATGGTGGCTTTGTAGAATGAATTTGCGAGTGTTTCTCCCTCTGCAATTTTTTGGAAGAGTTTGCGAAGGATCGGTGTTAGCTCTTCTCTAAATGTTTGATAGAATTGGCCTGTGAAGCCAACTGGTCCTGGACTTTTGTTTGTTGGAAGATTTGAAATTACAGTTTCAATTTCATTACTTGTGATAGGTCTGTTTATAGTTTCTAATTCTTCCTGGTTCAGTCTTGGAAAATTGTACCTTTCCAAGAATTTGTCCATTTCTTCGTGGTTGTCCATTTTATTGGTATATCGTTGTTTGTAGTAGTCACTTATAATGCTTTGTATTTCTGCAGTGTCGGTTGTGATTTCTCCTTTTTTCATTTCTAATTCTATTGATTTGAGTTTTCTCCCTTTTTTTCTTGATGAGTCTGGCCAAAGGTTTATCAATTTTGTTTATCTTCTCAAAGAACCAGCTTTTAGTTTTATTGATCTTTGCTATTGTTCTCTTTGTTTCTATTTCCTTATTTCTGCTCTGATCTTTATGATTTCTTTCCTTCTGCTAACTCTGGGTTTTGTTTGTTCTTCTTTCTGTAGTTCCTTTAGGCGTAAGGTTAGATTTAGTTGAGATTTTTCTTGTTTCTTGAGGTAGGCTTGTATAGCTATAAACTTCTCTCTTAAAACTGCTTTTGCTGCACCCCATAGGTTTTGGATCGTGTTTTCCTTGTCATTTGTCTCTAGGTATTTTTTAATTTCCTCTTTGATTTCTTCAGTGATCTCTTGGTTACTTAGTAACGTATTGTTTAGCCTCCATGTGTTTGTGTTTTTTATGTTTTTTTCCTGTAATTGATTTCCAATCTCATAGCATTGTGGTCAGAAAAGATGCTTGATACGATTTCAATTTTCTTAAATTTTCCAAGGCTTGATATGTGACCCAAGATGTGATCTGTCCTGGAGAATGTTCCACGTGCACTTGAGAAGAAAGTGTATTCTGCCACTTTTGGGTGGAATGTTCTATAAATATCAATTAGACCTATCTGGTCTCTTGTGTCATTTTTTTTTCTTCCCAGTACGTGGGCCTCTCACCGCTGTGGCCTCTTCCGCTGTGGAGCACAGGCTCCAGAAGCATAGGCCCAGCGGCCACGGCCCACGGGCCCAGCCACTCTGCGGCATGCGGGATCCTCCTGGACCGGCGCACGAACCCGCGTCCGCTGCATTGGCAGGCGGACTCTCAACCACTGCACCACCAGGGGAGCCCTCTTGTGTCATTTAAAGCTTGTGTTTCCTTATTTATTTTCTGTTTGGATGATCTGTCCATTGGTGTAAATGGGGTGTTAAAGTTCCCTACTATTATTGTGTTACTGTCGATTTCCCCTTTTATGGCTGTTAGCATTTTCCTTATGTATTGAGGTGCTCCTATGTTGGGTGCATAAACATTTATAATTGTTATATCTTCTTCTTGGAGTTATCCTTTGATCATTATGTAGTGTCCCTCCTTATCTCTTGTAACAGTCTTTATTTTAAAGTCTATTTTATCTGATACAAGTACTGCTGCTCCAGCTTTCTTTTGATTTCCACTTGCATGGAATATCTTATTCCATCCCTTCACTTTCAGTCTGTACATGTCCCTGAAGTGGTCTGACTTGTGTCTCTTATAGACAGCATATAGGTGGGTCTTGTTTTTGTATCCATTCAGCCAGTTTGTGTCTTTTGGTTGGGGCATTTAATCCATTTACATTCAAGGTTATTATTGATATATATGTTCCTATTACCATTTGCTTAATTGTTTTGGGTTTGTTTTTGTGGGTCTTTTTCTTGTCTTGTGTCTCCTGCTTAAAGAAGTTTCTATAGCATTTGTTGTAAAGCTGGTTTGGTGGTGCTGAATTCTCTTAGCTGTTGCTTGTCTGAAAAGCTTTTGAGTTCTCCATCGAATCTGAATGAGATCCTTGCTGGGTAGAGTAATCTTGGTTGTAGGTTTTTCTTTCATCACTTTAAGTACGTCCTGCTACTCCCTTCTGGCCTGCAGAGTTTCCACTGAAAAATCAGCTGATAACCTTATAGGGATTCCTTTGTATGTTATGTTTGGTTTTTCCCTTGCTGTTTTCAATATTTTTTCTTTTAATTTTTGTTAGTTTGATTAATATGTGTCTTGGTGTGTTTTTCCTAGGGTTTATCCTGTATGGGATTCTCTGTGCTTCCTGGACTTGGGTGACTATTTCCTTTCCCATGTTAGGGAAGTTTTCAACTATAATCTCTTCAAGTGTTTTCTCAGACTCTTTCTTTTCCTCTTCTTCTTCTGGGACCCCCTATAATGAGAATGTTGGTGCATTTTGTGTTGTCCCAGAAGTCTCTGAGATTGTCTTCAATTCTTTTCATTCTTTTTTTCTTTATTCTGCTCCTCAGCCATTATTTCCACTATTTTGTTTTCCAGCTCACTTATTCGTTCTTCTGCTTCAGTTATTCTGTTATTGATTCCTTCTAGTGTATTTTTCATTTCAGTTATTGTGTTGTTCATCTCTGCTTTTGTTTGTTCTTTACTTCCTCTAGATCTTTGTTAAACATTTCTTGTATTTTCTCAATCTGTGCCTCCATTCTATTTCTGAGATTCTGGATCATCTTTACTATCATTACTCTGAATTCTTTTTCAGGTAGATTGCCTATTTCCTCTTCATTTATTTGGTCTTGTAGGTTTTTGCCTTGCTCCTTCATCTGTGACATATTTTTTTGCCATCTCGTTTTTTTTTATGAGTGGGATTGTATTCCTCTCTTACTGGTTGTTTGGCCTGAGGCTTCCAACACTGGGCTTTGTAGGCTACTGTGTAGAGCTGGGTCTTGGTGCTGAGATGAAGAACTCTGTAGGAACTCACTCCATTGAATATTCCCTGGGGTCTGAGGTTCTCTGTTAGTCCAGTGGTTCGGACTCACAGCTCCCACTGCAGGAGCTTTGGCCCACTCCTAGGCTCGTGAACCAAGATCCTGTAAGCCACCTGGGGTGGCAAAAAAAAGAAAAAAACCCCACAATAACAAAGTAAAAAATTAGACTAGGAAACTAACAGATATGTTAGGAATATAAAAATAAAAATACAGATCTATCAACAACCAGAAGGTACAACAGTACCACAATAGTGAAAAAGAGGAGGAGGGGAAAAAAAAAAGGCTGGAAATAGGCCTTGGCTGTGGAGGGCAGGGTCTAAGCAAGGGTGAGGTTTGGGTGGTGGGTGGGGCCAATGGTCAGGACCATGACAGGGCTGGAAAAGGCCTTGGGGGCTCTTGGGGGGGGTGGGACTTAGGCTCAAGGAACAGAAGGGGCCCAGGCATGCCCCACACCCCTGCTCTCAGAGGGCAGGGGACCTCACCTGGGAGCCCAGCAGGCTTTCTGGGCTCAAACGCCCTCTGCTCCTCTTCCACTCCTCCCAGAGGGACCCTCCCGCCTGCCTCTCCTGATCTCCCCAGCCTCAGGGTCACTGATCCTGTCTGGCCTCCACTTCACCTCCCCCTCTTAGTCCCCCTATGTCCTACCGGTTCACTTTGGGGTTCCTCCCGTCTCCTTGGGTGTCAGAGTCCCCTACCAGCGGCCAGTTGGTACCATAGTTGTGGGGAAACGCTAACTCTGCATCTTCCCATGCTGCCATCTTGACTCTGCCGCCATGTTTATTAATAGAAAATATCCATGCAAGAGAAATTATACATGAGTTTATGCTTAAAAGAATAGATTTTTTTCTAGTGTCAAACTATAAGTTGGTAACGGATATAGTTAAGGAAGTTAATTTGTGATCTTTAACTCCAAAGTAAATGTTAATTTTCAAATAAGTCATGAAAATTACCTAAATTTTAAATTGAAATTTAGATTTAAAATTTAAAAATGCTGGGTTACGAAATGTAAACTTCACAACTCACATGTTTATGCTTGTTATCTACTATATGTATACCCATTTGTAGCATCAAATATTTTCAGTAGTTTACCAGTTTTTGTATATAATAATATTGGTATGTCTGTTTAATCACCCTGCAGCACATGAGGGTGAGTCTCATTTACCCAGAGACTGCTCATTATTCTGCGTAATTCTGAATACAATTTTACTACCCATGCAGAAACCAATGCAAGAAGTGTAGAAGGCATTACACTTGTGATGGGAATAACAGATAAATTTCTAATTTTAGGTTGTAAAAACAATGTCTAAAATGTTTACTGGGCATTAGGTCAATTTTTAAGAATGGAAGAGGTGTGAAAAAATGTAAGGGAATGTCTTAAAAAGTTAATCCAAAGGAATGTCTAAAACACATTAAGCATCTTAGAATAAATCTCGACCAATAAATCTCGCCCTAGGTAGTCCAACAAATCTTTCAGAGTTTGATAGCAAAGATATTAGGTAGGCTGTTTATATTTTGTTTTGGGAAAGCACTTACAAAACACAGAAAGATTGTTCATATTTTGGAAGAGGCAACAGAGTGTGTAAGATCAGAGATGCTATCACAGGCCCACTAGAGGTACTGTCATTCTTTTCTTTCATAATGAACTACAACTTGTTTGCTAACTGAACACTTCAGTGATTATTCTGCAACTAACCCACTCAGAAAGGCAAGAATACTCTTTACTTAGATGCTTTAGATGTCAAGAGAAATTAAAAGGGCACTTCTGCTGGAAAAAAAAAAAAAAAAGTCCTTCATGTTGCCACTTCTTGGCTCTGTAAGTCTGAATTTATTTTAGATTCTAAAAATTAAAATTTTCATCATAACTATGCTCATCCAAGTCTATTCCACCATCAACAAAATAAGCAAAACGTTTTACTTTTTTAAAGCCTAGTTGTCAGGTGAACGTTGCCTTTTCTGAATTTTTTTTTTAACCATCTCAGACTTAACAGCACCACTGGTCTACCTCCATGACTTTAAATATGACTTACGTGACCTATGTTTCAGGACAGAATTGTGTTTCCTCTTCTTTGGAACCTTGCTTCTCATGACCTGGGGGCTTGTTACAAGAACAGAAACTCAGGCCCCATCCCAGATGGGCAGAATCAGAATCTGCATTTTAAAAAGATCCCCAGGTGAATCACATGCGCAATAAGGTCCAAGAAACACTGCTCTAAAAGACTGCAGATGCTTGCCTGTGCATTAATTTTCATAAAGAATTCCCTTTCTTTTACTCAGGGAAAACTTCCACTTTCAAAAGTAAATTTTCCCTTAAAAATATCAGTTTATAAAAGGAAACAGTTACAGTTCTCTTTTTATATATTACAACTTCCAGATGCATCAGATTTGGGAGTGAGGAAAGGTCATTTTGAGTCATTGGTTTTCAAAGGGTTGTCCTCCTACCAAGAGCGTTAGCATCGCCTGAGAACTTGAGTCCGATTCTGTGTTTTGACATGCAATCTGTGTCCTTAAAAGCTGTCCAGATGATTACAGCGCACACTCAAATTTGAGACTGTTTCGCAAACTTTAATGTTCATAAAGTCACCCGGGAAGTTTGTCAAACACTGGGTTCCCGGATCCCTGGCTAGATCTATTGGATCAGAATCTCTGAACAGTGAAACCAGGAAATATGCATCTTAAATTAGACCTCATGTAATTCCAATGCAGGTAATGAGGGAACTGCATTAAATACCAAGATTTAGAGCAGTGGTTCTTAGACTTTGCTGCACATGAGAGTCATTTGGAAAACTGAGTCCTGAGGCCAAGGTCACATTCCACACCAATTAAGTCAGAAATTCTGGAGGTGGGACCCAGGCAACAGTACTATTTTATACAAATGATTTTAATGTGCACCCGAGTTTGAGAAACAGAGCTCTTAGAAAGCATTAGGAAAGAATGATTGATAGCAGGTGGCAGTGTAGCATGGTGAAAAGGGCAAGTTACTATGTCTGTCTAAGTATCTTTTTTTTTTTTTTTTGGCTGTATAGTGGGGAACTACCTAAAGATTAAAAAATGAATGCAAAGACCCTGGTAGTTTCCATTCCTTTTTCTAAGTGCATCCATTATGATGACCTTCCTTTGGTTTATATGCAAGACAAGTTCTTTCCAGGCTTGAGGGAAAAAAAAAAAAAAGAATATCAGCACTTGTAAGTTGTCCTACAACAAATACTCTTCCTACTTATGGTATGTTTTCTTGAAGGTAAAAAATGACTTGAGGCTGTTTGACTTGCTTAGCAGTTATGCTGTGAAAGGCCATCCACACTTTTCTCTCTCGTTTCACCCACCTGCTTAGCTCATGTTGCCAAAGAACTAGGAAGAAAAACTTGTACGGAGATTTCCACCTATGGGTGTTTTTGATTGCGTTTTTAGCAGTTACTCAGTTTCCACTGGTCTTTTTGAAAAACTAGATTTGGTTTTACCAGGAAAGATCTGCCACCTGATGGTTCAATGTGGTAATAGCAGGCTGTGTAGTGGCTTCAGAGAGAAAAATGGTCTTCACGGAGTTCAACATAATGCAGAGACCAGAGTCCCGGTACAGCTGCCTGCAGAGATGGATGCTTTAGTAAGCTTCTAATGTGTCTTACCTTGACATTTTCTCTCTTTATAAAAAAAAGTAAAACTCATTTTCTAACCAAATAACTGATTACTAATATCTCTTTAAAAAGGAAAACCTGGTATCTTTTCTGAGCAAGTAAATTTGTATGAAAGTTGTTCTTTACTGACGTATATCACAAAATCATTTGATGTGTACAAGTGGTCAAGACCGTCATGGGTCTAGGAAACTGGTATTTCTAATATTCTCGTCACCATGAAAATTCTTTTTAATTGAAACGCAGAGGCGATTCATTTGAAGTCCATCTAAGACATAGTGCTTGTCTGCACTAAATCATATCTGTGCAGCTAATTTCATCTTTCAGAATAGCTTAAAAGACAGTGATTTTAATTCCATTGCAACAGTTTAAGAAAATGTCCATAAAGCTAATCCTGTGTAAATAAGTCTTCCACCCCTTGTTAGTACCTGCGCACTCAATCCGTCTCTTCTTTCCTCAGAATGGGCAGCCGCATCCAAGTCTACCCAAATGGATCCCTGTTTATTGGATCAGTGACAGAAAAAGATGGTGGAGACTACTTGTGTGTGGCGAGAAACAAGATGGGGGATGATCTGACCCTGATGCACGTCAGCCTAAGACGGAAACCTGCCAAAATTGACCACAAGCAACATTTTAAAAGGCAGGTTTTTCACGGGAAAGACTTCCAAGTCGATTGCATGGCTTCCGGCTCACCAGTGCCCGAGATATCCTGGAGTCTGCCTGATGGGACGATGATAAATAACGCCATGCAGGCCGACGACAGTGGCCACGGCACCAGGAGGTTCACCCTCTTCGACAATGGAACCTTATACTTCAACAGAGTCGGGATGGCAGAGGAAGGAGATTACACTTGCCATGCCCAGAACACTCTAGGGAAGGATGAAATGAAAGTCCACCTAACAGTCATAACAGCCGCCCCACGGATCCAGCAGGGTTACAAGACCAACGCGAGAGTCAACGCTGGAGACACAGCTGTGCTTGACTGTGAGGTCACTGGGGAACCCAAGCCAAAAGTATTTTGGTTGCTGCCTTCCAACGACATGGTTTCATTCTCTAAGGACAGGTACGCATTTCATGCCAACGGGTCTTTGTCTATCAACAGAGTGAAACTGCTCGATTCCGGAGAGTACGTATGTGTGGCACGAAATCCCAGTGGGGATGACACCAAAATGTACAAACTGGACGTTATCTCCAAACCTCCATTAATCAATGGTCTGTATACAGATAAAAGCACCATTAAAGCCACGGCGGTGAGGCATTCCAAAAAACACTTCGACTGCAGAGCCGCAGGGACACCATCTCCTCACATCATGTGGATCATGCCAGACAATATTTTCCTCACAGTTCCGTACTACGGAAGCAGAATCACAGTCTATAAAAATGGAACCCTGGAAATCAGGAATGTGAGGCTTTCAGATGCAGCCAATTTTACCTGTGTGGCTCGGAATGAAGGAGGAGAGAGTGTGCTGGTGGTACAGTTAGAAGTCCTGGAAATGCTGAGAAGACCGACATTCAGAAATCCACATAATGAAAAAACGGTTGCCCAGCTTGGAAAGTCCACAGCATTGAATTGCTCTGTTGATGGAAACCCACCACCTGAAATAATCTGGATTTTACCAAATGGCTCACAATTTCCCAATGGACAAAACAATTCTCAGTATCTAATAGCAAGTAACGGCTCTTTTATCATTTCTAAAATGACTCGGGACGATACAGGAAAATATCGGTGTGCAGCAAGAAATAAAGTTGGCTATATTGAGAAATTAATTGTATTAGAAATTGGCCAAAAGCCAGTGATTGTCACTTATGCGCGAGGAACAGTTTACAGTATCAGTGGAGACACTCTATCGTTGCACTGTGTCTCTGATGGAAGCCCTAAGCCACGTATCAAATGGACTGTGCCAAGTGGTTACGTAATAGACGGGCCTCAGATCAGTGGAAAATACATACTGCATGAAAACGGCACCTTGGTCATCAAAGAGGCAACAGCTTACGACAGAGGAAGCTACGTTTGTAAGGCTCAAAACAGTATTGGCCATGCACTGATTACTGTTCCAGTAATGGTTGTGGCCTACCCTCCCCGAATTACAAATCGCCTACCCAGGAACGTCCTCGCAAGGACAGGCGTGGCTGTTCAGCTCCGCTGTGTGGCCCTGGGAGTCCCCAAGCCAGAAATCACATGGGAGATGCCTGACCACTCCCTGTTCTCAGGGGCACACGAAGGGAGGACACGTGGAATTCAACGTTTTCACCTACAAGGTACCCTAGTCATTCAGAATCCTCAAACCTCAGATTCTGGGATATACAGATGCACAGCAAAGAATCCACTTGGAAGTGATTACGCAACAACTTACATCCAAGTAATCTGACAGAAAATAAAACTACCTGAACAAAGTCAACATCTGGACAGAATTTACTTTTTGGAAGAAGTTTAATCAAAGGCAGCCATAGGCATGTAAATGAATTTGAATACACTTACAATATTAAATTTATAATAGACATGCAAAAAAAAGGACTTGTAAATAAATGCATTATGAACTGATACTGATTTTTTTTTATAATGGATCTCAAAACAAACTTTTAACTTAAGGCACTTTTATTTTGCCAACAAATAACAATGAACATTAAGAGAAAACGATCGACCATAAAATAACAAGTGGATAATGTACCTGAATTCTTCATTAAAGAATGGACTTTTTTCCTTTCATTACCATTTGCCTAGTGTCCACCTTCTATTAATCAATGTTACAAGCATGGCGCTGAGGACAGACACAATGGAAAAGATGATTAAATTTGCGGTCGATGTAAATTTGCCATCCTGATGTATAAATACTGTGGTCAGTTTATAAATATTTTACTAAAACCCACAGAAAATAAGCGCTGAACTGTTTTATGATTCACCATTTTGTGCACTGAAAATTTTCACTGATGGGGAATAGAAAAAAAAGTTTTAATAACTGCATTTAAAAATAAATGCAGGCTGAATTTCCACTTGTAAGAAAGCAACTTAACACCTGCACATCATAAAACGTGAAAAGGGGGTTGATTACATCTATCCCAAATAAAACCATTAAAAAGTTTTTAAAATACACAAACTTCTTTATAACTTCAAAATCTAGCTCAGGCACCCCTGGTTTGGAACTGTTTGTTTATAAGGAAAAATTTTCTTAGGAGGAATTGCTCTATGAGCGTCTATTCTATAAGGTAATAATCCTTTGTGACAGGGAAATGTTTGGGAAAATCTAGACCGAATACATATAATGGAGTTTCACTGTAGTTAAAATTTGATCAACCCTATACAAAATGTTGCTTTTTGTAATTCACTGAATTTATTTATATTACATGCTTAATTCAACCTGAATTAATTTAAGGGACAATATGATTCAGCTTTTCTAACTCTAGAGGCTAGGATTTTCCAGTGTAATTTCTCCAGCATCTATTCAAATACTTGCTTATTATTTAAGAAGACTTATAGGAGACTTAATAAATGAAAAAGAAGAAAATGCCATAGGTCTTGCTCAGATAGCTCAGCACACAAAACCGAGAACTACATTTTTCCCTGTCAATCAGTTGAGATGGGGGTGGGGGGGGACTCACTTCATTTTGTTTTCATCACACCAACTTTCAGCTTGCCCCACCTAAAGAGGTGACCTGATTCCTACGTTCTTTGATGTTGGTATCCTGTGGCCATAAGCGGTCAAGGGCTACTCGTTCTAACAGTGATCTCATTCTACTTCCGGACCAAGAGGAATTAAAAAAAAAGAGGACAAATGTAACCCTACTAGGAAGAAGCCTACTATGTAAACAGGCATATCTAAGGGCTTCTTATGTCCAACTCCATTCTATTTCAAAGTCTTTAAGGGGAACTGGGGTCTCCATCTTATCCTAAGATAATTTCCTCTTTGTCTCACCAAGCAAATTACCAGGTTCTGCCGAAGGACAGGGCTTTCCTTTGTGATCATTTCAAGACAAATCAATGCATATTCTAAAAAAGAAAAAGAAAACTCTCAGGAGAGGGGATTAAATGGGAGGAAATATGATAAGAATAGATTGAAAATTCCAGTTTCTCTCTGTATAGAACACAGGGGAAAACCAGTTCTAGGTTTTTCCTCAACTCTCTGTAGAATCGTCGAATTATAGGGCCTTACCATATCTTAGCTTTCCCACCGGAAAAAAAAAGGAGACGACAGCAACAAAAAGCTATGTCCCACAGCTTTCAAGTGCAAAATGATTAATAAATTAATTTCACTAACTTCTGCAAAATATAAAGTGCATACAAATGCTATGCAATTATAACACTCATTCTTGAAACAGTCTTACTTCTGTTTGCAATACTGAGCTACAAATATATATGGTTCAAACTGAAAAGTGGCATTTTAAACACCAGTAATTCTTGAGAAGAAGTAAAACAACAATCAGGACAGAACATGACTGGTACTCACTAGGCACGACATTCACATTTCAGTTGTTTTGCCAAGGCAGTCATTATATGACAGATTACTTTGAAGAAAAAATAACTTCATGAGCTCTAAGTATGACTCTCAAGAGGGAAAAAAACCAAAAACCAAAAGAAAAACCCTGATATACAAAACCAGCTGAAATGTCAAGATTCATCTTCTGAAAGCAGATAGAACATGTTAATTTAGTGAAAAGAATGGTCTTTAATGTTTTGGCAAAGTCTTTTCCAGCCCAGAGTAAACATGAAATGAGCGGGCTGGAGCGAAATCGTTTCACAGTGTACAAAGCAGTTCACATGGATGCTGCCACAGCAAAGTAAGCGGACACGTATTTGAGGTCATTTGCATGAGTCAAATTTTGCAATGAGTAACTCACCTGGGAAGATATAAATTATTTATATAATGATTTGCAAAGGAAATGATCTACTAAAGTTGTACCAGCTACATTTAAAAAAAGTAGTTCTACATGGTTTGCTCATTATAGACAAATCTATTCACAGTATGCTCGACTACGTTACATGTAAATTCACATGGCAAAAGAAAGTGAATTAACACAGAACATGGGAAAATATCCCCCACATGTGTTAAAATGCCCTGCAATTTTCACATTCAAAATTTTATGCATCTAAATCTAAAAAAATATTATATGGAATACTCTTAAGTTACACAAACTGATAATAATTTACTGTATTTTTCACTCTAATAGGAGCAAATTACCACATACTTGAACAAAGTTAAAATAGTTACTATTTCTTTATAATAAATTTGATGTATAATTTACTTTACTTGTGCTTTTTGCACCAATTTATAAATACAGTATATGCAATACACAACCAAGACAGACACCAACATTAATAGTTAAATTCAAAATAGCAAATACTTACCATACAAAATAAACAGCAAATACATCTCTTAGGAAAACCAGAGCCCCCCTCGACTTGGGGGCCAGATTCTCTGGAAACCATGTCAAGTTTGAGCACTGTGGAATCTCAGGCCAGCTGCGAGATTTTTTTCTCAAGTTGGCATAAGGTTCAGGAGAACCAAAACTGGACAGAGTCATTTTTGCCAAATCTGGCAAATAATTGGAACAATTCCACTGTGGTTCGTTCCGGCCTTTAGAATTTACATGTTGTACCTTCACAAAGACTCTGGTCAATGATCTCGCCACTGAAAACAAATTTAGTAGTACAGCTACTTCTAACAGGCTTCCACGTACCTTAGGGTGGCTCTCACAGAAGCCTTGGTTTAAGTTCTTGGTCTAAGAAGTTTAAGTACTAAGCAACAATCTGTTTCAGCACCTTTTGACCACAACAAAAGCAAAGAAAAATCCTACATAAATAAGAACAAAGTTCATAAAGTGCTTAAGAAATTACAAACATTTCAAATTAGAGCGATGCAAATAAATGTCCATTTTGCCACCAAAGGTGAATGCAGAATAAATGGGTCGCTTTCCTGTCAAGATCTGACATGCCTTTCAAATCAGTAGTTTGGTCCGGCACAGTGTGCAAAAAAAAAACCCAAAACAAAAAAAAAACCCCAAAAACCAAACTTCATCATTAATGAGTACATAAATATTTAAAATCCACCATAATCCATTCTTTCTATAACTACGAGATTCAATAAAAGCACCAATTTCAAAAGGTCTGCTACCAAACTCTTCCTGGCGTAGGCCCACATGATCCACATTTTTAAACCTACTTTCTAATTGAATGAGACAAACCCAAACCACACCTTTTCCTTTACATTTTGTTTAAACGCCTTTGTATGAAATGTAGCGTAAAATATAGGAAAACGCCAAAGAAATGAAAGAACAAAGGGACATTTCTAAAGGTGACTAATGCATTAAATGTGATTTTCTATTTTTCAGTGCAAACAAAAAACTTCATGTCTTTGTCCTCTTCCAGACTCAGAAGTGTGAAGGATGCCCGTAGGGCGTCACTCCTTGCTGTGGCTGGTTACCTAATGAGAAAAAGAAAATCCAATAAAATTGCAGACGCAAAATTATGCCACAGATCGGTGGCACGCTCTTGTCACTGTTCCTCTATTCCTGAGGCTGGCACTGAAAGCAGACTGACTGGTCAGGAAGTATAACACTAGCCCAGACACCTGTGCGGCCAAGGTCTTAATACCACTGCTCGATTCATTCTGCAGAGGGGCCACCTCTACATCAGAGTCCCACAACGGCCAGCAAGAGGTCTTGGGAAGGTCATTGGCCCGTCAAAAGTCTGTATCCCTGAGCTAACAAACATCTCAATACTAACATAAAAAAGGACTGTAAGTATCATAAAACATGAAAAGATCTGGAAACTTCATAAAAGCACATCAGAGATTCTACTTTAACACTGATGTTATAATAGGTGAGAGAGAAGTAGCTTGAAAGGGGCAATTTTCTGCAAATGGCCATGGATAGATACATCAGAGAGAACCGTGCAAGAGTGTATGCATGGGAGAGAGAGGCTGTGTGTGTGACGCGAGGGTGTGCCTGTGCACGTGTGTCTATGTGCACACCTGGACAAATAAAGAACAGTGAGTAGGTTCAAAACAATGACACAGGCTTAGAAATAGCTACTGCCTGCACAACTCTGGTGGGACTATTCAAATCCAAAGGCCCCATTCACACGGATTATGGCAGAAATGCAGCCGGCTGGAGCTGTGCAGTGGGCAGCTCAGCTTAGTTGCCCTTATTCAACAAAGGAGGCCGGCATCACTGCTCATGTCAGGCATCAGACTATATGTTGTGGTTAAGAGGTGGGCTCTGGAAGGAGACAGTCTGAGTTTTAGTCCCAGCTGCTAGCCGAGTAACCTTGGGCAAACGGGAAAATGTCCCTGTTCTTAGTTGTTTCCTCATCTGTAACACGGGAAGAGCAATAATACCTCGGCCCATGAGGTGGTTTAGGAAATCAAGTGAATACATGTAAAGTCATGGGTCCAAGAAAGTGCTCCAGAAATGCTGGCCAAAAATTCACTGGTCCAAGAAAGTGCTCCAGAAATGATGGCAACCCCCGCCCCCCGCAAAAAAAAACAACAAAAAAACCTGCATTCTGTGAGCCCTTGGAAATAGGAACCAAGAGTATGCTCCCCAGATAGGCGCTACTCCATAAAAATCGTAGGTACATACCTCCAATCACTAGAAAAAAAAATTAAAATATAACATGTTGTCTCTACCTTAAAATTATATTCTCTCTTTAGCCATGCAAAAATATGAACTCTGGGGACTTCCCTGGTGGCACAGTGGTTAAGAATCCGCCTGCCAGTGCAGGGAACACGGGTTTGAGCCCCGGTCCGGGAAGATCCCACATGCCGCGGAGCAACTAAGCCCGTGCGCCACAACTACTGAAGCCTGCGCGCCTAGAGCCCGTGCACCACAACGAAGAGTAGCCCCCGCTCGCCGCAGCTAGAGAAGCCCCGCGTGCAGCAGTGAAGGCCCAGTGCAGCCAAATATAAAAAAATTAAAAATGTGAACTCTGGAGCTGATGAAACACAGTGAAATTTTAACCACACGTGTGTTTAACAGACCACACCGACTGAACAGTTCTTGGAAAAGACTGACATGACTTAACTGAGGGAAATATTTTTAAAGGAAAACAACAACAAGGACAACAACAACAGACCTTGGTTATGCCCTCGGAGAGACACAGGGCATAAGAGAGGTGTTCCCTCTGCCCAGGAAAACACACGGACAGCAGCAGGCAGGAAATTAAGACTAGAGCCAAGCTGCCCCTCCCTCTCAGTCATAAACTGACCCTGTTCCCTACCATCTTCCACCAGAGCCACACCACTGCCTTCAGAACTCGCTGCTCATCGCTCTGTACCTCAGAAGCACAGAATCGAGAAATTGCTAGTCTCCCTGCTTGCTGTATGGATGAAACACTGCGTGACCCAGATAACGGTGACAGAGTCGGCAGCAGAATTTAGGTCTCCTGACTTCCAGGCCAATATTCTCTGCATCACAGGGGCCTCGCTCCCACTTCTAAAAGAGTTTGCCCACCCCGTGACTCCAGCGCAGGGCGACTGGATTCATGGGAGCAGGCTGCTGGCACCGGGATGAGGTCCGATGAAATGGGCTGTCGGCATGCGCTCTAGAAAGGTAGCACGCCAGCACGGCAGCAAGATTAACTGGGGAGAAACACTGTCCTGCAATGCCGCCTGCCACGTTCCAGGTCTGGATTTCTCTTAGCCGCTATCAGGAAGGGCAGGGTGGTGCCGTGGTAAGAGCAGCCACGGCCCTAGTGACCAGGGGACAGGTCTGGTGCTGGCCTCTCCATATCCGAGTCTTGGGGGCAGGGGGGCACCTATCCCGTCCCATCGTACACTGGAGGGTATCAGCCGAGTTGCTCTCTGGGCCATCTAGCTTTATCAGAAAAGCACCTGCCGTCCCACCGGGCCCCCAGCTGGAAAGAAATATTCCCAGATTCGAAGAGAAGCAACAGGAAAACATCCTCGCTGAACTCAAGGAAAAGACTGGGGCTTTCCCGGAAAAGAAGCATTCAGACCAACACCAACAAAATGAGAACGGCCTGGACTTAAAACGAACACGAGAACAGCACCAAGGAAGACAGTTTTTGAGGAGCTGCCACCTGTGTTTTGCTCACTGGCTTGTTTTTCACGTCCTGGGGGCCATCTGTTCCTGACGGAGGGTACTTACTGGAAAGCTGCTTCTGGAGCTGCCGCACCAGAGCGGCCGTCTGCTGCTGTTGCTGGGTCTGCTGCAAGCCTTGCCTGGGAAACTGTAATCCAGAGAAAGGAGGGAACTCAGCGCTCAGCACAGACGGGAGCAGAAGGTCTGCAGCGCGCTTTGAAGCCCTGCGCAGGACCACGCCCAGTGCGCCGACACTGATCTTCAGCCAACCCTGGTCGACACCTGGGCGTAACCTGAAAGTGCCCCATCCATTCCAGAACCCATCTCCGGGGGGTGACCTAGCCTTTGCTGAGAAAGCCCTGAGGAAGGAGCCCAGCCGCGCCCAGTGGTTCACACATTCTTGTTACCTCAGCCTTCACCAGCTGGCTAGTTAGTATCACCATGTTACAAACCATTTGCATCAGCAAACTGAAAGCTGTCTGGTGGGAGGATTGGGTCAAGCACCACAGGCCTGGCCCTGGGCGAATGGAGACAAGAGCGTGGTGAGCAGCGCAGGGGCCTGGACTCATCTGGGACTGTGCCCTCCTGCCTGATGGAGGATGAAGGTCGGGCGGGGGCGAGCCCAGGGAGGCAGCAAGGACCACACGTTAAGGCGGTGCTGCCTTCCAGGGTCGTACACGTGCCGGCATAATATGAGGGCCCAAGGGCCCTGGTTCTAGCCATTAAGTTGATACAGGAAATCGAGGTGGTTACTCCAAAGAGCGGAAAAAGAACCTATTTGGCGGAAACAAAATTACCTTTGATTAAAATCATTCATGGTGCTGATTCACCTTTTCCTTGACCTTCAAATTGCAGACTGTCACTCTGTTCTTCCTTTTCGTTTTTCCTTTCTGTCCCTCCCCACCTTCTTTCCCCCTGGCTTATCACTGTCGTAGCAAAGGATGTGTTCTGATGCAAGGATATCTTAATCAGATACACATCGGAATGAATTAACTTACCTCCATAGGCCCATCCCCTACCCACCTGGGTATGGAGTGCCGGCCCCCTGGCCTCCTGGCCTCTAGTGAGGGCAGGGGCACTCCGAAGATTGCAGGACAGGAGCAGAGTGAAGTCGGGAGGGAGCAGAATAAAGTTTTGGGTTTGTTTTTTTTTTGCCAATTTCCTTCCTACTGGGTCTGTGCTGGTGGAACGCATCTCACCCTGGGATGGCCATGGTGCCTGTCAGCGGCCCTCTCTGTTTCTTTCCTTCTTGCCCCTCTGGGACCTGGGGGTAGTAACTGCTTCCAGCCCCGGCTGTTTCGTCCTCCTTAGTGTCCTTTAACCCTGCCCATACCTCTATAAATAGTCTTTTAAAAACTCAATTACCCAATATGAGTGCAATATCTATTTCCTACTCAGAGCTTGCCAATATGGTTGAAAATAGCCCAGGACCGTAGTTAGGGTTGCCAGATTTAGCAAATGAAAATACAGAGTGTCCTTAAATGTGAATTTCAGATAAACGATAAATAATTTTTTGGTTCTAACTGTGTCCCAAATACTGCGTAGGACAAACACTGCATCTGGTGTAAGTATGTCCCGTGCAATATTTGGTACATAATTCTACTAAAGAGTTAATCGTTGTTCACCTGCACCTCAAACTAATTGTGAGTCCTGTATTTTATTTGGCAATCCTAAATTAGAAGGCATTGCCGGGTTAATTCTTTTAAAACCGAGTATTTGGCATGACCACTGGCTCTCAACTATTTCTCTCCCATTAGACTATGGGTGACTGCGGACAGACTTGGGCTTATTCCCTTATGTAGCCCTAGTATCCAGCTTTCCAGGCACATAGTAGGTGCTCAATAAAAATGAAAAGAATCACAAATTCTAAAGTGCCTTCAATTTCCAAATAACAAGGAATGTACACTTCCACCAAAGTTACTATTTTCCTGATACAAAGCAGGAAAATAGCACTTTTCCTTTTTTTTTTCCTATTGCCCAACTCAAGAGGAAAAAAGAAAACAAAAACTCATCTTTCATTGATGTGGAAATGTTAGTAAAATAAGAAGAGCTTTCTTTCCTATTCAGGGGTTTCCACACTTATTTGGAAATATCACCCTATTTTTTTTTAACATCTCTATTGGAGTATAATTGCTTTACAATGGTGTGTTAGTCTCTGCTTTATAACAAAGTGAATCAGCTATACATATACATATATCCCCATATCTCCTCCCTCTTGCGTCTCCCTCCCACCCCTCTAGGCGGTCACAAAGCACTGAGCTGATCTCTTTGTGCTATGCAGCTACTTCCCACTAGCTATCTATTTTACATCTGGTAGTGAATATATAAGTCCATGCCACTCTCTCCCTTCGTCTGAGCTTACCCTTCCCCCTCCCCACGTCCTCAAGTCCATTCTCTACATCTGTCTCTTTATTCCTGTCCTGCCCCTAGGTTCTTCATACCCATTTTTTTTCTTTTTTTTAGATTCCATATATATGTGTGTTAGCATACAGTATTTGTTTTTCTCTTTCTGACTTACTTCACTCTGTATGACAGACTCTGGGTCCATCCACCTCATTACAAATAGCTCAGTTTTGTTTCTTTTTATGGCTGAGTAATATTCCATTGTATATATCTTTATATATGTCTTTATGTATATATCTATATATATATCTTTATGTATATATCTATATATATATCTTTATCGATTCATCCTATGACGGACGCTTAGGTTGTTTCCATCTCTGGGCTATTGTAAATAAAGCTGCAGTGAACATTTTGGTACATGACTCTTTTTGAATTATGGTTTTCTCAGGGTATATGCCCAGTAGTGGGATTGCTGGGTCATATGGTAGTTCAATTTGTAGTTTTTTAAGGAACCTCCATACTTTTCTCCATAGCGGCTGAACCAATTCACATTCCCACCAGCAGGGCAAGAGGGTTCCCTTTTCTCCACACCCTCTCCAGCATTTATTGTTTCTAGATGTTTTGATGATGGCCATTCTGACTGGTGTGAGGTGATAGCTCATTGTCGTTTTGATTTGCATTTCTCTAATGATGAGTGATGTCGAGCATTCTTTCATGGGTTTGTTGGCAGTCTGTATGGAAATATCACCCTACTTATTTAACAAAACCTAATACGGTGCTAGGTACTAGGCAATGTTCTAGACATTATAGGTATACATTAGCCCATTTAATCCTGACGTGGTAAGACCCATCCTAAGTCTCTCATCTGAAGTCCTTGGGGCAGATGTGTTTTGGAATTCACTGCCTATCTGACTTAACTATGAAACATTCATAATACACAGACTAATCAAGGTCTACAAAGTACTCCATAATCAAACATACTAATTTCTGCAGGAAAATACACAAATAGTCCGATCAGGTAAAACAAATGAAGAGAGCTTCAAGTCCATTCAGGTGAGCTTTTCCTACCAAAGGAATTCTGGTCAGGTTTGCCTGTTCAGTGAAATTTCAAAGAAAATTTCCATTTTTAGAGGTGTCTGAATTTCGGAAATAAATATAAGGGATCGTGAACCTTTACTGCTGTTATTCTCACTTTCTGATGAAGAAACCGAGGCTCTGAGGGCTTCTGTCACTAGCCCATGATCCCTGTTTTAAGTACTGGGGCTGGAATTCAGACAGCTTTCTGGAGTCAGAGCTCAATAACCATGATCCAGTGCTATCCTTAGTTAGAACTTTTAGCTTCCAAATATTAATTTATTTGAAAATAATCAGATTTTCTAAATGGTTGGCTGCAAAGGCATCTAATCTTATCAGCTGATTAAAGGTACACAGTACATAAATATTTAACATTTATTTATTCAACAAATACTTAGCTGCCTTCTTTATGTTCATTTAAAGTCTGCTTCAAACAGAGTAATTTATAGAACAGAACACTGTAGTGATCTTGTCAGATTCCTTATTTTGAGGAGTCAAGGTGGTAGCTAGGTGTCCGGGGAAGCTTGTGTGTGTGTGTGATGGGGGGTGGCGAGGGGAGTGATGGGTGGTCTGCTGGATGGCCTTAAGACATAGTATGCCTGGGGGACCCCAAGAGTCTACTGGGGTATCTGCAAGGTCAAAACCATTTTCACAGTAATATTAAGGCAGTATTTACTTTTTTCACTTTCATTCTCTCGGTTGTATACAATGCAGTTTTCCAGCTGCTACACAGTGTGTGACGTTGCAACAAACTGAATGTCTTCTATTAACTCAGATGTCAAAGAAAGCTTCGAAAATGTAAAACAATGTCATTCTTCTAAGTTTTCATTTTGATAAATAGGCCTACTTTTCATAAAAATTTTATTTCTGGTAATATGTAATGAGTGGCTAAGGAATCATAAAGCCACCAGGGGAAACGTAAAGAGTCATCCTCCTAGGGTCCTCCAAGGCTGCTCCAGCACATTTGCCCCTGAATTAGAATTTCTGGGGCAAATGTGCTGGGAACCTGTATTTTTAAATGGTTCCCCCCCACTGGTCTGATGCTTGGCTAGATTCTGGAATCATCCCTGTTGTTGCAGTTGAAACTTTTAATTTACCAAAACAGGTCAATAAATAGGTCAACTGAGGTTTACTAGAGGCCCGAAAAAACACAATCTGTGTATACTGAACCTTTGCCGCGTAGTGTGATAAATGAAGAGGGAACGAGTTTTCTGGACCCCCTCCATATAGGAGATGGTCCCAGTTTCTCTTACCCCTGTACCTTTGCAGATGTTAATCCCTCCTCCTAGAATACTGTTCCTTCCCCTTAATCCTACCCTACCCACTCCTAAAAATCTTACTCCTTCAAAGATCAGCTTAAGCACTCAGTGACTCCCTCAGGCATCTGAAGAGTGAATCACTGCACCCTCAGCACTGTGTAGATGCCTTTCTTGTGAACTATGGCATAACAGGACAATTGCCTCTCTCTCTCTAGGGTTCTGTGTTTTGAGCTTCTCGGAGGCAGGAGCTGTCCCGGGCTTCAGCTGCAAGCACAAAACACAGAGCTCAGTAACGTCAGTCACACACCAGCCAAGGTGGCACAGTCGCTCTCCAGCCAACCATTCTCTGCTGAACTGAAAAAGTAATTTAAAAATGTATTTGATGTATTTTGACCAGTCCCTGTTGTGACAACACATTTATTCAAGAACACTTAACTTTTCTACTCAATCATTACTAAGGTAAAAATGCATCACTAACGCATAATTTCTATTTAAATAAATGTCACTGAATCTTTTTTGTCTCCGAATAGCTGACTTACGGGGGCTCATCCTTTTCAGCAGCAGAAGCAGACGCTGACTAATCATGACCAGCAGCAGCAGGGCTGATTCAGTTAGTGATGGACGTTTAGCTGCCTCAGAGCTCCTGTAGACATCTCACCCTCTGAACTGTGTTTTCCTTTGCGTATGGATAATGGGTGGGGTATTTTTCCTTCACTGCCGTGACATCCAACAAATGAGTTATCCAAATCCAGGTACTTTTCCGGATTCCAGGGACACAAAAGTGAGTAAACACAGTCCTTGCCTCCTGCCGCTGTGTCCTGACACCTGTGACTGCACCATCAGTAAGCAAAGGAACAAAGTACCAAGGCAACGTTTAGTTTAAACCCGCACTGCCGACTGACAGGATCCACAGACAGATCCGCCTTCCTCTGATGGACAGAACACAAATCTTCATCCATATCAGCTTTAGCACAATAGACTGTAGCACTGCCCAGGCCCCTCCACTGGGGGCCTGGACAGAAGGACACGTGCTCCGGAGGGCACACTCAGAGGGGACCAGCAGCTGGTGCATTTCAGAGTATTTAGTATGCATTCATTTGCAAGTTAACTAGCAACTTCAACTGAGCCTTTTTTGATCTGCACATGGTATTTAGTGGGGGGAAAAAAAAAATTGAAAGTATCTGGCCTGTTACCACAAATCTCCCAAGAACGTCTTCCCCAACCTCCTTCCATAAATACTATGTCTCTTTTCTCTTCAAAAAAGAAAAAAAAAAAATTCCAAATTCATGCAAAGGAAGGCAACCTGGCTCGATAAAGTTCTATGGACCGAATTTCTTCCATTTGCAAAGGAGAATAAGATTTTCTGGCTAATTCTGAATTCCAGAGGCATCCTGAAAAATTTCTCAATTTCTCTGACTGGAACATATGAATTCCTTGAGGAAGATTATATGACAATTCTACCCCACCTTTAACTAAAAGTTAATGCAATTATTTAAGTAACTACTGCTGCTAATTATGCAAATTTTTAAAAGTATATGTTCAATATAATATGATACTGACACAAGGATCAGTCAATTTAAAGAGCCAACTTTCTAAAGCTTTCTGTTAGCATGTTTTCCAGGTCACCCAACTAGGGCACCCTAAGTTTACGATGAAAAGATATGACAGAGCAGGATGGTGTAAACATTATTTTCTTAAAAGCTGGAAGCAGCTTTAAAGAAAAAATCGTGGCCTGCTAACATAGTTGAGTCAATTTAATCATAACAACTCATGAGCTTTAAAAGTATTTTTCAAGTCAAGAACCATAATTTAGACCAAAGCTAAAGCTAGAGATGTCAAATATAATTCTCCAGCAAGGGCACCCATTCTCTTTCCAGATGCTCTTCCTTCACAAAAGATAAGTGACTTAAGTAAGCAAATGACAACTCCAGATTTAATTTGGAAGCACGGGCTTTTCTTACACTTCCTTTTTCTTCACAGAAAAGTTCTGTTTTCTTGATGACCCTTTCTGAAAAAGCACTAGCTTCTGTTCTAAGTTAGTTTTGTCACTTAGGATCACACTTTTCATAGCAGTGACCAACCTGCCTATAGGGGTGTTGATGACCACTGTCCCACAAGGCCCAGCTGCTGTTGTCAACAAGGAAACAGACTGACAAGGGACTAGTCAAAAAGCAGTGAATCAACTGCAAATGGCTTTCGAGGTCCCCTGCATTCAACCTCTTCCTCCAAAGCTTCCCAAACTTCTCATATTTCTCTTGACCTCTGTTACGTGTTAAATTATGTCCCCCCCTCAAAAAAAAAAAAAGATATGTTGGTGTCCTAACTGTCAGTACCTCAGAAAGTGACTTTATTTGGAGATAGTCTGTACAGAGATAGTCAACTTAAAGTGAGGTCACTAGGGTGAGACCTGATGACTGGTGTGCTCATAAAAAAAGGGAAATTTGGACACAAACACATATACAGCGAGAATGTCAGGAGAGGATGATAGGAAAGATCCGGTGGTGTGTCTACGAGCTGAGGAGAGCCAGAGATTGCCAGTAGACCACCAGAAGCTAGGGGAGAGGTACGGCTCAGGGCTCTCAGAAGAAAGCAGCTCTGCTGACACCCAGATCTTGGACTTCCAGCCTCCACAACTGTGAGACCATACATTTCTGATTGTTTAAGCCACACACTTTGTGGGACCTCGTTACGGCAGCCCTGGCAAACAAATACAACCTCACTAATGCTTCTACTACTTTCCATCTGACAGCTTCCGATGATTCTAAGCCATCTGGTGGCAGGAAGCAAGCCTGGCATGTCATCCCTGTGCTCCATGACCTTGGGCAGAGGGCCAGCCTCCACTGTACATACTGAGTAAGCACTTGTCAACTGGTGGATGTCGCCAGATAGCAGGAGGGCAAGTCATGAGGAAGGTGGTGGCTGTGTTAGCACCATCCCTCCTCCCTTGAGACTTCAAGAAGGGCAGCTGTGAATGAATCAGAGCTGGCATCTCTTCAACAGCTGGCTCACCACTCCAGTCTCCAGCAAAGAAACAAACAGAGAAGGAAGAACACTGGCCAGTAACAAAAACTGGATCTGCTGGAGATGTTTATAATAAATATATTTATAACATCTATAATAAATCTTAGAACTAATAAGAAAAGGAACAGTACCTAATGATAAAAAGAAATATAATATTTTTGTTAATATTGCTGAGGCTGTGTGGTATTGCTCTTCTGAAGATATACAATTAGAACTTTTTTCTTATACTTCTATTTTCTTTTATTGTGAGAAGACAGAAAAAAAAAAGAGCAACAGAATACATATCAAAATATCCCCAGCAGCACTATTTTTGCAACTGGAAACAATCTAAATGTTCAACAGTAGGTGGTGTGGTTAAACAAGTAATAGCAGAGCAAAAGAGAATGGACTGACTTCACAGCTGTTCAAAATTACAAACATGTGGACTAAAAGGATATATAAATAAGTATGCTGTAATAAAAGTATGCACAAAAAAGAATTATGATAATACAAAAATCCAAGATCACTGACCATCCCTATAACTTCTAATTCTGAAATTACCTGAAATCTATTACTCTAAGTGATAAATTAGCCCATCTTAAGACTTACGGCATACAACATGCCTGCCTTTGTACAAATAGCTGCTGCCTAGATTATAATATATTGCTCTAATACAATCCTACCTTAAGAAACAGGAAACATCTCGAATAAACAACCTAACCTTGCACCTAAAGCAATTAGAGAAAGAAGAACAAAAAACCCCCAAAGTTAGCAGAAGGAAAGAAATCATAAAAATCAGATCAGAAATAAATGAAAAAGAAATGAAGGAAACGATAGCAAAGATCAATAAAACTAAAAGGTGGTTCTTTGAGAAGATAAACAAAATTGATAAACCATTAGCCAGACTCATAAAGACAAAAAGGGAGAAGACTCAAATTAATAGAATTAGAAATGAAAAAGGAGAAGTAACAACTGACACTGCAGAAATACAAAGGATCATGAGAGATTACTACGAGCAACTCTATGCCAATAAAATGGACAATCTGGAAGAAATGGACAAATTCTTAGAAATGCACAACCTGCCAAGACTGAATCAGGAAGAAATAGAAAATATGAACAGACCAATCACAAGCACTGAAATTGAAACTGTGATTAAAAGTTTTCCAACAAACAAAAGCCCAGGACCAGATGGCTTCACAGGCGAATTCTATCGAACATTTAGAGAAGAGGTAACACCTATCCTTCTCAAACTCTTCCAAAATATAGCAGAGGGAGGAACATTCCCAAACTCATTCTACGAGGCCACCATCACCCTGATACCAAAACCAGACAAGGATGTCACAAAGAAAGAAAACTACAGGCCAATATCACTGATGAACATAGATGCAAAAATCCTCAACAAAACACTAGCAAACAGAATCCAACAGCACATTAAAAGGATCATACACCATGATCAAGTGGGGTTTATTCCAGGAATGCAAGGATTCTTCAATATACGCAAATCAATCAATGTGATAAACCATATTAACAAACTGAAGGAGAAAAACCATATGATCATCTCAACAGATGCAGAGAAAGCTTTCGACAAAATTCAACACCAATTTATGATAAAAACTCTGCAGAAAGTAGGCATAGAGGGAACTTTCCTCAACATAATAAAGGCCATATATGACAAACCCACAGCCAACATCGTCCTCAATGGTAAAAAGCTGAAAGCATTTCCACTAAGATCAGGAACAAGACAAGGTTGCCCACTCTCACCACTCTTATTCAACATAATTTTGGAAGTTTTAGCCACAGCAATCAGAGAAGAAAAGGAAATAAAAGGAATCCAAATCGGAAAAGAAGAACTAAAGCCGTCACTCTCTGCAGATGACATGATACTATACATAGAGAATCCTAAAGGTGCTACCAGAAAACTACCAGAGCTAATCAATGAATTTGGTAAAGTAGCAGGATACAAAACTAATGCACAGAAATCTCTGGCATTCCTATACACTAATGATGAAAAAACTGAAAGTGAAATCAAGAAAACACTCCCATTTACCATTGCAACAAAAAGAATAAAATATCTAGCAATAAACCTACCTAAGGAGACAAAAGACCTCTATGCAGAAAATTATAAGACACTGATGAAAGAAATTAAAGAAGATACAAATAGATGGAGAGATATACCATGTTCTTGGATTGGAAGAATCAACATTGTGAAAATGACTCTATTACCCAAAGCAATCTACAGATTCAATGCAATCCCTATCAAACTACCACTGGCATTTTTCACAGAAATAGAACAAAATATTTCACAATTTGTATGGAAACAAAGAAGACCCCGAATAGCCAAAGCAATCTTGAGAATGAAAAACGGAGCTGGAGGAATCAGGCTCCCTGACTTCAGACTATACTACAAAGCTACAGTAATCAAGACAGTATGGTACTGGCACAAAAACAGAAAGATAGATCAATGGAACAGGATAGAAAGCCCAGAGAAAAACCCACGCATATATGGTCACCTTATCTCTGATAAAGGAGGCAGTAATGTACAGTGGAGAAAGGACAGCCTCTTCAATAAGTGGTGCTGGGAAAACTGGACAGGTACATGTCAAAGTATGAGATTAGATCACTCCCTAACACCATACACAAAAATAAGCTCAAAATGGATTAAAGACCAAAATGGATTAAAGACCTAAATGTAAGGCCAGAAACTCTTATCAAACTCTTAGAGGAAAACATAGGCAGGACACTCTATGACATAAATCACAGCAAGATCCTTTTTAACCCACCTCCTAGAGAAATGGAAATAAAAACAAAAATAAACAAATGGGACCTAATGAAACTTCAAAGCTTTTGTACAGCAAAGGAAACCATAAACAAGACCAAAAGACAACCCTCAGAATGGGAGAAGATATTTGCAAATGAAGCAACTGACAAAGGATTAATCTCCAAAATTTATAAGCAGCTCATGCAGCTTAATAACAAAAAAACAAACAACCCAATCCAAAAATGGGCAGAAGACCTAAATAGTCATTTCTCCAAATAAGATATACAGACTGCCAACAAACTCATGAAAGAATGCTCAACATCACTAATCATTAGAGAAATACAAATTAAAACTACAATAAGATATCATGTCACACCAGTCAGAATGGCCATCATCAAAAAATCTAGAAACAATAAATGCTGGAGAGGGTGTGGAGAAAAGGGAACCCTCTTGCACTGTTGGTGGGAATGTAAATTGATACAGCCACTGTGGAGAACAGTATGGAGGTTCCTTAAAAAACTACAAATTGAACTACCATATGACCCAGCAATCCCACTACTGGGCATATATCCTGAGAAAACCATAATTCAAAAAGAGTCATGTAACACGATGTTCATTGCAGCTTTATTTACAATAGCCAGGACATGGAAGCAACCTAAGTGTCCATTACCGGATAAATGGATAATGAAGATGTGGCACATATATACAATGGAATATTACTCAGCCATAAAAAGAAACGAAATTGAGCTATTGTAATGAGGTGGACAGACCTAGAGTCTGTCATACAGAGTGAAGTAAGTCAGAAAGAGAGAGACAAATACCGTATGCTAACACATACATTTGGAATTTAAGGAAAAAAAAATGTCATGGAGAACCTAGGGGTAAGACAGGAATAAAGACACAGACCTACTAGAGAATGGACTTGAGGATATGGGGAGGGGGAAGGGTAAGCTGTGACGAAGCTAGAGAGATGCATGGACATATATACACTACCAAACGTAAGGTAGATAGCTAGTGGGAAGCAGCCACATAGCACAGGGAGATCAGCTCGGTGCTTTGTGACCGCCTGGAGGGGAGGGATAAGGAGGGTGGGAGGGAGGGAGACGGAAGAGGGAAGAGATATGGGAACATATGTATATATATAACTGATACATTTTGTTGTAAAGCAGAAACTAACACACCATTGTAAAGCAATTATACTCCAATAAAGATGTTAAAAAATTAAAAAAATATATACATATGCTCTAAATATCAAAATAAGACACTATGCTTCTCAAGGCAGCTTTTTAAAAATTTCTGCTTAAAAGAAATTAAAAAGCCATAAAAAGCCTAGTGTGCATTTTACTATCCATGACGATTACCGTGGATGAAAGTCTTTGTTTCTCTGGAACTACTTTCCTATGAATACACTGGGAAACAATCGTGAGCCTGACCTCACTGACCCACTCAGCCCCTGGGATTAAAGTGTCTTAAGCCAATGAGGGAAATACAACCTAGTGCATTAAAACATGTCAATACTGTCTTAGAAGTCAAAACCGAATGTGCGATATATGCTCGCTACACACCAAAAATTATGAAATATTTATGACACTATTAGGAGAGTAGAAAGGTACTAAATTCTGCTGTATGAGACATGCTTAATTCCAGTGGAGCACGGGGACAGGGTCTCCCCTCAGTTCTGCATAAGCTGATCCTCTGCTTCCAATCATAACGAAGAAGCCTGAAGGCGACTTCTACCCTAGTCCTGTAAATTTAACTTCGTGACGGAATCAAATGTTAATTTTTTTATCCTACCCAAAATAACGATTACATTTCATGATAAGGAAGAATTTCCTTAAAAATGAAGATCAAAATGGCCAAGGCAGAGGCTTATAAAATATCCTCAAGGTGTCCTATTCCAGTCCTTTTTGGGCATTCTCAGCCCTTTACCACCTAACTCTACTCTATCCCTGCTAATATACTATAGCCCGGGCCATACTGTTCCTTCTTTACTACAAACTGAAAAACCATCTATCTTTCAAATCCTGTCCTGGAAAGAGTCTACGTCAGTATTTTCCAAAGTGTGAGACACATGCAGTAACACAGCTCGTCTTAGGGGTGGTACTCACTCAACTCATGTTGCTGAGCTCCCTGCAGAGTCAGTATTTATTTTTACAGATATTTCCAATGTGTGACAAGGGATGTGACCACTACCGCTGAGAGTAGTGATCAAATGCTTCTTTTTAGAAAACATTTGTTTAAGGAAATAGGAAAAGAGGCAACTTAAACACAAGTAGCAGGTAAGTAATAAAGAAGGGATATGGCACTAGCAGAAGTAAGAAGTACTGAGGCTTGGACCACGTTGACTGGCGCTATGCATATAACATTTCGAAATTTGACTTACAAAGCTGCAGAAGCAAATGATAAGATTACATGAAAATTTCATGAAATTATATGAAATGAATTACATGAAAATTCTTGCAGCAAATGCTAACTGGCTAGACTCGGAGTTTCTTTCACATCAGTAAAGTAATATGTTAGAAAGTACTCTCATGCTCCTTTGGGATTATAGTGAAAACTCAAAGCCAAGTTAAGACAATCTTCTAAACATATCCATACTAAGTTATCATTCTAACACTGTTTAGAATAAAATTTGGTTTCTCAATATAAATATTTAGTCCACGGAACGGAAAAGTCCGAAGAAATTTAAAGAGGAAAAATTACATAACCTACTGAACCCCAAATATTTATTTATACCTTCTAGGAAAACAAATATACTGACTACAACAGTAACACAACCCTACTCTGATGAAGTGCTGGGGAGAAACGGCTAGGGTATATTTAGGCTTTTTCAGTTCTTAACAATCTCACGGGACATGAAAAATGCAATCTGCCTTTAAAGAACACTAAAAAAAAACAAAAAACAAAAGGGAAGAAGGAAGAAGAAACCCACATGTTTGGTTTCAGAACACCAGGCCTTACCAGAGGCTGCTGGGGCTGCATGGTTTGGAGACCGAGGGTCTGACCCTGGGGCTGCGAGGACTGCTGAGGCTGCTGCATCTGGAAAGAAAGAAGAAGAATTATACATGTGAAAATAAGAGGTTGACGTCGTCATTCCAGTTCCCTCCCCCCATATGCCTTTGATCCAATCAGTCTGCTCCAACAAGGATGACGCACACCTGCCTCCTCCGTCTTTGTCTTCCCAAATATATCGTTCCTCCTTCAAGGGCAAGACCTAAATCTCCTCCGTGTGCTTCCAGACTACTGCAACCCCAGGGATCTCTTCTTTGCTAGTCACAGTGTTCACAGTCTAAACCACCCTACACTGTCCAGGGACATGCTTTGTACTCACTGTCTTAATTCATTTCATGCCATTTGCCCTTCCACATATTTCATTCCACCTTACGCTCTCAAGTGAGACAAGGACTGCTCGCTAGTTATCTTTTCGTTCCCTATGGTACCCAGAGGAACTCATGAATTTAGATTTTTTTTTTTAAAGGAAGATGTAGATGTGAGAAGTTCTGGCCTAAATTACCAGCATAAAATCATAAATTGTGTCCGTGAACGCTGGCTCAAATACATGGCTCTTGGAAAACACTTGCAAGTCACAAAAGAAACACAGACTAGACGTCCACCAGGGGGAACATCACAGAGGAGAGGAAAATATTAAGAGGTGGTTTGTCTCAATGACCTTTAAAGTCTCCTCCACCCTAACGCTTCATCTCGAGGATGACAGCACCAGACTGCTTTTCAGCCTCTGCATTTTTCCAACTTGGTTTGCATACTGTCCCTCAAATTCTTTGTCTTCTTTAGGGCAAGGTAATCAATAGTTATTGCCAGAAGGCATTTTTCATTAAGTGACAAGGGTCATGGATTTGGAATCCTAGCTGAGGTGTGGGCAGGCCACTGCCAACATGGACCAGAAACACAGCGACTGCAATAGGAAGCCAATTCTCCATTGGGCTCTCTGTGAACCCTTTCAGGAAAAGTCACCCCAACTTTGTAATTATTAATCTGTTCCTTTATGGAGGTAGTCAGTCACCAAAAAAGGAATAAGTATAATTCGGATGCAGAAGCAAATCATTTTTCCTTATCTCCCAGGAATGTGTTGGTAATGCAAAAATTATCAGAAGGACACACCATGTTAATTGGGATAAAAAGTACACATTAACCAATAAGGAAGGTTTTCAAAATTTGTAGCTTGAAAACAATGCTAGTGTAAGAAAGGAAGTGGTAAATAAAAAAATAATGTAATAACTTTCCTCGGTGATCTGGAAGTGAGAAATTTTAAAACAGAGAGAAATATAAATATCAGTCCTAAAAAGCTCTGAAACATATACTTAGCACTTGGGAAAAAAATTATTTTAAGAAAATATCACTATGAGTATTAACAGTCATAATAATGGTAATATTACCAAATAGCTGCTTCACTTGCATTTTCATATTTAATTTTCACTACACATTTAAGAGGTGGGCACTATAATTAGTTCCATCTTATTCATGACAAAATTAAGGACTAGAGGGTTTTTGACCACGCTGGAGATTTTATATATGCAATGTGTGGGATTGGCCATCTATAGGCCACACTCCCTCCCAAACCAATTACCATATGTTGTTCAATGTTGTGATACAGTTCTTTCCACATTTTAACAGGCAAAAACTGGGATGCAATTCATGGCATCTTATAACTGTGAAGCCCAGTTTTGTTGAAGATTTGTGGTGGCTTTGGTCTGTCGAAGTGTTGGCACTGCCAACTAGAATTTTTTGGGTCACACTGAATTCAGACCTCAAACCCACTTGAGCTAACGGTTCAAATATTTTCTTCCCACCACCAGTGTCAAGGTTGAGACATGCAAGTTCCTTTGCTGTCCCTTTCTGCATGACAGGTTTATTTCTCATTGACCTCATACAAAGAGTATGGCCCTTGGGCACCCCAGTTCTACTAGAGTTCCCATTCTCAGTGCTGCTTTCTTTTCCTTTCTTAGAAATACACAAAAGGACAGTGCATCTCAAGTTGGACTGTTGATGAGATTAGAGTCCACTGTACAGACTCATCAGGCAGTTTCCAACCCAACAACACAGGATAAGCTTGCTAATAATAAAGGCAAATGGAACAGATAAACCTAACAGCCTATATTCCCTAAACAAGGGAGGGAGAAGCCGGAATGTGTTAAGGGGAGGAGCCCTTTATCTAGGAGACTCAAATATTTATGACAAATAAGTGAAGGACAGCTCTCTGGATTCTACCAGAGACAGGATGAAATATCCCTTTGAAGTACCCTACCTACATAACTCCAACTTCACAGCCCAATCAGACTAGAGGTGTTAAACAGAAAATTTTTTGGATTACAGACCCCTCTAGAAATCTGAACAAAAACTCTGGACGGCTTGACTGTTTCCAAAAAATACACATGTAAGAAATTTTGAACTCAAATTGCATGGCCTCTAGTCAAACAGTGACTGGGGAAGCTGAGGCTTACACTCTTAAGATAAAGGCATCCAGCTACCCTCCCGAACCTTTGTGAAAGGGCAAGGATGGTCTGCAAAATGTACTCTTCTGTCCACGACCTGGCAGATGCACAGAGAAAGGAAGACCCCTGCCGAACTGGAACTAAATTACCCCAGTTAGGTCCCAGCAATTAAAGTCTGAAGTGTCTGTTATTTCTTATGACCGCTGAGGACCCCACACACATTGCACTCACTCCCAGCTCCATACCTGGAGGAGCCTCTGCTGCTGTCGCACCTGTGGCTGTCTGGGCCTCACTGGGTCCTGAGACAGGGACACCGAGGGAAGGTTTGGATGCACGGAAGTCAGCACTGCATCCAGTCCTCCACCCACCAGAGGGCTCTGCTGAAGCGACTGATGATTCAGTCTGGTCAAGAATAAAGAACTTGTTTTCAGGCCCAAGCATACTGTCAAATGTTTATCATCAGTGCCACTGGCACACTGCACACACTCACAAAGAAACCATCATGTTCAGTAATCACTGTGTACAATTCAAATGCAATAAAGACCAGTGGTTAAGGTAACCTAGATTCCCAGGGACACATGGTATCATAGGTATTCAGACAGCAAATGGCACAGGTGGGATTTAAACCCAGAACTTCGGGGCTCTGAAGTTCAAGTTCTTAGGCAACATGCTATGCTGCCACTTATTAGACAAATAATAAACATGGTGCATGTTTTCCAAATTCATTTATTTTCCCAAATGTGTTACCAACGACCCTGCCAACTTTCCAAACAGTGATTACTAGAGTTGACCTGCAATCTTTGATGGTAACACACGGGAGTCCAGCTGCCGTCCACTGTAGTGCAGCAATCTGCATGAAACTGAGTTTTCCTAGACCCACGCCATCCAACAGAACTTCCTACGGTGACCGAAACGCCTCCACCTGTGCTGTCCAATGAGATAGCCACTGGCCACCAGGACCAGCTGTATCATTTCTGGGTCTCAGTGCAAAACAAGAATGCAGGGCTCTCTGATCAAAAATCAGTAAGAATTTCAAGCGGGTGACAATAGAGCATTACAATCAACCATGCGGGTCTTCTAAACACAGCGCCCTATGGGACTGCGCAGGTCACACACCTTCGAAGCTGGCCCTGCTGGCCACATGTGGTTCATGAACACTTGACATGTGACTAGCGTGACAGAGAACTGAGGAGCTTTAACTTAACTTTAATTAGTCTAAATTTAAATAGCCCACGTGGCTGGCAGCTGCTATAATGGACAGTGCGGTTATACGCTATGTACTACATCGACAAGATCCAATTAAAGCAAAAACGGAGTAAGAGTCTTTTCATGATCCGGTTTTGCCAGCCATTCCTGAGGTGGAAAAGGTAGAAACTAAGATATGTGACAAAAGTGTTATGGGCACCGTGCACAACGAGTATTGCAGATCAACATATTCTAGTAAGGCACTGCTAAGGATAATCAACAATTTTTAATCTTAGATATTTATTGCCAAAAAACCTTTTTAAAAGAGGAGGAAAAAAAGAACATTGGAGCTAACATGGTGGTATCATTGAAAAATATTACACAAATACTATGGGAGATGTGAGTCAAACAATAAGGGACTTGAAAGGAATAAACGAGATGGGGCACTGCTTCTTTTGAACCACAATCTGGATGCTGCTGAAGATGAGATGACGATGAAAATTATATGCAAATAGGCAAGCTCATAGGAACAATTATAAAGCACCATGTCCTAGAAGAAGCACGGTAAAGGCGAGAATTTGAGTGTCCACCACTGCCATCATTATTTCCACATGCATCACCTCTGAGAGCCACTCAGGGGCTGCAGGTACGGCGACGCCTGCTGCTGAACGTAGCCACTCGGCGGCTGCTGCTGCATCTGTCTGAGTCTTTCCATTAGCGCCGGGTTGGAATGCGCAGCCGGATAGGTTCTGGAATTATAGGTAGGAGACAGGACCACACTGCCAGCCTGCTGCTGAGGGGTCTGCTGCAAAGGCATCTGCGTTCCGTACATCGTATAGCCCTGGGGCATGGTCTGCAGGCAGGCACAAGGAAGGAAGTCAATGTTTTGATTTGCCCCCAGCTTTCCTATCGCTAAGATATCGAGGGCAAAAACAAAGCCAGGAGGAGCCCCCTGAAATTCGCCGTTCTCAAAGACTCTTTTTAACTCAAAATACGAGGAAGAGCACTCTGGAGGCAGAGAGAGGAGCCCGAAAGTTATACAATGAACTGTTTGTATAATGATTCACCAGAAATTTCAATTAAAGAGCAAAAGGAATCCTCACTTGGTTAAGAGATCAGTTTTAAGCTCAGTTGCTTATTTTGAGGAAAGGAAGGGCAGGTTTCTGCACAGAAATAATCAGGCAAGCATCTCTGCCTTTAGTGCACAGATGGCATCAATGTTCAACAGATCCCAAGCATCATTAATGTTGTTTCCAAAATTAACCAGAAGAGTTACTCATGCTCAATGTAGATTAAAATCATGGAGTACACTTTCCTTGTATGTAACTACACTTCCTCGGATCTAATGAATATCTCTGTAGTGACCAACCAGTTAACAAGAACAACAACAACAAAAACAATCAATTACCTTAACCAGAGAATAAGGGTGTCATTGGTGACTATTCAATAATCTCTAGTTCTGGTTGGACTGCAGCCTGTTTCAGCACTCTACCAATAATCGTTAATATATGAGTGGCTGATTCTCCAAATCTTGACACCCAATGTAAATGAAAAGCTTCAGGTTCTGCTGCGTCACTATCTACAATTTACAGAACACAGTGCTGATTAAAATAGAAGAGGACTGCTCTTCAGGTCCTCAAAGTACCACATTTTAAGGTAGTTGAATGGCTCTGACTTGGAAGACAGAGTGAGGGACGATGACCTTCCTGCAGGCAGCGTGCAGGGATACAGGCTGTGTGGCTCGGTGCCTGTGAAGGCCAACCTTGGCCTTCCTTTCAGCTGCGGACACAGTATGAACCGCTGGCCTAACTAGAGGCCTTGCCAACATCCCTGGCCTCCTGATTATCCATCCTTGAGAGGGATAGAGTACAAGGATATGGAAGCAGAAATGACAAAACTATTAGAAAAAATAGCTCAAGATTTGCATCATATTAAGGCAAATCTATCATTTGCTGAATAACTGCTGTGTATCTATCTGGTGCTTTGCTAGTTCCATAGGTTGTCTTAAATCCCCACAGTGTTCATCTCTATTTTACAGAGAAGGAAACCAAGACTCAGAGTAACTCGCACAATGTTACACAGCTTGTAGGTTGTCAGGAATTTTGTCAAGGTCTGATGCCAAGGCCAATTATCTTCTTATTCTACCATGATTCCTCTTCGAAGCTATCTTTGAATATCATAAATTCAATCATGAATTACATCATTATACATTATAACATAAGTACCCTGGCTGGAACTGTTCATCATTTCAATATCTACCATCATCATTAATAGAAAGGTATGAACTGATATTTCTGATTCAAGAATTTCCTAAAATGTTTCATGCCCTTTAATCAATCCTGAGACTTGTTTAATAATCACTGGTAAAGCTTTGTTTTTGAAATGTCAATTATAATCTATAAGCAGAAGTGACTAAGTTCTATACCCCATGAGGGAATTGATACCCTACTTACCTAGTTCCCCCCTTCAAATAAAGAGCATTAAAAATCCCAGCAGCACCTACAAAGCAAACATGGGTACCTGTGCTTGCTGCAGACCTGGATACTGGGGGAGCTGAGGGGAGGGCCGTGCTTGAGCAGCAAAGAGAGCAGCCTGGTCCCCCGGCTGGCCCTGGAAGACAAAGCCAAGGCGGCTCTTGATCATAACAGCAAGGGCATGATCCGAGCTCCTGGTTAATTACTCCCAAAACCCCTGACACCATGCCCTATGTGAGAACAACACTTGCAGATTCCAACCTGCATTGAATACTATTTCTCATCAATTTCCTATTAACAGTAGAGATTGCTGCACTTATTATTTCTTCCAAAGACGACTACAGATGTCCCCAGTGATCACACATACATAAACACAAGCCCAAATAATCAATGGTCAGCTCATCAGAGAGGCTCTGAGTCAGCTTTCCTGTACACTCCAGGGTACAAATGTCCCTCTAGAGTAAAAGGCATGAGTCTCTAAGTGTGAAATCTGAAACCACAGAGTTGCCTCATCCTGTGCCCATAAGTAAGAGAACACGTGGTACACGCAGATGGCATATACTACCTTCATGACTTTTTAATGATGTTTCTTCAGAGGGACCTAAAAATTGCCTATTTAGCCATGTATGCAAGGGATGAATTTGGGATCTCTTATGACTCTAATAATCAATGAAAATGTATAATAAGTTAATATCAAATACAGTTCTAACCAACTACAATGTAAAATAAAACCAATTAACATCTGTTCACCAGTCTTAATTTAATACATGTTTTGGCCTGAGGAAAAATAAATATGTTCCTAAGAGCAGCTGTATGTATTTTACATTTTGGCGGCAGAACCTATTTCATGGAAGCTTGCGGTATTAATCACAGAAGGAGGCCAAGCTTCCGACCACCCCTTGGTTTTTTCAGGACTTACTAATGACAAAGAAATGGGGTTTATTCTAGGATATTTCACCACTGTTTTATATCACAGATGTCCTCATTTTTTTTAAGTGCTAAAATACAGTTATATTAAAAACGAATTTTAATGTTCTGGGAAAGTAGTGCAGCTATTTCTGGCAGGGAGAAAGGTATAAACATTTAGCTTAAGAGGGAGAACACCAACAATTATTAAGCATCTATTATGTGCCAGGGACTGGGCTTCTTGTTCTTATTCCCATTCTCTCACAGGAACTCTGCAGGGAGGGGACATCATCCCCAATCTCTTCAGGTAGGAAAAGCCAGGCTCAAAGAGCCTAGGTAGCTTAGCGAACTCACCCAGCTAGACCTGGCTAAGCCGTGAGCGCTCAGGTAAGTCTGCCTCCAAAGCCTAGGGTTTCTTCCATTATGATGAGATGCCTCCATATGTGATATCAAGGATGAAAATATTTAAAATTTCATTTAGTGCTTATTCTTAAGGGACATAGAGCCTTGTAAACTCACCCCAATAAGAAACCAAAAGGAGACTCTTTATTAAGACTTGTTAATGAGATTTTGAAATGAAACGTATACATCAGACGGTGAAGCCTTTTCTCTGATCCCCACATAAAATCACTCGAGGGCAGTTAAGAAACTTCGGCCTCTCCGAAGGTGGCTCTCCACCCATACGCGGACCAAACACAAACTTCTGGGAGCATCTGCTATGGTATCTACATGTAACAGCTTCAACAAGAATCTAACTTTCCAGTGTAGGGTACCATGAAGATACTCTGAGCCTTTAGCTGATTAATCTAAGTGCAATTATATCCCTATTTGCTTAAGTCTAAGAAAAAGAGCCCAAACTCCCTCTAGGAGAGCTCATGCCACGGGAGTGTGGCTATCTGGAGCCTACAAGTATTGCCCCAAAGTATCCAAATGGCCCTTGATCCTCCAAACACTAAGCCAGGGAGTCATTAAATCAACCAGATCTTTACATGCCGCTCCTCGACTTGGTGCTCCCCAACAGCATTGTCCAAGGTCCCTGAAACATATACTGCTGTGCCTCTTGGTGGGGATAAATATATGTATATTATCATTTTTACAGAAGGAAAGAAAAATGAATTATTTCTGTGAGTTAGAATCTTGAGATCCCTAAGTAGTCTAAAACACCCAGGCCCTTTTTTGCCTTGGAGGGAAACAAGATGCGATGTGCCTGTGACAGAGGCATGCGGATACATAAAACAGATGTTTTTTAACTCTTTACTCTTCCTTTGCTTGTTGAAGAACCTTAGGAAACAAACTATGACTTATATGTAGTGGTGGATCTGAGTTACTGGGCAACACTCTTTTTTTTTTGTTTTTGTTTTTTGTTTTTTGCGGTACGCGGGCCTCTCACTGTTGTGGCCTCTCCCGTTGCGGAGTACAGGCTCTGGACGCGCAGGTTCAGTGGCCATGGCTCACGGGCCCAGCCGCTCCGTGGCATGTGGGATCTTCCCGGACTGGGGCACGAACCCATGTCCCCTGCATCAGCAGGCGGACTCTCAGCCACTAGCGCCACCAGGGAAGCCCAACACTCTTTTATTGACAAAGAACAGTTGAGATTTTGGAAATTTAAGAAATACGAATTAAAAAACATCTACATTTTTAAAAATCACAAAATTAACATTCAAGGAAAAACACTATAACTTTGAAAAAAAAGCAAGAAGAAAGGGGTGAAAAATTTCAAATCAGTTTTACACTCTAAAATTCATGTACTCTTCAGTGAACCCTTTTTAGTCTAAAGGTAAACTGTTTATTTGTAAATAGACTATATTCCCTCCCATCGCCATTCCCCCCCCCCAACTCGCTACTTAAGTACAGTAGGTAAGGGTTCTAACAT
This sequence comes from Grampus griseus, assembly GCF_964374135.1. Lineage (NCBI taxonomy): Eukaryota > Metazoa > Chordata > Mammalia > Artiodactyla > Delphinidae > Grampus > Grampus griseus. Next base: position 16,735,140 of record NC_138998.1, read on the forward strand.
TCAATACCCTCCCTGAGGAAATCACAAACACCTCACGTTGGCCAGCAGCGCTCGCCAAGGGCTTTTATCGTCATATTTGCCCTCAATGAAAAATACCCATCTCTTCTCCCAAACGGAAATGACCTCCTCCTGCTCTCTGGTTTTCCCAGAATAATGACAGGAACAAATTATTTCAATTTGTAGAAATAGTTCAATCTGTTGAGTAAGGAATGAATGACCAAGAAGTTCTTTAGTAACTTGAAAGATTTTACAGATGCTAAACGAGGACCATAATGCGGGAATAGGTAAGAAAACTAAATATAGTAAGAGTCTTAAAATGTTAGTAGGGATGGTTTTGCTGCATTCAGGAAGGGACTATATAAGGTATCATCTGAACTGGGACAGGCCAGGAGAATGGGGGCAAAGTGAGACCATGCCTGGCAAATTGTGACTTACGGTCACCTGCGTCGTACATAACCTACTTATCTGTTATTTTCTGAAAACTATCTAAGTTTTATTTGACTTTTTTTTTTTAAATCAGTTCCTAGCACTGTGTCTGGCATATAGTAAGTGCTCTATAAATATCTATTGAGGAAACCTAAGATCTAAGATTTAACTTAGTTTATCTGTGAAACAAGAGTTCCAGAGGTAAACTGAGATTTATATTTCAGGATAAATTAGTTTACCAAGTGCTTTCCAATTGCCCCATATTTTTAAGTACCATCTTTCGTTTTGAAAACTCACTTTTTAATTTAATTTTTAGCACCTGTCATTCTAATGATTTCTTCTTTCTGCCTTCATTAATACCTGGAGAGTAGCTCAATTGCCCCTCTTGATTTATTCTGCTTAACTGCAACAATCAGAGGCAACATTAAGTTCACACTTTTGTGGTTGTAAAGGAGGCTGGTTTCTGAGGGAATATCTGTGTCTAGCCAGGGGCCACATTGTGCTCCGGCTCCAGCTCCCCTGGCTCAGGTACCCAACGTACACGTGCTAAGAGAGTGAGCCACAGTTAACTGGGAAATTCTGATAGCTACATGAACCCATCTCTGCATTGCTACCCAGGGTAAATTCCTACATGTGGTCTCTCTCGTCTGTTTTTATACATTTTGCTTTAGGCTTGCCTCTGGGTAAGAAACAGAAATCTATTATATTTTCTAAAATTTCCACTTCCTAAAAACTTTTAAAAAAGCTGTGCTGTTCAATACTGACTCATCTTGCTGGTCTTTATAAGAACAATTCTCTCTCTTACTGCTTTATTTTTAATTAGACAAGAGAAGCATCTGAGCTCAGAGAGATGTAGACTCAAAACCTCTTGCATAATTTGAAATGAATACATCAAGTTAAAAAAATTTTTGATAAATCATCCTCAAAGATAATTTTCAATCTTCTGGGTCTTGTTCTCTTCATTAGTTCACTCTCTCAGTCAACTGAGAAAATGTGAGGGTCTCTTTCTAAAGGAGAATTGGTTATAGCTCCAATTAGCAGACAGTTACAATCAGCAGCATTTCAGAATCAGGGATCTTCTATCCACTCAATTCACTAGTAATGTAGTTTTTTTCAAATCCTTATTTAGTAACTTTCCAATAGTGTTTAAGGGTTGCAAGTAGAGAGACAAGTTGTGCCTGAAAAACCACAGCCAGATGTTGTGACTCTGTTTCTGAAAATGCTGATTTAGGAATAATAATAAAAGTCACCCAACGAAAACCAGTGGGTAATGTTTCACGAGTCAACTAGCAAAAAGGGTTTTACTTGTGATGACTGGTTTGGAAGGTACTGGGTAATGGTGCCCAAGGTTAAACAACAAGTGGCGTGAACCCCAAGTTTTGGTCGTCACATTATACGGGTGTATTTTGATTGCAGGCAATAGATACACAGAAAATTCTATCATTAAAAGAGGTCCTGTTGACCAGTTATGCTTAATTCTTTTATAAAGCTTCCCATCAAATATAACTTGGTTGGCAATCGATTAACAGTAACATTAACTGCTGGAACCACCTGATTCATTTTGAAATAAACACATGTCATACAATAATGAACTTTTACAATATATTCTGTTAACATGCCCATAAAGGAGGAATATAACATATTGATTGATTGAGTATACATACACATTCATTAAATTCCTGATATTGGAGAATATTAAAGAAAAATAAGAATGGTGAAAAGGACAGCAAAGATATATATACACATTTCCATTTATTTGAATGAATATATAGATCATATAACCTTTTGACTTTAAATACCTGATGAACAAAATATTGTGTCTAGTTTTTTAAAAAGTAAAATCAATGGTAGATGCAAATTGTATTCTGTTCAAATTACATTATCATCTGAACAATAAATGCCCTACAGCAAACATAAGCTACCTGAAAGATATTTTTAAATTTGATCGTTTAATTCAAGTTTTTTTAAAAACAAAAACCTCGCCTGCTCTCTGTACAAGTGTCAAGAAAAATTGATAGAAAAATTGACTGCTTTCAGAAAAGTCTCCAAACTTTCCTTTGTTGAAAGAACTATTAAAGAAATTGCCTATATGACAGTATTTCATAACTGAGATATTTTCAAAGCTTGTATATGCCATTAAGGATATTTTCACCAATGTATAGAAAATGTTACCCATTAAATTGGCAGTGAAACGAGTTGACTTACATTCACATCTGAGATGTGTGCTCTTTTTTATTCTAATGCTTCTTGGGTTTATGTTGTGGGTTGGCTAGCTGATACAGAAACCTATAAGTAATTTAATGCAAAACATGCATTCTTCGCTAGCCCAGGCAAAGCAGTAGAGATGAAGTCTTATGACATGCATGCACAAGACCTATGCTCAAAAAAAACACCTTCTCCATACCGGAAAGAAAATAGAGATGATGCGTTCTGTTGAGAATTTAGGAAGAACCAGTGAGTGGGATGTGATGAGAAGGGCATGTTTCATAATGACAGTTTTCATTATCTTGCATTGGCCTGTGAGTCAGCATGCCATGCGTTCCTCTACTAATGAGGTGAGTTATCGCAGAGAGAAGCGAGAGCTCGGGAACAGATGGGTTCAGAACTGGGACTGAGATGAAGGTACACGAACTGGCCTATGTTCCCAAGCCCAGGCCACGAACGTCCACTGGTTTCGATACCATACACGTATATGATGAAAATCATGAGGCAATCAAAGGGGACAACTTTCAGAAATAAATTCTGTTAAAGTGAACATGGTCAATGCATTCATGATTCTGTGTTACAGTCTCAAACATAAACCAAGTGAGTAACAGTGAAATGAAGACTATAATAATTACCAGCTAGAGGGGAATAACCTGCTTCTCATTCTGATGTTCAAAGAATAATGCTATAAAAGTTTACTTAAAGAAAAAAAAAAAAAAAGAAAGTAAAAGGAATGACAGACAGCAGGGGTGTTACCATTATGTTGTCAAAGTCTTCCAGAAGGGAGACAGCAGAGTTACAGAAGTCCTACAGAAAGGGGACAGCAAGAAAACGGCAGACAATACAGATAAGATTGTTTAGCCTAATGATGTGGGTAGCCAAAATACATAAGAATTAGTTCATTTTAAAACAATGTTTCAGGGAGTCAAGACTTAAAAAACCCAGGCCCTAAGAGTTCATATTAATTTATATGCCAAACAATATCACCATAGGCTGGGACACAGATAAATAATACGGCAATAGTCATATAATGGAATAGCACATCCTGGAGGTTGAACAGGGACATACAAGAAGTAGGGGGGCTATCAGACCCAGATAACTTCCCGAAGCTAAGGGATGCTCGCACCTCGGTGTAAGCAAAAGAGCGCCCAAGTCCTTCTCAGCCCAGAGCCGGGCGAGAAGCGCTCAGGACATTTGGGTCACATGAAACACACAAGACATTAAGTGAACAAGTCATATATTATTGGAGGATGTCATTAGATAGCTCCATCCCCAGTAAATGCAAATGAAAACAGAGCATCAGTTTAACCACACATTCAATCAAGCAACATAGACAACAAATATTCATAGTGCCACTAGTGTTTACATGCTAACAGGGAGTCTAATTTAGAAAAAGGGAACCATATGCTGGGGAAAAATATTCCTGTTTCTCAGGTCAATGATCCCCTTGCTTAATCATCTTTATGAATGAATTCTAAGTGACACTTAGTCTGAGACATTAAAATTTTTCTGTTCACTGAATTTCAGAAATAGAGATGAGGCAAAAAATTCATAACCCTAATGGAAAAAAAGAAAAGTCTTTTACTATACTAAGAATGAGAAATCATAGGAGGAATTTCCCAACAAATAATATCTGTTCTCACCATTTTAGGGGTAGGTACATAATTCATTGCATCTATTCATTTGTCTTTATATCCAACTACCACCTTTGTATTAGTGGTTCACTCTCTCAGCCCTCTACCCCTATCTTCTCCCCGTTCATAAACATCAAGCTGTGTACACCATCTACGAGATCACGACAGTTGCACAATCATAATGTCAGCAAACGACATGGGTGCCTTCCTCATCCTTCAAGTAAATAGCGAAATACCAGATATTAAGTAATAAGCAGAGCATCTACTTTCCTGGACATGGTTTCCACCCAAGGAACAAAATGACAGGGTTTAGGACATATTTACTAGCTCAGTGTTTTTTGTCCTCCTAAGTTCATTTTGTCACTGAGATGTATGAAAGTTGTACTTCTCTGAGTCAATGCATTAAAGATTCTTGTCAAAGCTCAAGATTTGTTTCAACAAGTCTATTTTGTACACCTTTACCAACTAAGAACCAAATTAGTTTGAAAATATGCTCAAATTATAGAATCAGGAAAATTACAGAAGGGAAAACTTAAATTGCTGGTAAAGTTATAAAACATGCCTAAACTCACAGGTAATAAGAAAATGCAAGTTAAAATGATGTAACGCAACACGATTTTGCCTGCTCTGAATGAGGAAATTAAGGTCTGACAATATCAAGGGTTAGTGGAGGATGTGGAGGAAAGAAAACGCTCATTTATAACCGACAGGAAGCACCACCACTTTGGAAATTAAATCCACATTTCCACTTCCACGTACGTACCCTACAACTCAGCACGTGCAGAAGACACGGACAAAAATGTCTACCGTAGCACGGTTAACAGTAACAAACAATTGGAAATAACTGAAATGATCATCAACAGAATGGATAAATGTTAATACTCATAATGGACGAGTATCCAACCAGGACAAGCAAATACATAAAACCAAGTATAACAAGGTAGATATAATTAAAAATTAGTCAAAACAAAAAAGTTACAAAACAGTACAAAAATACCTGTGTGAGACTATCATAATGTAAAGTTTCAAATCTGAAAGTAATACTATATAATGTTTATGTCCATGGATGCAAAAATATGTAGTAAAAATAAAAAAGACATTCATAAGAAAGAAAAACATGAAATTCATGGTAGTGATTACCTCTTTTTCTTTATGAGACAAGGGGCCTCATCCACGTCTGTAAAGTTTTATGTAATAAAAGAATGATCTAGAGCAAATGTGGCCGAACATTATTATTTAATAAAGCTAGGTGGTAAGTACATTAGTGTTTGCTATATTATTGTCTCTTCTTGTACGTTTGAAAAACACTGCTAAAAAGAGTGAGTAGGAGGTAAAGAGCAAAAGGAAGGAAACATATTCCAAGGTGATACCATATCCAGAAGGTAGATCAATTACCAGACCAAAAAGGATGGCTGCTCAACTGAAATGAGCTTCATCAATCCAAGAGGCATGCTTTCAGGATGTTACAGAGACACTTTTGCCAAGGAGCTGACAACTCTGGAAGGCTCTGACTCAGTCAGTGTTCTTTCATTAAATTACTTAATTCCTTTATTTGGATACACAGTGACGGCACCTGCTCCATGGTTAGATAACTAAGTGTTCTTACCAGTAACCACCAGCTATAACTGAGCACATCATTTATATCTGTCAGAAATCTTCCTCTTTAATATAATGAAAATCCTTACGATTCATTATCTGTAGCCAACAATCAATTGCTTTCTTCCAAATGTGTCTCAATCAAATTAAGCTAAACGTACCTTTTATCTTTCACTGGTCTCTCAGAATAAACTGTCTAGCAGTGATTATTACAAAGAACACAAGATGATTTTGTGTGTTGAAAGGGAGAAGTCAGGATAAAGTGATATCATAAATCAAGGCACAAAATTAAGTTCTCTTCCTGTATCAAAACTTAAGATTCCCTTCAAAAGCCCCTTCTCTAGAATACTGATAAGGTGGCGGGGGGGGGGGGGGGCGGGGAAGGGGAAGAAATTACCTTGTGTCAGAAGAAAAATATTAGATATAAGAAAAAGGTGACTGAAAAACAATTTAAGCAGCATTTGGCATTATTATAACCAACATTCTATATTTTATGATAGGTCTCATGGGATATGTGGAAAATAAAATATTACAGTGATATTTTTATAACAGTGAAATTGGAATCAGTCCCTCTAAAGTTTGTATCACAGAATTTAGATGGTAAAAACATACTGCTCTAAGAAACCAAAATGGCTATTAGGAAAACTAAACAATCTTCAACATTCCTTTTTCTTGGTCTCTTCTACTGGTGGCCACCGAACACCAATCATATTAGGGACAATTAATGTAATTATACAAGTAAAGCACATACTATAAGCCAGCCACCGTTCTAAGGGCTGTTACAGACGTTAAATCATTAATTTCACAAGAACCCTGTGGAGTAAATGTTGCATTAGCTCCATTTTATAGACGAGCCTCTGAGGCACAGAAAGGTGACAAAATCACTATACTGGGTCCCATTTAAATAAGGGACACTGAGTAAGGAATGGAGGGGGGGAGAATTTCTACTTCCTTGGATGAAGACTACAACTGAGAAAAATGACAAGTTTCCTCACCTAACATCTTTGTGCATGTTAATATGCACTAAAGCTGTAAGAAAATACACCTGATTATAATAACAGTCACTACATCAAATAACTTGGTTAACAATACCTAATAATATCCATGCTATTTAGCACCTGTTTTCTAGACACTATTGGTACATTCCTAAGGAAGTGTAAGACGGTTCATAACAGAAAATTTCATGACCAACTGAAGCTGGTATTCAGTCTCTGTAGCAGAATCAGAATTATTCTATAATGGTTCTCTAGTTTTCACTGTGCACCATCTAAGGCTAGATCTTCCTACACACATCAACTCTGTCCATTACATGTAAAGAGGCTAAGGGGACTCTGCAAGGTCTGAGATGTATCCAGAATTCAGGAATTTGTGCCCTCTCTGCCCCATCTAGGTTTTCAAAACAACCATAGCAGAGGTTGCTGTTGGGAGAAGTTTCTGGAAGCACTCAGAGGAAGAGGTACGAGATGAGTCTGTGGATAAAAATCAGGTTGCTAAGGATCAAGGCTACTAAGAAACTCCAGCGTTCTGGAAATAGCTGCTCAAAACATGAATTCATTCAATAAACATCTCATAGATTTCTATCCTCTGCTCAGTAGGTGGAAAGATGATACAAAGTATTGTAAGACCCAATGCCTGACCTAAGAAGAGGGGGCCAGCCGGGGGTCACCGTACAACCAGCCTGAGAAGCTAGAGTCACATCCAAGGCTTGGAGCAACCGGTCAGTCTTTAAAAGCAGCTGCTACAATTCCAAGATAAGTTTTGAAGGTTAAGTAATTTGAAATTCTCCAACATGTTTGTTACATTTAAGAAAATGGATTCTGTAATTAGAAAATTTGTAGGATATGGAGGAAAATGATACCTATTTCATCTTCTCTATAAGAAGCCAAAAACTGAAAGAAAAAAAAAAACCCACAAGTTTGTATGTAGCTAGAGAGAATCACATTCTGTGTATGCGTTTAATCCGAGAAAATGCTATTGCCAAAATCTGAATCAACATTTCTTACTATGAAGGATATGGGTCAGTGCTTACTAGAAAAACAACGAATTGCATCCAGAATCATATATGAAAACACTGTTATCAATATCCCTTATATTCCATGTAATTCTGCCTTTATTCTAGATTTTTAAAGATTACCATGAGGAGAATTTTTTTGTGCCACGATACCATAGTTAGCTAGATTCTAGGTATACTAATCCATGATCTACTGGGAGAGAGGAAAGGGGCTAACGTTTCCCTCAGAACCTCCTCGGTGCAGGCACTCTAGCAGATGCTACATACAAGTCTCATCTACTCTATGGAGGACCACTCCATCCTGTGACTGCACCCCGTATGCATTTCTCTTCCTTTACAGAATTCTATTTTTCTCAATTATCCAACACTTCAAGAATGGTGAGGGAGAAAAAAACATGTCTGCTTCTGAAAGCCCTTCAGAAACTCCAAAGCAAGTTTCAACAGTTAAAGAAAGAACATGGGGGAGAAGGAGAGGTGACTATTATACAGGCACACCTTGGAGGTACTGCGGATTTGGTTCTAGGCCACCGCAATAAAGCGAATGCCTCGATAAAGAGAGTCACTTGAAGTTTTTGGTTTCCCAGTGCATATAAAGGCTATGTTTAAATTATACTGTAGTCTAGTAAGTGTGCAATAGTATGATGTCTTTTAAAAAGTACATTTTAATTTAAAAAAATACTTCATTGCTAAAAAATGCTAACCATCATCTGATCCTCCAGTGAGTCATAGTAATAACGTCAAAGATCACTGATCACAGATCACCATAACAAATATAATAACAAAAAAGTCTGAAATATTGCAAGTACTACCAAAATGTAACACAGAGACACAAAGTCAGCAAATACTGTTGGAAAAACAGTGCCGAGACTTGCTCAATGCAGGGTTACCACAACCCTTCAGTTTGCAAGAAGTGTAATATCTGTGGAGTGCCACAAAGCGAAAGCACAGTAAAACAAGGTATGCCAGTACAATCACTGTTACGAAGCTGAGCTTTTATTACTTGAAGAAAGAACTCCTGACTTCTCAAAAGGAAAAAAAAAAAAAAAAAAAAAGCAAGATAAAAGGAAAGAAAAGAAAAATCCAACATGTGACAGAGTTGCTACAAAAGAATCAGTTAAAAAAAAGAATGCATTATCAGTTAATTCGTATTGGTACCAGCAGTACAACCCTAGATGGTATGAAAGAATAGAGTCAGGTATTTTTGAGTGTTGTGAGTAATGGGGTCCTACAGTGACGTTTTAGGTCGTAAGTCTACCTTCTCCAAACATGCAAGGATATTTCTGAATACGTGAAGATTATTCTATTGAATCCCCTTTAAAAAAATTTTTTTTTGCTTTAGGGGAAATAGCTTGTCATGGCTTGTGTCAGGAAGTGAACTTCTGAGGACAGGTGTTTCACCTATAAATGACACAGTGAGCTCCTGCCCAATTAGAGACATTCAAAACTGAATCTAGCAGTAATAGAGTGAAAGTGGGCTATTAATAAGTCAAATTCTACCTTGTGATAAAAAGGTAGATAGGAAAAAATAAACATTTCTTATTGGAAGGTAAATTTTACTTAGGCTTAAATTACTTTAAAAGCGAACTGAATTCATTCTAGTAGAATAATTATTCGACTTCCAGTAAACTTTTTCTTGATAAGGATTTGAAACAGTGATGTAACTTATTTTCATTCATCCCCAAGAAGAGCTAAAATCCCACTGAGGTTTTAAATGACTCCAAACATGCTGCTTATTTAGAGAAAAATCAAGGCTTCTTAGGGATTTTAATCAAATCTTCATCACTTCTGTGTAAGAAGTAACTTAGGCCCGTGTTTCCTGACACCCAGGGAGTTTGAGTGATCAAAAATCTCTGAGAGCTCAGGGGGAGACAAGCATGTAGTGACTGTCGTTTGTATTCTCATGTGGTTCAAACTACATTCCCCTCTCCTGTCCTTCTTATAACACAGGTTAGAACAAATAATAAATTAAAAAAAGGAAAAGAACCATTTTTAAGACGGCATAACTAGCCCTACCACTCCCATCCCCCAAATCACTAAGTGGACTTCATGCAGAAATGCCACAAGTTGTACAATGGAGACGCGTCTAGAAAGTTACTCAGAACACAAAGAATATTTTTAAAAGCGTTAGAATTCCTTGCTAATTTGAAAATCTGTGGTTGTTCTTAGAGCAGGATACACTTGTAGACTGGCTACTTCCTTTGAGGATCATAAAGTACCTCACTCAAGGGTTGCTGTGAGATCTAAGACAAGCAACACATTAAAGTTCTCAAAAAAGTAAGTGCTCTCATCGTGTTAGCGGCTACCGTCAGCATCACCCTAGTGCAATTGTTCTAAGAAAAACCGGAAAACACAAAAAGTGTACAGAAACTGGAAGAAAAAGTCACATTCTCACCTCCCTCTTTTTACTTTAACATATTTGTACAGATTGGTGGGTTATTTATGAGTCTATACTAAGTTTCGTGTGACTTCCACCAATGTTAAACAATCACTATCATTTTAAAATGTATAGAAGATGGGGTTATAGGGCATAAAAATAGAAATAAAATAAATCAAGAGTTAAAGATATCCATATACTGACTGTCACTTGTAGTGTATGTATTCTTTGCCTACTGTAGATCTTGTGAAGTATATACTAAAAACAGAGTCTGTGCAGTACAGGGCACTGTAGGAGAAAACCTAGGAAACATCAGGGCTTCAGAGCTACAACCTCAAAGTAATACATCAAATAATAATACGTGAAAGTAGAGCTAAAAGGAGTACAGAATATGGTGATAACTATAATAGGGAATGAGTGCTCAGAGAAGGTCACTTCAAGGATAAAAGTCCTGTAGCTTCCAAGTGACTAGAAAATCATTAGCTCTCCTTTTTGTTTTGAGGCATACTTTGAATGAACCTAAGACATTTCAAGTTCTTATTTGATCCATGATAATAGTAAAATACAAGGGGGGGAGAAGCATGTATCAACCTGTACGAGGGAGATCCACGTGCACTCGCTCGCACAGGTAAACAGGCGTGCATGTGCAGCAAGAATCTGTCACATCCCCACTCTCATCCCTAGTTAGAGGAACTAATGAAACGTGGAGGAGGACACTGCTGATCGGGACAAACCTGTTGGAAAGGTCGCGTCTGGGCTTGCCTGAGAAGCCGCTGTTGCTGCTGCTGCTGCAGAAGCTTCATCTGTATCAACTGCTGCTGCGACGTGATGGCGTGAAGGGAGGGCGGCTGCATCACGGCCCCCGAGCGCCGCTGCAGCATGTTGGACAGAGCTTGCTTGGTATTGGTGGGGACAAAGGAGCCCGCGGGGTCCAACCTGGAGCCACCTACAAAAGCAACCGGAAGGAAGGGCTTTCTGCGCATGTTAATGCAATAGGTCTTCCTTACTTTATTAAAACACAGAAGTCTCACCCCCTGAGCCTCACCTGAGGAGCTCAGTGGGAAGCAGGGCACTGCCCCACCCTCTACAAATATCAAAGATCCCTAAGAGTTGCATAAATTCCAAACGATGGGGAGGGTGACGTCTAGTGAATGATAATATTTGAATGACTTCACAGAGGGCCCACTTTGGTTGGTAAAGTGAAACGCCCCGAGATGCAGAGTCACTGGCACAAGTTCAGAATCATGTGGGTTCTAAATTATGCGAGGCGCCCCGGGGACACGTTACTTGCACAAAATGTATTGCCTTCGTGGGGTATTTTATCAAGTATGCTAAGCCAGGCATAGAGACCCTTTTGTAACTTTAAACCCTTTTGAAGTTCATGGTATTTAAGCTTCTTTACCACAGCAAAATAAAAATGCCTGTTTTTCGGTAGAGAAGCATGACAAAACTTTAAAAACCTGAAATGCTCGGAAGCTTCAAATACCATGATTCTAAAGACAAAACACATCGTTTTTGAAGGGCAGACGTCAAATAAACAAGAAACATTAATTATAGCTTAAAAAAACAAATGAAAACCTTAACATATTTGCATATATAATCTGCCAAATGCCTTTAAGAGGAAAAAAAAATTTCAACATTTACTGGCTTCAAGTAGGTGTCAATCCTTCACTCACCAGATAGTTTATATTCTTGAATGTATGTGAATAAGAAAACTTCTATATAAATACCTTACAAATGTTATACTTTTTCTTTAAACCAACTTGTATGATGGAAACAAACATTTCAACACTGATCACTGGAAAAACCCACATTCTTTTAAAGACTCAGCGTCACAATCAGCAATATGATTTATGAAGTCATTCAGCAGCATTTGAAGAACATTTGGAAAAAAAGTGGGAGGTCAATTTGAGTAACATGACAAGGTAACTGTGGTTGAAGAATTGGAAATATACTAACACAACTTTATTGACTCATTTTATAAGTAGGAGACATTCTTTTTAAAGATCAGACTATGATCTACTTCTAATTTCCCTCACTTTTCTATAATCTTATACCTCTGAGTCAGCTAAAGAAATAAGATAGAATAAATACACTGAAGCCCTCGGCACAGTCTTACCGAATTAATTTCCTCCCCACCTCTCACCAAATGCTCTTTATTATTCACATGCATTTCCTTATAACTTTACCATCTTGGAGTGTATACATGAGAGAGAGAGAGATTGCTAAAGGTGTGTGTGTGTGTGTGTGTGTGTGTGTGTGTGTGTGTGTGTGTGTGTGTGTGTGTGTGTGTGTGTGTGTGTGTGTGTGTGTGTGTGTGTGTGTGTGTGTGTGTTGGGGGGGAAGGGCACTTTTGCATTTTTAAGAATGTATGAATGCAAGCAGATGGTACATACTCTTCCTCAACTCCATAGGATTTAAAACTTTATGAAAATCTATTAATTCACACATGTAAAATCCTCATAATTAATTGTTTTCTTCAATTCTTTTTCTTACATGTCATGATACCTAAGACTTACCTAATACCTAAAGTTCCTCAACTTACAAACACCTTTTACAGTATTCTAGGGGGAAAAGGGTATGTGCCTTTTAAAATACTTAGCCTTCAATTTATAGACAGTCCTGTGTTTGATTTCAATATCTAAAAAGTTTAAAAATGCTTAAATTCACAAGGACTTTGGAATTAAAGAGAGAAAGTCAAAAGAGAGGATGAGCCCTTATTATTTTCCACATTTACCACTGCCTAGTCTGTTCTTTCTTTTGTCGTCTACATCCTATTCACTCAATAACCTATTTTTAAGACCCCACTACAAGCCAGACACTGCTCTAAGTTCTGGGCATACTATAGTGAGCCATGAGAAAAAATACCTGCCCTCATGGAGCTTACATTCTGGAGAAGGCAGATAATAAACCAAGAAGTAAGTAAAATATAGATAGAGTCTATAAACAAGTGCCGGTGCTAGAAAGAAACTGAAGGAAGAGGAGGGGAACAGAGGGGCCAGGGAAAGGGTGTGGTTTACAGTTTAAAACAGGGTGGTCAGTGCAGGCCTCAACCCAAAGGAAGCAGGCAGTGAGCATGCAGATATCTGAGGGAGCCCACTCCAGGCAGGGGCCAGCATGTGCAAAAGCCCTGAGGTAGGATATGTTAAGATCACTTACTGAACCTGTCTGTTGTGTCAGGCTATCTTCTAAATGCTATATTTTTAAAAACTCACTGTAAATTATATATGTGTGTTCGTCTGTGTATGTAATATAAAACTTATTTCATCCTCCAAAGAAAGAATGAGCATTTTCATCCATTTTGCTTACTGCAATACCCTAACAACTAAAACTGTATCTGGCGCACGATGAATGAAGCTCAATACATTTTGTTGAATGGATAACTGAATCACCCACACTATGAGGGTATATGTTAGCACGTCCACTTTACAGATGATCAGACTGAGGCACAGAGAAGCTAAGACATGGTGGAGATGATACAGTAAGAGGGTGGTAGAGCCAGAGTTGAAGCAGAACTGTAACTCCCAGACCAGCTCTCTTAACCACAGATTCAGAGGACAAAATATGGATTCTCCCCTACTGTAAGTCAAGAATCAAAATGTCATACTCCAATTACAATAAAAATCACAATATAATACAGAACACAGTAAGGAAAAATTACTATTTGTTAGAATGTCACATCCTAACAAAATGCAGGTTGAGATCTCAAAATAAACTGTTTCACAGAAACGGGCAAACTTTCATTTAGAAAGAAAAAATTAAATTCATTTCTAATTAAGAGACTTCTTTATTCAGAAAAATCTTTATTCTAGATATAAAATCTACTTGGGCTTGAATCAAAGCAATACTAACATTTACTGTGAATATGGTAGGATTTCTTACTGATATCTATTTGCTGCACCAAACTTCTGAGATCCTTCGTGGTATAAACAATTTAAAAGTTATAACATGAGGAAACAATAAAAGACACTATAATAGTGTCTAATAATTCAAAATGCTGATAAGAATTATATCTGATAAAAGCACACGCAAATTTCACAACACAAAACTTTATCAACTTTTTATCTTATAGCTGAGATGTGCATCGGTGGCTAATCTCCTTCTGACATTGGATGAAAATTCCAAAAGCGACACATGAACTAGTCACTGAAACTGAAATCTTAGAAGAAGGAAAAAACACCTTGAGTGGAGGGAAATTCCAGACATGTCCACTGAGCGCTCACTTCTGGAAATGTGCAAGTTGTGTGGAGGTTTCAGTTTAAAAGCAAAGAGAACCCCAAGCTATTTCTCCCCTCGGAGTCCCCTGACTACGCTCCGTCTTCACATACCTGGAGTGAGAGCTTGGCTCTGAAGGAAAAGGCCGGGCTGCTGGGGCTGACCCATGAGGTTGTAGCCCCACAAGGTGGACTGTGGGTGATGCATCATCTGGGAGGAGACGGGTGAGTAGTTGGGAGGCACTCGGTACATGTTGCTCTGTGGATACTCCTTCAACACGGGGTTAAAGAAAAAAACAGTTACTTAACTCCACACGCCACAAAGATAATTAACGCAAATTCCTCCTATCACATTACTTGAGAGAGCTCCTATCCCAGCAGTCGGCATATTCTCTGCAAAACACTCATTTAAATTAAAACTCTCCCTTGACTTAAAATGTACATGGCTACAGCAGGGGAAGTTGGAAAAGGATCTCTTCTGCACTCTGTGTTTAAAATACTAAAAGCACATTTGGAACACCACCCACGGCCGAGAAAGTGTCTTTAGGGGCTGAATCTCCCGCTCACTGCATCTTACAAGGCTTTCCTGATACCTTGTACCTGGATGAGAATTAGCCAGAAAGGCCCACAGTACTTCAGAACCAGTCTCCAGCCTAGACAGTGTCTTAGTTCCAACTTTCAGTACAGCACTCTGAAGAAGGAGATTCCCCTTCCATCTTGTCCCCTTCCGCCCCTCACCACACTTCTTGCCCAGGGCTTTCTCTTCCTTGGAGCAACTGCAAAGCCTCTAAGGATCACACCTGAATGCCTCAATTCCTCCTTCTCCAGCCCTGAAGGATGAAAGGAAAACTAAAGGCTCAGTTCCCTGCAATATACCCGATTGAAAAGAGGCAGCTTCAGGAAAAGTATGGGAGAAAGGGACATGACCAGGATGCACCTGGGGAATGAGATGAGTCTGAGGTCTTTTAAAGCATCTGAAAGGAACAGAAATGCATCCATGTGGATAGACAGGCTAGGAGACCCAGACTTGGGGGAGTGGCAGTCTGAACCTTATTAAAACAGTCTGGACCTTTTTCAAAACAAAGGGATATTGGTAGGAAGGCTTACACGAGAAGAGGGCACTGACATTCAAGTGGCACCCAAAAGCAATGGTGGTCATTTCTAGAATAATATTAATCACCAAGCTATCAGCTAGGAAAAAATGTTTTGGTTTTGACATAGGTGAACAATACCAATAATTAGTCATGATGACTGAACGACAACTTGTGAATATTTCTTCCACTGGACAACAAGAACGCTCTCGAATTTTATAGAAAAATGTCACAAGTTCCCTCTCAAATATTTTCCGGTGAGTTTAAATGGAAAGCTATTTTACATGTTAATTCTATAAAATTATTTCTAAGTTACCATCTCATAGATTTCTGTTTTTTTCAGAAAAGGTTGCTCTAGGTAGGGAAGGCTAACAGGGAAACAAGAGGTAAAACTGTTTCAAATTATGTTTATTTTACTTCTTATAAAGTCTGAAAATATGGTAAAAAGTAGAATATAGAGGACAGTAAGATGGAAATGGTAAACTAGGAAATCTCAGAATCATTCTATTAGATAGATCAGATGGGGTTTTATCTAGGGAAAACAAAGAGTTTTCTATGTTAATTTACTACAGATATCAACTGCCCAAAATACAAAAAATATTTTAGACACCTCATAATAAAAATATGTACGAGGATGAGATTTTGTAGGTCAAAAAATTCAAGTTTCAAATTTGAGAAATTGTGAGACAGTGAAATATTCATATTATTCACAATTGAAGCCTAAAATTAAACCAAGTTATGAAAAGTAGAGGAGGTTCTGTTGATGACATCTGAGCCGTCAGGACAGCTTACAAATAGGCTTATACTGCGCCTAGGAATGTTTCTTAGGGATATAATTCAGGAACTAGTAAATCTGCTAGGAGACGCTAACGTGCCCAAGACCTCTCTCTACTTCCCGTACTCACATCAACTCTCGAGCTGGATTTCGTCTTGCGCTTCCTTCCCTTTGTCTTCTTCTCTTCATCTGTTGTGGTTTTTCCTTGATCTGACAGCTCAGCTGATTTCCTCTCCGGTTCCTGAGAAATGGGAGATGTAGGCCCTTCCTCTTCCTCCTCAGGGGGCAGGGGCAGCGGCTCGAGGTAGTAACTTCGGGGCTTGGGCATGGGGTGTGTGTGATACAGGAGGAGGTGATGCTGTTCCTCGTACTTGATGACCTTCCGGTCCACTCGGACAGTCCCAAACCAGGCCCAGGACAGAGGAGCTGGGTTCTTCTGACCCTCAAACAAATCCCACGGGGACACCTTCTGCTTCGTGGAGACCTGGAGACCCTGTGGTGAAATAATGCGCTATGACCACTTGCTCAGATCTTTGCCTGATTCGGAGGCCAGGCTTGCTCGGGACATGGATTCAGAGAACATTCTGCCTCGTGGGGGCCTTAGAGAACTCTAGCACAAGGCAGATGGGCTAAGTGATGAGTCCAGGCTGACACTAGATCACTGAGAGCGGCGGCTACAATCCAGACCTTTAACTCCAGTTCTACGGTCCTTTATACGACACTGTTCAGGCTGTGACACCAGACAGTACAGTAGATTTTACTGTAAATGGCATTTTTTTCCATTTAGTTTTTTTTTTTCGCAAAAAAAAAAATTTTAAAAAAACACTGCAAAGTTGATCTTACTATACTGAACTGTAAACCTTTGGAATCTATTGCTTTTAAGATAAAACAAATCTTAGGAGTCAAGTTATAGTCAATCTCTAATTGAGTTGGACTTGATGCAATACAGGCACCTTTCAGGTACTTACTTGGGCAGTCTCTGAATAGTTAAGTAATATTATTACAGAATTAACTTGAACCAACAGGTACAAATAAAGACCTTCAATTCAAGCTTATCTCTACTGAGTGTAGAAGAAGAAATGTTATTCTGTTTCTGAAAATAAAAGTTTCTTGTTTTTAACATTAATTGGCACTGTCCCTTGGTCCTTTCCCTGGCATACCAATCTGAAAAAATTTTTCTTCCAAGTGACCCTGAAAATAACTGCTCAAGTTACTTTGAATAACTTATGAATGCTCCCGTTCCAAAGCTACACACACTCTTCCACGGTGGCTTCATCCAAAACCAAGGCTCACTTACCATCTGTATTTTGACTGTTTCCTAATATCTGTCTTGACATTAGACCTCTTTCCTGGGTGCCAAGACCATGTATCCAAATGTGTCACCACTGGAGAGCCCACCAGCACTGTAAACTCAACCTGCCCCTGACTCTAGCCTTGCCTCTCTCCACAACCGTGTGGGTACCAGCACTCAGGGCGCTCTGATTTACTGCAGCGCTGCATCTTGCCTACAAGCGACAGTCTCTCATGCCTTTGCGCAAACACTTCCCTGTGCCTGTACCACACTCTGCCTTAACTCCTGGGCTGACTCTTAATCCTCCAAAATGATTCAAGCGTCAGTTTTCCTAAGGATCCTGTTCTGACTACCTACCCTACATCTGAATGTGTTGGCCCCTTGTCAGCGTCCCCTAGCACTCCGTACCAGGACACACAAATCTCACCACACCGTAATCATCTACTTCCTCTTAAGGGTAGGAACTCTGTCTTTCATCCCTGTGATCTCAGAAATCTGTGGCCGCTCAGTGTTCATTGAAAGAGTAACTGACCACTCTTCTCATATTTTAGAGAACCACGTTTAATATCTTATATATATATCAAGTGTTCATTAAATATTGTTCAGTTGATAAGGAAATAAAGTGCCCTCACTTTAAAAAAAATTTGTTTACTCAAAACAGTCACTACATGAAGACTTTACCAATAAAAACTTTCTCATCTATTAAACGTATTCTGTTTCCAATTCTGCAGTAAAATCAAACCCCATCTTTGCTTTTCTTTTTACATTAAGGTTTTACTTACTTTTCCCTTGGTGGGCTTCAGAAATTCACTTAAATTCAGGAACAGTTTTAAATGAAGATCTTCAAAGATCATTATCTGTATGATAATGCCAATAACCGTTGCATTTAAATGACAAGGATATGTTTTAAAAAATCAAGAAACAATAAAGTTAAGATGTTTTACATGCCCTATAGGAAGACAAGAAAATGCATTTTGTCTTTGTAAGTTCATGCATTTTTATATATAAGAAACAAACATTTACTCTTGCCTGTTTTTTGTCTATAGAGTCGAATCCAGCAATTTTGTTTCCTTTTGTGTCAATCAAGGAGCCCATAGGTTCACAAGTGATGACATCACATGTCTGTTTTGGCAAAGGTAGCAACTGTCGAACTTTGTCAATACTTTCTGACCGCTTGTCTCCCAGCTCTTTCTAAAAAAAAAAGGGAGAGAGAAGTAAGACAGAAATTACAATAAAGGCAAAAGTTAACAAGAAGGAAGTTCCATTTCCTTTTTTATAGCTGGAATGTTCTTTAACCTTGAAGACGGTCTATGGGGCAGCTTTCATTGAGAGTGGTGAGGATGTTTCATTTCTTCTATTTAAGTAGAAAATAGAACACATATAAGGACACCCTTGTTACACAACACACATCAGAGTGCTGAAATGACAAAAATCCAGAGTAGCATTTGCAACCAGAAGGCAGGAGCTGCAGCACGGAACACATTCCCCAATCCAGGGTCAGACCTCAAGGTAACCATCGGTTATTTTATTAGTAAGGTCATCGGGTATGTTAATTTTTTTTCCTGCATCGTTTGTTTGCACTTTATTTCAAAGACTGTGTTAGTGGCTGGTCAAATGAATCGAATTTAGAAATATCAATGCAAATGTTTATTTTTCAACTGCATGCTGCCAGTCGAAGGCCAAATTATCCTAAATCTAACGTTGGCATTTTGGTTATACATTTGATAAGGGATTTCTAAAGTTCCTTAAGAAATTAAATGTTTTATGAATATAATTATTTTAAGAAAAATCTCCAAGTTATATATACTTATAACTTTTGGGTACTGGGAAGCTGAGGTAAAGCAAATAGCAAAATAATCACATTACATTAAGTTGAATGCAATAAATAGTATCTAATTTAAGTAGTGATAAGATAACATGCACTAAATAACAAATCCATAAACAATGAGAACCCACAATATAAGCAGGTCACACACTTACTTTCAGTTTCTTTACTAAGTTCATGTATGCGCGTTTGTTCTCTTCAGATCCCCCTGGGGATGCATTTGATAGGTCAGAGGCCAATGTTCCATTGATTAAAACACCCAGCATGTCAAGAACTGTTGTGAATAATTCACTAGGAGGAGAAAGAAAGCATTTGCACCTTAAAGCAAAACCAAGACACTCTTAAATAACTGAGCATTTTTATTTAAGGCACAGAATTATTAGTGGTACCGAAGAATATACGATGTGATAGAATTTGTAGTCAGTATATCAAAGCCTTCACTACACACGCATGCAGCAAAATCAGTGTGAAATGAATAAGAACATACTTGTTAGTGTGCATGTCGACGGTTCCAGAAGTAATGATCTGAAGGAGAAGAAGGGCCCAATCTGTCGTCCACTGGGTGCTTCTCTGCACTGTGTCAAACATTCCTCCCACCTTGCACATAAAAAATACAATGAAAAAATATGCACGGTGTTACAGAGAAAATACCACCCTCACCACTTTATGCAACCAAATTTTGATTGGTTTAAAAATTTTTTTAAAAGGTGCTCTAGTTTATGGATTATCTTGTCTTCTCTCTCACCTAGCTATATATTTGCTACTCTTTTTGGTTCCATTAGAACAGGAACTGGTCATTCCAAAAAAAAAAAAAAGAAAGGGGTACTCTAGTGTAGACATGTCATCAACATGAATTACATACTAGTATAATTAGCTTTCTTTTGTCCCTAAATTTCATGATATCCAGTTTCATGACGTAATTTTCATCTAATTAAAGCTGAATAGATCAAAACCGCGGGACTCAATTATCTACAACTTTGTGTTGTCAGTTACTATTGAATCTAAGCCTGTTGTCATAATAACACTTGGAAATACCCAGTAACAGAGAAGTAAAGACAAGCGCCCAGGGCTGCTTGTTCACGCGCGGGAATTAATAGCAAATATCAGGCAAGCCATCTTCCAGAGTAGCTTTTATCTGGGCTGTACACTGAGAAAAGGAAAAGTCAGAGGAATGTGCAGTGGGCAAGGAATTTTAAACTTCTATAAAACCTCCCTGTGGGGATTTGTCTTTATGACCAATTTGATGGAAAGTTTGATAAAATTTTGCCTTAAAGGACGTTTTAATACAGTTTTTAAGCAAGTACGGTAAAAGCTAACACATCTCAAATTAGTTCTCTAAGACCTACTCTTGGCACAAATGGAAAAGAGAGAGAGATTCACTGCGGGTGAGGCGCAGAGGGCAACCCAATGCCTAAAATACCTACTGCTGTCCAGAAGCCAGACCAGACAGGAAGGACAGTGGCCAGGACGACAGAAGGTTTGAGAGACAAGGAAGTAGTAGAGAGAGCAAGCAGCAGGCCTCACCTTGGAATGGAAACTGTGGCCACAGCAGGAGTGGAAAGCTGGAGCTATTTTCACATTTAGATAAGTGTAATGAAGGGAGAACACTAGAAGCGTCTCTTACCAAATTCAGGCGGAGCTGCAATGCCTCGTGCATCATCTGTCGTGCTTTTATGTCATCTTGGTACCGTTCTTCTCTCCAATTACTTAAAATCTAAATCAGAAGATGAATGAAAACAACCCCCAAAACTTGTTTTCCCTGTTAAATTTGATTTTTCTCATATTTAAAGTTAAATTGAGCTTTTTTACTGACAGTCAAAAACAACTTCTTAGTTTAATAAATTAAAAACCAAGGGGAAAATAAAATTTTGCTTTCCTCCCCTTCCTCCACGCAGACAGAAATCTGACTATTTCTTTGTTTGGTATCTAATTACATACCCTGTTAAGAAAAATCTTATCTAATTACAGATCCTGTTACTAAGTCTTAGAAAATGCTGTAGAGGGTCATCAAGTTAAGCATTAACAAAAATAAAGATTATTTTTAAAATGCATCATTAAACTGGTCTTATAAAGATAAGTATAAAGACAGATAGAATTACACTTTATATCAGTCTTGTCCTGTATTTCTAGGGACATGCTGTGAATCCTAGCAAAAGTATTATTCTGATGTTTCATTGAAGGCTTGCTAGTTTATAAACTTGTCTTCCTTGATAAAGATATTGTAACCTATTTTGAAAAATATGACCTATTGGACATCAGTGGCATATCAATTTATTAAGTAACTGCTTCCTCACTGATTCAGACAAATGTTGGGAAGGGAAGGGTTGCTTAGCGAAGGCAAACCACAAGTGGGGAACACCCAGAATCAGATATAAGCAAAAAAATCCCAAACAAACCCATACTGCCATGCTCTGAAATAGGGCACCAAATGAGAATCATCTCAAAAGAGCTGAAATGAGTCGTATGCAGAAGTAACTGAGCCCAAGAGATGACTTGTAAGTACACCTCATGGTAAAAGGAGAGCACTTCCCAAATATCATCAAAAGATACGGATGAACCTTCCCCAAGGCAGGTGAAGGGTACAAGGCAGTTAACAAAACACACACGCTGTCATGGAGCTGACATTCTGATAGCGGGACAAATAAAAATAAGTGGAACAAGTGGTATGAAACCAGGGCAAGGGGATAGAGAATGACTGTGGTCCTACTTTTAGAGAGTGATTGGCGGGGGGATGTGGGGGGAGGACTAAGGAGGTGACATCTGAGCAGAGACCTGAGGAAGTGAGGGACCGGCCATGTTAATAACTTCCAGGGAAGGGGAGAAAACACACAACGGCTCTGCAATCAGAATTTGCTTGGCAAGTTCAAAGAACAGTAACATGGTCTCTGTGTACAGAGTGGAGTGAGCGAGGCCATGCCGGGCAGGAAACAAGGTAGAGGTGGGAGCCAGTGCCCAGTCGTGGAGGGCCATGTAAGCCTAGACCCGGAAGTTTTATTCTAGGTATAGTAAGAAACACTGCAGCATTTTGGGCACTGGAAAAATATGTGGTTTACACTTAAAAAGGATCACTCTGGCTGCTGTCTAGAGAATAAGTCTCACATATCCAAAAGGGAGCGGATGACGAGAGGACCAAATGAGTTAAGTGTCTTGCTCATGTTCATCTAGTACCGTACCAGAAGACACGGTGTCACAGAATCACAGCCCCACGGGAGGTCTCCATCAGATGCTACCGCAGGATAAAACATCCCATATAACCAAGTCTACCCGCTCTGCTCCACTCTATACTTTCTAATTCCACTTTGATCACTCAGTTTCCTTGCGGTACACAGAATATAAGTGCTCTGAATAGTGACCAGGAGAACTGTGATTGGTGGAAAGGCAAAGTCCAAAGTCTTTGTAAGTGAACCAAAATGCCTTCTGATTTATAAATGAGTATCTTGTGCACTTGGCCAGCATCAGTCTGGCTCTCGCAGTAAAACTGAGTTTCTGAACCTACATAGCTCAAGCTGAGACCCTGCCTGCTACATGGAAGCCCAGCAGAGGAAGTGGAGAGAGGTCCCTTTTGTCGTACTGCCATGTCCCCTGCGACACAGATTGCTCCAGGACCTCTCCCATGAGGCAGGGTCAGGAGAGGAGCAGATATGACAAAATTATGTGCAATCTGCAAAACGTTACTTTTATAGTCTACAGACATTCACCCAACACGTAATTAATATTATACTATCGTTAATCTCATGGTGACTAGAATGCCAGGTAGGAGAACAGGGCATGGACGGTGTTTTCCTGCTTCTAATCAAAACATGTTGTGCCCTTATTTTAAGGGCAGTATTTGAGTTTAAGCTCAGTATTTGAAAGGAAAACAAATGAATGCCATTAGGAAAATACCTGCCTGGCTCCATATTCTACTGTACTTTACCTGGTTAACTTGATTCTGCAGAGAGGTTAGGAGGCCTTCTCGTTGTTCATCTTGTCCCTTAAGGCAGGTAAGGACCAGGGAGAGGAATGGTTGTTGACTCAAAAGAGACATACTACAAAGGAAGTAATAACAGCAGATCTAGTTAGAAAGAAAGGATTACTTCATGTGCCACATTGATGTCTTGCCCTCGGGTTACTGGCTCTTATTTATTTTACTGTTACAAAAGGGAGGGGAGTAGTAAATAGCCAGGATTACTTGAAAAGTTAAATCATATCTCTAACTAATATGGTTAAAAGTCACTGCAATACTTCTAAATAATTTAATATGTTCTCTTGCCCTCGAAAGAATTCGCAAACTAGCATTAATTCGTACTGCATACGAGTGTGCTGGGGGGTGCAGGGAGAAGAGAAGGTGCAGTTTCCATCAGTAAACTGAATTTAAAGGTACACATCAGGAGGAGTATCACTTTATACACAGAATAAAATGACGAAATTGTAAACTTCTCTTTCACAACATTCGTATTTTAGGGTCCAGGAAACAGGCCTATACGATTGTTCTGCCTGCTTTGTTTTTCAGCACATTTCTCAAGACCAAACAGCTGGGTATGGGTAGAGCTAAGTAAGATGCGCACTGAGGTCTGAGGACTCCAAAACCAGAATGCTTGCTAGTGAGCTAGGGCACAGCTCTGCCACATCCCCCAGGCTTGACTTGTAAAGTGGTTTTAAGACGTCTGATAAAAAACCCATTTTAAATTGTCATTTTAGTACCATTTCTTCCATGACCAGGAACAACTGACAAAGCATACTGACAAACTAACTCTGCCACACCGGAAAGGAAAATTTCTTAAGATGAGATCGAGGTCAAAATATTTCAATCTGCTTCATCTTACACCGGCAGAGCTGAGAGAGGCTCACTTGGGAAGAGGTCAGCTTCAGACTCTGACACACCACCTCTGCTCCCCGTGGGAAGTGTGGCAATGCACATGCCATCACCCATTAGCAAATCGACTTTGAGAATTAAAACTGAGTCATCTGGTTGATTAATAAATACTGGCAAAGATGACAAAACAACCCAACAGCATACACGCAAAGCGAGGTCAACACCAAAAGGTATCAATACTTCAGTTAAGAAAGGAGAGCGCAGACTCAGAGGCCAGACCACCTGGGTTTCAACCCCAGCTTTACACCTCCTTAGCGGTGTGTCTTTGAGAAATTTACTTCACCTTTCAGTGCCTCTGTTTCTTCATCTTTTAAAAAGGATATGATGAGAGCACCTATCACATATGATTGCTGTGAGATGTTCACGTATGTGTATAATGAGTTTTATACAGAGGCTGGCATTTCATATGGGCTCAGTAAATGGCAGCTACTAAAAAATATTGCTGATTAGGGGGCAAGAAACCTGTATGTTCATGTTTTTCAATGTTAGGAATTTCCTTTTACTCCCGGGGCACTAAATTCATCACGGTTTCACATCAGAGTGTGCTTACGTTCCTTCTCAGTAACATGGTCAGTTTTCCAATAAAATTACTTGAAACCTTTTCTAGGGCATAAAATTTTAAAAACATTCAACTTGGAGGCTTATAAGTTAATATCTAGTCTAGAACAAGAGTCCTAAATGTTAAAAAGATCAGTAACTATTTCAGGGTCCAGCATGACAGAATCATAAATTATTCTATGAAATTGAAGCATAAGTACCTAAATAACAAGAAAAACAACAACAACAAAAGAACTGTTGAATACAGGGACCAAGTGGATATCCAGATTTGATTCAGCAGGTCTGAAGTCAGTATTTTTAATAGTGTAGCAGTGATTGGGGTACACAGGCAGAATTGAGAGCTAGTGTACTACATATTATAATCTGGGATCTTTGAGGAACAGGGATTTGCCTAACAGAATGTTCTCAGTTCCATATAAAGATGAAATTTCAATGGACTCTGAGTACAATGAGCCTGTGCATCTGTAGAATATTGGATTTTCTCGACTGCCCTTTAAATTCTCACATAGAAACACATCTTCCAGACGTACCTTTTCTGTTTTTGTCTGTCTCTTTCCTTTTTTGAAGAAGAACCCAAGTGCTGTCCCTTCTCCAGCTCCTCCCCAGCAGCTTTCAACACTCTTCCCTGCACAGAAGTCGGCAGCCTAGCAATTAGGGGGGCTACCAGCCACACGCCCCTGCGTTCAGAGGAACTAAAATCAGAAAAAGATGTTATACCCAAAGAGGCATCCTTTTTCTCTGCTCTCACGGTTCTAATAGAAACTCCAGAGCATCACTTTTATGCGCAGGACACAGATGATTCTAACATTCCCCCTTTTACTCCCATACTCTCTTTCCTCTTGCCAAATACCAGACATTTGCACACACTCTTCAGTCATGCTTATGGAAAGCAATAAAAGGTGGGGTTCTGAGGGGAGACGATAACTAAACTTTTTTTTAATTCTAGAAAAGTGTTTTTCTATGATTCTGGCTTTCTGAGCAGTAACAGTCCTTTTGTCTAACAAGCGATATACTTTTCTGTCATGGTTAAAATATGAAATGTTCCGATTATGTTTAAGTATGTAAATAACCAATTTTTAAAGGTTCAAAATTCACTAGTTATACTTTACACCTAAATGATGAAATACAGGTCTATCTGCCTTTTGTGATTATCATTTGAGCAAAACTGCCAATTAATAAAGATGGCAGAAAGAGTGTTTATTAGGAATAAACATATTAGGAATACCATGGAATAGAGCAGCCTCAGGGCACACTAGAGAAATTCTTCTGTCCTGAATGTCATCTGTGGTTCCAAGGAGTCGGGGTCTGCTCAACCTAATATTTAGAACACTAAGATATCACCCACCCCAGCAGCATGGCCCTTTAACATATTAAATAATGATAATGGACACTTACAAGTAATTATTTTCTTCACAATCCTGCAGCTTTATGAAAAAAATAACTGCATTATGAGAATAAAATGTACGGTTACGTGTGAAAAATTAATGATAGCCTCATAAAACTACAGAAAAAAATACCTTAGAAATGTCTTTATTCCATTCTGTCTTGTGCTACTCGTATCGGTACTTCCAATCCCGTTTGGGTTGAAGAGGCCCATACCCGAATTAGAAGAGTTATTGTTCAGGTCGGCCGACTGCTGGAATACCTCTATTGTTGCCTTGGCAATATTGTCCAGTAGGTTGTTCATTTCAGCCACCGAACCAGAGCCCTGGAGTTAGACGTGAGAAAACCAGCACGCGTGTGTTTTACTTTATCCTCAAACACCAACGTGGTTTTGCTTTTCATAAAATTTTGTACACATACACGCTTTCAATATATACTCACAGGGTCCTTCAAGCACTGTTTGATCATTAACTGAAGTTCCAGCCAGGACTGCCTCAGGGTCCACTGCTCAAGATTCTGGGGAAAATGGAGTGAACACATTAGAATATTGAACGTGTTTTAAAACGTAATAATTCCTTGCACTATTCTCTTTCTCAAGAAACAGAGGAATGATCATACACAATAAAGGGATTTATATGAATCAGAAGGCTTCCAAGTCTATTACATATGCTCATTATAAACACAAAGAAATAAATAGGAACTTTAAAATAATGTGCCTTACTCTGCTAGGCACTGTAAATGAATAAGACAAACATTTCTTCTCCCAAAGTCTATCTAACCAACCACCTAAAAAAATGATTTCGATATTTTTTTAATAATATACTTAAGACAGTCCCTCTACAAAGCTTGTTTCTCACGTAAACACAGTACTGACTTAACACATCAATATTTATATAATGGTTATACACAGTTTGCAGTATCTGTACTACCCAGCAATAAAGTGTGGCAATTACACGAAACAGAAAATTGGGGGAATAAAAATCCCAATTTTTCAAATCCCAAAAATAGAATTAATTGAAGTTAAGAATTACTTAGCAATGACAAAAAAAAAAAAAAAAAGAGGCAGAGTAACTCTTGCTATAAACACAAAGAATGTGTCAAATAACAAAACCACAATCTTTATACTATTATCACTCACCTGAAGAATGCGTTTAATGTGCTGTCTTTGTAGGTTGTCCCCCTCTGTACATTCTTTAATGCCATGAGGATAACAGATCAGCTGCAATAATTTCTGTGCTTGCATATTTGAGAGCACAGGGTCCAAAATAAGTTCTTTGTCTGTGCATAATCTTTCAGGTTCTTTTAAGCAATGCTCTCCTACCCATTCCTAAAAATAATGCAGCAGTTATATTGACAGGCAGAGACTTTCATCAATATGTATACGTAATATGTACTAAACTCATGGTGCACAACAGAAAGCGGACAGGAATCTTCCAATTTAAAAAATATTAGATGGAAAAAGTGGGAGGGAAAAGGCTTACAAGCAAATTTTCTAGTATTTTGACTCCTTAAAAATACAAAGTAGAATCTTGGTTATAGAAAATTTTTAAAAAGGAATGCAAAAAAAGAAATAGGCAAAAAATACAGCAGGGGCAGAAAAAGCTAAATAAAGAAAATACTGGTATGTGTTTTCAGTCAGAGAATGAGGCCTTGCTCTAAGTAATGTTTTGTAATCATTTTTTTTAACTTCCTATATAACAGTAGTGATTCTATATTATAATATGTATTCTTCATTTTTATGGAATGCACTATAATATATTCCACTGAATAGATAGGACATAGTATAACATGGAGAAAATTGTCTTCCTTTTTTGATATCATTATGAATAATGTTACCACTGTAAATAAATATTTGTGCACATGTATTCTCTGTACAATTATTTTCTTAGGATAATTTCATGGAAGTGCAATTGCTGGGTCAAGGGGGATAGCAAACATTTAAGGCTATTGATGCATATGGCTAATGGACCTCTGGGGAGTTTCCACCAAATTAAAATTCTTTTAAACAGCTTTTCTTCATCATTTTTTCAAAGGCAAGTTCTTGTACTAGATGGGGTAAGAAATCATCAGAAGTACTAGAGCCAAACTTGAACCCAGATATGTTTCTGAGGAAACCTGTTTCTTAACCACCTCATCAGTGGCTCAAGGCTGGCTGTCCATTAAAATCACCTGGGGAGTTTGTTAAACTTCCAAACCCAGGCCCCATATCAGAGCAATGAAATCAATCTCAGGTAATGCTACCCAGGCATCAGCAATTTGTTAAGCATCAAAATATTTTTTAAACTCTCCAGGTGACTCCAATGTGTACCCACACTTAGAAACCAAGGCACAGCTCGGTACCCTCTCAACATCTATATGACTAATAGCTAACTTTTACCATGGTTACAGTATACCTTAAGAAAAACATGACCCTGTCAACATTATATCTATAGCAAAGTGAAAAAGAGTATATATGGTAGGCCTTTTTATAGAAGGAAGGAGAATTTAATGCAAAATGGAAAGAAAAACCAGAAATAATGAAATTGATCACCTAGGGCAGGGAGGAACCCAGGGTAGGAAAGATGAGGGAGGGAGATGTACATCTCTCTGAATACACACTATTGCTCCTTGACCTTTGGAAGTATGTTACTCTAAAGACAGAGCTAGGGTAGAAAAAGAAATCTAAACTGAACACAAACAAAACCAAATGAAATCAACTCTATTTCAAGTGAATAACATATCCACACTGAAAGAGAAAGGTCAAATAACTTTTTAACATAATACTGTAAACGCTTAGGGAAAAAAGAGCTACAAACAAATCCTCAGCTCCTTTTAGTAGGCTGGTTTTTCACAGTGGTATAGTGGTAGTAATTCTGAACCTACTTCAGGTGTTTTGTAGAATTCAACCAATGAGTAAATGGTTGATGTTATTGGTAGCCAGGGTTCTTACTGTGGAAGAAGGCGGTATTAATATGGAATGAGGGAATGCAAACAAAAATTTGTGCAGTTTGATTGGAATTGGAGGTATCGGTATAAACTCATGATTATACACACACACATTTATGTACATGGATGTTCTTTTCCCCCTAGATCTGTCTGCTGAAAGGGCCTAGAAGCAATGAACACACATTGTGCATAGCAACAAGCACACGTAGTGCTCGGATCTTGGTTTCTAAATACCGTCCTCTACTAAATGGAACCAGGGTTCCATGAAGGAATGAGTAATTCCAGGTCTGGGGCAGGGAAGTATAAGATAGGCCAGAAAGTAAGAAAATACTTGTTATTTAAAAAAAAAAAAAGAGAGAGAGACGTGTCAAAATAACACAAGAGTCAGCATGAAAAGATTGATTCACACTGGACAAATGTGGGATAATTTGAACATGAAAATAACTGAGGACAGTATATTATAACATATATGAAAAAAAATGAATGAGTGGAAGGAAGGGAGGGAGGGAGGACAAGGGTAGGCTCTTCCTAGAGTAGAAAGCAAACTGATAAATGTGGAGGGAGTGGAAGAGTTGGGAAAAGCCATTTTGCAACCATTGTAGTAAAGACTGGTGTGGACAAGAATCAGAATGGATGCTATATGTGAGGTGGGGAAGAATGATGAGGAACAGAAAACTTGCACTGTCTCAGAGTGTCTCCCCAAAACTGTTTATTAATTGCAAGGGAAAAAATAATAACTATACAATAGAAAAATCAAAAAATCATACAATGGAGACAACTTGATCAAAATTAACGTCTCCGGTGAGGTGCAAATGAACCTCATGTGCCTTCAGATGTGATTACCTGAGAGGAAAGAACATAACATACTTCTACAGTATCCTGGCCAGCAAAGCATGATCTGAAGCTAATCTACAGGAAACTTCAGACAAAGCCAATACTGGGACAACTGACAAAACTGGAATGTGGCCTATAGGTGAGAAAAAATTACCATGCCAATGCTACATCTCCTTACTTTTGATAACTGTAGTTTGGTTATGTTAATAAATGCTGTAATATTAAAAAGTAAAGAAGAATAATGCATGCCATCTACTCTCAAATGGCTCAGTAAAAAGAAAAACATTAAAAAGTATATGAGGCCACATTCACACACACATAGAATTAGGAAGCAAATGTGGCAGAATGTAAAAAATGACTGAATCCGTATAAAGGGCATACTAGAGTTCTTTCTAATTATTACAACTTTTCAGCAAATTTGAAATTATTTCAAAATAAAGTTAGCAGGAAAAAGAGGACCACATATGTACAAGTTTCCTACAATATTGGGCATTTCTCTCCAAAGAACAGTTACATACTCAAAGTTAAAGGCCAATTAAATCTGAAGAATACCTGCTGACAGATAGTCCTCAGTACATATCTAGCATATTCTCTTAAATTGGCAGTTTCTATGGAAATGCTTTTCCCACAGGATTTTGAATTTTGTGAGGCAGTCCAGATATCATCAGCATTTCCATCACGTCGTAAACCCCTCATGGTGAAGTCGTCATTCTTTAAAGAGCTGACATTGTTACTGCCAATTTTGGCATCTCCTAAATAACAGAATCACAAAAGCAAAATCACAGACGTTCAAAATATTGCCAAATATTTGGGAAATAAATGAGGCAAGCATTCAGGGATTTAAAATATATGAATGGGATCATCATTGCATAGTCAGTTGTTCAGCAATAGAGAGGAGGGATTGAGAGAGTAAATGCTAGAACCCTGAGAAGTTTCATCAGACATGGGAAAAAAACCAACCAAACGAACAAAACAAAACATGTTCAAGACTCATTCTTTATTTCGTTTACAGAATTAAGTATGCTTTCACCAAACTTGGAAAGGCCATTATGAATCACACTTAATCATCACAGAACATTGATTTCACCAATATTTCAAGCATGAACGGTATTCAAATTCATTTGACTTATAGACAAGGAAAAAATGGGTTACTCACCCTTCTAGATGTCCCTTTTCCATTTCTTCTCTTACAATGACTTATTTTCTATCCATAGGTCAAGAGAAAAGTTTTGCCTTAGCCCACCTTACTAGCAACTTCTTGACAAGAGAGATTTATTTCCCTGGGAATGGAAAAGGGCAATGCATACTAAGGAAGCCCTGGAAAACAGGGCATTCATTGAATAACCCATGTCTTTCACTTTCCTCTCTGTAAACATCCAAATTAGAAAACCTCACCTGATCAACCTCTAATACACTCAATAAAACGAAGCTCAGGAAAGTGTTTTCCTCATTACAAGGTTCTGGGGCCGGGGAGGGGAACTGAGCAGAACGGTTGAATAGCTGGAAATAAGAAATCTTCTCTAGCCATGAAAGACGAGTAATTGTCATATTTTAAAAGTGAGAAATTAATATAATTTGGTGATAACGATTGCCAAATGACAACAGAGCCTCCAAACTCTTGCCTGTTTACCCACAGGATCGTAAGCGTTGAACAGGAAAAATTCCTGGAACCAACAAATGAGTTTAGATGAGGCCCTCACGGCTTCACTGTAAGTGAAACCAAGGCCGGGTCAGTGCAAAAAGCCTTTTAAAACCCACAGGTCAACCAAGAAAAAGTTTTGACTCTGCTAAAAAAAATTTCAGAAAATCAGAATTGCTTAGTGAATATTTGCTTATAAAATCATAAGAGGAGGGGAGGAATAAATAATACATTTCAACTCATCAATATCTTATTACGTATTATACATTTCTCATTCAAATACTCATACAAAAAAGTACCAAGTTCACTCCACTCACAGACGTTTGTTTAATTCAACAGAGCTCTTCAGGAGCTGAAACAAAGACCAAATTCTACATGTACCAACATTTAGCATGTTTTTTCCAACCTTAGGTGTATAAACAACTATTTCCGCACCTTGAGGTAAACTACTACAGAAATTAGAAAACAAATTCTATAAAACAACCCTATCTCCCTAACTCGGAATAGATCCTAGTGGATAGGACTTGAGAGAACATTGAGAACGACATGGTGAGGTAGATAAAACTGCAAAAACAAAACAAAGAAACAAACACCTCTGCCAGTCCTAGTCTAGGAGATCCTCATTCAGTTTAGATGTTAGGATGACAGAGAAGGTCTGGAAGGCTGTGCCAGAACCTTCTGTAATGGTAGAGACAATAGAACAAACACAGTGTTCAGGGACTGCGTGGTCCAAGGGTCTGCTGACATTCAACTAGCCTGATCCTGACTTCTCAGACCTGAAGAACTCTCCATGGCTTAGGAAGCTGTAAAATCTATCAAGAACTGGGGCCAATTAAAAAGGTCAAGGAAAGGCAATCAAAGAAAATAAACAGGTGATTATGCATTGAGATTAAAATATGGTTATCTGGATAGTTAAAAAGGTTGGCAAATCGTACTTGGGATTAGACTAGTCCTACAGATCAAGGGAATAATGTCTAGATGGGACGCGTCTTGGTTTCTGCCATTAAAATGTCTATCACTTATGCATTCACACTTCCAACATTAGTGTACGAAAAACCTACTCTTTAGTTTCTCTCATGGGCATTAGAGATACCACAGCAAAAATGTGAGTCCCTGACTTCATGGTACGTACATATATTTATTAAATAGAACTGACCAGCCAGCTTTCCTTTCAAACGTAGTCAGAGTAGAGCAATATGACTGACATGAGCATTTAATGTTGGCTGTACAATATTACAAGCTCAGAGGAGAGGGTGTGGCCTCCCGTGTGGCTCTACCTTTCCCTTTCTACTACAAAACCCACGGGCACTGCAAGAGGAGTGTGTGTGTGTGTGTGTGTGTGTGTGTGTGTGTGTGTGTGTGTGTGTGTTGAGGCGAACTTTTAGTAGTTTGTTTTATGAAAACCCTGTTATGCTTCCTCATCATCACCGAATAACACTTCTCAAGCAGGAGTATAAAGGGACAGGGTATATTCTAAAACATGTTTAAGACTCATCTAAAACAATTCCTATCCACTCAGTAAATTTAGTTCCAGCCAAAGGACGCTCCCTTGGAACGTTAGAGACAACTTTTGTTTAGTCAAGAACATAAGAGGGTGCCCAAAGTTGAAATTAGGCAGTGTGAATTCAAGACTTCCTAATCTTTCAAATCCTAAATGATTTATAGGATAAAAATGTCTTAAGGTATTGCACTGTAAATGAAAAGACAATACTACTACTCCCGGAGAATATATATCAATAAAGATATAAGGATGTCTTGGACGTTACAAATTAAATGAAAACAAAAGTGTGATATCCAATATTGATTTATCAATAGTATCAATATCATTGCAATTATCACCTCATTCATGAAAAAACTAAGGCAGATGACATAAACTTGTCTAGGGTCACAGTGGAAGCAGAATAACTAAGATTAAAACCCAGATTTTCTGGTTGTTCTAGTCCTAGAATATAATATGAAATTTAAACCTTTAGATAGATTACCAAATCAACTGTGTCCATCACAAAGTGTGACTTCTGCCAACAAATGAAGTCAAAACAACCCTGTGGGTCTAAGGATCTACAGTACATCAGAATGAAACATCCTGCAGTTAAAATGCCACAAAAAAAGTATTATATTTAAATTCCCCCAAAATTGTAGATAAGGGACAGACTCCTCCGAGGCCAACTGAACGTGAACTTGGAAAATGCCAACTAATTTTTCCAGGAGAACAAACAAACAAAAATATGTTTCTAATAATATTAATTAGAGTTAAACCTGAACACAAATTATTTTGTCTCAGTTTCTGGTGATTAACCAAGCTGAGTGCCAGGATAGTCTTACCAAGCATCATAATTGCTTTCAAGACAGCAAACACCGCTCCCACTTCAATGCTGTTGTGAGCAGCGGCTAAGAGGTGTCTATCACAGGACGATCTTATTCCGGGGAAAGGTTTGCCTAGGAGGAAAACAACAAACCTTTAATAGTCTCATCACCATCATTAACCATCTTTTGTAACCATTTACAGTCAGCAGAGCCTTTCATTGTCAGACTGTGGGCACTTAATTGCTATTAGCTAGCTTTAATTGATGCTTCAGGGATTCACTAAGAAACACTGACAGTATTCCTTACTTAACCTTTTCTTTTTAAATATTAAGACAATGGTGTTGCTCTTTAGAGAGATGTATCCAAAAAATCAGGAGGACTTTTATCCACTTCTGCTGTCTCACACACACACACACACACGCGCGCGCGCGCGCGGAAATGATCTTTAGGAACAGAATGCAGTAACACCCCTAGAATTCTTACCTTATGCCTTTCACCTTAGTAAAAGAATACATGCATCACCATTGCCCTAAGCTGCTACGGTGTGTTTCATTAGCAACACACACAGTATGTTGGAGGATCATGCTGCCCACCAGCTTGGCCTGGCTAAGGAGAAGAGGTATTTTTATTGTTTATTAACTCTTGATGTGAGTTTCTCAATACATCCTGATATTACCTCCATGAAAGGTGCTGACAGCCCTCTCAATGGCCATACCCCATGCCTTCATCACCTCAAAGCAAGCCCACCAAAATCAGGAAGGAAACTACAGAATGGACAGCCTACTTGGTCAATTTAAGCATATGCCTTCCAAATGAAAGCGTCATCAGAGGTATTTCAGCTGTCAGCTCACCGGTTGCTTGAGGTAATAGGCAGGCCTGGGGAGCTCGGAAGAGATGAAGTAGGAGTCGGCATGTCATTCTCGCCCCAGGCTCTGCGTCTGCATCGCCACAAGCTAGGAGAGAGGGATTTTAAAAGCAAGTTTTCTAACATATTCAAGAACACGTCTTCCACATTTCTATTCTGCTAAATTTTCTGGAATAATCTAAATAAATGCTCCTTACAGTAAAAAGTAAGACACTGTCTATGCTTTTCAGAGAAACCGGAATCCTTCCTTAAAAACAAGTACTGAAAGTGTCGTTTCCAACCTCTTCCGTTGGGATCCATGTGACTTTGTTTGGAATAACTGTTATAAAGTCTACCATCTCTACCCTGATGCCATATCACTGCCCAGTGCAGGTTCCCTTAAATTCTACTTTGTCACTGCCTTTTAATAGTTAGAAACCACTGCACCAAGACAACAATGAAATAACGAGCGCCGTTCTTGCATGCAGCCTTACCTGCGGCTAGGAGAGAGGGAAGAGCGACGTGCTGCACGACGTCCTCCAGGGAGAAACACTGTCGTGCTATCAGAATAGCAATGAAAGTAGCTAATGAATCATGGAATGAAAGGTCACTCACCTTCAAGAAAAACATTGACACGTTTTAATACCTAACACCCTTTTAAGTAACATCTAAGATTACTATCTAAGAGAATGTAGGCAATACGAATAAGATCTCAAATCCCAAATTGAACCGGTAGAGTGAAATGATTTATAATTATTACCCTCTAGGCCTCCTTCTACTTTAGAAGACAAAGAATGAGGTCTACCCACACGCCCAATGCTTTAAGAAGATACTAAGCTTTAGCTTGAGTACATGTAACTGAAAAACAAAACAATAAAACAGCAAAATCAAGAAATCCCTAAAAGATGCAGCATAAATAAGCCTTTTTAGCAGAATGCAGTATAATCTAGCGTTGCAGGGTAAGACCATTAGGAAGCAACAGAAAACAAGGAGGTTCCCCTAATTGAAAAACAAGCCTTATTAATGTTTTAGAGTCCCTTTTGGGAATAACCAATAACGATTCTGTAATATAATTAAATCAGTTTTAAAAACAACTTTGAAAATTCTCACCCGACTCCTAAATTTAAAGAAGAAAGAGTGAAGGTGAGTGAGACAGAGAATGAAAGAGGAGAAAGGGGAGGAAAATTAATTCATTCAGGGTGGAAACCTCTACCCTTTACAGATCTCACAAGACTTTGACAGAAAATAATAAGAAAAACAGCTGTAACAGCAGCCTCCACATTAAGTTGTCCTATATGCCAGTGACTATGGTTAGAGATTTACAAAGATCACCTCATTTAAGGGCACCCCACTGTGAGGTTCATACTATTATTAATTCCAACTTTACAAATGAGGGAACAAGCAGAGGTAAAGTGAAACAAAAAACAACCGAGACATTAAGGAACTACGTTAAAGATAAAAATTTGGGTCTTTTTCTGTCTGGAAGAGCAGGTCACAGATATGAGTTTTACATCTTAGGTGCCCACAGAATGGAGCAGGATTATCCACCTGGTCTTCAGATACCAGAACTAGGAAATAAACCTTCAACGGGGAGTCAGTTTTTAAAATGTATAAAGTTCTTCTATACATGAGATATACTAATATGCAACACAAATTACTGCAAGAAGTGATGGAAGTGATAGGCAGAAATAAAGAATCCAGATGGATTTTTAAGAAATTCACACACCACGGATGCAACATGCTCTCTGAGGATATCCGTGATCCATAAAGGATATCTCTTCATAAGCTTCCTAACACCACTACTAAGAAAGACTGGACACCCCTCTGAATCTGAGCCTGGATGTCCTGATCCCACACAACAGAACCTATACTCTCAGATGTTTTTTTTTTCATTCTAAGAAAACAAACTGGTGGTCTTCAGAATGTAAACTGCTTTAGTTAAATTATGTCCTATGCCATGAGGAACCCAAGGCACTTGGTAAAAACTATGAACAAACCACTCTGAGGAGACTATACAGAAGAAATCTCAGCTAACAACAAGGAAACTCTTGGCATCTCCACTCTAGATTAGGCTATTTTATTTTGATTTTTTTCCCTTTATTTATTGTTGGCAACCACATTCTGGTTTATTGCTTTCAGGGAGAGAAAGACAAAATAATTTACAATATTTCAGTTAATAGTTGAGTCAACTAAAAAAAATTACTAGCTAAATATTTAACTGCATAGTTGAGTTTTTAAATGAAAAAGAAAACTTACATCTACAGTGCAAAGTACATCATTAAACCCCCAGACGTGGTTTGAAGAACAACAAAGAGCCTTCAGGACTCCCAGCCACTCTGAACTGAGAACAGTGCAGCAGGCCGTCAGCTCGGAGGAGAAATTGGCTATGTCGTTAATCCTAGAAAGAAGAAAAAGAATATAGAAGAAAGTAACAAAAGAGAAATACTCACATACGATAAACTTAATGAACACATAATTTCAATATCATCAAACATGGCGTTCATTTCTTAGATTCAAGGATATAATAAAAATCCACTTGTCAAATAACCTAGTAGAACCTGGAGCAGAAGGGAAAGAAAATGTCTCCAAATGGTTTCTATTGGCTTGGCCAAAAAGTTCATTCAGTTAATGAATACATTGTTCAATAAAGTTCTGGGAGAAAACGAAAAATGTATCTTTTATCTTTACTTAAAACCGAACGAACGTTTCGAGCAAGCCAATATTTAATGCTGTTGAGCAACAAACAATAACCAGTATAGATGTCAATTAACATATTTTTAGTTCTGTGAACAAATCTGACCTGTAAATTCACATTTGTAAGGGCATCAAAAAAATTAAAAGGTCAGTCTAAATCCAGTGTTTTCAAAATCTGTCTTTTTCATTTGTATTTTTGTTATGCTTTTGAAAACATACCAGATAACTTACAGATTATATCTAGAGCATCTCACACCAGATCAATAAACCAGGTTAAGAAAATCATGGAATAGAGAAGTAAATGCAGGAATACAATAAGATTTTAAAACAAACAAACAAAAGCCAAATGTCTGCTTAGGCAATTATTAAAGCCCTTAATTTCAAAGGAGCAGCCATGCAACAACTGTGTGGTTAATCGTGAATCCCAGCTCACCTTCCAGCATCCTGATGGCCCATACATACATTCATGAGTGTGTTGCAGACGAAGCTGTAGCGATTGGCCGCATTGTCACTAAGGATCTTGCCCAGCATTGAGTAGTTGATGCTACGGGCTGAGGGATTCTCAATAAAATCCATCATGAAGTCTGGATCCCATCGCAAGTTAGAATTTGCAGGAATCACATTATTATATATGGTTTGCTTTACTTTTGAACAGGCACTACTGAGGTTACAAGAAGAAGAGTTAAAAGACAAAACAAAACTAAAATAACTAGAAAGGTTATTTCATTTAAGGACAGATTAAATGGCAGCTGTAATGTATTCCTAGAGAAGGTTCGCATTATGGGTTCTTCCTAATAATCGGCACCGGACACAGTGCTTGGAATATGCTAGTTCAATAGTTACTGAAAGGGTGGAAGAACAAAACAAGAATAAGACATCTGGGTACTAATCTTGATTATTTCCTAAGTCTTTTCTACATTTTACATGCTTTAAAAAAGAATCTACTATGGCTTCCAACAACTGTCTCTGAACAGTGGTTGGAAAGTGCTATTACTTAAGAATAATAAAAATGGATTGGATTACACATCAGGAACAACTTGGTGTTTTAGTCCTAATCATTCATCCTGTAAAGCGATTCCTCTCGGTACAAAGTATACGGGGGGTTCATGTGCCATGGCTACTCTGGGCACCACGGCACAGCTGAGAAAGAGAGGCTCACTCCCTGCCTTCAAGGAGCTTAAATTCTAGTAGGGGGATATGGGGAATACATACATTCTATGAGAGTACAGAAACTATTATATTGTTCCTAAAACTTTATCACACTGTACTTCTCAGCAGTATCTAGAGTTTTTTAAGAGCCTGGTCTACCACATTCAGAGTTACATCTGAAGAAAATGCAGAATATTATAAATTTATAAAGGGAATTAGAAAGCATCCCCTCTAACCCTGCTCTGCAGATGAGGCTGAGGGATGACCTGATTTCAAAGCTCAGATTCCATGTACACTTTGCTATTCTAGCCCAGTTGCTGTGGATAACAAATCCATAAGCCGCAATTCACCTTCTCTATTCAAGAGCTCTTTTAAGCAGCAAAGACTCTTTTCCTTTTAGATTAAGTTTTGGCAGCAAATTTATTTGTGATCAAGGCGACACACGTCTTGGTCTTATGCGCCTACATAAACAGTAGCCAGGAATGATTTCCTCAAAAATGAAAAGACATATAGATTCTTCACCCTAAGCTGTTAACATTGACAACTGCTTTAAGAAAATTGAGATTGTTCCGTTCAGTGTTTACCAAAAAGTGACTTTAGACATCCTCCTTCAGAATCACCTCTGGGGCATCTGTTAAAAATAAAAGACTCCTGGGCCTCACTGCAGGTGTACTGAATCTGTATGCTGAAAAAGCAGTCCCAGGACTTCCCCGGTGGCACAGTGGTTGAGAGTCCGCCTGCCGATGTAGGGGACATGGGTTTGTGCCCCGGTCCGGGAAGATCCCACATGCCGCGGAGCGGCTGGGCCCGTGAGCCATGGCCGCTGAGCCTGCGCGTCCAGAGCCTGTGCTCCGCAACGGGAGAGGCCACAACAGTGAGAGGCCCGCGTACCGCAAAAAAAAAAAAAAAAAAAAAGCAGTCCCAGGTAAAACTAAGTACCAAATATGCGTGGAAGCACTGGGCCAAGAGAGAGGACTGAAGCCACCCACTAAGTGGCAGCAAGTACAATCTTCTACACCCTTTTTCTTCGCCTACAACTTATATAAAAACTTGTCAGGGGTTGCTGAAGGATACAAGTTTGCAAACTGAAGTCACAACCTATTCAAAATGACAGAATTATACAGTCCCCAGTGTTTTTAAGAATCTCCCTTTTCCCTGTCTTAACCCTGCCAGGCTGCATATATTCTCACTTGGCAATAGTTCTTAATTTGTTTCATTTTCCCACTAAAAATGAAACAAAAACAAATTTTGCTCTCTGCCGGTTCCCTCCCTAATACCACGTCCCTGGTTTCCTCTACCACCCAATACTCGGAGTCTTTAAGGAAACAGAGTTCTGCAAATAGCAAAGCAGCATCTCTTGTTATTCAACTTTCCATTTAATTCTAACAATCTACCCCTGTCTGTCTTTGGAAACCAGAAGAATTCTGCTTTTCTTTCCTAATTTTTATAAAAGTCAGCCTCACTTTTCGATTAGTATAGAGACTTCTCTCAAGTTGATGCCCTCCTACCTCCTCTGGCAGTTCTTCTGAACTTTCACTTATTACACTCTTTCCAGATGAGCTCTAGGTTTTAGTGAAATGTTAGCTGCCACCTAGGTCACTCTCAAATTCTTAGCACTCTCTGTTGCAGGCGTATATGGAGTTTACAAAACCCCAAACCAAAACCAAACAAACAAAAACTCAGACATTTTCCTTCTGAAACTTGCATGTATAAGAAAAAACTGATAGAGTAATGAAAGCAACACCACCTTGAGGCCAAAATGACTTATGTTCAAATCCAGGCTTTATCATTTATTAACTTATAATGAGGAACAGTCATTTGTTGATAGGAAAAATCATTTCTACTTCCTGGGGTTGTTGGGAGGATTAAAGATCTTGATGGAAATAACCCGCCATAGTACCTGGCACAAAGCAGCAGCTCAGACGTGACTAATCAGAAGCAGACGTGACTAATGCTCTACTTCCTCCAAATATGATTCTTACACAACTTTATAGATGATGTTTCTGATCTAATCATTAAAACTGGTCTATTAGTATACAAACAGAAGTCTCTGCATATCTAGCTTCTGTTTGACCATTTTTCGTAATCCCAAGCTACAAATAATGCCTGACTTGAAGGTTTCCTGAGAGAAACGCAGTTCTCTTCCATGGCTTAGTCCAGGAAATTTTAGACGGGTAACCCCTTGTGAAGCCCCATGGTGCTGATGCTAAGTAGCCCCTCAGTTCATGGCTGGTCTCCTGAATCTCCACACAGCCAGTGCGCGTTACTTGAATTAACTCATTTAACATGCTTCACCACGCCGCAGGAGCATTAGAGGTCAAATACACCCAACTGTGGCTTCCTTGGGAAATTCACACGGCTGTCGCAAGAACCGAATCTTGTATGAGAAAGCTCTTTGAAAACTGTAAACTGAAACTGAAAGCGCTTTGTAAAGTAATAGAAGAATACGGGGGGGGGGGGGGGTTCCCTGGTGGCACAGTGGTTGGGGGTCCGCCTGCCGATGCGGGGGGCGCAGGTTTGTGCCCCGGTTCGGGAGGATCCCGCGTGCCACGGAGCGGCTGGGCCCATGAGCCATGGCCGCTGAGCCTGCGCGGCCGGAGCCTGTGCTCCGCAACAGGAGAGGCCACGACAGTGAGAGGCTCGCGTACCGCAAAAAAAAAAAAAAAAAAAATATGGGGTATTATTATTACAACATTTCTGTGGAAAGATGGTTCCTAAGACCCACTCAGACATTCCATAAGGGATTATTTTGAAACCTAATTCATTTCATAAAGAACATACTTTCACATTTTTCCCTATCAATACCATTAAAAATATCATGGTTTTTGATTTGCTATATATCATTCTTTAAGCAGATTTTTTTTTTTTTTGGCAGTGCCTACTATGAGCCAGACACTCTTCAAGGTGCTGGGATAGAGCAATGAAGAAACTAGAGAAAGTTTCTGCTCTCCTGAAGCTTACATTCTAGAAAGGAGCCAGACCATAAATAAATACATAATGTATGAAATGGGGAGGGGCAAAGTGCTAAGGTTCAGAGAATGACGGAGACCGGGGGGAGGGGCTATTTCCAGTGCGGTGGTCAGGGAGATAGAGCCCCAAACGAACTGTGTGAGGGAGCA
Source organism: Grampus griseus (assembly GCF_964374135.1). Lineage (NCBI taxonomy): Eukaryota > Metazoa > Chordata > Mammalia > Artiodactyla > Delphinidae > Grampus > Grampus griseus. The sequence goes on from NC_138998.1 coordinate 16,776,886, forward strand.
TCACGAGAGAGGTGACAGCAAGTGCAAAGGCCCCAAGGTGGGAGCGTGCTTAGAGTGTTGGGAGACCAATACGGACGTCCATGTGATTAGAATGGACAGAGAGAAAGTGGTGGAAGACAGGACTGGATCCAGTAGATCCTAAAGGCTAGGTAAGGACTTTGAATTCTATTCTGAGTAGATATGAGAAGCCACTGGAAAACTTCAAGTTATTCTTGTTTCAAAAGGATAACTTCTGAAGACATGTTGAGAATACACTTAAGAGAGTCAAGGGTGCAAGCAGAAAAACGAGTTAGAAGGACACTACGATGGTCCAACCAAGAGAGGAGCACGGTGGTAGTTGCCAAGCAATGAAGAGTGGTCAGATTCTAGATGTACCTGGGAGGCAGAGTTCATAGGATTTACGAACAAGCTGGATGCAAGATACAACGGAGCAAAGGAAACTGTAACTGACTATTCTTTCCTTGCCTGCTTCCAGATTCCAAATTTATTCTGCCAGCTATTACTGCCCCCTTCCCTCCCCCAACTTACAGTTAATCATCTAAATTTCCTCCAACACCATTACGGAAGTACAGACTCTCCAGCACCTGTCTACCTGTCGCGGGTACAAGTGCTAAGGTGCAGAGAATGACAGGGAGTCAGAGATGCTCTGCGAAGTAGGAAGTTCAAGGAATCAGAGAAGCAAACGCAGGGAGAAAGTAGGTATGCAAACAGTGGGGAGACAATGTTCCAAGAGAGGTAACAGCAACTGCAAAACACAGAACGTTTTCTCTTATATCAAAACTGCATTCAGAGCTAAACATGCATAGTGATTTGGAATAGGAGGTTAGAGCTACAATGAAAGATAATTCAATAGGAAATCTGGCAGATATAATTAGGATTAACTTTCATTATTCAAACAGATGACAATTCGGTACACAAACAAATACAGGCACAATCCTATTCCTATTCTTTTGACTTTCTTCTACCCACCTGAAGAGGTCTCCGAATTTACTTCTGAGGTGGCTACATGACACATAGAGATCATAGAGGTAGGCTAAGATGCATCTTTCTGGGGAAGAACATTCTGAGGGGTTCACCACATGCTTTACCACACCACACAATCTGAGGAGAAAAATATAGGAAGAAATGAGACACTTTGCTAATATACGTGTTAGCGCTTGGATCTTTTAGAGTGAGAATGTGTCCATGTATTACTCAAGGTAAAAAAAGATACCAGATTGTTAACAGTAATCATTATACCAAGTAAATAACTGCATAAAATCAGTTTTCTATTATGATATTGAAACACTAAATATTTTTTTAAAACTTCAGAAATGCCATTAACATTAAGAAATGAAAGAAATTCCTCCGTACAGAAGATATGTAGGGAGGAATCCACCAATAAAGCTGCTGTGACTAGGACACAAAAGTTGTAGGAGAGAATCTCTCATCAGTAAGAAGACTGACAAATTCTGGAAGTTTGCAAAGGGCGCCATGTCCACTATGTAAAAGGGCAATCTCTTCATATCAGTAAGTCTGGGAAATCTATTTTCAAGACCGTGAGCTGGTTCTGGCACGAACTTGAAGAATTCATGGTTTGAGGTCACATTCTCTTTGTTTTTCCAAACTAGAAACAAATTTATTTTAGTTTATCTTAATAAGAATTTAAGACCCCTTCTTTTTAGTGACATTCTCCGTAAGACTTGTGGTTCAGAAATACCACTATTACTCCAATTCCCCAGATCAGAAAGATGGCCTTTTGGGCCACAATTCATACAGAACAAAAGTTCATACGACACAGAAGTAAACACTAGCGGTCCATCCACCTATCTATGAGTCTGATTCCACTGTCATCCTGCATTCTGTTACAGGGCTCGGTACTACTACGACAGTGTCACAGATAACTCAGATTATTAAAGCTGAAAAGGGCTTTAGAAATCATCTGATTCACCTTCCTCATTTCACAAAGAGGGCTCTGAGGCTCAGAAAGGTGATGTATCTTGCCCACAAGGCAAAGAGCTACTTCACAGCAGATCCAAAAGGAGAACTTAGGTCTCCAGAACCCCAGTCTGGAGCCCTCTCCACTGTTTAGGGGACGGGAGGGAGGCTAGCATGTCAAGGCTGAGAAGGACCCTGGAGTCACAAACATCAGAGGTGGGACCTAGGAAACTATGCAAAGAAATAGCCACGTAGCATCCCAAGCCCTGTGAACTGACATCAGCAGAGGCAGGCAACTGATAAAGGCTGTCAATTATAGCAAAACTGTCCCACAGTAAAGGAGAAAAGTAGATGATTCAATCAGCTGTTACCTATATAAACCAAAAAATTCCAGGTATACCCTGAAAAGCAAAGAATTATTTTGTGATTAAAATAAACAAACATTTATTGAAAGTTTGCTAGGCATTTACTGTATCGCAGTAAATATTGAGTGTTTGTTTCCTCAATAATTTTGTCACTTACTCGAGGTAAGAAAAACATTTTACATTGAGATCCAATGTGCTTATTCATATAAGTGCAAAAAAAAAAGAAAAAGAAAAAACCCCCAAATAATAGTTTTGGGGAAAATACTTATCCTTACTCTACATGATAAAGAACAAATATAATAAACTGAATATCAAATATGATTTTATGAACATTTAATAGAACACAAATTTAAAATGTCAAAATAAATGATAATGAAATAAATTCCAAAATAACAAACAAACAAACAAAATACTCGTGAAAACCTATTATATTCATTTCGTGACCAACTAGAGATGGTTCCATACACGGTTTTAAAAAGTATGGTATAAAACAAACAGCATGAATGAGCTCCTAGTTAGAAAGACTTTTAGCAATCTGGGAGATTTATTAGCTATCTGATGTTGGGTACATCACTTCACCTACCACTCCATTTAACAGGCCCGAGTTTCCATTTCTTGACTTATAAAATGGTACTAATCATTCAACCCTACAGGGTAGTGGAGGGCTATAAAATAGTTCTATATTTCCTGGGTTCTAAGATGGTCATTTCCTTACATTTAAAAATATCAGGGATGTTTCAGATGTCACTTAGTAATAATCTAAGTGTATATTATCTGTGGCTATGCTCTCATATGAAGAGAAAGCTTACGGTCCACAAAAGCTAAAATATTTACTATCTGGCTCTATACAGAAAAAAGTTTGCTAACTTCTGATCTCAGAGAAGAAAATTGAAGAAAGAACCAAGAATAGGAGAGACAAGGTAGAAGGAAAGATTAGGAAAATATTAACTGAGGTGCCTTCAAGTGGTAAGATAATATTTGTTAGGTGAGGAAGCGTGTAAGTAGAGAAGAGGCCCAGAAATAATAAACTTAAATCAAGCTCAATGTTAGCAAAAGTTTAAGGGCATAAATGCTACTTAAGGCTAAAAGCGGAAGTCAAGAATGTATTTCTCTATGGCCCAGCAATCCCACTACTGGGCATATACCCTGAGAAAACCATAATTCAAAAAGAGACATGTACCACAATGTTCACTGCAGCTCTATTTACAAGAGCCAGGACATGGAAGCAACCTGAGTGTCCATCGACAGATGAATGGATAAAGAAGATGTGGCACATATATACAATGGAATATTAGCCATAAAAAGAAACGAAACTGAGTTATTTGTAGTGAGGTGGATGGACCTAGAGTCTGTCATACAGAGTGAAGTAAGTCAGAAAGAGAAAAACAAATACCGTATGCTAACACATATATATGGAATCTAAAAAAAAAAAAAAAGGTTCTGATGAACCTAGGGGCAGGACAGGAATAAAGATGCAGATGTAGAGAATGGACTAGAGGACACAGGGAGGGGGAAGGGTAAGCTGGGACGAAGTTAGAGAGTGGCATGGACATATAGACACTACCAAATGTAAAATAGACAGCTAGTGGGAAGCAGCTGCATCACACTGGGAGATCAGCTCGGTGCTGTGTGACCACCTAGAGGGGTGGGATAGGGAGGGTGGGAGGGAGATGCAAGAGGGAGGGGATATGGGGATACATGTATACGTACAGCTGATGCACTTTGTTATACAGCAGAAAAAACTAACTCAACATTGTAAAGCAATTATACTCCAATAAAGATGTTAAAAAAATTTTTTTAATAAAAAGAAGAAGAATGTATTTCTCCCCCAAGATTACAAAGTAAAAATGTTTCATCTTAGGAACTGCAGTTAAAGAAAAGCACATATAATTAAGAGACAGCCTCTTTTACAAACTGAATGTAACAATAATTGGATTTAATTTGGTTATGGTTATTGATTTACATGTTTATTACAGAAACATCTTTGAGACCATAAAGAATATTATAAAAAAATATTCAAATTAAAAAAAAATAAATCTATGTGTGTAGAATTAACGTGGAAGCTCTTCCTCTTCTCCTAAAAAGCTGCTGTTAAATGGATGACACTCTAGAATAGAGTACATGTTGATTACATGCGCTAGATTACCAAAAAAAGGCACTGTGAACCCCATGTTTCTTTTGAGCCCAGGAGGGTTGCTTTTCTTTTAAGTATATAAAGCTCTGGAGAAAGGAGTCTGCAGTGGACAAAAAGGAGCTCAGAACAGGTTTTCTGACAGCTCATTATACTTCTCTGGTGCCAGTAGCCTCGGCCTCATTTAATGGGGGTGATGTAATTACTTCGCCCAACTCCCTAACAGTAGTAGAGAAAACCTCAGCCTACAATTCACACAAACCGAAAAAAGACTAAGAATCAAAAAAGTCATTTATTCTAGATTAACCCTTGTCAAAAATTTCCTTTAATTTATAAAAGAAATAAAATTGAAAAGGTAAATCTATAAGATGATGTATGTGCAAAGCTTATTTGGCGTTGGATTCTCCAAACAGAAACTGAAATGACATAAGCGAAGAAGCAGTCACTTATTCACCATCCATAATAAGGATGCTGGGTAGCAGAAATGACAGCAACTAGGGGGAGCGAAGTAGCCACCAGGCAGGCAGGCGGACTTTTCATGCTTTTATCTCCTTTCCGATAAACGTTTCCTGGCACAAGCATTCTTTAACTGTGTTATACCTTTCTATGAAACAAACAGTACTATTTTTGTCTTAAAACCACTATCCTATTTCATCACAAATTACACATTCTAGGGTATACCAACCCTTCAAACACCTGGGCCGTCTGATCGGGATTCAGGATCAGACAACTGTGGTATCTCCTGAGAACGGCCACAATGCAGACACACAGTCCCGTTGTGTAACTTCCTGCCAGGCTGGAGGATTTCAGGAGCAGTTCGGCTTCCACAACACTCAGTTCATTCAGGAGCTACAATGGGAGAAAAGATCGAAGAAAAATGTAGCTGCCAAAACAAATAGGAAAGACGTTTATTTTTACAAACCACGGATATATTGAGTCATTCTAAAACTACTTGATCTCCTTCCTTGTCCCGCCCCAGGAACATGCACATAAACAACGACAGTCTCAGCACCCCAATGAATTAACTGGTTTTTATTTTTAATACTTTATCAAATTATAGAGTTTTCCTTCTGTCTGGGCATCACGGTCAATGCAATCGAGAGGTACCCAATACTGAAACAGTTATCAAAATTTTACGGTGGTCCAAAGTTCTGGACTGGATAATTTCAGAGAAGAACATCCCCACCTCTGACTTTTTGTCCACTTGCCCCTCCTTTTCAGTAAATGGAAGTTATTTATCATCATTTTCTTATTATTAACAAAGCTAACACCTCCAATAGAATAAGTAAAAGAAACCAAGTTTTATGTCTACTCACTAGTGACATAACAAATGAACTCAAGTATGTGTATAAGAAAAATAGTGGAACAAATTAATAATGTTTCATATTTTTTGCTCTTCCCTAAAATATACTTTACTATAAATAGCAAACAAACTTTCACCTTTCCCTAAGCAAAAAACAAAAGACAAACAAGAAACACCCTCAAAGCTCTCACGTTTTAAAGTGACTATTACTATATTTTAGCACAAATTATAATTATTTAGTTGAAAATTATGAACACAGATGCCATTAAAATGCTAGTTGAAAATGCTAGCTGAGTACTGTTGACTCAGAATGTTTCAACTATTCAAAAATGCACTGGGTGGCTCATTTTAAACTGTACAATGCCTAGTAGGTTTGCCTTCTGCAAAAAGAGAGAAGCAGGATCCCTTTGACACCTGTATTGCAAAGTCAATGAGGCCATTGATATTCAGTGCTGGCTCCATGAGATCAAAGATGAGCTGAATATGGTGAGCCAATGGGAGATGGTACGATGTTCCTGATGCAAAGCTTGTGATTTGTTCCAGCACATTGTTAGAGATCTGTGCAAAAAAAAAAAAAAAGTGAAAGTAATCATAAGACCGACAGTCCAAATAACTTTTATTTATTAAATTACTTCAATTGTGTAGGTAAGAAACGTGAATTTATACGTGATTCTATTTAGAAGTTGAAACATACTTCTACAGAAGACAAAACCATGTACAAATGCAATAATATCCTTAAAACAACTATAATTTGAAGAAATAAGCTAAGTTGTCATTCAGATCTACACCCAACTCTCCTAAAGGCAGAACAACAATAAATGCTAATTAATTTCCAGATGACATCTATTTGACTATCAATGGATTTGTAAAACAAAAGAGATTTGGTTTCTTCTCAATGGCATAGTAATTTTTCTTCAGTCATCAACAGATTTCTCCCTTATTGATAGCAATGTAGGACTAAAATGTAATAAGTACTACATTATAGATTATTTTATATAGTGTTGATTATTATCATATGGTAAAAATATTTCCATGATAAAAATTAATTCCTCTGAAGAAGGCAACCTGACACTTAAAACTGAACTGCTTGATAGTTTAAGACGCTTCCAAATATGTTTAAAAAATGTATTTATAATTTTTTAAATTATATTAAAGTATAGCCAAAAACATATATTGCATGAAAAAGATTTTTAAGGAAATATCCCAAATGCATAATAAAACAGCTTTAATGGCTACCTGAGATGTCACTTGATGTTGATCAAAATATGAAAGGAGTTGAAGTTTTGTGAACACAGTCTCCAGTGTTGGAAATGCCTCCTGTTTGCTCTTCCTGGCTTTCTGTCCTTCATCTCCAACTAAATAAACACACAGTAGGTACATTATTTTCCATTTAATTGAAGCTCTTGACTTTAATGGATACTTTTTATTGAAGTATAACATACGAATGGAAAATTGTACAAACTTACTGAATTTCTACAAAATAAATTTATGTAATGAAACTCAAATCACAAAATCACGTACCAAAACTCCAGAAGCCCCCTCAGGTTCCCTCCAGTCACTTCTCCCTCCTCAGAGAACCAAGATCCTGACCTCTGATGGCTTGGATTAGTACTGCTCACTTTGGAACTTTATACAAATGGAATCGTATGATACGTACTTTTTACATCTGGCATCTTTCACTCAAAATTATGCTTCTGAGATTGATTCATACTGTTGAGGTAATTTTATTTTTTTTCTAAAAATTAACAATTCTTGGGACTTCCCTGGTGGCGCAGTGGTTAAGAATCCGCCTGCCAATGCAGGGGACGCAGGTTCGATCCCTGGTCCAGGAAGATCCCACATGCCACGGAGCAACTAAGCCCGTGCACCACAACTACTGAGCTCAAAGAGTAGCCCCACTTGGCGCAACTAGAGAAAGCCCACGCACAGCAACGAAGACCCAACGCAGCCATACGTACATAAAATTATAAAAAAAAAAACCAAAAAACAATTCTCACTTATGTACTATATCTAAACTTTTGGCTATTAATGAGAAGTCCCTCTATAAACGTTTCTTACCCACTGACTTTTAAAATATGATATCAACAATGAATGGGGGAAAAAAAATCACCGAGGCTCACATTGATATAATAGGAAAAACTTCACTGGCATTTTCTTAGGAGATTCCCAAACAGTTTAGTATGTAAAAAAGGAAATTTACACAATTCCTAACTTTTTTAGGGATAGAAAGGAATTAAATGTCTCCACCTTAATGGAAAAGTGCTACCTTTATCAATTTAGTATAAAGAAGTTTGAAGAAAATATCAATAAGAAATACTATAAACATTGCTTATTCCAGAGGGACTCTTGCTCTTAACAGCTCTAAGGATAAGATCCAGAAATAATTAGGTCCTATTTTAAAATATTTTTAATATATGTATTTACAAACACAAATCTAAAAACAAAAAGGAAATGTTGGATTATACGATCTCCACGAAAGATCAGATCATTTCCAACACTATGATTCTAAGCAGTCAAAGGCTACTGAGAAAAAAGCCCTCTTACTCACATCATCTTATTTGGGAAAGTTTAATTTGGGGAACAGAGCTCACTTTACTGATTTTTCTATTAAAGATTCAAGAAGGATTTCACTAAACTCAAAAGGCTTTGCTAATGGCAAATGGAATGGATTTAGAAAATAACAAGAAAGGAGACTTCTCTTTCAACAATAAGCAATTGTGGTTTATAGATAGGCAAAAGACAAGCAAAAAACCCAGGCTGTTGTTTCCTAAGACAAACAAACTTAGAATTAAAAGGTGCTGAGTAACATAAGGTACAAGATTGTGTGTCACTTTTGTCAAATATCACCAAATGTAACACAAATAATAAGAAAGGAGTTCATGAAACCTACTTGTTTTTCAGCATCTATTCTCAAAGGTACAAGTGGCATTTTGCCTTCAATACAGCTGTTTGCATGTCATGAGCATGTGTAAAATATCCAAGTTTTGAATTTTTCATTTACTAACATCATTAGTCCAAGGCTGAAAACTTACACCAATAGTCTTGGGTACCATGAGCTTTGGAAGTGAAGATAATATATTTATTCAGTCCTTCCTGGGACCAAAACCAAGTCTGTTACCAAGAAAAGTAACAGACTGGAGGACGTGGACCCAGCACAAGAACTCACAAATACCTCTTTTTTTGGTTTGTCTATATTAATAGGCTCTGTTTACTTACACATAGCTAACTTCTCAAGACCTCTTATAAAAAAAGATGCAATTGACTCTTGGCAATTTACATTCACTTTGAGAGAAAAATTTAAGAAATTAGTGGTGGTTCTCAAAGGAATATTTTAATGACATTTACACAGATAACAGTATAGTCATAATTCATAGATTTTCATCTGTTTTATGTCAATTTGCTTTCATAATATATATTATTGCTCTCTTGTTGCTTAATTTTGATTTTCCTTTTTTTCTTTTTTTTTTTTAAATCTCTAATCCTGGAAGTTCTGACTTTTATTGGTATGGTAAAACTTCATTAATGTTTTGAAAATTTACACCCAAAGGTGACTAGTCAATGTAAATGTAAAATGAGATTTGAACATGTTAAACTGGAAATGTCATTTCCGCTTTAGATTATAAATCTCCCCCCGCCCCCAGGCAAGGTCCGGTTGCTCTGAGAGCACTCCTAATGAGTTCCTCAAAATCATGTTTTTATGTGTAGCCAGAAATCAAATACGTGCTAAGACAACTTCTGTTTTCCTGCCTCACCAGCCTCTTTATCAGAAGGCAGCTCACCACATCCCAAATTAACAAACGTATTTCTGGTTGAGGAGTTTTATCTAAAACGTGGGAAAGACAAAAATCCCCACAGAAGATGACCCTCTCTTCAGGGGTACATCTAGTACTGTACCGGATACCTCAAAAATTAGTGTGGAACAACAATGATTTTCTCCTGGTGAGTTCACGAGCAAGAACTGCCTATTTAAGAGACTGGTACAAAGATAGGACAGACAATAGTCTAGCATTTTAAAAAACTTCATAAAGGAAGGAAGTAGACTCAGCAGAAAAGGATACCGTGTTGCTTCCTTCCCCGTCCCACCCCTCTCAGCGTCCCCAAACCAAACATTCCACAGGACCTGAAAAGACTCTCTAAAAGTAATTTAGGCAAAAGCCCATATTACTGACCCTTCTAAAGGACACAGTGTCCATCCCATTCCCAAATATACAAAAAGTAGCTTCAAATATACTTTGCTAGCTAGTTGCAGGGCTTTGGGATTCAGCCCATTTCCTCTTTTCTCTAACAGAGAAAACAGCAAAACAACAGATCAACAGTTTTTTTAGAGCAGTTCTTTACCCCTCCCCAACCTCAATAATGACAACAGTGTTTCATTTCCCTTCCACAACCTCATGGCGCCTGTGTAGCACTAACTCTTTAAGAGGCCACAGAAGTGAGTTAGGGAATGTGATGCAAATAACACGAAGGTAGCCTTCCCACTGTGTTCTAAGACATCAGGCACCCAAAACACACATTCAGACTAAAAACACTTCGCCCTGCCCTCGTACCTTGTTTCTGCACCTGCACCCTTACTGATGGAGAGGAAAGAGAGCTATTTGCAATAGTTATATCTGTCCTTTTCTGTGGGAAAGATCTAGTGTGGGCAAGCTCTAGTAATTCATCCAGTTAAAGTCCTAAAGACTGGTCCCCTGTGGAGAGGTTCGTAAAACAGTATTTATTTTGTACTGAACAAGACAGCAGGGTTCCTAGAGGTGGTTTATGCCCTGTGTAGGAAGCGTGCTGTTCGCACAGGGAAAATCCAAACTTTTTTTCCCCATTATATTATTTAAGTAACAGAGAGATAAATACCAGTGGTGGTAGTGGAGTATACATAATGATAGCATACTTTAAATCGTATGACTGTCTAATAAAATAAAGAAACTTTGAAGAGTAATTAGGCAAACGTGACGTGGATAATTACAAAGTTCCAATTATGTTATATGGTGACATAATACAAAGGCATAACTTCACTGTAAGAGCTATGTAAAAAGCTTGGTGACAGCATCCCAAGTAAAGGCATTATGGAGTAAAGACCCAGTTTTCTTTTTACTTGAAATCGTTTGGAGACGTGGGTAGCCTCCCCTACCTACTGCAATTATTCTTCTGAATAACGTAAGAAAAGATCGGCCACTACTATGCCATGATTTTTAATCATCATGTAAATATGAGTACCCAGAGCCAACTATAAGCTTGAAAAAGGATGGAACTGGGGGAATGGACCTCTTCCAGCCTAAGGGTTTTCCAACTCATTCTTCAATACTTTATGTATGACTGCTGTGGAAAATTTGGGAAATACGAAAAGAAGAGGAGCAAATGAAATCACCTCTATCTATCTAGAGAAGGTGCTATTTTCATGCAAGCATTACTATAAATGGGACCAAGGCCTTAACATTTCAATGTGCTTATTCATATTTCAACGTGACAGTCATTCGGGGGAGGAAACCCTCTGCTGACAGTGCCATGTACGACTGTGATAAAGACCGTGCTGAGGGGAAGACAAACGACAGCACAATGGGGGCAAACGCATTAGGGCTCTTTACCCCCGGTCTCTGTGGTGCTCTTCTTATTTAGGATTTTCAAAATATCTTTGGTAATTTTCTTCAACTGATGCCTCGCTTCTTCACGCTCTTTGCCCACTCCATAAAGAAGGATTGTGCGCTGGTTATACTCATGACTTGAAGATTCATCCTGAAAAACAGAAAATGCATTCTGAAACCCCTGTTTAAAGGATGGGGTTCGTGGACATGATATGCGCTGACCACAGCAGCTCCATGCTGGCTCGTGCGGTGGTGGCATCCCGCCCACCTTTCAATTCACCTCAACCTCCACTGGCAACACCCTTGTTTTTCCAGTTTGGAACTTGCTAAAGTAAAAAAAAAAAAAAAGTGCCAACTGACCTGAAGTCTTAATAGAAGCAGTTGATGTGGGCGTACCTTACAGAGTAAGTTTTGACTCTTGATTGTTTAAAATTTAACATGGTATTAATTTCACATCCTATTACATACTATCTAGTTTAAATTTTTCCTTATGGAAAATGTTATTTCTTAGCAAGCTCAGTTTTCTACATGCATTAAACATCATTAAACATTTTATATTTAGAAAAAAGAGGATCCTCAAGTACTTTTATTACAAAAAAAATTCCATTTACTTCCAATATGACTGTGTAAGACACATGTGTATTTCTTTCCAAATGGAAAATGACAGACAGCATGGGTCTCATTAGGTGTGAGGAAAATAGCTGGAAATGCAAACACGTTCTGACACTACCTTCCTCTTCTGGACCACCTTCCCACACCTGCCCCACAGACACAGTGAATTCAAGCACTATTTTTCTCACAAGGGAAAGAAAATTACTTAGTCACACCATCACAAAAACAAACACACCGCTAAACACATTCTTTAGCCAGAGTTAAAGAGTCCAGGATGTGTCCTCTCTTATGCCTGGTTTTGAATTTTTCTATCTAAATTTCTCTCTTGGATCCTATACTCTTCCATTTTCTTAGTGAAATTCCTAGCTCTACGTTTCAGTTCATCTCCTTTTCTTACCATTTGTACATGTTTGCCCATGCGAGGTACTTACTCTCCCTAACAGTATCTATCCCTAAGGAGCTCACGTGCGAAAAGTTTTGTCCCAGGGAAAACAAACTGCACTGTGTGCACGTAAATTAGTAATGGCTGCAAAAAAGAGCAAAGTCCTTGTGACCTGGAGAACGACAATGTTCAATTTGGAGTACTCCACGTGTGTACTCTGCACAAAGTAGCATTTTGCTTCTTTAGCCTTGAAGTAAGAGCCTGTTTCTTCTCAGTTTCTGTCACTGTTCTCTCAGTCTCTTTTTGTCATGCTGTCTTTCTCTCTCCTGCCCGCATTCAAAGCACCACTTCTTGCACCGGTTCCTTTTTTTTATAACATTCTATCAGAAATATACATTTGCATACTCTGCCAATCTATCTTGCTACCAAGTCCCCCGATAATTAATATTTCAGGTTGTTCAAACCGAGTAAGTCTTTTCTAGAAGCTGTTATTTAATAACTTGAGTTTCAAAATCTCCTCCGAAGTTTCAAAAGGCAGACCTAACCACAGGACAAAGTTGACATAGGTAGTGATTGCTATATCTCAGTGACCTGAGCTACTTTGTCAATCTCCAATTTTTGTTGTCATCACACAGTATTACTGACATACTTCCTGGTGGGGTGTGTACATACAGGCAAGCCCTATAGAGGGGACAGAAGGGCGATGAGGAAACTGCACAAAACTCAGATGTCAGTCATGTGCCCTGTCATGTCATGTGACATGTGATTGTTTTCAGTTAAGGCACCTGTCAAATGGTTCTAATGTAAACCTGTTGGGTGAGGGGTGATGGAAAGATGTTAGCAACAGCTGTTTATAGAGTACCTACCTACAGCAAGACAAGATACTAAGAACTCTGAGAAAATGCAAGGATGAATGTTCCCTGATTTAAGGAGTACAGCTTCAGTATCATAGAGATAGCACCTGCAGCGTTCGAACCCCAAACAGGGATGGTGACGGAAGGTATCCTGGAAAGACCCATGTGTTCTATGAACACGGGGTACTGTGGCTTCATATTGGCCCAATAACAACCCGAGCTCAGGGTAAGAGAGAGCTGTGCCTGCGTCCAGGGTGTGTCACCTGCCAACGCCATGGCCCAAGATAATGAGCCTTTTTGAGCCTCAGATTCTTCCTCTGAAAAACGGTTAACACTACATACCTTATAAGGTTTTGGTGAGAGTGGGGATCTGTCTGTAAAATGCTTAGTGGCATATCAGACACAGCACCCCCTGCTGTCCATTGATACTACTGCACCTCCACGCCTGCCCTGCAGGCACCCCACAGCCACGCTGTGCTGCATTGCTCAACATTTCCCGAAGGTGCCGGGCACTTCCTTCCTTTGCTGGTCTCCTCCCGCCACCTGAAATACTCTCAACAGCCTCAAGTGCACGTGTGGAAATGCTATGCATGATGACAGCGTCAGGTCCCTCCCTCTGTCAACTCACTTTAGCGAAAGCCCTCACTGCAGAGGGAGGCGTGCGGACAAGCGACTTTGGAGCATTTATCGCTGTGTAATGCACCTATTTTCTAGGTATCTGTTTAATGTCTGTCTTCCTCACTAGACCATTCACATTTATATTTTCCTTAATGGCACTGACTAGGCACTTAATATTTGTTGAATGCATGAAATAATGAGTAAACAAGTGGATTAATGAAGAAACATGTGACTAAAAGAATAGGGCAGGGATGAAGAAAAAAAAAAAACTAGTTTAGTAGGAAACTTAACCTGATAACTAAGTGTTTAAAAAAACTGAAGAGGAAAAATGAAAGGCAGAGAGAAGTTTAGACCAAAAAAGTCTGTAGGGTGTAAACTAGGTCTTAGTGGTGGGAATAAAAAATAAGAAGCAAAATCAAGAGGTATCTGAGGAAGTTAGGAAAGGATCAGGCATCTGAGTGAACGTGCATCTCACTGGATTTCAAGACGGACTCACTAGATACAATTTGTTGGGGTCCGGGCGGGGACGGGGAAGGAGTAGGTTATAAGGGGGGAGCTCATAAATTCACCGTTAGGTGAGAGGAATTCAAGGGGTAGGTGGAAATGTATTACAAATGTCTAGTAGGTGGTTTGACGGCAGGTCTAATGCAGAAGTGACAGCTTACGGATAAGAGCACTATGTAACTGGAAGGCATTCAAAACCTCCATGTTCTCTTTGGGCAGGGGTTGGGAGGGAAAACAGCTGCAATAGTGAAGGGGATAAATAAACCATCAAATGATGGACACACACTCTCCATAGTTAATAAATAAGCAGACAAGTCAAGGTCACAAAAGCGAGGGAAGGGACAGTTAGCAACAGGGGTCATCAACAGTGTTGAATACAGTTAAGAAATCACAATGGGGCTTCCCTGGTGGCGCAGTGGTTGAGAGTCCGCCTGCCGATGCAGGGGACACGGGTTCGTGTCCCGGTCCGGGAAGATCCCACATGCCGCGGAGCGGCTGGGCCCGTGAGCCATGGCCGCTGAGCCTGCACGTCCGGAGCCTGTGCTCCGCAACGGGAGAGGCCACAACAGTGAGAGGCTCGTGTACCGCAAAAACAAAAAACAAAAAAAACCAAACAAACAAAAAAAGAAAACCACATGTGTGAACCTCAAAAGAGAAGTTTCTCTAGAGTGGTAGGGGCAGAAGGTAGGAAACAGGAGGTTTAAGTAAGAGCAGATGGTGAAATGGTGAAGGTGTGGGAAGTAAACCACACTTACTAGTAGTTGGGTATAAAGAACAATGGCTTGAGAGAAAAGTGATCATTGTATTAGGATAACCAATGACAAACTGGTTTCAAAGCTATGCTTCAAATGAGTCTCCATAAAGGAAATCCGGACTGGAGGGCAGATAACTGACAAAGGAGATGGGTAACAGTGACCTCTTGTCTGGATTAACTTCAAAAGACCAGGACATCTTTCCACTTAACCATAGACAAAAAAGAAAATTGGTGAAAATACAGGGAAATCTGGAGGTGAAGAAGTGAGGAACTTGAAGATGCTCGTATTAGTTCATTGGCTCTGTTATGTTCAGGGAATTGGGCCAGAAGCAAAGCAAAGCCATGAGGTGAGAGTAAGGGGATGGAATTAAAAAGCAAGAGAAGCCTGCAGTTAGCTGGGCGGGGTGGTGGGGGGAACCACCGGTCAACCTCCATATGGGGCATGACGACTGTGTTTCTGACAGTTAACATTTTTCAGGGAAACCGTGAGAGCCGTTACTCGTCTTCAAAGAGGAAAGGCAAACACGTTTTCAAAGCAACTCTTTTTCAATAGCCTACAAGATTGGTTTACATCAATTTTTTGTGCATGTAGAAAATGCACAAGTCTTTAAACAGCAACTTATACATGAGAATAAGGTCAATCTCAGAAAATGGACCAAATGTATCCAAAGGTATCAATGAGTTCTCCTCTTTAAACTAGGTATTAAAACACCCTCAAGTTGCATAGTTGTAAAGATCAGTACCAAAGAATTATTCTCTTGTTGATACCCTGAAGGACACGTTTGTGGGGTGGAGAAAGAATCCATAGGAGAGTCCGTGGAAGTCTAGCTAACCCCTTTCACGCTAGCCCCCTGCTGTCCTTGGGTTAAACAGGTCACCCCCCCCCCCGAGTTCTGAACATCTCATCCTCCAGATCAATCACTTTCTTTCTTCAGATAATATCTCACACTCACACTTAATCGATCTTTTAAAAACTTAGGAGGATGCACATCCAAAAACTCTGGAAGGATTGTTGTACCACAGAAATTAAAAGATGTCTCTTGAGCCAGATGTCCTGAAAAGGGAAAACTTGGAGTTAACTGAAGGCTGATATTAGTCATCTTCATTTCTTTAAAATGAGTGATTAGAAATGTTGCCAAAACGTGTGTGTGTGTTCACAAGGATGCCATAATGGTGGTGAGATTATCAGAGCCATGTACTCTCCTTTCCCCTCCAATCATTATTTCTTTCAGCTGAAGCTTTCAATGTACCACGTTATTCTGTTTAGAATAAAATAAATTCAAATCAGTGTTACAGCAGTAATAAGCCTTGGGCTGGTGGGGGGCGGGGGGAGATGGGCATGCACACTGTGGAGAGGCTGTGTGAAAGGAACAAGGAGATCAGTAGCTTCTCAGTATAAATACACCTGGCCTGGAGTAACTCTTTCTAATTCAAGAAAATCGGAGACTCCTTTACTTAGATTTGTGAAGGAAAGCTTTGTTCAAAAATAGCTTATAGTCCCCAGTGTGGCCAAAATGAGGCCTTTATCCAACGAACTCAGAGCATCCTAGGAGCGTAACGGCCGTCAAGCAGTTTAACGGTATATACTAGTCCTCTACTTTCAAGCGGAACACTCAAGACAAGGCTGACAAATAACTGCATCACCAGAGGTAGTATTCTTTTCTTGCTAAATACCGCAATGCCCAAGACTCCTTGCTTTTGGAATTTATCTTATATCTAACCTGAATTTGTACGCGCTAACAGGTAAAGCCAAGCTAGATGACGTAAGAAGTGCCTTAGAATGCATGTGCTCCATCCAAACCTTCACTAATGTCAAAATGACTGCATCTCAAAACTGTAAGATGTTGGAACTAAAACAGCCTAAGAGCTCATCCAGTGGCTTAATTACCTCTCCATCCTTCTGTCCCAACCCGGTTTCACAAGGACCACAGGGTCCTTCCATTTCAGGGCATGGCCCTCTCTGTTCACAGTAATCCTATTTGAAGCAAATACATATTTTCAGATAAACAGACTTGATAAAATAAAGAAACCAATTAAACCACTTGCATGTAAAAATTCTAGGGTATATAGAATTACTTCACTTTTCCAGTCATCCTCCACTGAGTAAATACTATTAGAGAAGGTTTACAGATAGGTGTGGTTGTGAGTTAAAATCAGAGGAAAGAGAAAGTTAATTTAGATCAAGAACTGGAGCCTTTCATTTACCCCTCAAATCCCTAGTCATAGCCCTTTAGGAATCTGGAAATATAAATTCTCCATAAAGTAGCATGAATTAGTGTTCCTTTAGCATGGCATATTAATTTGCTGAAAATAGTCATGATTTTTCTTTTTTTTTTTCCAAAAGCCTTGTTTCATCCAAAGGTCTTAGAAACACTTCACAAACTTCCTTTAAAGTTGACAATCTGGTGTGAAGGCAAGCATGACTCCTATCTTCTTAAAAGTGTAGCCATTCCATTCATGGCATTGACCTCTTACCGTTGGGCCTCAATGTAGGGGTGGGGCATGTCGGGAGGGGTTGTGGAGACAGTGAGATGGGGAAGATTTTTGTACACAGTGGTCACAGATGCAGGCTCTGGAATCAGACAGTATGAGTTGAACAGGATCTCTAACTTCGCTGCTCTGCTCCTTAGTTTCCATCATCCAGAGAATAGAAACAAGATGATTATCTACTTCACAGAACAGTTGAGATCATAAAATGTTAGTTAATTCGTGACAACATAAGAAATCAAAAGTTGGCTGTTACTATTCTGAAGTGTATGTAGCATAAAAGGTTTTTCAGAAAGTATGCTGTCTCTCTAAACCAACAAATAAGTTAATCTTCTAAAAGTATAGCATCAAAGTGACACCTCTAGATGACTAACAGATGGGGATCATCACGTGACTGACATTTCCAACTGAAATTACCCAAATTCATAGCTTGATTTCAAATCCATAATGCCAACAAAATTCTCAGGTAGTTTAAGTCAGTGGTCTTCAACCTTGAGTGTGTATGAGCACCACTTGGAAGGCTCATGTGAAACCACAGGTGAGGGGTGCATTCCTGAGTTTCTGATCCACTGGGGCTAGGTTGGTGCCCAAGAAAGTGCATTTCTCCTGATTCCCCAGGTGACGCTGAGCTGCTGTTCTGTACTTTGAAAACCATCCTTGAAGATTATCTAACCTACACAGAGACAGACACACTCAAAACTCAGAAGAAAGAAATAACCAAAACATATGTTCACAGCAAAGACACCTACCCAAGTGGATCTGCTGGTAACAGAAGGACACTACAGTTTGAAATATCGTACGAGTGTGTACACATGCGTGAGTGCCCAAAATATTTACATAAAGGTAGTAGTGATTCCACAGTCCCTTCATTTAATGATATATTTCCCCAAAAAAACAAAAGCAAAGTCAAAAGAAAAGTAATAATAATTTGTTTATATTTAAATTCTACTCGAGAAAAGCATGAAAGACACTATATAATAAGCCTGGCAATGGATACAACTGTTTCTCTTTCTTAATGTAATTTTAGAATCTTAAAATTTATAATGGGGGGAAACTGTGTCGCCTACAAAGAGTTGCTCAAACACAGATTTAAAATACTGACATTATTAACCAGGAAAAAAACAAAGAGCAAGAAACCTAACATCCCTAACGAGCACACATTAAGAGTTAAAATGTGATTACTTGTTAAAAGGCAATATATCACCCAGTGTTGAGCACATGTGTTTCCAGGTAAATGAACATCTGAGAAAGCAAGTTTGCAACCTTCTCCAGGAAGCAGACGTTGACAGGGTTGATCTCCACTTGGATTTATCATTTTCATGGGAAATAACCCAAAGAACTCACAAAGCATCAACTCTATGGCAGGTTTCAGTAAAAAGCCACAAGATTTTAAATTGCTTTTTAAAAGATGACTTCTCACCCACGCTGCCCCATATTTCCCAAGGAAATAAAAGCAGAAGTCCTAAAAGCAGCCAGACAGAAACACAGCGTCTGCATAGCTCTGAGTCCACGGTGTCTGAAGGTAATTTCTGATTGTGAAGTCCTCTTCCTCTCTCCCTCTATTTCTCTCCAGAACACTCCAGACCTTACTGATGAAAGCTCAGAAGACTGTCTATCATAAAGAGTGTAAACAGCTAAACTAAGACATTAAAAGGAAAATAACCAGATGCCACTCTGCAGGTTTTATTAACTACCACATACTGGATACATTCAAATCCTTCAGAATCAACAGAGTAACCAGGTAACTTTATCTCTAGAAGTATTTGACAAGTATATGTATTTGCACTATGATGTGTGTGTGAGTTTTTTCAAGTTTTCTTAAAGTTGGAAAACTTTAATAGCAATATCATTGCAGGTACTTATATGGAATATAAATTAAAATACAAGCTGCATTAACGATGTTAGAGATAACCATTAACTTCTTCACTAAAAAAAAAAAAATTTACACAGAACATGGAAATAAAATTCAAATGGTCTTACTTATTTTACCTTGAGTGTAAAATGAAATTTAATATAGATAGAGGGAGCCGAAGTTCTCAATACCAAGAATACTTATTAAATAAGTTACAGTCTACGCAAAATGAGCATTCCCAAAGTAGAATTTCCAAAACCATCAGGGCATAAACAAAGGCAAGTAGCAGTAGCAAGGAAGGTTAAATCAGTGATCTTGTGTCAAATACTAGGGTTTATTTAGGTTTGTTTGTTTGTTTGATTTTTTAAGTTAAACAGGTGAGGCGGTATTGAAAATTGAAGCCATATTGTGACATGAATCTTCACTTGTTCTACTTTCAGTAATTAAAGGATGGAAAAAAGAATTCCACTGACATTTGGGGGAACTTAGCGCTGCCTTTGCTATATTTAAATCTTTTAAATGGAAGGATTTTTTTGATTTAGATATTTGTACTTTAACATTACCATGTCATATTGAGGAATAACACTTTACACAGAATCAATTCCATTTGTTTTTGATGAATTAAAATTTTACAAATTTCATTTTAAATTTCAAAGCTTAGATGCCAAATAATGTATTCAAGTCAAGTGTTAATTTCCTTTATAGCTGCCTGTTGTGGTATAACAACCTATGGAACCAGACAAGGACATGATTTTGGTATTTTATTTTAATCATATACACTCTATAAATCTAGAAAGTATGCCCAGGCTGTTTTGAGGAATGCCATCTGATGCCTACATACAGAAGCCATTTCCTTATTTTTTTAGCATTTAAAAATTTGCACTGAATGATATTCAAGAAAACATATGTAAAACCTTAAAATTTACTGAGCAAAGTTGGAAAAGAGATTCACATGGGTTAAAATATTTGGAGCTGAAGAATAGTCTCTATGAGGCTGATTTTTGAACGGATGACTGAGCAATAGAGAAGCAGAAATACCTTCCAATTATAAAAGAAAAAAAAATGTTTTCTGCTTTTTATTTATTTAACAACAATTTTTCCACAAGTGATGTTATACCGATTTCTTTTCACTTTTTACTTTTAAAATTCTACTCAGCAATTATCGGTCATTTCTCCTTAGAACCCTTTGAAGGTACTAGAGGAAAATGAAGTCCAGGAACAAGGATGGTGTAGGAAAAGTGACTGTGAATAGAAACAAAAAAGTTAGAAGGCGTGGAAATGAAGCTGCAGAAGAACAAAGCACAGCCCGAGTATTTCTCTTCTAGTTTTTATGTATGTGCACTTTTGCCTAAGATCAATAAATGTCCTCTAAGAGGCAAAAATTCAAAGAACAAGAAACACAAAGTAGCCACACCTTCACACAGTGTTCTTCAGGCTATTTTATTTTGCTACAGATAAAATATTTGTCACCATGAAATATTTTGAGATTTAATTTTCTGTGTTCTTCCTGTCCCAGTGAGGCTCAGACACCTCAATTTTTCTGTTCTTACTAACGCCGACCCAGGGAGGACCAGACACCTCAATTTTTCTGTGTTCTTACTCACTCCAACCCAGTGAGGCTCAGACACCTCAATTTTTGTCCAAAAATGTTACCCCCCGAGATGAGAGTGAAATCAAATATCTGGGACTGAAAATAATCACGCCCTCTGTCCCCCTCTAGGTAGCCAAGGAGAAACACAAGCCATGGACAACCTCACCACTGCGGCTGGGAATGGCAGCCTGTGCACCCGAGATTACAAAATCACCCAGGTCCTCTTCCCGCTCTTCTATACCGTGCTGTTTTTCGTTGGACTCATCACAAACAGCCTGGCAATGAGGATTTTCTTTCAAATCCACAGTAAATCCAACTTTATTATTTTCCTTAAGAACACAGTCATTTCTGATCTTCTCATGATTCTGACTTTTCCATTCAAAATCCTCAGCGATGCCAAACTGGGAACAGGACCGCTGAGAGCCTTCGTGTGCCAAGTGACCTCCGTTGTATTTTATTTCACGATGTATATCAGTATCTCATTCCTAGGACTGATAACTATCGATCGCTACCAGAAGACCACCAGGCCATTTAAAACATCCAACCCCAACAACCTCCTGGGGGCTAAGATTCTCTCTGTCATCATCTGGGCATTCATGTTCTTACTCTCCTTGCCTAACATGATTCTGACCAACAGGAGGCCCAGTGACAAGAATGTGAAGAAATGCTCATTCCTGAAATCAGAGTTTGGTCTGGTCTGGCATGAAATAGTCAATTACATCTGTCAAGTCATTTTCTGGATTAATTTTCTAATTGTCATTGTATGCTACACGCTCATTACAAAAGAACTGTACAAGTCATACGTGAGAACAAGGGGCGTCGGCAAAGTCCCCAAGAAAAAGGTAAACATCAAAGTTTTCATTATCATTGCTGTATTTTTTATTTGTTTCGTTCCTTTCCATTTTGCCCGAATTCCCTACACCCTGAGTCAAACCCGGGATGTCTTTGACTGCTCTGCTGAGAATACTCTGTTCTACGTCAAAGAGAGCACTCTCTGGTTAACTTCCTTAAACGCGTGCCTGGATCCGTTCATCTACTTTTTCCTTTGCAAATCCTTCAAAAATTCCTTGATGAGTATGCTGAGATGCTCCAATTCTGCATCCCATAAAAACAGGAAAAAAGGACAGGATGGTGGTGACCCAAGTGAAGAGACCCCAATGTAAACAAACTGAGGTAGTACTTCAGTCTATTAGTGTTTGGAACTCCAAACAGGCAAGCACTGTGTGAAAATATTAATACTGACTAAGAAGTAGCTGAGTTAGTCATGATGACTCTTGAAACAAGTAACAGAAGGTGACAAAAGCAATTTTCTTTTACTTGTCCGGTACTGAAAGCAATCTTAAAATGCAGAAAAGTAACTGAACATGTAGCTGTGTAGCAAAACAAACTGCACCCAGTCACCATGCCACATGCAAAACTACACAGAAGTCAGACGTGTAGAGTTTTGGCAAAATGGGTAAACATATAATAACATTTACGGTAATTTTTAAAATATATTACTGATCACAATGCTATTATCAACTTATTGTAATCAACTAAGAATGATAGATCTGATAAAATCTTCTGACCAAATATTATACTTATATACTTATATATGTATATATACTTAAACGTACTTACATATGTGTATATATCCCGGTCCCTTAACCAAATGCTGACCTATTGTGATACTCATAAGTAACTGGGACATGCAAAGAACAGTAACTACTAACTTTTAATTATAAGTAAAAACTTAAGGGATTTAAACTAATTGAAATGGTAATTGATGAGACTAAATTTTTTTTCATTAAGTAGAGGTTTTAAAACTACCTTCTCAAGAAAAAGAGCAAAAATAGGAAAGCTATTAAAATAGTTGCCTTATGACATTCTAATACCAAAAACTTATGAATATATCCTTAACACCAGAGAAACCAGTTTGCTACTACTTTGACAACTTCAGTAAATACAATACCATCATCGATACTTATCCTTATTAACTAGCTTCTAGAAACTGCCTGCGAGTTGGGTTAATGAACATTTCCCTTATGAGAAAAACAAGTTAAACATGATTATGCAGTTGAACAGTATAACTATTAGCAGGAAAGTGATGAAAATGTCTGGAATTACCTGTTTGTGTAGATAATAAAAAAAATTACATTAAACTCTAAAACATACTTTGTGGGAATTTCTTTGTTCAAAGACACTAGATACTATGACTCATCTTTCATATACGCCTACATCAAACCCCTTTAAGAAAAGACAGCTGCCAACACAATCCGTTTTATTACACACTGTTGGGCAAAATCCCTTCTGAAGGTGACGTCTCGCATCCATTAGTTCATATGTAAATGAAAAAATAGGTCAAACTTATAATGTAGTCTGATTCCCCACAAGCCATATTATTTTTTATTATAAAAAAAGTACGTAACACACTTGGAAGTGGACACGATTCATCTCAATTATTTAGGCTCCTCAGAGGTGATTCCCAAATACAAGGCATAGAAACCAATATCTAAATATAATGTGAGAAGAAATAAAAATGGTGAGTTGTAGGAAAAGGAAGTTCACTGAACTCCAATAATAATCTATTTTATTCTGCTGAGTTAAATTTCAGTACATAGTTGAACTCATTTAACTCCCTAGATGGTAGCTATTCTCCAGCGGCCACATTTCCTTCTCTGGCACTTCTGCAAGCAAGCACTGGATGTCAGTGGAGATGCATATTCGACCTGTGGCTGGGGCAAAGGCAGTAGCCATTTCTGCCAGGTAAACCAATGCAATTCACCCTCATGTCACATGAGTAAGCACATTCTGTAAGAATACCAGGATATTTGAGCTGGAAGAGAAACTAAGGATCAACTAACCGGACCATCTTACTTTGTATATGGGAAAAGTGAAGGGCAGGTTTACTCCTCAATCCAGTCAAGTCAGGGGTAGAGAGTGGATGAAAGCTGGCCACCTCACGGTGCCAGGATCACATGAGGTGTCGGGAAACTACAGGATGGGCAGAGATTTCCTGAACAATCTTTCATTTTGGATTAAACTCATTCACTGAGATGACAATTTCCACAAGAGAAAGAAAAAAAAAAAAGCAAAACAGAAAAGCTAATGGTATTACAGTACTTTTGTGGAAAAGAAATTGTAAAATGTTTGGAATTATCTATGTTTTTATATATAACATGAAACATTTACATTAAACTCTAAATCACACTTTGTTGATACTTCTATATCAAACATCAAACTGATCCCATTCAAGACAGACTGAGAGATCAGTATTTATGGAGCACTCATTATACACAGAAAATGTCACTATCTCTAGCTTTAATAACTTTAATATACACAATACATGTCACATTTCACAATAACTTCAAGAGACAGAAAGAGAGAGAGAGAGAGAGAGAGAGAGAGAGAGAGAGAGAGGGAGGGAGGGACGGAGAGAGGGAGATGCCAAATTTTGTAGACTCAGGTTCAGAAGATGAGACAAACAAAGTGTAGTCTTGCCCATGGCCTTAGTGGCTAACAAGTCCTAAGGATGCTGGTTATTGAAAGTTTCTCTCAGTGGTTTCTTATATAAACAGTCATAGGCAGCCGTGACAAACTCTAGCCTACAAGCCAAATCTAGCCTAGCACCTGTTTTGTACAGCCTGTGACTTAAGAATGGTTTTTACATTTTCAAATGTTTTCAGGAGGAAGAATAAAACTTTACGTTGCATTAAAGTATGAAATTCAAGTTTTTGTGTCCATAAGGTTTTATTAGCACACAGGCCACACCCACTCAGGTTTTATCTATGGCTGGTTTCCTGCTACAACAACAGGGTTGAATAGTTGTGACAGGCTGCAGGGGTCACAAAACCTGAATATTTACTAACTGGCTATTTAGAAGATTGACAACCCCTGGACTAGAACTCTAAAAACAGGGAGAAAAGCCCTATGTAGAGAAAGAACCCCCTCTTCATGCCTCTCGACGTTTCAGCAGTTTTGCACTGAAAACACCTACAGGTTCCTACGGCTGACCTAGATGATACGGTAACACCCAAAGTGGGAACTGGGATTACAGTGAGGCTGGTGGGAACTAAATATATGCAAGTATACTTGCAAGCTGATAAGTAAAGCGAAACAGCCTGACTTTTTTTTAGAAAATGGGAAAAGGGCAAGAAAAAAATCAATTTCCAGGAGAAATACAAATAGGCAATGAAAATATGAAAAGATATATACCCTCACTAATAAATAAATTTATATTTACATGACACGGCTTTTTTCACCTGTAAGTTTAGAACTGATTTAAAAGATTTTTAGTAATAGTGCTGGATAATCCTACTTGGTGAGACTATAAATGGGTACAGTCTTTCTGGAAAGCTTTTTGAAAATATTCAACATTGCAATGCACAGCTTTTGACCCAGTAATCCCACTTCTAGGAAACTTCCTATAAATATATGTTGGAACAAAATACAAAAATACATGGAGAGGTATTTGCTCTACAGCATGTTTTCAACAGAGGAAAAATGGGGAAAAAAGAAAATCTAAACGTCCATCAGTAACAGCTTAACTAAACTATGGTACCTTTATATAGTGTAACTTTTTTAAAAAAAAACTTGTTAGCAAATCTTCATGTACTAACATGGAACGAAACAAAGATCTAATATGTCAATACATAAATATATACATATATATTTGCACACACACTGGTAGGTATATGTAAAGGGAATTAACTTTCACTTTCTACTACATATGTCTATATTTGAATTCTTTACACTGGTTTTCCTTTTATAATAAAATTATGAAACTGGATATTAATATATGTGTTTCAGATAGTAGTGTGAATTTATTGCCTGTTTCCAGTTCTATGTAGAGATTTTCTAACATTAAATTTATTCATACACAGATCACTACAGTTAATGTTAAACTGCATAATTTATTTTAGATTATTACCACCTTGGGCTAATTCATTGTGGGATTTTAAACACTTTCATATAATCTGAGAAAGTACCGTGGTATCCTTTGATGGGAAGTAAAAGGCTCTTCTATGAGTACAGGAGTTCCCACTTTGCCTTTCATTCCAAATGAAAGCAAATACTTCCACATCTTTTCAATTGTCATTTATATGGTAGTGGTTACATCAACATGAACATTATACTGTTGACTCTGATCCAAAAGACAATCCCTAAGGAGACAGCAAATGCAAAAAGTAGTTTATTCCCATTTGGCAGGCTTCTAATTTCTATGACTTTTCCTTACATATTTGATTCTCTCCTGATCCTACTGCTATGAACCAATTTACGTTTTCAACCTGGCACCTCACTTTGAGACTAAGAGTTTCACAAGTCCCTGAAACTTTACAGTGGATTCTATCTCCTCACTCATCAATCAGTAATACGCAGCTCAAAAACTCCAGAATTTGGTAAACAATTCCACATTCACCCTGTCTCTGGCTTCTGGCAGACAGGAGAGAGAGAGGCTGGTTCCAAGCGGGGGCTCTGAAACCAGACCATGAGGGTTTACAGTGGGCTTTGGTTGCAGGACTTTGGGCAAACTGCTTAACGTCTGCACCTCCATTTTCTCATCTGTAAAATGGGATGGATCTCTGAGACTGCTGTAAGAATTAAATAAGACCAGATAATCCCTTATAAAGTCTAGCTTGTGTGATTTAATTGGTTTTGACTAAATTCCCTTTGAGCTTGATAGGATTTTAAATGTTTAGTTTAGGAGCTTGCCAAATCGGAATAATTTCTAGGACCCTTCATCCGTTATCTTCTGTGATTCACTCCTGTCTTTTGTGCACTATCCCCACAGGTGCACACAGTATTCCATTTTTCTTTTAATTTCATTTAACAAGAAACTTACTAACACGTACCATTTGACGGACATTATTCAAAGCACCTGACAAACGTTCACTCATTTTATCCCCTCAACAACCCTATAAAGCAAATACTATTACTTATTTTCATTGTGAAGAGGGGGCACTGGTTTCACAGAGAGCATAAGTCACTTGACCAAAGTCACAAGTAAAGGTGGAATAAGGAAATGAACCCAGGCCCTCTGGCTCCTAAGGCGGTGCTCCTGTCCCATCACAGCCTCTAAGGTACGGCATCAAGGGTGAAGGACCCTCCCTCAGGGGGCACCAGCACCACTGCGAACTAAGAGACTGTTGGCTAATACGTTTGAAGCACGTGGACATAAAGGAGTGAGTGATTTGTTGGATACTTACTACAGTCAAACATTGTGAAACCTACTACGTTTAAGAGAAGATACTTCTGTAACTCTAGAAATGCCACCGTAAATCAGTTCCTCCTCTTAGGTTTCCCACATTTCGGTTTGAAATTTGACCAAAAAGTGATTTCCAGTTTTCATATTATGAAACTATCTTGTACAGCATTTCCCTTGTTTAAATTGAAACTATTCTGAACCTGCATCTAAATAATGGATTTGGAGCCATTAGGAAATTTATACTTAATTGACATAGATCTAATCCCTCTACTTAAATTTTTTTAAGTTTGCTTTTATTCTCTACTGAAGCAAATAAAAGGATATATGTTTAAATTATGTTCCGTTACATTAATAAAATCCAGAATCTGTATTTCCCAAGGATCAATTTATTTGAATCAAACACCAATTTTTCAGACTGTGCCACCACACTGGGTAGTTCCAACCAAAATTATCAGGCATCCTATTCCCTCATAAACTCACCATGGAGAACTCTACATTCCCTCATAGGATCTTCTGATTTCCTCTTTCCCTTTATCTATCTGGGGAGCAAACATTTCTTCACAGACAACAGCTTTCTCTATACAAAAGCAGCAATTACATACTTCCAAAAGTTTTATAGAACTTGACCCAATGTTGACTGATGAAATTCCTGAAGTTTTCAGCACTTGGCATACAATCACAAATAAAGAAGAGACTTCCAAAAATGGCTTTCTAATAAGTGAAACAGTATATCTCCATTTAAATCTGCAATTCGCTCACCAGAGCAGTGAGTGGCTAACATTTTTTTCATGCTTCATATATAGTCAGCACTATTCTAGGCACTCATCTCAGCCTCTCAACACTGAGGTATGTACTATTATTAAACCCATTATACAGATGGGGAAAATGAGGCACAGAGCTACTAAATCATTTGTCTATAATCTAATACCCAATAATTGGTGAATCTGGAATTCTAACCCCCCAAAATTTGGGTCTTATAGCCCTTAACTCTTAGACGACACATTCTTATCTCTCAGAGATCGAAAGACCAAAAGACTAAGATACATGTCTACAGAAATAATCAGGTCATACCTAATGAACACACATTTCTGAAAAAAGCAGGCTACAAGGATGCAGATGACGATGCTGTCTGATTTTAGAGTCAACTCTTATTCTCCTACAATTTGGGGCTGTTTTCTGTACATTTCTCCCTATCATTATATACAAAAGGCACTAAAAATTCCATTGAACATGTAGAGAAGATAAACTGCAGGGAAGTTATTATATGAGAAAATATAAAAACAACTGCAACTAAACTGACTTACTCAAACCAGAGTAGATTAACAGTATATAAGTTTAAAATGAGAGAGCTTCCTTATTAGAAAATCCCCCAAAGGTTTGCATGTGAAGAGGTTCTAATGGATCACACTGCACACGTGAAAATGAGGAAGGAAACTGGGTATAAGAAAGCAGAACGACATTTGCTTCACATGGCCTTCATGAGCTGAACTAATGACTGCCTCGATCGGAAGACACTGAGCTGAGCATCCTCCCAAACAAAGGTGAATTTCAGCTGTTATTATGAGTGGCTTGCTTATAAATGATGGCATAGGTTCAAGGGGAAAAAAAATGCTTTAAGGTTAACATTCTACAAACCTTAGATTATGAGCCTAGGAAATTACATAATGTACAGCAATCTGACATGAGTAACTTTACATCTTAGCCAGCTTTGTTTTACTGCCATGCCAAAAGCCGAACTTGTGAATGGGGTAGAACCAGTTATTTGGATTTCATCAGGGTGTGAAAGTAATGGTACTGTTACAAGTACCAAAAATGTACTATGTGCTTTAAAAATTCTGGCCAGAAACAACATGGGACTTCTCAAATGATCTATTAAATGGGATGAAGACATGTAAGGTGCTAACATGCTGCAAACCTAAAGTCTGCTTTTAACAAGTAGTGTTTTGAAATCATGAAATGCTTCTTGTTTTACTGTGTGTGTATGTTTATGTGTAACAGCTGACATTGGAAAGCATGAACGACACAGTGATGAAGGGCTTCAACGGGTCTGAGAGGTGCCCCAGGGACATGCAGGCAGCGCACCTGGTGTTCCCAGCCATCTACACTGTCGTTTTCTTCCTGGGCACCCTGCTGAACACTTTGGCCCTGTGGGTGTTCATTCACATCCCCAGCTCCTCCACCTTCATTGTCTACCTCAAAAATACTCTGGTGGCCGACTTGATCATGACGCTCATGCTTCCGTTTAAAATCCTCTCAGACGCGCGCCTCGGACCCTGGCAGCTCAGAGCCTTTGTGTGTCGTTTCTCTGCCGTCGTCTTTTATGAGACCATGTATGTGGGCATCACACTGCTGGGGCTCATAGCCTTTGACAGGTTCCTCAAGATCATCAGACCTTTTGGAAAATTCTTCGTACAAAAACCTGCTTTTGCAAAAGTGGTCTCAACCCTCATCTGGCTCTTTTTGTTCCTCCTCTCCCTGCCAAATATGATCTTAAGCAACAAGGAAGCAACACCGTCATCTGTGAAAAAGTGTGCCTCCTTAAAGGGTCCTCTTGGGCTGAAATGGCATGAAGTGGTGAACTACATTTCCCAGTCCATTTTCTGGACTGTTTTTGTCCTAATGCTTCTATGCTATATGGTGATTGCAAAAAAGGTATACAATTCTTATAGAAAGTCCAAGAGGAAGGGCAGCAAAAACAGCAAAAGGCTAGAAGGTAAAGTATTTGTTGTCGTGGCTGTCTTCTTTGTGTGTTTCGCTCCATTTCATTTCGTCAGAGTCCCATATACTCACAGTCAAACCAACCGTAAGACTGACTGTCGATTGCAAAATCAACTGTTTCTAGCTAAAGAAACCACCCTTTTTTTGGCAGCAACTAACATTTGCATGGATCCCTTAATATATATATTCT
Organism: Grampus griseus; assembly: GCF_964374135.1. Taxonomy (NCBI): domain Eukaryota; kingdom Metazoa; phylum Chordata; class Mammalia; order Artiodactyla; family Delphinidae; genus Grampus; species Grampus griseus. The sequence goes on from NC_138998.1 coordinate 16,806,924, forward strand.
TATGTAAAAAATTCACAGAAAGGCTACCATGTATGAAAGGGAGAAAGATTGCAGCATCCACCCAGGAAAATCCTACGAGTCAGTCAGACAATATAACCCTAAGCTGATAACTTTATCATGGTTAACGATTGACTGACAAGACTTCAAAAGACAATTTACTTGGAAATCAAATGTAAGCAGTGAAAGAAAAGATGGCTTCGAGCAAATGCTTTCTTACATTTTACTATCCTCGCGTACAGAAAGGATTATATAAATTTTAATTCCACGTAGATCTATTCATAAGCCGAAATGAAGTATCCGTAAGAGAATGCAACGGGAAGCGAACAGCCACTAGAAGTCACCTTTTCAAGAGTGTTCACTTACACTTTGGAAAAGATTTATCGTGGGGAAATGTATATTCCTAAAAATACATATCTTCTAATTATGAAAAATACATTCCTCCACTCTAAAACACCTCACATTCTTCTGCACATGTAATTCAAACAATGCTACTGCTTTTGTATCCCACCTGCTGATTTAAAAAGAAAAAAACCCGAAAAACCCACCTTGTGAGTCCTTGTTGAAAACTGAGGCTAGAGGTTGAAAGGGATGCTAGATGTAAAGCGTCTGGGGAATAGGTCAGAAAGCCCAGATACCTGGTGAAGGCGCTTCTTCTTAGAGTTACAAACAGCCTCTTCCCCAGTACGCAGCTACACCATAGGAGGCACGAGCAGCATTACTAAGCCACATAAAACATTGTACTGTAACACTTCGCTTCCATCCTGAGTGTGTACAAATTCAAGGGCAAGAATACTGTATTCTGATTCTTTGGAATCGCCCCTCTGCCCAGCAAATACTCTAACGGTGGTTGAATATTCCACCTACTCAGCAAAGCCTTCCTGGGCCAGCACCTCCATGCTCCTTCCTCATGTCTCTGGGTGAAAATAATTACCTCTTCCACTGCTTGGGTATGTTAGGGCCCTCAATGCCGAGTTCCTTTTACTAGCTTGCTGTATTCTTTTTTTTTTTTTTAATAGATTTATTTATTTATCTTTGGCTGCACTGGGTCTTCGTTGCTGTGAGCGGGCTTTCTCTAGTTACGGCGAGTGGAGGCTACTCTTCGTTGTGGTGCGGGGGCTTCTCACTGCGGTGGCGTCTCGTTGCGGAGCATGGGCTCTAGGCACGCGGGCTTCAGTAGTTGTGGCACGCGGGCTTCAGTAGTCGTGGCTCACGGGCTCAGTAGTTGTGGCCTGCGGGCTCTAGAGCGCAGGCTCAGTAGTTGTGGCGCGTGGGCTTAGTTGCTCCACGGCATGTGGGATCTTCCCAGACCAGGGCTCGAATCCGTGTCCCCTGCATTGGCAGGCAGATTCTTATCTACTGTGCCACCAGGGAAGTCCCTAGCTTGCTGTATTCTTGACTGCAACCTCCAAAGATGGTTAGGATTTTTTAAGAAAGACAACATATTTTGAAGACAGAAAATATGTCATGTTTTTTTGGTATCTCCCACAATATTTCCCACAGAGGATAAATTACAAATGTCTTAAATAGAATATGTCATCGTTATGCCATTCTTGGTACACATATAGATAGAACTGCTGACCCACGCTCAGTAACATCTATACTGGGAAATTTTTAGAGGATGGTGACCTACTTGTACTTATTTACCTCCATATGTTTTCCTGAATCCCTCTGTGGTTCAAAAAAGAGCTGCTAAAGTATGTTTATCTGGAATTGTAGATGCTGATTTGCACCTTCTAGATAAAATGTACAAAGGAGTAGTCATGCTCTGTAGAAGTGCCACTAGTTCCAATACAACCATCAGACTGTGAACTCCAGGCCTCTTTCCATGGCCTCAAAGGCCCTGAAGGCCCTGGATCTTGTCCACCTTTCTGGCCTTTTTTCCTAAGCATTCTTCCATCCTTGGAAATTCATACTCTTGTGTAAGTTTATAATTATCAGAAAATGCCATGCTCCTTTTTTGCCCCCATGTCATTGCACTTGCAAATTTCCCTCTGACTCACCAAGAAAACTCTTATCCATCCGTGGAACCCTAAGTTGCCATCACTTAAACCATGAAATCTCATCTGGCTAAATTCCCACCACCACCTCAAATCCAATCACTCCATCATCTGTGTGTTGTCACACCTCAATTATTATAATGATCACACTGCTTTGTAACTACTGGCTCATACATGTATCAACTCTTTTCATACCTTATGTGTACTTTTGAGAACAGAAATTGTGTCTCATTGTGCAATCAATAAATATTTGATAAAATGCCAAACTGGCTTTATTTTTACATACTAGAGAAGCAAAAGGGAAGCCAATTTTCACTGATGTTTTTCTTATCAAATGATAATATAAACTTCTTGAAAGCTCAAGCTCTTTTTAGTTGGTCTCCTATACATGTACACAGGGGCCTGGGAAGTGTGGGTGTTCTTGGGTTCACTAGTGAATGACCGGGAAGGAAGCAGGATTATTAAACAGTACACGTATAGCTTGGGGGCTAACGTCTATCATCATTTCAGTTTTAAAGCTATTGACAAAATGCTTTAGCTATGTATTGTCGGTTTTGGTTAAGTAAAATTTGTAACTGTAGCATATTACCATCACCAAAACTCTTAGAAAGTACTTTGACATCTGATTTTCATTTGCTAAAATAAAAGAATTAAGTCATGATAACTATTAGAGATGTCACTAAATCCATGTTACCTTTACTGAGTACATTATACAATCATGAGCAGACTCTAATAATGTATAAGTAACTGCATCTAAGCCACATTTCAAACTATGCTTGGGAATATGACCCATGTATTTCAGCTCTAATAATACTTTCAAAATACACTGAATGGATATAGATAATGAATATAATTTTTGGGAAAGATCTTTCAAGATAAAATTTCAATAGGAAATGTGTCCACCACAAATGCAAATATTTCATTAAATTATAATAATATTGCAGTCAAAAGCAGAGTTCCTGACGTGTAAAATGAAATAATCTACCAAGAACTTAGAGAAGAGTCAGCTTAAAATCACATTCACAGAATGAAGAACAACTATTTGAGGAGAGCTTCCCAGACTAGCAATCACAAATACTAAAATCTAGAATACTTACAGAATGGGGAACTATACCATAGCCATTAATGAGACATAGAAGCGAGGGAAAAGTGGAAAAAAACATTAGTAGCTTTGGTAAAGTCTGTAAGCTCAGAGCACAATTAAGGGCTTCTGTCAAAAGCTAAACTGTCATCATTTTGACTTGGATAAGGCCTTCCAAATACCCCTGATGCAGGAGAAGTGGGAGAGGATATTGTCCCATGCAGAATTAGTCTTCAGAAACCAAGAGAAATTACTGTAAAAGGGGAAGGAATTCTGCCCATTTTTTGATTGGGTTGTTTGCTGTGATGGTATTAAGCTGCATGAGTTGTTTGTAAATTTTGGAGACTAATCCCTTGTCAGTCACATCATTTGCAAATATTTTCTCCCAATCTGTGGGTTGTCTTTTCATTTTGTTTATGGTTTCCTTCGTTGTGCAAAAGCTTTTGAGTTTAATTAGGTTCCATTTGTTATTTTTATTTCCATTACTCTGGGAGACAAATCAAAAAACATTGCTGCGATTTATGTCAGAGAGTGCTCTGCCTAGGTTTTCCTCTAAGAGTTTTATAGTGTCCAGTCTCACATTTAGGTCTTTAATCCTCTTTGAGTTTATTTTTGTGTATGGTATTAGAGAATATTCTAGTTTCATTCTGTTACATGTAGCTGTCCAGTTTTCCCAGCACCATTTATTGAAGAGACTGTCTTTCCCCCATTGTATAGTCTTGCCTCCTTTGTCATAGATTAATTGACCACAGGCGCATGGGTTTATTTCTGGGCTTTCTATCCTGTTCCATTGATGTATTTTTTTATGTTCTGTGCCAGTACCATTACTGTTTTTATGACTGTAGCTTTGTAGAATAGTCTGAAGTCAGGGAGCCTGATTCCTCCAGCTCCTTTTTTCTTTCTCAAGATTCCTTTGGCTATTTGGGGTCTTTTGTGTTTCCATACAAACTGTGAAATTTTTTGTTCTAGTTCTGTGAAAAATGCCATTGGTAATTTGATAGGGATTGCACTGAATCTGTAGATTGCCTTGGGTAGTACAGTTATTTTGACAATATTGATTCTTCCAATCCAAGAACATGGTATATGTCTGTGTGGTCTGTGATTTGTTTCATCAGTGTCTTATAATTTTCAGAGTACAGGTCTTTTGTCTCTTTAGGTAGGTTTATTCCTAGGTATTTTATTCTTTTTGATGAGATCATAAATGGGATCGTTTCTTGAATTTCTCTCTCTGATCATTCACTGTTAGTGTAGAGAAATGCAACGTATAAATAGACATTTCTCCAAAGAAGACATACAGATGGCCAAGAGGCACATGACAAGGTGTTCAACATCGCTGTTAGAGAAATGCAAATCAAAACTACAATAAGATATCACCTCACACCAGTCAAAATAGCTACCAACAAAAAATCCACAAATAATAAATGTTGAAGAGGGTGTGAAGAGAAGGGAACCCTCCTACACTGTTGGTGGGAATGTACATTGGTACAACCACTATGGAGAACAGTATGAGGGTTCCTTAAAAACCTAAAAGTAGAGCTGCCATATGATCCTGCAATCCCACTCCTGGGCATATATCCAGACAAAAACATGGTCTGAAAGGATACATGCACCCCAATGTTCACTGCAGCACTGTTTACAATAGCCAAGACATGGAAGCAACCTAAATGTCCATCGACAGATGACTGGATAAAGAAGATGTGATACATACATACAATGGAATATTACTCAGCCATTAAAAAGAATGAAATAATGCCATTTGCAGCAACATGGATGGACCCTAAAGATTGTCACACTGAGTGAAGTCAGACAGGGAAAGAGAAATAGTGTATGATATCACTTATATGCAGAATCTAAAAAGAAATGATACAAATGAACTTATTTACAAAACAGAAACAGACTCACACAGTTAGAGAACTAACTTATGGTTACCAGGGGTGATGGGTGGGTTGGGGGAGGGATAGACTGGGAGTTTCGGATTGACATGTACACACTGCTATATTTAAAATGGGGAACTCAATATTATGTAACAAGCTAAACGGGAAAAGAATTTGAAAAAGGATAGATACATGTATATGTATAACTGAATCACTTTGCTGTACACCTGAAACTATCACAACATTGTTAATCAACTATACTCCAATATAAAATGAAAAGTTAAAAAAATAAAATAATGAAAAAAAAGGCGGAGGCTGGGGAGGAAGAGGCAGAGAAGCAGTGTGAATTCCCAACTCAAAGAAGTTAGATGGCTGATAAAGCGATCATGACATCAGAATATAAATTATTCAGTCTTATTAATCTCATCACTTCATATATTCCATATGCATTTGAAAGCAGCTCGTTCCATAACTTTCTAAAGTCTTCTTTCTAAAAATGCCTGACCATCAACCCAGGTAAACTGTACTCTTCCAGTAAGTTAATAGATCAAAGCTCACATAGATTAGATCTTAACAGAACAAAAGCCCCACAGCAGAGGAACCCGCACCCAGCTGTGTTTAATAGCTAAGGGAGTACACACTGAAAAGACAGCAGCCCTTACAAATCAACTGAAGTGCCTGGAAACACAACTCCACTTTTTAAATTTTACAAGGAAACCAAATGTAGGTAATATGAATATAGGACACATGTGTTAAATCAGTAGTTTTCAAACTTTAGCAGGTACCAGAGCCAGCTAGAAGGATTCTTAAAACACAGATTGCAAGGCCCACCTCCAGAGTTTCTGATTCAGTAGGTCTGGGGTGAAGCCTGGGAATAAGTTTCCGGGAGATAAGGATGCTACCGATTTGGGCCACATGTTAAGAACCCCTGTGCTGAAAGTTCCTTGAGGTTCATACATCCGTAAGGACTGATTCACAGCACAGCACTGCACTGCTGGACATGAGTGCCCAAGGGTGAGATCTGTCAACAGGAGACAAACAACATTGTTACAAAGAGAGCAGGACAGATATAAGGTGACAGGCAGTGGCATGAACTACAGCTACCTGGAAAGTTCACGTCCCACTTAGGGGAGCATCTACTACTCAGTGCCAGCTGTTGGCACGGGAGGGAACTGGGGCCCAGGGTTGCCAGTTGGTAGCCACAGCAGTAGTAAAACCAGCATCAGCAACGACAAAAACAGCACACATTACTTACTATTTACTAGGTACCAGGCAAGCATGCCAAGATCTTTAAATATACTGGTCCGTTTAATAATCCCGGGAAGCCTAGCAGGTGCTATTGTTATTCCCATTTTAGAGATAAAGAAGTTGAGAAACAGAGAAGTTAAGCAACGGGCACGGGGTCACATGACTTATAAGTAGCAAGGCTAGGACTCTTAATTCAGACTCTGGCTTCTGAGCTCATATTCTTTTTTTTTTTTTTTTTTTTTTTGCGGTACGCGGGCCTCTCACTCTTGTGGCCTCTCCCGTTGCGGAGCACAGGCTCCGGACGCGCAGGCTCAGCGGCCATGGCTCACGGGCCCAGCCGCTCCGCGGCATGTGGGATCTTCCCGGACCAGGGCACGAACCCGCCTCCCCTGCATCGGCAGGCAGACTCTCAACCACTGTGCCACCAGGGAAGCCCCTCTGAGCTCATGTTCTTAACCACTATATTGACAATCGCAGATCTTCTAATGTTTTCAAGAGAAATCATAAATCCAGTCCACTCCGCCATATTTCCTGTTATTTTCAAAGCTTCCGTAGTCACCCTCACACTCCCTGAATCCCACAAAACAGTACCTTCACGTGTGGACCCTAGTGGTCCGCACGCTGCCAGCTAATTATCCTTGACCTAGAAGCTGACAAGCACCTCCCAGGACCTTACACTCCTTTACTGAATGCTTGCTATGTGCCACGCACCATGTTACGTACGCACCTTACAAGGGTTATCACCTTTCTACTTCTCACTATTACCCCAGGAGACAGATACTACAGGGCTCCCTGTTGGGGAGAAAAGAAAGAAAACGGAGGCACCAAGTGAACAGATACCTTGACCCTGGTGCCCACGACCCCACCAGCAAGCAGAGGCACAGCTGGGACAGACACCCCGGAAGGTGGCCGCAAGACCACACCTCAGTGGCTCTGCTGCACTGCCTCTCTGACAGTCGGGACAAACCTAATTCCTCAAGGGGTGACACCTCAAGCCCCAGCTGTGAGAATGGTGAAGAGGGGGGCTCCTGAAAAGGGAGGGAGACGTCTCAACACAGGAAAAGTTTCAACAGCTCAGGGGTATGAACAGACCCACCATGGACCTTCTGAGCCCTCTGGGGGCCCCTCTGGTTCTTAAGAGGAGTAACAGCCCAAAGAGTGGGCTGACTCGCTCATTTAGACCATCACTCCTTCATTGTGTGCTTCGTGCAGGGCCCTGGGCCTCCCTGGAAGCCGCACAGAGACCATAATGAATCCGAACGTGGTTCGTGGAATAAGAGACATAATTAGCTCACCAGAGAAGCTCGGAGGAAAAGGCCGTTACTGCCAAATGGAGAAACTGAGCAAGGGCTCACAGGAGATGGACGTGTGAACTGGACCCCGGGGGAAAAACAGAGGCTTCGGAAGGGAACCCCGCGGTGCTCTGAGCAGTTCGGAGGAGGGCTCAGGTGAGGGTGGGTGCTGTGCCATGGCCCAGCGAGAGGGGCCACGGAGGGCCTGAGGCTGCAGCACGTGCGTGGGGAAGACGCGCCTGGGAAGGGAACGGGGACCTCAGTGCACAGCACTTCCGGGTTGCTGGGGTGTTCGGAGCTCTCCGTGAGCCACTGAAGGTGGCTGAAGTGAAGACTACTGCTCTCTATGCCGTGCTTTAGCAAAAGCAACTTGCCGGCAATAGGCAGTTCTGAATTAACGGAGCCACTGAGGCCAAGAGAGCAGTTAAAGAAGCCTTCCAGCTATGCAGGCGAGAGCCAATGGGAAAGAAATCTGACATGGAACTTAGAGACATTTTCAAAAAGAGACAAAGGTCTTGAGTCCAAGATCACTGGAGAGGATGGGTTTACATGGAAAACGTATGTGACTGATATGCAAAATGTATTCTCAATGGGGTCCATCATCCCCATCACACCCCCTCCCAATCGAGATTCATTGCTTTGAAGAACCTTAGCTTGGGTGATGTCCTTGATCGTGACGGGCGTGTTGAATGTGAAGTCCTAGTGAGAGAGCTGGGTCAAGGAGTCCAGCCAGTAGGGGCAAAATATGGATCCAGGGCTCTGAAGACAGGGCTAGATCAGAAGCCAAGGGAATCATCTTTTCTAAGAAAGGGAGAGAACAAGGAATGAGCTAAGCACCTCAGAAGCCATGCTGCACCAGTCTCGTGACAGACGAGATAGAAAGAGAGGAGCGATGCCTGGGATTGTGGGGGCGGGGATTGCCGACAAGGAGCACCAAGACGTTCCTTGGGAAACTGAGGAACAAGAGGAGTTCGAGGAGGAAATGAGAGTCAGCAGAATCCCACAGTCTGGGAAGGTCAAATGTGACAAATCTACAACTGTGAGGTCAGTGGTCACTCTAAGAAGGAGGTGGCGTAGAGCCCCAATCTGCAATAGGAAGGGCGGGACGACAAGCTACTCTTGTGAACTCAGTTCACAGGAGTTCCAAGGAGGAAATAAGAACAGCTGTTATATTAGCTCGGCCTTTTCCAAGGGTTTCTAAGAATAGGTGGAGTAGTAGCTCCTTGCCATGCTTCCTATGCAGTACAGTGTGAAGATGCTCCATGTGAAATGGCCCACAGAGCAGAGGCGCAAATCACATGGTGAGTGTCACCACACAACCAAGAGAACCAGCTTCAGTCAGAAAATGGGTGTGCCCTGGGCTTCCCTGGTGGCGCAGTGGTTGAGAGTCCGCCTGCCGATGCAGGGGATGCGGGTTCGTGCCCCGGTCCGGGAAGATCCCACATGCCGCGGAGCGGCTGGGCCTGTGAGCCATGGCCACTGAGCCTGCGCTTCCGGAGCCTGTGCTCCGCAATGGGAGAGGCCACAACAGTGAGAGGCCCGCGTACCGCAAAAAACAAAAAACAAACAAAAAAAAAAAGGGTGTGCCAACACCCATGTGTCAGATAATCAAAATATTATGAACTTAACCTTGACTTTCTAGTTGCAGAATGTTTTTAAATTTTTAATCATTCCAACTTTATATTCATAAAAACACCCCCATTCGTATTCATTTACTTACTCTCCCTCTGATCAAAAAAAAAAAAAAAGCTACTGTTCACTAAGTACCAACCAAGTTTCAAACACTGTAGGAATTATCCTATAGTGTATTATCTCATTTAAACTTTACAATCTTACAAGGTAGCCATTTTTCAGAAGAAGAAATTGAAGCTCAGATATAATAATGATTTGCCCAAAGTAAGAAAGCACCTAAGTGGAGAGGCTGAAATCCACACTGGAAACTATGTGACACCAGTTACTGAGCTCTTATCAAGGCTGACACCGCCCCTCACAAGAAGATTTCCAAAGTGAGGAACTGGCCGGGTATAGAAGAGAGTATCAGTATGAGGGCGGAGGTCAGATGCAGGCACGTCTCCAGAGTCAGTCGCCAAACCATCCCTCCCCTTTAACTGACCATTACACATGAAGTTCTCATACCAGAAAAAGGTAACTGCTTTATTGAAAGCAAACCTAATAGATACAAATCATTTCAAATGACAGATTAAACACAGTAATTCAAGCACAGAGACCTAAAGATACCAATCTCAGCCAGGAAACATTAAAGCGTTTGTAATAATTATACTCAGCACGAATTCTCAGCAACTGGATGGTGAGCCACAGTTAGAGCGATTTTTGTGTACAGAGAGGTGGAACAGGAAGATCTGGAGAGGATTTTACTGCAGCCCTTGTTGTATGTTCTGGCTACATGCAAAGGACATGGGCATCCCAGACAGATCATTTGAGCTATGTGTCAATTAGATCCCTGCTCATCTTTGTCTTGTAATGATGAGTTCATGTACTGTGAAAGACTAAGAGGTCCTTCGTGTGTGCATTTTCCTTTCAGAAAAAATGGATACGTCAGAGATTACAGAGACAGAGAAAATTAGACTGCAGTACCAATTCTCTGCCTAGCAGCGTTGGAGGAAGCAACACTGTGCCCAGGTCCAGGCCAATGCAGCGAAGCCAAATAAAGGGAGGAGAGAGCAGGCGGTCATATGCAAGGCAGAAATGACTAGAAGACCAAGGTAAGCCTTAGCAATGCATTTGCCAGTGCCTCACACTAAAAAGGGGGGAGGTAGGAATAGGGTTAAAAAAGTTTATTCTGGGATTTAGGAAGACGTATCAACACCATTACCTATTTTCATTCCTTTAAAGGGATGAAACATTAGAAACCTTCTCTCCTTGAGTGCTTCTGTCTCTTTAAGAATATATTTTGAAAGATTATAGAAATTCTCATCTAAAATTCTGTGATTAAGCCAGAACCTTAGTTTTACAGAAAACTGAAGCCGGGAAAAGTTGAATGAGTTTGTCCAGTATCCCAGAGAAAAAGTGAGTTTGGATCCACGAACCAGGTCTCTGTCCAAAACAAGAGTATAGATATCCCCATTTGATTTCAAAGTTCCAAACCCCAAGGTAGACTTCAGGGTAATATATTCAAACTGCCTCAGAAACATTTGAAAGCATCTCCTTACTAAGTGACCCACAGGATGGACCTAGCGAATACAGAACAAACCAATTTTCAAAAGCCAAGGAGATTTAAAAAAAAAAAAGCAGAAAGATTTAGAATAAAAGAGTAAACTAGAAAAACACAACGTGTGACCACTGATTAGTTCTGCCTCAAAAAATTGTAAAGAATGTTACTGGGAAAAAGCAAAATTCAGACTGAATATTGTGAGTAGGCAGGAGAAAATCCCTTTTTTTGTTGGTTTTTTGGGGGCTGTGCTGTGTGGTTTGCAGGATCTTACTTCCCCTACCAGGTACTGAACCCACGCCCTGGGCAGCGAAAAAACAGAGTCCTAACCGCTGGACCACCAGGGAATTTCCAGGTAGGAGAATATCCTTGTTTTTAGGAAATACATGCTGAAGCAGTTAGGGGTGGGACATCTGTCACAATGACTGCAACTTCAAACAGGTCTCCCCACAAATATGTGTGTTGAGGGGGAGGGTGGGGGAGGGCGTGAAAAATGTCAATGGGAAAATTTAGATGAAATCTGCTTGAACTATAATTTCAACTTGTCTGTAGGTTTAACATCTTTAAAAGTAACATTATTATAGAAGGACAAAAATCACCTGTAATAAAAAATGAAACACAAAAATTTTTTTAAACATTGTGGTGGTAGAGAAACACAAACACATAGCCTAGGACATCGTCCTATATTCAAAATAAATTTGGGGTTTGTAATAGCTAAACAATATTATTAAAATAGCTTCCTTGCATTTAATAGGATCTTCCATTGAAGCAGCAAGATAATTACTGTTATAAAGTCTCCTGTGGCTTTTATGAAATGTGAGACTTGTTATAAAAATCGGCAGAAAAAAAATTATGCAGGTTAAACTTTTGGTGATTTGAACAATAATAAAGCTATGGGCTGGTTCTTAGCTGCTCTTTTCATCAAAGCATTACACTCTTCTCTGACTAAACCTGTACTACTTCCCTTTTTGAAGGTTATGTAAGACCAGCTTTAACAAGTCCCAACTTGAGATCGGCATAACGTGCTTTAAGACAAATGCATAAAGGGTGCCTCATGTTAACTTTCTCACTACAAGACTTTGTATGGCCAGCCGAAGAGGATTTTAAATACACAATCCCACTGTGACTAAGGCCAGGAAAAGGCTAGTCCATGCCCAGCCCAGCCCACCCTCAGGAGGAGACAAGGAGGGCCACCTACTGCACTGACACCAGCTCCTTCCCTCCCCCTTGTGGAAATCTTAATACAAAACCAACACATACAAAGTCAAGGTGTGTAACCCTGAATTATCAAAACATTTCCCTTCAAATTCAAAACAGAATAGTATATGAAAAATATTATCAGCAGCGATGTAACAAAGGAAAGGTATTTTCTTTAACATTAAAAAACAAACAAACAAAAAAACCGTATTAAGTTAGTTGACAAGTAATAGGACGAAGTTAACCCAGGTCACAAATGTATTAAAATTTAAGGTAGATAACAGAACTGCCTTTATTCCCTCAACAGGAGCTCGTGAAATACTTGTCCACACAAGCTCCTCCACGTGAATTCACGCCCACCACTGGAACTGTGGGGCGATAATCCTCAGAACTTGCAGAGAAGGTCTTTGCCCAACATACCTTCAAGGAGGCTAAACGGGATGTGCTCCTTTGAATTGATGCTTTTAAGGCCGGCAGTTGGTTATTCTGGCAGAGTTCCCCTTTTGAGCAGTACATCATTTACTGTTTATGGATCATAGTGACAAACGGCAAGAAGTGCAACCCCCAAAAAACAAGTCTCTCATCTCAGGCCTGCATGGCATAACTTCCCCCCCCATCAAGATGCAGGGGACGGGCTTTACATGTTCAAAGTGAAATCCCTGGAGAAGTAGTACCAAATGGCACAAAGCGGAGTTCAACCTGAACGAAGGATGGTTTAGTAAATGTGGCAATTTCTTATACGACTGAGCCACTATTAAGTTGGCTAATTTTTGTTCAGAGACTTTCCCTAGGGCTAGCTACTCATCCACAACATACTTAATCCATCCTAAATAGAATGGAATGGAAAACCATTCAATTTTAGAAACAATTTTAAAAACCATTCAATTTTTAAAACAATTCAATTTTAAATTCAACCATTTAATTTTGTTTGTTTAGGAAAAGGCAACAGAAGAAACAAACTTTTGATATTCAACTACTGGTATTTAAATTAAATACATTTGTTCTTCTGCATAAACACAGGAAAAAAACCCAACTAGTACATACACATTATTTCCTTAAGGCATAAGTAAACACTAAGTAATACCTATTATTTACTAGCTTCAAAAAATGTTCCACCTTAATTATTTTCATTTATCTTTCTCTTCAACCATGATAGTAACAAGTTTTGATTTCATTTGGTGATATTTTCTTCATTTCTTTTACTTGCTTGAATGTTGCATTCAAGAAAATCTTGGAGTCTCTGGGAAATTTTTTGGAAGTTCTAAAATTAATTACAAATAGGAAAAAGTGATTCGATTATATAAATTTATCATTGTGGTAAGGTTTTTTAAAAGAATAAAAGTTGTCTTGTGGAATTCAAGAGATAAGGTAAACTCGCCCCCTAAATAACTTTATTTAAAATATTTTTGTGTAGGTGAAAGCAGGTTATATGGAATTCAGCAGATTCTTGAATAAGACAACAGGTTTCCCAAGTTATCGATCACCAGTATAAACACATATTAATTTGTCTTTAATATACTGAATAATACCATGAAAGATCTGTCTTTTATAAAAGATATTCTGGTTCCTTTTTATCCAAAATTTAATTAGCAGGAAGGTTTGTAAATGCATATTTTCTGATTAGTAATAGGGAGTTCCCCTCCCACCCCCCAAAAAACCCTAAACACTGGGTCTGCTTTAAGAGGCCCCAACGTGAGGCTTGATGCCTTCCTCCTCCTTAAACAGCCCTCTGGCCCTGTGGGTTCCAGCCCTCTGTGTTCCCTTCTGGTGAATCACCATCTGATTCCTGCAGGTTCAGGAAATGTTCTTCCCCAGTCTACAAATCTCACCTACTCTCAGGTGTGAGTCATTTCTATTAGCAAGAGAGTGAGTTGCTCCAGTTGTCTCCGAGCAGGAGAGTTTGAAAGGGTGCCCCAAAGAACGATCTCAAGGTGGGCAGGGGAGCACCTACCTTCACCGGCAGGGGCAAAAAAAAAAAAAAAAAAAGCTTATTTTTTTACGCTTTAACAAAAAAACAACTTCCCTGCCAACCTTAGTTTCAAGGTTTATTCTTAATTAGAGTTGAGAAGCCTGTTTCGACTTGAAGACACCCGTATCAGGTGAATGGAGAGCCAGCTACCGCCATGAAAGGTAAATGAAGTTGTTTTTTTTTAAAATTTTCTTAAAAGCCATGGTTGGTAGGACGCAGCCCTGATTAAGAGTATAATTATACCTCTGCTTAAATCTGAGGTCTGAAGAAAAAGTGGGGGTTAGAATGCTAAGTGGATGAGATCCACAAGCTCTCTTTGGGAGGAACCACTTTCTGAAACGAGAGTCATCGTACTTCATGGAACTTCACGGTTTCCAGCTCAGGGAGGCAGGTAATGCCAACCGTGCACTGTGCCTTCAAACGTGGAAACGGTATTTTGGAAATCACTTCTACTAAGTGGATTTTTAAATCACATTTGCTGTATTAGTTGAGTAAAATCCAAAGTCCCTTATAATTGTTTCCCAAGACCCCAAACTGAAATTTGTTTCGTTCACTTTTCTTTTAAAAAGAGGTCAAGAGAAAAAAAGATGATTTTCTCTCCTAACTGCCTCATTTTGATAAAAGAATCTCAATCGTTTCGTTGTAACACAAAGAACAGGGCGATCCTCTTTCTGATTCCTTAAGAGATCATGTTAAAACATGTCAGGAAAGTCGCTGAGAAAACTGCCTAACTAGTGACGAACGGCTTAGGGACAGCTTAGGTCTGGTTCACATTCAAAGTCGTGGGGAAGCTTTTACTTCATTGAGAGAATCAAGAAGCCAGCAAGGAGATCTGAACTCTTCTAAGTTATAATAAGGATTCTGAAAGATAGGGGAGCCTAAGGTAGGGTGACTTTTCGATTTACTAGGTTAAGATTTACCTGCTACGGAATTTTCTATTGTATTCTCAAAGTGAATCTTTCAACTTAGGTATATTACCATTTTTTAACAAGGACTTCCTTTCATAATTCTGATTAGAGACTCCGATTTACTAGCAAAATGAACAACAAAAACTTTGGTTCCATATTGCCAAACAGAGCCAGACACTTTTTATTTTATACTATTATTTATACTGTATTGTTATTTCTGCCAGTTCAAGGTTAACAGCCTTTTCCTCCTTGAAGCTAAGGGATCAAGGGGACGTGTTATTTTAGTCCTTCAGCAAAATCCTATCCTAAGACTACTGTTTCCAACACCTATTCAAAAAGTGTTCCAGGTGTATGTGGGTTAAGAAGAAGGGGCTGGGGGAGCAGTTAGATTGCTGAGTACCGTATACTTAAGGAAGGAGCCTAGAAAAGAAAAAGTGATTAGTCAGAAAATCCTAACTATTTCATGAAGAGACCCAGGCAAAAATTTCCTGGCTAGAGACAGAATGTTGGGAGGGCTTATTACACTCTGGGATATGGGTGGGAGATGGAAAACTAAATGAGAATGGATGTTTTTATTTAGGTTAGTGGTATCTGTGCCCCCCTTCAGAGTCTGTCTACTTTCCTTCCTTCCTTCCTTGGTATCTCAGGGTTTCACTTCCTTTAAGAACAAAAAATGTCACCCATAGCCCTGTCCTCTGAAAAAATGCCACAGAAACTAATTAAGACAGAAGACACACGGACGGCCATTTGTTCTCTGTACTCCTATAAGCTGAGGAAAAACTAGGAAGACCCATGAAACGCCCTCAGAGCCCAATGAAAGGAATGGTGGTGAAGGCAGGATAGAAGGGAGGTGAAATTTAGGCGAAATCACCTGGGAGCATCCCACAGTCTCCAGGGGGCTGCTGTGTGCAGGATGGGACAGGACTTTGGTTTAAAGCAGAAAGGCCAGCCGGGGTGTGGGCTTTGACAGTGTCAAAAGTTACGTCCGACTTGAGCCTCTTAACTTCCTCAGGAGCTCACTGATGCCTCTCACAGTAAAATGAGGGGATTAGATCGGATGGTTGTTCGAGGCCCCTTGTATGGCTAGATTCCCATGATCCAGGGGATGTGCTGAGGCACTAGGGTCGGTTAACAAGAACCCAAGGCTTGAACCACATGCAGATGCTGGAGAGGACACTGTAGGGTCAGTGATGAGGAAGAAGACTGGTCCTCCCCTTTTCTGTCCCAGCCAGCTATGTGATGTTAATCAAATCTCAACCTCTTCAGAGGCCCCAGATTCTTCCTCTGCAAGGCAGAGATGAAGACAGTCTGCTCCTGCTTCCTCGGGTGGGAAATTCTGCATTAGTACAAGTGGAAGGGCCAACGGCTGTTCCTAGAGCTGTTGACTATCTGAAGTAGACAGGCGAGAGCAGAGGCAACCCAGACCCTGTGGTTTAAAACTAGATGAGATGAACCACGTGGAAAACATCACGGTGAACAAGAAACGAGAGGCAAACCTTCTGCTTCAGGCCATTGATTAAAGCCAAGCCCCTATCCAACCTGGCAACAATTTCCAAACTTTCTAACCTCCTCATACCTGGGCAGAACAGAACGTTTATTCTTCCTCTTGTGCGTAATTAGCACATCTTAACTTTCATTGACATTCTTATTATCCAAATGTGAAAAAACTTACACTAAAAATGCATTTCAAGGAGAGCGCTGATAGAGTTTCACTTGGTATAAGCCATCACATTAAGTCATACGTATCAGTGATTCTATAATTTCTCTTAGAAGGCAATTTCTAATAATAATTTCCAACATTTTGGAAGAAGGGAACTCCTTAACTGACGTTTTCTAATGTATTCGATAGAACTCGTATGACACAAACTGTCCTTCTAAACCTTATTATTGAAACAACAATCACTAACGTGCACTGACACCTTAATATAGGTCCAAGACTACTTCACATTTTAACATAGATTATTTTCTTAGAAAACCTCACACAACCTGAAGACATATACTGCTGTTACCTCCGTGTTACAGGTGAGCAAATTGAGGCTTAAGTGGTATGCAAGTAAGCAGCAGAGCTCTGACCTTGAACCCTGTCTGCCTGCAGTCAACCATGCTCTCAGTCACTACTTTTTAGCGTTCTAAGCAAACTCAGTATTTGCTATTTGGGACCTCTTTTTTTTTTTTGGTCAGTAACTTAACAGGTAAACTTGTACCGATCTGTGATTTATTTACTGTACTACTTGACTGAGGTAGATAAGTGGCTGTCTTGGGCACATCATGCCCTACAATCACGTTGGAGCTACTTGATTACCTAGTCTGCCCAAAGGAGAGACATCAGATTATAATGAACACATGAACCGCCCCCACCGGGCTGTGCAGAAATAGGAGCAAAAGAGTGGTTAAGAGCCCAGCACTTGGACCGACCTCTGTTCAAATCCAGGTTGTGCCCTCACCAGGTGTGCTAGCCTGGGTGAGCTCCAGCGGCACATGTCTGCTGCAGGAGCCTCTGCAAGTCTCAGTTTCTTCATCTGAAAAATGGGCGTACTATTCTTACTACCACTCAGGAAGCATCTATACAGTGAGTTTTTCCAAGATGCCAAGCTCCAATAAAAGATCTATAAGGCTTGAATGACATAATACTGTGGTAATACCTCATTCAATGCTCAAATCAATCCTATATGAGTGTTTTACAGACGAGGAAACGGAAGCATAGTGGGGTTAGATGACCTGCCTAAGTAAGTGGCAGATCTGCAATTTGATTCCAATGTCTTTTTGATCAATTAAAATTTATCTTAGGGCTTCCCTGGTGGCGCAGTGGTTGAGAGTCCGCCTGCCGATGCGGGGGACATGGGTTCGTGCCCCGGTCCGGGAAGATCCCACATGCCGCGGAGCGGCTGGGCCCGTGAGCCATGGCCGCTGAGCCTGTGCTCCGCAATGGGAGAGGCCACAACAGTGAGAGGCCCGCGTACCGCAAATATATATATTTATCTTAATAATTTAGAACAGTCCTAGGCACAAAATAATATTAGTCAGCATTTGCTGAACCCATACGCTTATTAACTTTGTTGTTGTTGTTGTTATTGTGACTAGCAAGACAGAAACACAGACTTTTCAGCTACCAGAGGAGGGTTTGCCTGTAGTCTGGACATGCTCTCAGGTTAGAGATATTACTGGCTCTCAATCTGTCTTCTGAAACTCCACTTTTCAAGTCCCTGAGTCTAAAGAGAACCCTTTGCTAAAAACATCAAGATTCTGGCTGCTTCCAAAGTGGAAGCCAGTAAAATAGGGGGCTGCAGAAACAAAATATTCTAAGGTCCCCACACTAAAGGAGCTTATGATCTAGTTGAAGAAAGAAAAATCATAACAGAAAAACACTTGGGCTGTCAGCACTGAGCTGTGTGGCTCTCCGGCTGAGAGCTGACAGAAGAGACCCAAGAAAATAATTCATGGGCATGAGTTGCCTCAAGATGGCAGGCATTTTAGGGCCTGCCACACTCCTTTTGGGGTGGAAGACCTGCCTGTCCAAACCTGTTCCTCCTCATAACTGCCAAACTCAAAGGTTAGACATGAAACTGAAAACAAATCATCAATGAGCTTCTCAAAGCTCATTGCAAATTAGATAAACGGACTAAAGGACAAGTTGGAAAAGCTGCAAAATTAATTGTTTACTGGTTGTATTTATAAAGAGGCCGGTCCTTCATATCGTGACTGGGTACCCTGCGGCTACTCACGGCGCACAGTAACATGCAGGCCTCAAATAATAACAGCTACATTCTTTTTTGGTTGTTTCAACCAAGCACGTTAAAAGTCCTGGAAAATGAAAACTTTAAACAAAGTCTCGCACTGTGTCAAAATTGTCTATGTAGAACCCATACGATACATAGCAATGTGACTAAATAAAGAACAGTGGATGCTGTCAGAAAGGTAACTACTATCTCAGTGTATCAGTGATCAATGTAATCATGATCACTGTTCAAAAAATAGTGAGGTTTCATCTCTTCAACATCAATATTCTCTTTTTCTGTTAGCCCGAAACATTCTAATTTCCTGTTGCAAAGACGAAACAAAATATCTATGTATATTTTGTGGTATGAAAAAGAAGTATCCACACGGTGCCTACAGCCACCGGTACAACAATGAAAAGGGGCGACCGCATGTAGATAGCAGCTCAAAGTTCAGTTGAAGCCATCCTACGGAGGCAGATGGTAGAACATACTTTTACCACATTGCTGTTTCTTCATAATTAATCGAGCAGAATCTCTCTGCCCCCTTCTCCCCAGTATACCTGATTCCAGTTACCAAAATTTCCCAAGTGCTAGACATGTTAAGTTAGACCATATGAAAATGCCATCTATAAAAACATTTCCATTTCAGTTCAACCTAATGCATCAGCATCAAGGAAGAAGACACAGAGCTTTTGAGAAAGTATTCATCCCAAAGTGAATACAATGCCATTAAGTTCTAAAATCCTATAATGAACTCTCTCGTCTTACAAGCTCATCAATTTCAGGTGAAAAGGAAAATATTAAGTGAGGGGGAAATTACTAAAAATGAGGGGCAGGTTTGGAGCTGGCACTGGGTAACAAGGGTCTAGGTCCCCCAGGGTACTGGTACAAACCCCATGGAGAGACCTGGGGCAGCCCCACCATGAAGTTAGATGTCACAAACTGTAACCCACAAACCAGCTTTATTTGGTCTGTTTTAATGAAATTAAGCCAGAATTTTTTTAATTTAAATTTTTGAAATTCATGCAATTTTATATAAAAATCCATTTTTTATAGTCTCATGGCAGGTGACCCACACACCTGCATGGCAACAGCCCAGAGCCTGGGAGTGGGGCAACACTCCCCAGTTCACCGCAGCCCCCAGCCTTTCCGATCATTTTTCCTAACACCGAAGCTGTTAGCTGTATTTTACTGGCCTGATGGTGCTGCGATTATTTCTTCTTATACCTGGCTCACTTTTCTCACTGACATTAGATTTGGGGCTCTATCTGAATTTGCAATCCGTCGCTTTAGTCCCCTCACTTCACAGTGAGCTGTTTAGAAACATCAGAGGACAGTGTTGGATCAGCTCCTCTCCTGGTCTTTGGCCATGCCTTACGCGAGATCACCTGCCAATTCCTATTCTCTCTGCCCTTCCTGGGTTGTACTGTTTCACTTCGTTCATAAAGAAAAAAAGATAATTAATGCCAGTGAAGTTGACAGCAGGAACTACTTTAAAGAAAATGTTATATATGTATGTACGTGGGTGTGTATGTATTCACACACACACACACATTATACAAAATAAATTATCTGTGATGCCAGATCTTTTTACTACATTGGGGTGGGGGTGGGGTGGGGGATTTATTTATTTATAAATTGAAGTACTGTTGATTTACAATGTTTCAGGTGTACAACAAAGTGATTTGGTTATAGACAGACATTTTTTTCAGATTCTTTTCCGTTATAGGCTATTATAAGATATTGAATATAGTTCCCTGTGCTACACAGTAGGTCCTTGTTGTTTATCTATTTTATATATAGCAGTGTGTATCTGTTAATCCCAAAAACTCCTATTTCTTGTTTTTATGAGAGGAAAAAATGAGACACGGTGAGGGTTTGATGCCAATGAAAACTGTACAATATCCACTAGCATTCAAGACCTCACTAAAGAATCTTTACCATTGATGGTAGGGGTTGAAACTGAAGGAAGACTTGTCTCTTAAGTACCTGTCTTAATTCATTAATTTAAACAAAAAGCATTGCAGTGTCATTAAACTGTGATGTGAAAAACTAGGGTAGCTAACTTGACACCCAATTCTATTGAGAGTGGCCTTGAGGACACCTGCCCACTCATCCACAACCCAGATAACCACAGTGATGACCTCATTAAAATGGTGACCATGGCAACCACCATCATCACCGTGAAGAATAATTACGACCCTTTAAGTATAAGTATAATGCTTAAGCCATGGAATGACCCTTCGAAAACAAGGAACAACATCTCCATAAGGCTGAGAAAAGTACTCTCCTTTCTTAATAGGTTGGTAAATGGTAATCAAACAACTGAAGACTTTACCTGGGGTCTTAGATTCTGAGAATGTTTTTTAAGGGACCAGAAGCCACTTGAAATGCATTTGGGTTAGAACAGATTCATTCAAAACCACTACCCTGGCTATTGGGACTGTAGCCTGTAACCTCTCTGACCAGCTAACTCTGTATTAATAGTCCAGAATTTCACTGTGTATACATTAGACTTTCCCTAAACAGAACACAAAAATATACATTTCAATTAAGGAAACGATAAAAATTTGACTATATGAGTAATAAGATTTTCATTGTTAAGCAGAAAAAAGATTTGCCGGGAATGACATTGCTGCAGCACTTACAATATAAAATGGACTTGCACACAGTACCTCTCCAGATTCTCACAGTGCCTTTGGGAGCCAGGCCAGGTATTTATTATTTTCCTCATTTCACAGACAGGCAAGCTCCAGCTCCGAGAGCTAAACGGCTTTGCCCAGGATCAGAGCCAAAGACTCAGTCAAAAACGTAACACCTGCCGATTGCAGTGAGGTCCAGGGCACCGTCCAGGCTGCTTCTGAGGTGCCACTGATCAAGCCAAGCAGCACAGCGGAGAGGCAGCCTGTTCTGGGGCCACAAAACCTGGAGCTCGTCTCCTGGCTTTGCTTCTCACTGTCTGTGTGACGTGGAGCACGGTGTTGAAGCTCGCCGAGGCTCTCCACCTGCACAGTGACCAGGTCTGGGGTAAGGTTATAAGGAAGCATTAGACACAAGCCTTGCCTTCAAGGGGTTTACAACCCAGTTCACACCACCCTCCCCTCCCCCTCCCCACATCAATCAGTGAGTGAGTGAGTGAGTAACTAAGTAACTAATCAGAGGTCACCTGGAAAAAGAAAGTTAAATCCAAATGTGAACCAAAACAAGCTTAATTGTAAGCTTCAGGTGTCAAGCATAACTTTGCAAAGAGAACTTCAGGGTAGTACCTGAAAAACCAGAATGAAGGCTGGTTTTCCAGCCTTTGGGTCACTGACATTCCAACACCTTTGGGTCACTGACACCAAGCCTGCATTAATGAAGTGCCTTATGAATACAGTGACCTGATTCTATCACAGAAAGAAGTCAATATACCCAGTGAGGTAACTTGTTTCTTTCCCAAGGCCTTCAGCAGAGCTGTATCTTAGCAGCATTGGAAGACACACACAGACACACACAGACACACACAGACACACACAGACACACACACACACACACACACTCTCTCTCTCTCTCTCCCTCCCTCCCTCCCTCCCTCCCTCCCTCCCTCCCTCTCTCCCTCTCTCCCTCTCTCCCTCTCTCCCTCTCTCCCTCTCTCCCTCTCTCCCTCTCCCCCTCTCCCCCTCTCCCCCTCTCCCTCTCTCCCTCTCTCCCTCTCTCTCATTCTCTCTCTCTCAGGCTTAAATTGGGAAAGAGTCTTACGTTACGGGTGATTCCAAAATGCAAGAAAGGCTGAACCTTTCACCAGAAGTTTTGCCTTAGGTGGGTCTTGTGAACATTACATCTCTCCACTGAACTTTAGGGACTACAGCAGTATTCCCATATGCTCTACTGGCTTAGTATAGCTTTTCTACAAGAAAGTGACCCCTCTCCACCCTCCCGCCAAAAACAACCCCTCAGATCTGAAATTCTTGCAGTTCCAGACGTGAGCTTCTTAAGAACACATTGAAAAGTGGAGGACAAATAAGAGAGAGAATTATACTACAACTCTGTCACTTGAGAACCACCATCACCAAATAATCAGTCCAAAAAATCGTGAGCAGCAAGCTCTATGGAGCTTGCTCTGGGGAGCAAGCATTTAACTGGCATTTATCTTTCAAATCTTGACCAGAAAGGCAATAACGAGGCCCTGGGAAGCCGGGGAGAATTAAGGATCGCATGGCCTGCTGCGCACGCCTGCCGGCTCTGCCTGCTGAGGAGGGAGTTCCCCAGCCCGGCACAGCAGCTGCCCGCTCGTGTGGAGACCTAGCCCGGGAACGGTGAGAACAAAGCTGTGTGCCCATCGCAGCAGGTCCGGAGCCCCGGGTGCTGATGCTCCCCCGGTCTTCCCACTGCCCTTCCAGGCTACAGCGGAGGTTTGCGTATCCAGCGCACCTGGGTTCAGTCAAGCCTCTGCTCCACCGTTAATAAACCTTTCCTTCCTTGAGACACAGAATCTCCATTTTTCCAACCATAAAAGCGGTTTAACAATACGACCAGTTAGGGTTTTCACTTAAAGGCCTCAGAAGAGGGCTGGGCACAGAGAAAAGGTCAACTGTGACAATTAATTAATTCTCGGGTGTGCACTAAACAACAAGATCTCCTGCCACTATTCTTTCTGGGTTGCTAAGCGGTACCAGGAAAGTCATTTTGTTAAGAATGCTAAGTGTTGGTCACCGAAGCGAGAAAAATCAGGAGTTAGTAGAGAGGGAGGAAGAAAGGCATGTTTATCGTCAACGTAGAACATTGGATGATCCATATAGGTCAAATGTCGTCATAGAAGAGTAAACGATAAACGCACCGCGAGTTGCAAAATCAAGCGTCTACAGGACCTGGCGAGCAATGCTCCCGAGTGAGGAGGCCCAGGGACGTCAGCAGAGGATGCCGTGAGCCGGTGACCCAGACAGCATATTCTCCAAAGGGAAGAGTCAGCGAACACTGCTGGACCGTTCACGCTCACTGTGGGCAGATCTTCTTTTCCAAGACAGGATCCAAATCTGCATGCTTAAGGGAAATTTCCTGCTGTTTTCCACATGGTTCAGGCCAAGCCAAACTACATCTCCAGTTCAGAAGATCCGCAGTTCCTTCACGAGCTTGACAGGGAAAACAAATCCCACCGCCGCCCTATCCTGGCCCTCCCGTTTCCGGCCCTCCAGTACCAACCCCAGAACTGCTCTGCATGTGGACTCCAGGGCAGGATCATGGGAAAAACCGCAGATACGGTTTCAGTCAGATCTGATGGGAATGGTGATCCTACGCATTACTGGCTGTGTGAGTCAGCGCAAGTTAATTAACATGTCTAAACCTCGGATCTTCCCAGCTGGGGAAGAAAATGGGAATAAAACACACCTAGGGCACGGGCTGCTATGAGGGCTGCAGGAGAAATCAAGCACCAAGTTCAAGGCCTAAGATAAAGGAGACACTGAGGACATGTTCATCCTTTTCTACCATTTCATTTCACTCATTTAAAAAGCCAGCTTAGGGCTTCCCTGGTGGCGCAGTGGTTGGGAGTCCGCCTGCCGATGAGGGGAACGCGGGTTCGTGCCCCGGTCTGGGAAGATCCCACATGCCGCGGAGCGGCTGAGCCCGTGAGCCATGGCCGCTGAGCCTGCGCGTCCAGAGCCTGTGATCCGCAACGGGAGAGGCCACAATGGTGAGAGGCCCGCGTACCGCAAAAAAAAAAAAAAAAAAAAAAAAAAAAGCCAGCTTACAACTAACAACATCGCAACACAGTTAATAGTCAAAGGATCATATCAATGGTTGGCTGGAAAAAACCTAGAAGGTCTCCTCTCAGCCTCGATGCTATCTAACCTCAGGAATGGCTGTGAAACCCAGGACTGCCACAGACATCGCCTTCTTGAGAGGTTTCGTCAGCTCTCAGCTAGGGGAGCAGTAGGTGGCATGACAGGGTTCCTGCCCATCAGTGAGATCCTGGACCCAAGCCCATGACTACAGCTGAAGCAATGCTCATCCCAACACCCTGCAGGCGCTGGGACGCGCAGAGTACGCACAGCGGCTCTGCTGTAAACTGCACGGGGGGCCCGGGAGCTTCGGTGCTGCTGTTGAAGAAGGAGCAGGCAGATGAGGCTCAGAGGCAACCGGTACGAAGCTCTTGGAGCAAAACGATCAAATGACTCCTCACGGGGCGGCTGAAACTACAAACCACGCAACAGTTCTCAAGTGGTGAGAAATGAGTTTCATTCACCGTGTGTCCAACCCATCAATCACTAAATGCATTCTACTGTGTACCTACAACACGCAACAGGGGCTTGTAAGACTTAGCCCATACCCTGCACAGCTGTGCCAGATGCTTCATAAACATTCTCACTTCAACCTCACCCCATAGTGGATACATCATCACAGCCACTGTACACAGGAGGAGACTGAGGGTCAGAAAGCTGAAAGGCAGCAGAGCTGGGGTCGGCACCACACGGCCACCATGTCGGCCAGGGGTAGGAGCAAGGGTTTGTTTGTTTTGTTTTTTTAAGCCAAGTGAAGAAAAATATTTTTAAATGTAAGACATGAAATGAGAAGCTTAGCAGAATCTTCCATTGGTACTATATCTACCTCTACCCCCCACCCTCTCTCTCTTTTTCCTGTGGTAAGCATAGTGTTTTGTTCTTTTTTTTTTTTGAAAGAGTTGTCTGAAACCATTCCCTTACTTCCTCACCTCACAAGTATTACCCAACCCTCTGTCATCAGCCCTCTGCTCTGCCCCTACTTCCCCCCGTACCCAGCCCCTGCACTCAGGCAGCACGACATATACAGCCCCGGCAAAGACCAACAGTGACCTCTCTGTTACTAAATCCCATCCAACGACGCTTCGCTGTCCTAGGTCTCTTGACTTCCCTGCAGGAGAAAACTAGTTACGACTTCTCATTTCGTAAACTCCCATCTCAGTTCACAGGCCATTAATCTTTGCCGGTAATCCTTCCAGTTCTCTGAGCACTCCTTCAGGCACTTCACTTTCCCGAGAATTGCTCCTTAAAAGCTTCGAAGTCAGCCTTCTCCTATTCTCACTCTACTGGGCAGGTTCATCCTGGGCAACCTCAGCCACTCCCATCGCTTTTTCTATCACAGGTCTTCTGTTGATCTTAAACGTACCTCACCAGCCAGGAGCACCTCCTCAGGCTCCAGACCTCTATCTTCAATTCCTTAGTAGACATCTCCACATGGATGCTACGCGGGCATCCTGAAACCAACAAACCTAAACCTGAACTCCACCCATTCTTTCATGTGCCCCTCCTCTCACGGGGCCCTAACATCAGTGAAAGAGACCGACACCCACTGCCAAATCCTGGGAGGACACAACACTCCCCGTCTCTTTGCACCAGCATCAGTCAGCCACTCACTGCTCAATATGCCTCGATCTGTCACATCTCTCCACCACTCAAGGCCATCATCGTCTCCCCAGCAGACTACTGCATGTTACCTTGGGCCATGCTCAGCATTTCCATGTGCTCCTTTCCCATCGGACCTTCAGCAAACCTGCCACAAGCCAGGCATCGAAGCTGCCATGGAACCTCCCTGATCCCTGCTTCCCCTCATCAGGGGACACTTCTACCTCTGGATGTCTATAGCATCCCAACCTCTCACTCTGTATTTTGTGGTCTGTTGTACGTCTGGATCCTCCAGTAGATTCTAAATTCCTTGAGGGCAGAAACTTACCCTCCCCTTTACCCTCTTTATAATCCCTGAGCGTGGACCATCAGTAGACTTTGCGAAAATGACCTCATAGAAAAGGTCAGATTCTGACCTTGACACTGAAGGGGAGGCAGAGATTCCCAAGGTAGGGAAACAGGGGGAGAAAGGAGGCCATGCAGGAGCAGGAATGGGTATGAAGAAAAATCGGGGACTGAACACAAGGCACGCCCCTGAGAGGCAACAGTTAGGTTAACGGAGAGAATCCCCGATCAGATGAAAATGATCGTGAATTCCATGTAGGCAAGGATTCGTGGAAATAACACAGGCAAAAGCTACGTTCACAAAGCACATAATTCATAAACATATATTCTCACTTAACCTCATAATGATTCTACAGAGTAGTTACTATTGTCATCTGATTCAGAGGATTAATTATGGGACAAGAAGATTTCTCCCAAAGTTGAGTGCCAACTTTTAATTATCAGAACCCAGCATCTTTTGGCTTCCACACTCCATGATCTCCAACAGTAAAAAAAAAAATAATTCCTTATATTTCATTAGTAACTGTTATTCAAGAAGTTCCCTGTCTTATCATACTCAGGGTTAGAGAACACGATGACATGGGTAATTTAGAAAGAAGAATCTAGCAACAAGAAGCAGGACAGCCAGCTTCAAGAGGAGAGAAGCAAGAAGCAGGAAGACCAGAGAGGAGGTCAGTACAGGGCCACATGTGACACCAGGAGGGCCTGGATCTGGAAGATGACTGGGAGGAGCAAGGTGAGGACAGAAACAGAGGAATGATATTGTAACAGAAGAAGCAGAAAGACTAGATAAGTGACTGACTAGATGGGGGCAAGGAAGAGAGAAAGATCCAGTCCAGCACTGAGGTCTTAAACTCTCTCAACTAAGAGATGAACCAAATATTCATACACAGGGATGAAAGGAAAATGATGTGTGCCACAGAAAGGAAAGACAGTTCAAGTTTAGAAATGCTGAGTTTGAGGAACACAGACAGACGACACACTCCAACGTACACAGTGGACTGAAGTCTGGGGAAGGGAAGATTGTAGAAGATGGCCGACCATCCGAGGAGACATGCACGCTCGTGAGGAAAAGAAAATGCAAAAATGAGGAGCCGTGGCCTAAATTAGGGGAGGCATTTCATCTAGAGAAGGTAGTATAAGAGACGAAGGAGGCAAGAGGACACTCTCATAAGCCAGCTGAGGAGAATAAAACATCTCATTTCCCAAACCTGGAAAACAAATTTGACTCCAGAAAAATCCAAATATCATGTCTGAACGAATTAAAACCCAACTCTCTCATATAGTTTCCATAGGAATTAAGAAAATGGGAGTATAGATGCCCCCGAAGTACAAATAATCACCCACAGCCAGGGTCTCTGGATTTTGAACCGAATTCTAAAAGAAGAAACTCATG
The DNA here is from genome assembly GCF_964374135.1 of Grampus griseus. Lineage (NCBI taxonomy): Eukaryota > Metazoa > Chordata > Mammalia > Artiodactyla > Delphinidae > Grampus > Grampus griseus. The sequence continues at coordinate 16,834,471 of NC_138998.1, forward strand.
GGGCTTCCCTGGTGGCGCAGTGGTTGAGAGTCCGCCTGCCGATGCAGGGGACACGGGTTCGTGCCCCGGTCCGGGATGATCCCACGTGCCGTGGAGCGGCTGGGCCCTTGAGCCATGGCCACTGAGCCTTCGCGTCCAGAGCCTGTGCTCTGCAACGGGAGAGGCCACAACAGTGAGAGGCCCGCGTACCGCAAAAAAAAAATACATGGTAAAAGAAGAAAACTCATAAATGAATCATCCAGATCGCTAAGCAGTGCCCCTCACCTACGTCAAGGGGTGGAAACTCCTGCTGAACGTATTTTGCATTTCACTATCTTCTTCAAGAGGTGACAGGGAATGTGCTTACTAGGTGCTTTTCCCTGGCCTTGAAAACTCATCCATTATTGCACAGTGAGCCGCTAGCTTGTATCTATTCCTTTCCTCTTCTGTATACTATTTGTTCCTTTTAAACTTCATTCAAATATAATTTACATACCATAATTTTCATCCATTTTAAATGTACAATTCAATGATTTTTAATTAATTTATAGAGCTGTGCAACCACCATCATAATCCAGTTTTTATCACCCTAATAGAACCCCTCATACCCTTACAGTGAGTCTCCACGCCCACCCCTAGCCCTCATCTACTTTCCACCCCTATAGACTTGCCTCTTCTAGACATTTCATCTTAGTGGTATTTTGCATCTGGCTTCTTTCCCTAGCAAAACGTTTTTGAATCCATCCATATTATAGGTGTATTTCGCTCCTTTTTATTGCTGAGTAGTATTCCATTATGTGACTTTGCTACCTTTGGTTTATCCATTCATCAGTTGACATTTGGGGTGATTCAACTCTTAGCTATTATGAATAATGCTACTAAAAACGTATACGCTACCTGCATATAAGTCTTTGCATAGGTCTATGTTTCCATTTCTCTTGAGTAGACACCTATAAGTGGAACTGTTGGGTCAGAAGATAAATTTAGGTGAAACTTTTTAAAAAACTACCAAACTGTTTTCAAAGTGGCCGTATGATTTTAAATTCCCACCAGCGGTGTACAAGGGTTCCTACCTCTCCATATCCTCGGTGACATTTCTAATTGTCTTTTTTATTTATAGCCATTCTGGTTGATGTGAAATAGTATCTCACTGTGTTTTTTATTTGAATTCCCCCAATGACTAATGATATTGAGCATTTTTTCATGTGCTTTTGGTAAAATGTCTATACAAATCTTTAGACCACTTTTTAGTTGGGCTGTTTTTTTCTTATTAGGAAGTTGTAGAAGTTCTCTGTATGTTCTGAATTTAATCCTTCATCAGAAACATGATATGCAAATATTTTCTCCCAGACTCTCTTCCGTGTCCTCCTTAATGGCTGTCTGCTACCTCTTAGTGCTGCTGTGGCTCACCCACTTCTAGACACTGCTTCTCCTCCAGTGTGGAGAAGCCATACTGGATTTCCTGTTACCAAGTAAGGTATAAGTGAAGCCAAAAAGATGGAAAACCACATAACTTGCCCACAGAGGAACAGAAAGTTAGAGATGTCTTTCATGTAAACTCCTTGAAATGTTTCCATGAGAACTTGGATTCAAGAAAATAAGGTTTGCTGAAATCCAAAGGTCATTATTATGAAGTTTAGAAAACTGCCTCAATCCCAGTAAACTTTTATGAGTGGGGGGAAAAAAAGTAGGGTTTTACCTCCTTGCCTTACTTTAAAAACGGCAACACCGACACTCAAAAAGGCGGGAGTCTAAGAGCCCTAATCATTGTCTATGATCCATTAACCAATGGATACCTTTTGACCACCCACTATATACCACCTACCCTAGCGATTCAAGGTGAGAGGCATGGACAGGGCTTCTAAACTCTCAAAAGAGATGATTGGTGGAGGGGAGGAAATCACTGAAAATTCGGACACCACTTTTTTTTTTTTTTTTTTTTTTTGCGGTATGCGGGCCTCTCACTTTGTGGCCTCTCCCGTTGCGGAGCACAGGCTCCGGACGCGCAGGCTCAGCGGCCATGGCTCACGGGCCCAGCTGCTCCGCGGCATGTGGGATCTTCCCGGACCGGGGCACGAACCCGTGTCCCCTGCACCGGCAGGCGGACTTTCAACCACCGTGTCACCAGGGAAGCCCGGACACCACTTTTTCCATCTACTACCAAATCCAGCCCCTGAACTTCACGTGTTACTAGGGAGCAGAAGAGAAGGACAAAGTAACAGAGAAAGAAACATGTGCCTCTCCACTTGCGGCCCAATTCTTAAATATACTTTTGCCTCCGAAGTGCTCTCTCCCTGCTGACTCAGCAGATGCAACTGCTGATGCAATCGGAAGATTGCCTTGTACTTGGAGGGGACGAGCTTACTTGGGGGCTCTCTGCAGCTGTGTGGTATAGAAGCAATATCAGTGAGGGGACACGAAGGCCTCACATGGTTTCATTTCATGAGAAACAGTGCAACTTCCCTACAGTGAACTGTTCCCGAAACACATCTGGCTTCAGCAGCACACTTATGACAACAGTTGCCAGGATTTCTTCTCTCTTGGATCGACACCTGAGGAAAGTCAGAAAACAGGGACTAGACACAGAGAAGGCTGCTCAAGGGGAACTGGGGGGGCTGTCCTAGAGCGTTCAAAGCAACGTCACGTGCACATGTGGTCTCAGGTAATCCTGATAAAAAGGTTGTGAGGAATCTGAAGCTCAGAAAAGTTAGGGTACTTAGCCCAAAATCACACACCAGTCACTCAAAGCTAATTTAATGATGCACTCCTAGCCAAACTCTGAGGTTGGATGGAATCCAGTTAGCACAGAGAAATACAGGGACTTACGAGACAAACGTTCAAAGGGTAATAAATTCTTAATGGGAACCTATCTTTGAGGAAAACGTAGAAGCCCACATAAATCTGGGTCCTGATAGGGATTTTTTTTAGGGCCTTCAGTCCGAAATTCCAAAAAGGTCGGGTGACGATGAAGGTCACACAGCTGGTTAGTGTAAAGCCCAAACTAGAACCCTAGAGATTACAGGAATGATTGGATGCTGAATATATCTGAGCTTATAAACCACTCTTTACATATACCAGCGCTAGATCTCTTAATTTACATACAATTGGAGATTGTTAAAACGTCTCATCATACATGTATGTAAGAACATGTGCTGAGGTTAGGGGCTGGGGCGTGTAGAGTGAGGCAGAAGCAGGATGGCAAGGCATAGGCTAATATGTCCTGAGCACATTCTTTGACCTAGGTTCTGACAGGTGCCTTATGGACTATGTCACATAATCCTTATCACAATCCTGTTGTATGGTTGCTATTATTCTCATTTCAGAGATGAGGACACTCAGTCACAGAGACGTTAAGTAACTTTCCCAGGGCCACACAGTGGCATTCAGATGGAGAGAGCGTACACAGAAACGGTCCATGCTTCCTGGCACACTGAAAGAGCACAGAAAAACAGACAATTCTTATGTGGCACAGTCGTTCCTATCCAAAGAATAAGCCTTTTCTGAATCGTGGGGATATCTTTTTCTTCTTCTTTTTTTAAAAGTAAAGATCGAAATACTGTGTGTTCAAATTCCTGCCTAACTGTTTCTCTCCCTCCCCAACCCGGCCCCCAGAAATCAAACCAGGAATAACCTATGCTGAGCCCTTGCGTCAATCGTCCCCGAGTGTTTCCTGACACGTATTTTTGCTTACAGTCCCTCAGAACTAAAGAATGGGACTCAACGTGACATTTGCAAAATTACCAGGTAAGCGGTAGGGAAAAATGCAAAGAAAATCTTACTTGATCAATAACTGTTATTTACACTATGTGGCCATTTAGGGGTTTTAGCGGTCACCAACCAAGTAACAAAATAAACCAGCCTTTATCCTTGCCTTTCATTAAATGTAAAACAGCAAACATGCAGGGTGGCATCACTGAGAGAAATGTAACTTGCCGTCACTTTGTTTTTAAGCTTTGTTTCATCTAGAGACCATCTCTAAAAGAACAAGAAAGATTAAACTAATAATTGGGGAAGTTTTTCATACCCAAACTAAAGTACATATTACTTTTCAGGTGTGACAGTCTAGATCAAGGTTCACTGAGATTCCCCAAGAGGTCAAGACAACATCTACCTACACTACTGGGTAGCTAGAAAATGGTCATGCAAGGGCAGCTGTGCCAGGGGAGTGACACTCTGCAATTTGCGTGACTTTGGTATTTCATCCCCACCTGGCAGGTAGAGCAGTGATATATCGTTGATACTTTCACACTTTGTGCCTAAGTGTGACATGCCCCAACGAGCAACAACGCAGCTTCACCAGAAGCAAAAGGACCAAGATTCTTCAACACATATCGTTCAGAATGTGACTATTAATGACACAAAAGTCAGAGAGTGAACATCTACTGAGTACTAGACACTGTGCTTGAAACGTATGCAGAGCATTTAACTCTCAGAAGATCCAGCAAAGTGGCCGCTATTTATTCCATCTTACAGAGTCATGAAGTGACTGAACCAGCATTGTCAAAGAGGACTGCCTGCAATGCCCTCTATCTGCCCTGTCCAATACAGGAGCCACATGTGGCTAAAGCAGTATCTGGCTACAAAGCCCACGCGTTTCTCCAGCACACACAGGTGAACACACGATCCCCCTTACACACAAACACAGGCAGCCACAGCCGCAACACACACATCCCACAAAACCACTCTCACAAACCCACTGGCACAAAATGATGATTTACTGTGGAACCAGTGTTCGTATGTCATTGCCTCTGCTAATTCAGTTTAAAAGGAGTTGGAAGAGGGGGAGCAGAGGGGAGAATAAGAAAGGGATTTTTACCCTCAATTATCACCCTGTAATCAAGCTCTGCACTAAACAAACAGGGAATAACATCTTGGGAGATAAGGAGTGTGTGAGCTGTGAGAAAACAGCCTTTACACTGTCAAAACAGCTTCTAGTTTTTCTTAATTGAATCACCAAACTACTTGTCATTAAAAATGTTCCCTAACCTGGCCAAGCTCTTTACTGACAGCAAAGAACAACATGATAAAACCTCCTGGGGAAAGAAAGCCACTCACTTTTAACGGTCTTTGTTCCTGAGTGGGAACATTGCAGAGAAACGCTTCTGGGCATAGCCACAGGCTTTGGAAAAACTGGGGCAATGATACAGAAGAGAAGAAAGGCTGGCAGGAAAGAATATACCACAGACTTAATTCTAAAAAAAAAAAAAAAAAAAAACTATGTCACACAGAACTCTCTATATTAAGTTCTGAACCTTCCAGAGCAACCCACAGATGGTTATTCCTGCTTCGCAGGAACCATTTTTCTCTCCACTACCATATTTATTGCATAGGATAACCCGTAACAGGCTTTAACCACTAATTTGTTTCAGCTGCCTCATAAATGTAGAATTTGTAAATGAAGTAATAAACAAGCCCAAGCCTATTCCACTGAATTAAGAAATCCTATATTCTAGAGCGTTAATCCCGTACATAAACTAAAGAAGCAAAACTGTGAGGTGACATGCTCAGCAGACTGTCTCAAAGCCACGGAACGGTTCAATAATCACTGTGGAACAAGGTTACTCATACCTGATGTTATTTATGACTCAGAGTATCTTTAAGGACTATTTCTGACATGCTGATTTAAGACTGTGTTTGATGATAAATATAACTGATCAGTAAATCGTCATTTAGTAAGAGTGCTTGTTCATACAATTAAATCTTTAAAGTATATAATAAACAGATACAAAATCCCTACCCAACCCTGAGAAGTATGGGTCCTTCCGTTCCACAACGGAAAAGCACAGCAGATCCAGGGAGCCGACACTAAGGGTGGAAATACTCCATGCCTATTACGCTATGGTTCGCGAACCATTCTACTTGCATTTACAATGGTTTTGAAAATCATTCGTTAGGAATTGTTACAAAGTATAACCAGTGTTTCAGGAGATGATGTAGCTGCCCCTTTTCAGGCTGGGTCCCTCAGCTAGACCACTTATCCTGTTTAAAAGTTACTTGTCCTCTCTCTACTTCCCTTAGGGTTCTGTTCTGGGTTAGATGAAAGTAACTGTTAATAGTTTCATTGGGGAAATTAAGTCAAGCAGGTATCTTAACCCAGGTAAAGCTGCACATCTTAAGAAGCTTCTCAGGGCATGGATGCTGATGTAGATCTGATGGAGCAGAAGCGGCCAAGACTGAGACACTAATGAAGTTAAAGACAGGCTTGAACGATCCTGTTCCAACACAACATTTGAAACTGGCAACAGGAGTACAGCTGGTAGCTGAATCAGGCATTTTAAACTTGTAACGCTTAATAATACTGTGGGTCTCATCATAACAGGCTAGTCCAGGTATAAATTACCAGCCTGTGTAAGGACGTTTAAGCCAGGAATACCAGTTTTTAAAAACACTTGTAGCAGAGAATAAAAGGGAAAGAATCAGCAAGGGGACAAGGTTACTCGGGAAGAGCCTACACTTAAATTTCAGGCAGCAATTTAAGAACCTGTTTTTGGATGATAATCATCAAAACTATCTTCCTGGGTTCGCTTCTTCAAAGAAGGGAAACAAAATATATACTTCGCCGCCTGTCATGTAGGGAAATGAGGGCTAAATTCATGCTGTTAGCTCTAAAACAAAATCATTCCAAAACGTAATTGTAACTATAGTAAACATTATTAGTGAGAGGTGAAAATTCAGAAATGACCTTCCTTGTCAACTTACATCCACACAGTTCATTTGTGAATTGCTAGCTCCAGTTTTAAAAAAAAAAAAGACAAAATGTAACTGGATGGTCAAGAGATTTATGGGGGTGATTGCCCAGAGGGACTGCTGACAGCTGTGCAGGTCTGACCTCTGTGGAAGAGAGAGGGGAGCAAGGAGGCAGAGGAGGAAGATTCAGACTTCAGTGTAGTTTGAAGAAAGTTTTTTTTTTTTTTTTTTTTTTTTTGCGGTACGCGGGCCTCTCACTGTTGCGGCCTCTCCCGTGGCGGAGCACAGGCTCCGGACGCGCAGGCTCAGCGGCCCTGGCTCACAGGCCCAGCCGCTCCGCGGCATGTGGGATCTTCCCGGACAGGGACATGAACCCGTGTCCCCTGCACTGGCAGGCGGACTCTCAACCACTGCGCCACCAGGGAAGCCCTGAAGAAAGTTTTGACCAGACTGATGAGAAGTCCTCCAGCCAAAGTCACTCGTCAGAGAAACCCCTACTGTCCCAGAAACAGGCTTGTCTTAGTATCATGTGCTCAGTTACTGGCTGGGAGCAGTCCATGCGAAGCATGGCATCAGCAAGAAAACAGTGCTGGGTTCAGAACACTGAGCTGGAGTTGCCCATCAATTACACTCCCTGCAGTAGGAGATCTGAGAGGCCCGTTCTCATGGCTGTCAGGCAAATCCAATGTTCATAAACCATTTCACTGATTATAAGATACAGTGGTATGGTGCAGGTCTTTAACAACACGAACTCAAAATTCCAAAATAGCAAAAGGTTTAAAATTTTCATATTCTCAGCACAATACATATAATCTAGACTTGTAAATTGAAATAGGTACCAGACTGCAATTATTTTTAATAACTGTCCTCCTTGAGAATGAATTTAAATATTAATGACAATTGTTCCTTTTTATTTCTCTTCCTAACGATGGCCCCTAAAGTTTCTTAAGTATTATAAAAAAAAAAAGCCACGGACAAAAAATTCAAAATGACCTGCTAGTTTTACTCTTTCCCAATTCTTGATGATTAAATAGCTTAAAACTAAGAGAGAGAAAAAGATATTTCAAAGAGCGCCTGCCAAAGACTGCACTAAAAGAATAACCACATGCTACCATTCTGTTATATAAAATTCTAATTTTCTGCTCCCAAATTTTGTTGATTCTATTTGTCAGGATATCAAACACTGAATTCAAAATCTAATCAAGGTAATTTTCACTGGTATATTTCCTTTCATTTTCAAACAGTTAGCACAGAGAGCCAGAAATTCACGTTTTACTCATGGGACCTGGGGGTGGGGGATTTAGGGGTGAGGTCACCAGTTCTTTTTTCTTTTAATGTTTTTTCGTCTGTTTATTAAAGTATAGTTGATTTACAATGTTGTGTTAGTTTCTGGTGTATAGCAAAGTGATTCAGTTCTATATATACATATACACACACTCACACACATTCTTTTTCATGTTCCTTTCAATTATGGTTTATTACAGGAAATTGAGTACAGTTCCCTGCACCATACAGTAGGACCTCGTTGTGTGAGGCCACCAATTCTTTAGGCACTCAAAGTATTCACAGTGCAATAAACTGAGTCTTTAAATTACTAAAGACATCTTTTAACTAGCCCGAAACGGCAATAGTTCAGCCTGTGAGGAAGCCCAGCACTCTGTAGGGCATGCATCAAAGCACTGAAGTGACGTCTCCCCGCTTCTCCTACAGATAATGAGCTGCACGGTCCAGGGAATCACACCCCAAGTAACACAAGCGATGGACCCGGAAAGAACACCACCATTAACAACGAATTTGACACTGTCGTCTTGCCTGGGCTTTACCTCGTCATCTTTGTGGCAAGCATCTTGCTGAATGGTCTAGCTGTGTGGATCTTCTTCCACATTAGGAATAAAACCAGCTTCATATTTTATCTCAAGAACATAGTGGTTGCTGACCTCATAATGACGCTGACGTTTCCATTTCGAATAGTCCACGATGCAGGATTTGGACCTTGGGACTTCAAGTTTATCCTCTGCCGATACACTTCGGTTTTATTTTACGCCAACATGTATACTTCCATCGTGTTTCTCGGGCTGATAAGCATTGATCGCTACCTGAAGGTGGTAAAGCCGTTTGGCGACTCTCGCATGTACAGCATAACCTTTACAAAGATTTTGTCTATTGGTGTCTGGGTGCTCATGGCTATCCTGTCCTTGCCAAACATCATTCTAACAAACGGTCAACCAACTAGGGAAAATATTCATGAGTGCATGAAACTTAAGAGTCCTTTGGGAGTGAAATGGCATAAGGCCATCATTTATGTCAACAGCTGCTTGTTTGTGGTTGTGCTGGCGATGCTGATAGGATGTTACATAGCCATATCCAGGTACATCCACAAATCCAGCAGGCAGTTCGTGAGCCAGTCCAGCCGAAAGCGAAGACATAACCAGAGCATTAGGGTGGTCGTGGCCGTGTTTTTCACCTGTTTCCTACCCTATCACTTGTGCAGGATTCCTTTCACTTTTAGCCACCTGGACAGACTCTTAGATGAATCGGCACACAAAATCCTATATTACTGCAAAGAAATGACGCTTTTCTTGTCTGCGTGCAACGTGTGCCTGGATCCGATAATTTACTTTTTTATGTGTCGCTCATTCTCAAGAAGGCTGTTCAAGAAATCAAATATCAGAACGAGGAGTGAGAGCATCCGATCACTGCAAAGTGTCAGAAGATCAGAGGTCCGCATATACTATGATTATACTGATGTGTAGGAGTTAAAGGCCACCAGGCCTTCTCTTGCTTGTCGAAGTCAATGTGTACAAAGTGTAAATAAATTTGCCTTTTGATTACCCTCGCTTGAGCCCATCGAAATATGGATGAAAAGAGAACTGAGATGATATGAAGTTGGGGTATAATTTGGAACTGAGAAAAACATTAAGGCATACCCAAAAAGTGAAATTAACAAGAGGTGGTGTGTCGCTGAGTGGCAGGGATCATGGCTCAAGGTCGAAGGAGCAGGTTACAGGTGCAGAAAAGGCCACAGCAATGCCAGCACACTGCAGGAAATGCTTCCAGGAAATGCTGGTGCTCTGAAGCCACTTCTGAAAGAAGAGGAAGTGGAGGGAACTCTATCTAACCTGGATCCCTAAGATTTGGGAAAGAAAATGCTGTTTTCAACACAGCTCATACACTGCAGATGTAACTGAGTAAATATGGATTGCTAGGTCTTTCTGTCATTGTATCTGTGGCCCATACACAACCTTTAGCCATTATCCCCTGTCTGTGTTTATTTATGTCTTATGCATATGAGAAAAACTTGCACAGTGCGGGGTGGGGGGTAGGCAAGAAAGTCCACCTGTGTTTTTTTAAGCAACGCATTTGAAAGACTTAAGTCAATTAACTGATTTTAAACTTAGATCATTTCAGAGAAAAAAAAAAGTGTGACCAAAAAAAAAAAAAGAGTATTAAGACAAGTAGATTTTGGATAAAACACTCTGAACTTATGTTTGACATTCTTATACCCTATGCTGCATTTGAATCCTCCTGTACTAAGGGTAGAGAAGAGAATGTGAAGGCTTGGTTAATAATCAAGTATATGTAGTTTATTCAAAAGCCACTTAATAGTCCTTATTTTAGAAAAACTAGAGTTTTAAAATAGTCTTCCTTTTGAGCTGTATCCCATCATTAACAGGGATATCATTAGTTTAAAAGTAACACCTTCAGGTGAAGAACAGAGCTCAATAAATCAAGTCAAAAAAGAACTATCTTAGAATAGTTTCTGCTTCGATATAAACCTTTGAGCCTTCATTCTTTTTCAAAGCCTTCAGCTGCTTGACCACTGACTAGATGCCTGATTTGTTCCTAACACTCAACAAGGAACCAGGGGAGCGTTAAAAGAACAGGAGTGAAGGCATGTTTGCTGAGGAAAAGGGAACATTACCGGTTAACGGAGACAAAGCAGACATACACATGCAAAACAGTGCGATATTTTATTTAGACTCTTGTAAACGATCTGCCTGCGAAATTCTAAAAAGCTAAAGTGAGCAAAAAAGAAGTCAAATATCCCACTCATAAGTGATACTACCCACTTCCCTCTGTGTGTGTGTGTGTGTGTGTGTGTGTGTATTCTGTTAAAGGCATGTTCACCTCAGAACCTAAAAACTAAGAACCTACCATCTTTAATAGCATCAATGGCTCCATTTGGTGCTCTGAAATTTACCAAACCCCAGACTTCATTTAATCCTCTAAAATTCAGGCCTCAGTCTAAGAGGTCCTTAAAATATTTCAATCCCACTTGCATGTTTCTAAAATTGGATTGCTGTAGAGTTAGTGGGTACATTTTATGTAAGGGTGGATTTATTCTCTGAAATGACATGATTAAATCAATGGGACATCTTAAAACATTGACTTAGGAAAAAAATAGAAAGGATTATCCCTATTTTTTTAAAGCTATATTACCAAAACATCAGAATCATACTGCTTGTTTTTTACACCAACGCTCACATTGTGGTCACAAAAATTACTTATCCAGGCCAACCAAGAATGAATCATTTATATAACTAACATAATATCAACAGGAATAGCATAAAATATTGTGCTGGTGTCATAAGTTAATACAAACTACTGCATTAATGCTGAAGAAAATAAGCATTCTATTTGACTGGTTTTTAATTAATTGATAATTTGGAAACAATCTTAAACTTGAAATCTAAAATCTCTTACATGGAGCCTTTGGATTATAGTCAATGTTTCAGGACCCTCTTAAGGCAGCAATAAATAACAAAGTTATTCTTTATTTTATGCAAATGAGAAACATATTCAGATACTTTCAAAAAGAAATTTTTCTATTACTTATAAAACTTACATGCAGAGAAACTGACTAATAGAAAATCTTCAGTGGATTACTAACTCTGTTATATTCATTATACCGTTCATACCATTTTCTTCTCATTTCCAAACAGTATATCATAATTTTTTCTCAACTAAAGCTTCAAGGGAATGGTAACAAGGAAAATTCATAAATTTAGGTAAACAGCTAAGCCAAAATTGTGCATAGACAGTACAACCTAAACCACACATTTTATGATCATTTTGGAGAAATGTGATATATACGAAAAAAATAAACAAAAAAACAACAAGGGCAAAATAAAGCTGGGGGTCACTTAAATCTCATAAATAGAGAGTTTTCTCCCAGACAGAACACCGCAAGAAGACAGCTATCAAATCAATAAATACTTACTAGGCACATACCATGTAAAAAAAAAAAATGTCTAACATTATATTTACAATAATCTTTGGCTATATCTAAGTAAATTATAAAAGTAAATATTTCTTAAGCTCAAACATTTTCAAATTTCAACATAAACATCTGGTAGATGCTGACTTAGCTCCCGTCCCCAGCCCTGTATCACCATCTAGTGGTAAAATTCATGAAACACCTGAAGAAAACGACTCCTGTCCTATTTACTGCTTGCGACTGACTACACAATAACATGGCCTGACCCTTCCCTCCTCCCCCGAGTATTCCTTCAGTCATCTCTAATGCTAATGTACACCAAAAACAGTCCTGGAGCTGCCCAGACAAATGTATGCTGGAAATGTTTAAAAAAATAATTGATACCTATAAGAAATTATCTTACAGATGTTAAAAATACTAAAAAGGCTGCAACATACATGGATTTCACAGGGAAAATGGAACAAATACTGGCTGCTCTTCCTTGACATACAAAAAAATTTTAATTAAATATAAAATGATTTATTAGAGTTTATTTATTAGAGTTGAAGAAGGAGGAATAAGATTGTCAGTGTTAAAATTTTTAACGTATCAAGAAATGCATGGGATTCAAATGGCAACTTTTATTTTGAATATTCTAAAGTTTTTCTTATAAGCTACAATAACAAGAAATCATCTAAAATGATTTTTATAATGGTGTAATGTGGCTATCAGACCACCTATCTTTTCTTCTCCTCATTTGAAAACGCAAGATATGGAACTAAACTGGAAATTCCTTTCTTTCAAACAGCTTCATTGGCAAGCGTTCTTGATAAAGTGGCCAATTTCTCTTTGAATAATGCCAGAGAATATCCACTGGTTGCAGCAGTTCTCAGAAATGAGCCACACATCTGATTAAATCAGCCTAGCTTATGAACAAGAAGCTAGAATTAGTCACCAGACCGCCCAAAGCTTCCAAGTCTAAGTTTAGGTTTAAATGTTATAAACAAGACTTTCCAACAACACTCTAGACATGTTTATCTGGACACACATATAAACACACAGCATGTATAACGAGGGCTAATAGATTTAGTATAACAAACATGACTCAGCTCCTTAACCTATGGTAGTTTTCAAATAGCCCTTAGAAACAGACCTTAAACATCCCATCCCATGCTTGTTACTACTAGCCCAAACCAAAATACTTTCAGTAACAGTGAAGCCATCTGTCAAGTATCAAAAATAAATATCTCTATGTTTCCTCAAAAAGCCTGAACCATATCACCAGTGTCTTTAGATTTTTATGTGCTGTTTTATGCAGCTAGAGAAATGCCACCATTAAACACAATAGAAAAATGAATAAGTATATAAGGATGTGAATACTGGGCAGAACACTTACATGATATAAATTTGGAATCATCTAGATCAGGGCTTCTCAACCCCATCAAACCCAATGCACTCTTTCTGTGGGATATATTTCAACCTATTTTTAGTACAGTGATATGAAAGCCAGACATAATATAACCTATCTGCACACACAGACCTCACTTTGCCTGGTATTGTGGGACCATAACAATATGGACTGCATCGCTTTCTCCACCTCATCCAAGGGGGCTCCTTAACCCTTGAACTTGATTAACAGCATCACCATCCACCCAGGCACCTGAACTGGAAATTCTGAGTCATCCTATGACCCCTCTTGCCCTCACCCCTATTAGCAGCCCTGCACCAAATCTTGCAGATTTGCCCTCAGATACAGTGGGCAAGCTAGGCCTCCACCCGGCCTGGCCCTGCATCGGGCTTGCCTCGGGCCGGTGGAGGCTGTGTCGTCTCATGGACCAGCAAGGACCTGGGAGCACAGCAAACCTGGCTCCCACCTCCCACCGTACACCCAGCTGAGAGGAGAAAACGAACCAACTGCACCGCGATTCTAAACTGCCGGCACTGCTGCTAGAGGCCTCAGGTTCTCCCTTCCGTCCCAGGCCCTCACATACTCTTCTCGCCTAGTACTTTTAACACTCAATGGTTATTTTCTAATGAAATAAAAATAGCTAACTTTTATTGGGCACTCCCTACACAGCAGGCATCGTTCTCAGCACCTGACCTGCATCAACTACCTTCATGCCCTTGATAAACCCCTGAGGAAGCACCAGCATTACCCTAACGTTCTCAAGGTCACACAGGTCAGAAAAGCCGTTGCTGGGATCCAGACTCAAGCCACCTGGCTCCAGAAGTTCTGGCTTTAACCACGGCTCAATACTGAAATGAAACGCATGCCTCAAGGTACTAACGACATGACCAAAAGCCTTGCCAATTATTTATGTTACCGAATGCTAGGAGCACAAACTATTTCACCACTGCAGATAAAGCTGGGGTTGAAGTTGAGAAGCACCCTTAAGCAAAGCCTCAATAATTTCTTTACTAAGTATGAAAGATTATACTCACTATTAAGAGAACGTTAAGCCTACCAATCACACATATTTGATCATTTTATTCCCTTATAATTCAGATGAGCATATAGTTCAGGATCAAAACCTAGATAACTCTTGAAAGTGTCACGTACTGAGCTGGCACGGGTGTAAGCTGAGACAGTGCGGGCAAACCCGTGGGCAGAGCGCATCTGAAGATTCGCGTCTACGTTAGGATTGCGTTACCCAGTTAAACAAGCAGCTTAGGACAAGGAAAGAGGGCTCAGGGAATCCAGCCATTTCATCAGCGAGAGGCCCCACAGGGAAGCTTCTTCCATCCAGTTTACTAACACAAACTGGGAAGCCCTGGATGCTGGATGAGCAGGTATTCAACAAAAGTCTCTAACGGAGGTTTCCTGGGTGGGTGGATAACGGTTTCTAGGTTAGTGGTCGCTGCTAGCGGCTCTGTTCAACGCCACAGGAAAGAACCCAGCTCACCCAAGTTGAGTATTTTTATTTGCCTTGGCTTCCTGAAGGAACACATAAGCTAAATTCTAGTTTAAATTCTCTCTCTCCTCTACAGCAAAACCATCACAAATCTTTTGTCCCACTATTAACGACTAAGTACGAAATTTATGATTGGTGTGACTTCAACAGGATTTTAGAGAGGGAGGCTGCATTTGTCCTTCCAACACACAGGCCTCTGTGGAGACAACTAAACAAACAGGTTGGTCAGGAGGCTGGGCCACTGAGGGCACTGATGTCACCAACGAACTACAACTCGGGTTAGATAAACACCCGCTACAGGAAGCCTGCCAGGCTCCCGAAGGAGGAGTAGAACATGGGATCCGAACGAGCCTTCCGGTCATGATGGAGTCACACAAGTGGAACCACACGTCCTCATTCAACCCACCCCGTGATCCCTGGGAATAAGACAAGGGCAACACGCACCGCTGCTCCGTGAACAGCTCACTTGAGGACTAAACACAGAAACTTGGCCTCACTGATTCTACATTCTGATGACGCCAACTGGTCCATGCAGAACAGCCTAAGAATCACTGCTGTGCTCCAAATAGGAACTAGACAGGTACGTAGCTCTCTACAGCATTAATGGCCTAAAACCACAGAAAAATGTCTCGGTCACACTGCCAAGGAAACTAAATTGCCAAAGAGGACCACACAACACTCGCACAAAGCAGAAGCACACACAAGTGTGCTTTAGCTAGCAGCAGTTTGCTGGACAGAGGAGAAGACTGAGTCTACAAATTTCAGGGGTGCTTAGTCTTGGGGGGGGTGGTGACAACAACGACAGAAACCTGCATGAGCTCACCCACAGCATTCAGTTAACCTCAGGCAAGTTCGCTGAAGTCTCCCCACCACAAAACCTTCCCCTCAACATGCTAGCGCCTGCTCTTCGCACATCACGCAGCCCGAACAGGCGACATCTATTTGTCGGAACAACTCCAGGAAAGTGTATCTAACTGATAAAAGGTTTATCTAACTGATATCGAGGCACGGGGAAGTCATTCCGCCCTATACGTGAGTTGACTTGAATTTCGTGCTAACAGAACAGCCTGTTTGTGGCCTATCGAACATACACTGTACATCTGCTTTAATTATTAAAGAAAAGGGTGCACAGACCAGAAGTAAAGGCCCTTGTTAAAAATAGGGATTAAATTCTTCCCTTCCTGGGGTGCCAGTGTTGGTCCTCCTCCCATGACAAGACAGACGCCCGTCCCAGGGGCCAAGGCCACAATGACTCACTGTGTACGTGCCGATCTTTTTTTGGAAACCATGAAGGAATGTATCCCTGACTTGTTTTATGTGCTCTGTTCTGAGAAGACATAAAACTGTGCTGAAAACCATGTTTCTCCAGAGCAGTTCCTCAAGTATCTGAGAGGCTGTCTCCTGGGCTTTAGTCCTCAGTTTGGCTCAAATCAAACATTTTTCTATTCCTGTTACAGATTGTTTATTATTTTCATCGACATAATAAAAATGAAGTATTCATTCTCTATGAGTCTCCTTCCGGCCGAAGCTTCTCTCAGTGACTTCTGAGGCTCATTTTCCTAACTTGTTCTAACGATTCACTAAAAAAGCTGAGCCGTCAGAGTGCCAAGTAAATAAACCGTCTTATAAAGCAGCGCGCAATCCTCTAAGGGACCCATCCTAGGATGAATCATTATGCAGGTCGGGGGTCCAGAAACCTACGGAAGGAACTCAAAAGTGGGCAGATCCAAATGAGTAGATGATTTGATGCCACTGGGTTAACAGTATTTAAAAATATCCGCAGTCCTTGTTTTCAGATGAATTCCATCGTCTCTCTTATCTTTACCTACAGGACCAGAGCATACAGTTGCGGGATATTCCCTGTCTCTCCCCGGTGTGTTTTGGTAACACACATTCACTCAACAAACATTTCTGAGAGCCTGCTATAGGAGCGGGCACTGGTGAGACCAAAACAAGCCAACCAAGGCAGCCACTGCCCACTCCAGCTGAGATTGATATAAAAACATAGGCCATGTGGGAAGTATATGAACAATGCCAAGATGTCAGGGACACGCCCAGGGATAGTGACAGGTGAACTGAGTCTTAAGAGCAGTATGGAAATAATGAGAAAGGATACATTTTGGAGACTCCGAGGGATAAAAGAAAATGCCCTCTGGCTTTATGAGCACTTTTCCAAAAATCCATACACAGAAGAGGAAATACATGCACTGAGATTTTGTTTTTGTGACTACGAGTTCTCAATTTTGACTCTTTGTGAATATCATCAACTGAAATTCATTCTTTCTGATTCTTAAGGTTAAACCCAATCTAATATTAGCAACACAGAAAACCTGTTTGAGCAATTCAACTAATTGAGACTAGGTATTCAACTCATGACTCAACGTCAGTGCCTATGTCAAAGTGAGGTTTTTGTTAGCCGTCCACAAAATATGTAAATATTGCACATATCAGTTCTTTTTATGAACTGTTACTGGTGCCAACCTTCCAGAAGGTGGAGCTATCGTACCAGACATTTGTTTCTCCAATAACTCTCAGATAAAGGTAAGCACACAACTGCCAACGAATTTCCATGCCTGTCGCTCATTTCAAGAGGTTAAAACAAACCAAAAAGCACTGTTTTCCAGTATAGTGACTAATTATGTTCTAAAGACATACTTTCTGCCACGCCCTTCCACTACCCTAAGTCAACGCACTGACTTTGGCAGGATTTGATGCCTCACATAGAGAAACACACAAAGGCACGTCTGCATTCCATGTTTTTCTACCAGATCACACTTTTTAAAAGCACGTCTTCAATTACTGTATCACAAAGCTCGAAAGCGTCACAGTACAGTGAATTATGAACGCCTCACCATGACGATCAAGATATCCTCACATTATGCCCCACCCGCCTCGGCTGACTTTCCTTCCCTGATGCCTTAGCTTACACCGTTCTTTTCCTCCCAGATTGACTTTCACCCTATTCTAGGCATAAAAGAGCCATCATTTCAGACACCAGCTCCTTCACAGATCCTTTTCGAGGGCAACTTCCAAACTCACTTCTTTTTTTTTTTTTTTTTTCTGGCCATGAGGATTGAACTCTGGGCCTCATCAGTGGAAGCGTCGAGTCCTAACCACTGGACTTCCCTAAATTCATTTCCTTTAAATTTCTCTGCACTTTCCTATAATGTTTCTATTGAGCCTTGTACTAAAATCCTCTGTATCCTTAACCCAGTATATCTCTCAATGTCCAGTGGAGTCCTGTCTGCAAACATAACCCCCTCTCCACACACACACACACACACACACACACACACACACACACACACACCACTCTAAATCACTTGTCAGCAAAGCTTTAACTTTTTAAAAACAATGTAACCCAGTAAAGAGCTCCTGCAGTTAAAATAGATTCATTGAAAATGTCCATATCTATCTAAATGTCCATCAATAGGGACTGACTAAATAAATTATGGGATACTACAAAGCTATGCAGAAAAAATGGCATAATTATATAGGGCTAACATGAGTAAGTCCCCAAGACAGCAAGTGGGAAAAAGCAAATTGCTCTAGTGTGGCTAACCGTCCAGTGAAGCAAGTGGGAAAAATTGGGGATAAGGCAGTAACAATAAAGTTGTTTTTGTACCTAAAGAAAAGATTTTGGAGTAAGGAACAAAATAAGACATTTATAGAAGTAAGTAAACCAGCTTTTAAGGCAGCCGTTGCCAGGCTGGATGGAAACTGACTGGAAACGATAACAGACCTTGGAGGATTCCCCGTATTAGACTCACTCTATTTGTACACAAATACACAAGAGATGTTTATATATAACCAGTCTCGTAACTGACGAGGCAGAGTCCCGCCTGGAAGCAATGCTGGGGAAAGGAAATGTGTGCGTGTGTGAGCATATGGGGTGGGCTGGGGGTGGCGGTCATACCCGGTTATGTGGAGGGTTCTGAGATCAATCAGGATGAAGCCCCGTGGTATTTTAATCCTAGGGTTCCACAAAGGGAAATGGAAATAAATTGAGGGAACACAGAACTATTCGGCATAAATCAAAGCATCAGAGACAAAAGGAAAACAAAACATCGATTATGTTGCCTTTTTTCCTTTTTGGAATCCTGGAAGCAGGAAATATGCCCTCTACATGTTATTATTACTACTACTACTATTATTATTACCATCATCGTTATTATTTTATTTATTTTGTATTGAAACTGGTGTCTAGTGTTGAATAAAGCCACGTTATTTGCGTCGTTAATCATCAGAACAAAATACCTATTTTTTAAAATACACAAAATAGGATCAATAGTTTGTCAAGATAAAATATTTTTGCAAACATTAATAAGATACTTATTTCCATTTCTAATAGAGAAAAAATGTATACAAGCTAATCTTTACATTTAGGCATATGCACAAAATGCCCAGCATAAATCTCAAGGAAAAACAAAAAATTTTACATCCTGCATTGAAATATGTCCAAGTCTTTCACAAATATGCCCAGGTTTCCACAAGCTCCACACTCTGGGACACCTGAGGCCAGTTTGCAAAATCTGGGTGACAGGGTGAGTGAGGTGCATAAAGAAAGGAAGACTTCACTCCTAAAACCTCCCGGCTAAAAAGAAGGAGTAACAACAGACAGCGTAAGGACAGATTTGTATCATTCACTGACATCCAATAGGGGAAAAAAAAAATGATCAGAGAAGACAGGCTGAAATGTAAAACTCAAGGCCCCAGGAGAAGTCAGACATTCTTGTTTTTGCTACATAAGTCCCTGATGATATTCTTACTTCCTCCTTGGGTTTCACCTAATCTGTGGATGTTCTAGCCCTAGTCTCTGTCTCAAGGTCTCCCTATGAATCTCTCCTCTCACTAATACCACCCAACTAGTCCTCTGATCATCACAATTTCTGCTCTCAGGGCACAGGGTCTGCACGGGCGTCCAAAGCTATGGCGGTAACTGATGAGGGCCAGGCAGCTGGAGGGAGCTAGACAAAACAGGAGGCAGGACATCTGCCCGGAGGATGAAAGTTCCTCCAAGGGCTGTAAGATCAGAGGCTCCGAAACAGCAAGGCAGGGAGGCTCACACGTGGCCACATTTCTGACTTACCCAGACACTTTTGGAAATATAGAATTCTGAGCCAGAAACAAGGGTTCTGACTGGTTCATTTGAAGTAGGGTCTTGGAATCTGCATCATTAAAGCTCCCCGGCTGGTGTCAATGACCAGTCAAGTATATAAACAACGACCTTAAAAGAGTCAGAACTGCTTCAGAGTCCCCAGGTGAGCAGAGAGCAAGGAGGACCGCCCAGGGGCCCAGGGGTGAAGAGGTGGTAGCCCCAGGCTTTTCTTAAAAGCCTCCCAAACATGTGAAGAGAAACGACAGGACGTGCCCTTGCGCTGCTGGCAGTAAGCTCCTATAGCCAAAAACTCTCCTAAGGCAGACACTCTGTCTTGAAACATGCAATCCTGAGAAGACAAGATGAACAGACAACTCACCAAGTTCCTCCTGGACCCTTATGTTTTCATCTTCCCCAGTTCCAAGGCAAGCACAGCCTTAACCACTAACTCTACCACTCGCCTTGGTATCCATCATCATGATTACCCTCACCACGTATCTGCTGCCATCACTCTCTTTACCTCAGATTAAAAAATGTCACACCTGCGTACAACCAGCATTTCCTGATGAGAAAATACACTTTTTCTGTGCTCCCAACAAGGCCTGTCCTGCCTAGAGGAGCCGGCTCTCAGATGCTTGATGAATTAACGAACCAGCGTTCACTGTTCACGTGGCTGTGGAAAAGAGCCGCTGAACTGGGGAAGGAATCCTGAACTCTGAATCTGAACTCTGGCTGCAAAGTCCAGCCCAGCTACCTCCCCGCCTGAGCAACTTCGTTACATTCTCCCAAGTTCTACTCTCTCATCTGTAAAAATATAAGCAGCTGTCCCTCACATGGTTCCTGTGTAAACCGGCTGTGACAGGATCTAATACAAAGAAAGCGCCCCTCAGTCAAGTGTGGGAAAGGATGTGTATCTGTGCTTCGATCCAGTCCTCGCAGACAAGTGTTCATCTGAGTCCCCCGGCGACCTGCCGATACGACTGCTATAAAGCAAAGGCCACGAACCGGCTTCCCACGAGCCAGTCAGTCAGTCAGGTTCCGTTTCGCCCCACAAGACATCAGGCCTACACGATTTGAAAAGTGTCTGACTTAGACGGCACGTGAAACCAGAAGAGACATAAAAGTGCAGTTGAGAGCACGAGCTCCAGGAGCGGCTCTGCCAGGGTCCAAATCCCAACTCTAGGGGCTGTGGGACATCTCTGTGCCTCAGTTTCCTCATCTATTAAGAAAGAGGTGGAACCCACCCAGCTCATGGAGCTGTTGTGAGAACCCAACGAGTTAAAACACAGAAACACAAAAAAGTGTTTAAAACAGGGCAATCACCACTTGAGGTTCTGACAACACTGGCCCATCCACAGAGGAGGCAACATTGGACCCTGACAAGGTCTAGCTGAGCAGCTGCCCCCCCACACCCCTGGGTGGGCCATGAGCTCTCCACTTCTCCACCATTCCTCAGTCCCCAAGGGTCTTACACCTGGTCTGCTTCACTTATCTGGACTACCTGTCATCAGGTGACCACCTGTAGGGCTCTCCCTTTGGCCTTGGACTTTGCAACTCCTGGTATCAAGAGGAAAACAAGCAGATCCAGTGAATTTAATTTAATGGTAATGTCCACCTGAGTCGTGCTGCATACAAACATGGGGCACCCCGTGGAGAAGGCAAGAAACACAAGAGAGCACGGGGACAAATAATGGGTGTTTCTGAGACCGTCAGAATAAACAGAGCCTCCTGCAATAAGTCAGGGAAGTCTTGAGAGCCGCAGTTCAGAGACTGCTAGTGCTAAGTCATCCATCTCATCAGCATAATGTTTACATCTGAAGGACTCTGCAATGTGCCCCAGCAATCGTCCTTGTCTCTTTGTCCTTCCATGTATTTGCCCACCAGATCTCCTTGCAAGCGGAAGCTAGCAAGCCTCTGTAGGCAAACGGGCGCTCTGAGCCCCAGGGGTCAAAGCAGCAGCCAGGACTCTATGGGCACCGGGGAGGGAGGGAGAAGGGGTGCACCCAGGCACAGCCAAGTGGGAAGCTTCCCTAAACCAGCCCTGCGCCCCTTGGGGCCTCCGCCGAGTCTATTAAGGATCAGTAGTGACTACTGGGTTTGTCTGTAAGACTCAAAATAAGCAAATATGCTTCATGAGGGAAGGGACCTGGGTCTGACTTAGTCACTACTTCATCCCCAGTGCCTGGAACACAGCCCATTACACAGTAGGTGCACGTAAAGTACCTAGAACAGCACCTGGCATATCATAAGCACAGAAATAAGTACTACTGACTATTGTGACTGCAAATGTACTTTATGTTTTTAAGTCAAA
Source organism: Grampus griseus (assembly GCF_964374135.1). Classification (NCBI taxonomy): domain Eukaryota; kingdom Metazoa; phylum Chordata; class Mammalia; order Artiodactyla; family Delphinidae; genus Grampus; species Grampus griseus. The sequence goes on from NC_138998.1 coordinate 16,856,655, forward strand.
TTGAACTTGACACGTTAAACTGTGAGCCCACAATCCGGCCGTGGAACCACCTGAGAGAACACACCTGCAATGTAGCAGCCTAATAAAGAGCTTCCAGGGCAGAATTTCTTATCTGGTTCTGCGTCACACACTCTGATGAGGGATTCGCAGCCCAATTCTGAGTACTTCCATCTCTAACTGCACACGATTTTTCAGTGGGAATGACACTGGAGCGCTCCTTGGAACATTACGAATTATATTATACAACCTGGAAGAAACCCAAAATACAGAGATTTCCTGCCTCTCACTTTCAAAACAGTAACCTTAGCAGCACACACTTAGCAAAAGATTAACGCATGATGAGTTTATCTGAAGTCCTACTCGGGACCTGTTGGGTTGCCCAAAGAGTTCGTTTGGGTTCTTCCATAACATCTTACAGAAAAATCGAAACGAAATTTTTGGCCAACCCAAGATTTGTCAGTAATGCTTAAATATGGAAAAAATTAATGTGGGGAAAAAAATAACAATAACAGCACCTCTTATCTAACAGATGGGGTCATGGATGCCAGAATGCTTCTTTACTCAAATACTAATTCCACATTTTGGGGGAGCCCCGCTCACCACCTGTTTGTCACACCATGTGGCCGCTGACAAGAAACGGGGAGCAAAACCTGCCCCCCCCCACAAAATGTGTCTCTTAGGCCTGCTAATTATTTTGAGCTGGAAACAATCCAGGCACCAAAGACTCAGGAACCTTTGACCTACCCCCTAACTGCCTAAAAGAATTTAGGTAGAGGACCTGTTCCAGGGAGGGAGCTACCACTACAGATACCTACAGTATAATATGAATTAGGTGTGTAGACAGGGAGGAACCTAGCAGAAGTTGTTTGTTAAAATGCCTCTCGGGGTCCCACTGTCTCTGTACAGGGTACAGCAAATCTTTGTTTACCAAACACTGGCTCTTCTTTCATCTTCCTGTGAATTGCCTTCCCCCGCTTTGAATTCCCAGACCACTAACCTCAACATCTTCTCTTGTCTTTGGTTGAAGACGGAGTTTGAGGTGGTGGCTTCTGCCATTTTGGTGAGTTACTCAGTTTTCCTGGGTCTCTCCCATGTACACATGTTATTAGACTTTTTAGTCGGTCTCAGGTCAACGTAATTCTGAGGCCAGCCCCAGGAACCTAGAAGGGTAGAGGGCAGTTTCTGCCTCCCCCATGAGCTTCCTCTTAGGAGGGTGTGGTAGCTACAGCCATGTCTTCCCACCTCAGTGACCCCACCAGCTCTCCACCTTTTACCACATGTTGAATTTGGCAATGGTGAAGTTTACAAAGAAAACCTGCTGAGGTTGTTGCCCAGCTGTTCATTTGCCGGATGACGTGGCGATGTCGGGGAGAAAAAAAAAAAAAAGTAGAAGAAAGTTCAAGAAGAAAAAAAAAAAAGGACCACGCTTTTTTAGGGATCACTGAAGGAAAGGAACTAGCACAGAGGCCAGCCCGACACGCACGGAGATCCAAACATCTCTCTTCCTCCTTGTTTCCATTTCCCGACCTTGAGTGAGTTCTAACTGACCAATTCAGCAGAGTGACAGCTGACCTACTATCTCATGGTTTCTGTCAAGTTCCTGATTTTCATCTGTTCCTGAAGATGAGTGAGAACTCTGCGTAGAACAGTCTTAACCTGGAGCGTCCACTGAGACATGTTCTGAAATGAATGCTGTTTGACTCACAGATGAAGGGCTACAAACAGGTAAGGAAACAGCTTTTCCATGAAAGAACATCAGGGTGTGTGAAGGGGCCATGAGAATGGAAGAGGAGAATTCTGGGCTAGGCGGCAGTGGTGCCGAGTACCACTGCACTGTCCCCATTCTCAGTAAGTTCCTTTGGGTTTGAGAACTATAATTGGTTGATGTAGTAATATATTTGCTCGTGCTGGTTTGGGGATCCAAATCTGAAATTTTATCACTGATGATTGTTTAGGATTTCCGACTGTGGCTGTCAAAATACATCTGTGATGAGGCGAAATCAGAGAAAATGCTTGAAAGGTATTCACCCAGGACAAACATTTCAAAAGCTTGTAGATATATATCAAAATTGCCTCTAAAAACTGCAAACTCAATTATGATAATAATACCTATAAGTCAGTGTGAGTATGTTTTGGTTGGCCAGTTCACGTAGGCATAGATATACAGTTAGTATCTATTTGTGCATATACTTATATAGATAAAAGCTTTTGTCTTTGTTGTTATTGGGATAAATTAACCCTATTAATACCTAGTAAAGTATGTATTTACCTTGAAAGTGAATCACAAACATCTCTCCTGTGCATAGCAAAACTTTAAGTTCACATGTTAACTTATCATGGTCTAGGACTAACCAGCTAAATTATTTAAAATACTTTAAACATTATAAATTTACAGGACACACAGGGGAATTAGGGCAGATCCACACTGTCAGCACAGTGAACCAATCAGAAATTTTTTTTTCAAGCAAGGATGCCTAATTCTATGGGGAAAGTGAACCAAAGGTCACGCTGGTAAAACAGAAAATCCTCTATAGCTTGCATATTTAGCTTCCTAAAACGTACAGACTTGAAACAGCTTTGGCACTAAAAAAAAAACCTAGATAAGTTTAAAAAAATAAATAAATAAAACAATGTACTCACTCTAAAATATCAAAATAACCTTTTATGATCTGTGAACATAACAAATAAATTTTAGACTTCAATAAAATCTATAAATACACACATAAAAGTATGCACATCTATACACATTACACACTGGTAATAATACACATAAACTGTAGATTGTCGTGTCTGTTACAGCTTAGTAAGGAAGAAATGAGGGGACACCAAGATACTCAAAGCGTGAAGACCCAGGAAGGGAGAGTGGGCAGGGCGTGGGGAAAAAAACTACTGTTTGCTGAGATGTGAAAGTGCCCATTTCACACTTGAGGAAGTAGGCAGACAGGAGGTAACCACCCTGACCAAGGTTACCCAGCTGATATCACAGTGAGCCTGAGCCCCTGGGCACAAGGAAGGTACCTGCACCCCACAGGGTTTCAGTCAGCCCAGCCTTCCCACTGCTACACCCCTCCCGGCCCTGCCACACTGTCCCACCAATCGCCAATGGGCATGTCCTTCAATCCTCTTCAACTACTTTCATCCTCAATCATGCATTTGTAGGAGACTATTTCTAATTCCCTGGTGCGAAGAGTGTTCAATCTAGTGTCACACACATATACTGGGGAGAAAAATTACTCTAAAAACATAAAATTATAATTATCCTTGACATATTTAAACAGGATACAAAAGGGGGAAGGAGACAGGAGTAGAAAAAGACAGTCTCTCAAAATCAGGAGAATTTTGGGGGGTGGGGGGGTGGGGGGGAGACACATTAAAACAGCTAATGGGTACACCAGGCAGCAAAATACTAAGAAACCACCCTCTAAGAGGCCTGTCTACCAAGCTCCTGAGTCCCATTCCCCTATTTGTAAAACAGTGATGATATTAGCACAAGACTACTGTGAAATTAAATGAGATATTATTTGTAAAATCTTTAACATAGTAATGTAGAAAGTGTTCAGTAAATGTTGGCTAACATCATCATTGCTTTCACTATTATTACAAAGACTCATTTAATCGAAGCAGATGTGTATGAAATTACATATCAGACCACTGGAAAGCATAATTTAGACATTTCAATACCTCTGTAGACCAAAACAGACAGATAAGATATAACGTAAAGCCGTTTACAACAGTGCCTGTCAAACTTTGCTACACGTCAGAATTACCTGGGGGGCTTGTTGAAACGCTTATCCCTGGGCCCTACTCCCCAAAGTTTCTGATTCAGTAAGTTGGGGCCAGAGAATCTGCATTTCTAACAAAGTCCCAGGTGATAGTAATGCTGCTGATCTGGGGGTCCACCCTTTAAAAACCACTCATCTACGGTGAATCCCACATTCACATCTGCCTGACTAATAAATCTATCCATGTGTTTCTCATTCAGTCTAAGTCAGTTAACGAGAGGGCAAAATAATGAATAAATGCTTAAAAAGCAAAAGCACCCCCCATTAGTTTTGATTTAAAAAGAAAGGGAAACAAACAGATATTTCCCATTAGATCTATGATGTTTCTGAAGTCAACTGCTGAACTGAGAAATATTGGAGGTTTGGGGGGTTTTTTTCCAACGTACGAAGAGCTAGCATTGTTTCTGCAGTTAGGCAGGAGTCCTGCATGACGCAATTCTAGCAAGTTCACTTAGTCCGATGTGACAAAGCCTGCGGAGTACTGACGGCACACAGTGAAGCTGTGTTTCCGGGTCAGACTGTGCCAGTTTGAACAGTTGCACCAAGAGCAAGAACCCCAGCCACATTTTCTCAGATGGCTCCAGCAGAGCCGCTGGTGACCCACCTTGCTTTTTCAGATGCAAAAGAAAAGGGCGGAGGAACACTGTTGCCCATAACAATGTTCATTCTATAAAATGTCCCTAGAGTGAATTTAGGTGCTGAGGCTTCCCCAAGCCAAAGTCTGTATGGTAAGAAACCAGAAGTCATGTTTCTTCCATTTGGTTTCAACATTTCTTTGAAGGTTAGGTTGGTACCAGGGAGCTGTCTCTGGAATGCCAAGAACAGACCAGTCCACAGAGACACAGGTCGAAGCCAATGCAAGTTTTTTCTGCCGTCTCCTTCATGGGTATCCTCAATTGCAGAGGGCTGTCTAGCGGAGGAGGCCTGAACACTAAGGAGAGTTTCTTTCAACTGAAAATTACATCGTCGGCATAAGAGTGCCACACCTGTCTAGGCAGAGCGGTAGTTCTCAAAGTGCAGTCCCCAGACAGGCTGCTGCACCAGCATCACCAGCGAACTTGTCAGACGTGCAAATTTTTGATCCCAAACCTACCGAACATGAAACTGTGGGAGTGGAGCCCAGCAGTCTGTGTTTTAATAGGCTTCCAGGTAATTGTGTTGCACGTTCAAGTTTCAATTCCATTGGGTAAAGTGTCACTAAGTCCTGAGACAACTCTAGTTTTCACCCGCTTTCTGGCATAATGGTAAATGGTTCCCCCTTTCTACCTCAGAAGTGTCCTGGTTTGGACAATAAATTACATGGTCATCCTTACCCTTCAGATCGGATGCTACAAAGGGGTTTCATTGGTTGGATTCTGTTTACTGCTTGGGATTTCAAATTAAGTGCATGTCTGCTACTACATCCTGGTACTAAACCCATCGCTGCCCTGAATGCTGAAAGATGCACTGCCTCCTAAAAGTCTAGGGATCATGGCTACAGAAATCCATTTCAGAAGAAGTATCCTGTCTTTACCAAAAAAGTACCCACCATCAAACTATATAAAGTCTGGTTTAAATTTCTAGCGTGTGGGATCAAGTCTCCTCCATCAGGTCTTTAAAATCCTTTTTACTAAATCTTCTGGTTCCTCTACAGGGAGTTTTCTTTTCCCAACTAGCAACCGAGAAAAGTACAAACTTAGTAGGAAATTTACTACTCGTCTTATCTTTGTGGTAATAACTTGGAAATATTAATTCACAGAAAAACCAAGTTTGCCACAAAGTTTCTCAAGCCACCTGTTCTTTTAAAGGCAAAGTGAAATATTGCTCATATGCTTTTGGATCTGATACATTTTCCATTCCTTTGAAATCTTTTGTCTTCACTCAGCCTAAATTAAATTGCTGGCTTTTTATTCTTCACTGAAGTCTTCCATCTGCTGTTTCTGAAAAGCATCAAAGGCCTCAGATATCATGTTCTGACCCTTTATCTTTCAGATAAAAGTCAGAGAGGGATCGGTGGCTTCTGTTCAATTATGTAACATCTCCTATTGAGGCTAAAATCTTAAAGAAAAAAGAGAAAGATCAGCTATTTGGCTTCTCAGACTTGGCCCAAAGGAGACTGTACACTTTGGTGTGAACACTGGGAAAAAGAGTCTGATTCTCAGTCTTCTAGGATCACACACTTACTTTTATCACGTGATTGGACGATAGGTACAATTTACACCAAGCCGACCTGAAGTTTGTTAACCTTTCTTTTATTGTGGGGGAGATACCTGGCTGGAAAGCAGGGCCCACCTGCTGCTTACAGGCACTTCCAGCCCTAAGGTCAAAGGCTGGTAAATGAGCTCACAGGAGGCTTCATCTAATGAATGTTACCATCCTGCTGCAGAGGATAAGCAAAATCTCCTTCTCATTCTAGAGCTATTTCAGTCATTCATTCATTCAACAAACACTGATTCCTTACTGTGTGGCAGCCACGATTCTAGATACTGGAGATACTATGCTTTCCAAGAGTCCCTCGCCTCAGGGAGCTTACGTTCTAATAGGCACAAAGACAACCTTTCCATCGGCAATCTTTCTCCTCTAGGAAGTGGTACTTCTTCAGTATGACAACAATCTCTGGGCCTATTTTAACTTATTAGGTTACATTTTTATTTTCTTTAGAGAGGTTTGGAAGGGATCCTAATCTCATCAGAAGCCAACCAACATGTACTGACTTGATCCAAATCTCAGACCTAACCCTGGTAGGAGCTGATAGCCCTGAACGCATTGTGATGAAAATGGAATACGGGAAACAATACTAAACTCAATTAAATATCCTAGGAGGTGGCCCGGAGTGTTTCATATTCTCTCTTTCCTGGCCCCTGAAACTGCCAACTATGTTTCTGCACAAGGATCTCACCGCTTCCTTCCCTACTCTAAATATCTCCGCAAGCACCATCTTTATAGAAGTGAAAGAAGGAAGGGAAAGAATATGCTCTGCGATGAAAAGAAAACCTAAAATGTAAGATTAGCTGCCTCTGTATCCCTGAGCCTATGAAGAATGTGAAATCGGTAGTCCTTGTCGCCAGGGCCACTCAGGCAGGCAGCCGGCTAACCAAGAAACAAGACTAAGTAGGAATCACTTTTAGGAAAGGATAAATACTTCCTTTAAATACATTACCGTAACTTACAATGCACCTTTATTGCCTAATCTTTTGGTGTTGTGGCGAGATTCTTCTTCTTGGGTATGGCTCCGCTGATGACAGTTCTGGAACTAATTGTCCCTCGTAAATTATAACTGTAGCACATTGCCAGTCACGTCCAGTTTCTTAGTTTAGTTCAAGTAGTATGAGAATTTTTAAAGACTTGAGCAGCCACAAGAGTTTACCACAAAAGCAAACCCAGACCTAGACTCTTAAGCCCTCAAAGAATGGAACCTGTCTTAGCCGAGTAAGGAAAAGACACAGTAGAGCTTCCCTGGTGGCGCAGTGGTTGAGAGTCCGCCTGCCGATGCAGGGAACACGGGTTCATGCCCCGGTCCGGGAGGATCCCACGTGCCGCGGAGCGGCAGGGCCCATGAGCCATGGCCGCTGAGCCTGCGCGTCCGGAGCCTGTGCTCCGCAGCGGGAGAGGCCACAGCAGTGAGAGGCCCGCGTACCGCAAAAAAAAAAAAAAAAGACACAGTAAAATTTCTCCACAACTTCTCATGGATGGTTGGCAATAAGGAGCATCTTATTTTAACAAACTGAATATGTCATGGAAAGAACATCCTGCCTCACTAGTTTTTATCTAATAAATCCATTCCTATCCCTACCCCACCTCAGGAGAAGTGCGTGCCTTGTTCTCGCTAAGGGAGACGCCAGTCCTCATGCTCGCAAAGCCAAGTAGCAGAGCACGATAATCAAGAGCAAAGACCGTGTATTCTGGGATCAGACTAGTTCAAATCTTTTTTTTTTTTTTTTTTTTTTTTTTTGGCAGTACGCGGGCCTCTCACTGTTGTGGCCTCTCCCGTTGCGGAGCACAGGCTCCGGACGCGCAGGCTCAGCGGCCATGGCTCACGGGCCCAGCCGCTCCACGGCATGTGGGATCTTCCCGGACCGGGGCACGAACCCGTGTCCCCTGCATCGGCAGGCGGACTCTCAACCACTGCGCCACCAGGGAAGCCCACTGGTTCCAATCTTGACTCCACACTGCTTACTCTGACATGACCCTGATAAAGTTACTTAATGACCCTATGAATAATTTCCCTCACTTGTCATGGAAGTTAAATGAATTAATATGTATACAGTGCCCAAAGAGTGACTGATGTGACATAAGAGTACAAGCAATGTTTACTGTTGTCATCACTGTCATCACCTTATTTCTCAGGAACACAAATACAGTGGTTTGATGACTACAAGAATGGTGGAAGCCAAAGAGATATATTCGAACTCCAGTGTGCCATTTAACCTCTGCCTGCGCAGTTTACTCATCTGTAAAGACAGAATAAAAATACCTACCTAGGAAGAACTATCGTGATAGTTATCATAATGCCTGGTACACAGTCGACAGTCAAAAAATTACAGCTATTAACACTCTTATATGTAAAAACCTACAGCATACACTTAATGTAGTAAACCTACATTCCAACAGGTGTCCTCTCCTGCACATCTATCAAACCTCCATCCAAAGAACCTTAACTAGCATTTGATGATGGACTCAGCATTTCACTTGGAGCAGTGAAGGACAAACCACCTTCCCCCAGAAAACATGTTCTGAGAAAGTACACACTCGACGTGTAGGGTATAACCTGGGAAAATTTAAGCACTATGCTGTGGAGTTAAAATAGGAGCTGAGAAATAGGAAAGAACACCGTGTGCTGGAGCATCTAATGGACAGAAGGAACAGAATTAGGCCAAGTCCTGAAAGAGGAAAGTGATACAGCTGTAGAGGGCTGGGAAATGATAAACTGAATAGGGAAACAACTTCAGTTAACATGCTTATTGACCTCAAAACATGTCTTCTTTTATTCTTATCTTGACCCCTTGGCCTGAGACCCTGACCCTGTTTGGAGTATTTTCTCTCCAATCCTAATCTCTAACATTTATCCATTTCTGTCTTCAGAACACAACACAAACCATCTCTTGCCCAGAGAACGTTTCCCATCTGACATGCTTTTTTCTCAGCGTTCACGGGGTACATACTTCCTGCCATCTCTGCCATCGTTCTAACATCCTATGTACCATTTACATGTGGTTTACAACATGCATGATGTCTGCTCAATATGTTTACTGCTCCAAGAGCAAGTTTTACAGCTTTGACTTTTTCCCCCACTGAATTTGGGCTGGGTATAAACTGCACGCAATAAAATGGAAAACATTTTAAATGTAAATTCAATGAGTTTGACACCGCGTAATCACCACCCCAATTACTACAATACAGTATTTTCCATCACAAAAGTTCCCTTGTGCTCCTTTCCAGTCACAGGTGTCCACATTCCTGATTTCTGTCCCCAGAGCTTAGTTTTACCTGCAGTAGAACTGCATTTAAACAGATTCACACAGTACATACCCCACTGTGTCTGACTGCTTTGGCTCAACATACTGGTTTGAGATTTACCCATGTTATTGGCAGGTATGATTCCTTTTGATCCCTAAATGGTATTCTATAAGTGTACCACGATTTGTTTACTTATTTTAATCTGTCAACGAACATTTGGGTCATTCCCAATTTGGGGCTATTATGAATAGAGCTGCTATGAACGTTCCAGTAAAAGTCTTTCCGTGGATATATGTCTTCACGTCTCTTAGGTAAACACCTAGGAGTTAAATTACTAGCTCATAGGTAGTTATATGTTTAACTTGATAAAAGGTTACCAAACTGTTTTCCAAAGTGTATTTTCTAGTTTACACTCGAATCAAAAATGCATGAAACTATTTATTGCTCCATTTCCTTGTCGACAGTTGACATCATCAGCTTTCTGGTATTTGTTTTATTTTTCTGCCATGAGTATGAAGTAGTATCTCATCATTTTAATTTGCATTTCCCTGTTGACCAATGATGGGAAGCATCTTTTCATTTGTTCCTTGGTCAAACATCTTCGTATGTGATTTGTTCATTTAAGTCTTTTGGTCTTTTTTTTGAGTCCTTTGTCTTTTTTATTACAGACTTATGAGAGTTCTTTAGATAGCCTGAATCCTTTAACAGAGTTACAAATTGTGAATATTTCCTCCCAATCTATGGCTTGCCTTTCATTTTCTTAATAGTGTCCAAAGAAAAATGAAAGTTTTAATTTTTTTTTTTTTTTTTTTTTTGCGGTACGCGGGCCTCTCACTGTTGTGGCCTCTCCCGTTGCGGAGCGCAGGATCCGGACGCACAGGCTCAGCGGCCATGGCTCACGGGCCCAGCCGCTCCGCGGCATGTGGGATCTTCCCAGACTGGGGCACGAACCCGTGTCCCCTGCATCAGTAGGCGGACTCTCAACCACTGCGCCACCAGGGAAGCCCGAAAGTTTTAAATTTTGATAAAGTCCAATTTATTAATTTTTTATTTTATGGTTTAGTGCTTTTTATATCCTAAGAAATCCTTGCCTGTCCAGCATTGGGAACACATTCTATTTTCCTCTGTTAGCTTTATGGTTTCAAGTTTTACACTGAGGTGTATGATCCATCCTGAATTGCTTCTTCAACTCCTCCACTTCATCTGGTAATAGATCTCTGCAGAGAACAGGTGCTCTGTAAACACTGCTGATTCATTTATAAATGCCCCACAGGTTAAGAGAAATGTATTTTTAAAGCCTGTTGGAGGGGCACGTGCTCAGTCTCAGGAGCATCTTGGATAGATGTTCAAGAATAAAGTCATGAATGTGACCCAAAGGAGCAAACCGGAAGCATCTGTTTAGAACTGTTATAATAATAGCCTTGCCTTATGATAAGCTTTTGACTAGGACAGGGATAATCCAAAGTTTCTATTTCTGCACAAATAACAGCTTTAAGCCAGCATCAAAAAAAAAAAAGTCGAACACTTTGCTCACACTATTTTCTTCTTCTTTGTGTATACATTAGAACAATTGCAATGTCATTAGTGTAGACTGAATTCTCTTTAATGAATTAGGCTCCATAAAAACAGTCAGTGATTCACAGCAGTTCTACTGAAAACTTACTTTAAAGTGAGTAATAAATGTTAAAAACATTACTCTCAGGGGACATATTTTCTATAACCCAAAACATTCACATTATTTTATAGGATTTAGATGACTTTTAAAAACGTTTTACTAATATTTCATCTGGAAAACACGTCAACTCAAAAAATAAAGAGAAGTATTCCTGCTATTCAGATAAAGTCTACTAGCCATGCATCTTAAAACAGAGCATTTCGAGCTATTTCCTTGAGATTTTACTAAGAAAACATAGGACTGAGAAGAGTAAAAATACTCTTTCCCATTTAATTGAGGCTTGGAGAAATTAATAAATTAACTAGGAGCACAGAGCATTTCATAAATACTAAGTAATACAGCTGATAATTCTAAAGAGCTATATTATGACAGCTGCTTCCTTAATAGTTTTGAGCCAAAAACACACTCATTGCTTAGCAAGGCTCACTTATTACTCTGCCTTAGCTTAAGTTTCCACACTACAGTTGAGGAACTGCCATAGGAAAACTCTTTACATCTAAACAAAAACCTAGGCACTCATTTGTAGCTTGCAAGTACTCTGTTTTTAATGATTACCCAGTTTCACAAGCTAACAGCTCTTAGAAATAACCAACAGTAGCTGCTTATAATTTAGGTCGAAAAGAAGAGAAAGTACCATATAAATCTGGTATTGTTTCTTTTTATTATTATTTTTAAATTTATTTATTTATTCATTTATTTAATTTTTGGCTGCACTGGGTCTTCACTGCTGCACGTGGGTTTTTCTCTAGTTGCTGAGAGCGGGGGCTACTCTTCGTTGCGGTGCGCAGGCTTCTCATTGCGGTGGCTTCTCTTTCTGTGGCTCGCGGGCTCTAGAGCGCAGGCTCAGTAGTTGTGGCGCACGGGCTTAGTTGCTCCGCGGCATGTGGGATCGTCCCCGACCAGAGCTCGAACCCGTGTCCCCTGCATTGGCAGGCAGATTCTTAACCACTGCACCACCAGGGAAGCCCCCATGGTATTGTTTCTTTTTAAAGAGAAAAGAGGGTTTTGTGTCTAGCTACTTGAATTTGGTTAAGTTGCGCATTTAAATGCCTTTTCTCATCAAGTATTTCAATTATCGCCATTTCCTTCATAGCACTCCATTATTTTTATGCCTTCCTAAATGTACAATCCTTTCTATAGCCGAAGGTCAAAAAGAATAAAAGTAGCAAAAAACTCCCAGTAAGAAATATTGTCTTAAGCCAAACATTCCATGAAGTGTTCAAGGGTTCCAATAATAGTCAAAATAAACTTTTCATTTAAAGAATGTGAGAAACTGTATCATGCAAGAAATACGCTCTAGAATGAGCTGCCCAGACACTACTTAATTAGAAAAGTTCTCTTGTACTTTACAGCATCGATACAATTCACCAATGTCAGCTGTGAAGTAAATCTTAGTTTTCCCTAAAATCCCTTCTAAATGACTCTGAAAGCACCCCATGAGTGGCTAGATTGATTTCCAGGGAGGAGGGAGTTTATAAAAACGACAGAACTCTCTGGCATGCTGGACATGAGAATACCACTGCTTGCCTAGGAGAGGTCACTTTTTCTTCACACATGTCACATCTACAGCAAATTTGTGTTCTGACTCGACTTTCTCCTTACCAGACACCCGAATGCCCCTGTGTGCATACTTTGTTTTTCCCTGTGCCGAGCCACCAAGTCCCAAAGCTTTTCTCCTACAGCTGGAGTTCCCTTCTACGGATCTGTTCATGTCACTTACTCATTCACTCCTTCATTTACTTAAAAATCTTCGAAGTGCTAGAACAACAAAAGAATATTCAAGGAAAATGACACGCAGCACCCCTCCCCCATCTCATACAGCTAAGATTAACGTGGAAGTCAAAAATGCACCCCCTCCCCGCAAAAAAAAGGGATTATACTCTCATACAACAAGCACTTTTATGCAGATACAGTTTGTATTGATGCCTAGAGTCTAGGCACCCTGCGTTTACGTAAGTTCATTCACTCAACAACAAACTGCTTTCCATTTCCATGAATAGGAGTCCAAAGTTTCTTCGGTTTGGGATTTCCAGATACAGTCAATGATAAGATTAGAATACTTCACAAGTCTGTTTACATTTCGACTTTGATGAGTCTGTGTTCTCATTTTAATGGAGAATTTTAAATGCCTTGGAAATTGAGGATAGGAAGGGAAATCGAATTATTTAACAGAAATCAGATGAGCCTTCCCCAAACGCACAGTGCCAGGAGCAGCCATTAGCATAAAGTTTCCATAGCAATGTTGTACCACAAACAGAAACACTCGGGAGAAAGGAGCAACTGAAAAAAGACAAGGTAAGGTGGCAGCAAAGCCAAGGGCACCTGTGTACACCGCCCGGTAAAACCTAGGCCAGTGGCTCACGAGCTCCTGTAATTCAGTTCAAGGCACAGACATCAATCAAACGCCTCCTTGGGTCAGAACTAGTCAGACTCATCCAGAACAGGCTGCCCCTGCCTTTGTCTGCCACCTTCAATTCTCAGGGATACAAGGCCCTGTTGCAAGCCCTCTCATTATTCCCTGAAAAGGGAAGAGACCCCTCTAAATCACAAGTGTTCCGATACTGTGTTATTCATGAGGCGAATCTTACTCAGAATCTTACAGGGAATGCTGATACACCAGACAGACAGACACAGAAATGCTCCTGATGGGGCTGAGGCCAAAACTCCATCAGCCTCCCTGGAAGCTGCCCTGGAAAGCCCTGGGGCCCAGCCCAGAGGCCCAGAAACTTCTAGAAACCACAGCTCAGAGCCCTCTGTAGAGAGAGGGATGACCTTGGATGAGCCGGCCATATACTTCCTGAGTCCCTAGAGAGAAGGCACCCTGAATATACTGTAAGACTGTCATCACTAGTGCGACGGGGGTGAGCAGTCTGCAAGTGCGCGTTTGAGAAGATGAGAATAAAGACTCAAAAGCGCTTTCATGATATAAGACATAAACACAAGAGTAAAATCAAAAAGCAGAAGAGAATGATCAAAGATGAGCAATCAATCCACGGCACTTCTGCTTTCTGAAAATTTCTCAGAAGCTACATGTCTCTGCTCTGAAAAACAAACTGAAAGACGGACAGTTTTTCTGAACTGTTTCATTTTTCAATGTTAGAAGCTCTTCTCTTAGGTTGCCATCAATATTGAGACTAAAGCCTCAAAACACAGCATCAAACATTAAATTCTATAGGTATCTCCACTTCCTTGATTCCTTCATTAATCCAACAAGAGTTCAGAACTGAGTACCTCCATCGTGCCGGCAGGTGCTGGAGACATGGCGGTGAATGGGACAAAGCGCCTAACCTCGGGAGCTTATAATCCTGGGGAAGAAACCGCTAAGCAGAATGGGGGTAGGACATAATGGGGCGTCCCCCGCGGAGGAGGTGACCAGGAGCAGTCACAGTGAAGATGAGGGATCAGAACAGGAGACCTGAGTGAAATGAGGAAGACAGAGGGAAGGGAAGCGCACATGCAAAGGCCCCAAGATGGGACTGACTCGTTGAAGCGGGGAGGATGGGGAGAGGCGGCAGCAGCAGCAATGGCAAGAAGATGACTCCTTCTGGCACCAGAAGGGGTGAGGCCAAGAGCACAGGAAATGCAGTGAGGGAACCGGGCAGAGGCCGGCCAGGTCATCCAGGGCTTTGCAGGGCAGGATCCAAATGTGGATCAAAATCTCCCCGGGGTGGGTTACGACCGAGATTATGACCCAGAGAAGTTTTGTTTTGTTTTGTTTTTTTGCGGTACGCGGGCCTCTCACTGTTGTGGCCTCTCCCATTGCGGAGCACAGGCTCCGGACACACAGGCTCAGCGGCCATGGCTCACGGGCCCAGCAGCTCCGCGGCATGCGGGATCTTCCCAGACCGGGGCACAAACCCACGTCCCCTGCATCGGCAGGCGGACTCTCAACTACTGCACCACCAGGGAAGCCCGAGAAGATTTTATATACACAAATTAAACTACAATTTGAGGAGGAACAATTTCAGGGAAAGGGCGCCCCGTCGAATATAAATGAGAAAACTCTCCATGCTGGGTTTTCACAATTACATGCTAGCTAATGAGCTTAGGTTTGATCTTCTGAGAGACGGGCCATAAGAAGTTTTCAGTAAAGGCTCTCGGGCAGTTTCCTCTTTCTTATCTGGTAAACCTCACTCCTACTGCCCTCAGTTCTTCAACTGATAGGACAGGATGGCCAATAATTATTTAGTTTTAGGCTAAGTGAGCACAAACCCTCCCTGATACCCCATCAAACAGGTGTTTACAATACAATGGAAATAATTACAGCAGTGGTACTGAGACCAACCTCAAAACACAGCCTTCAAAGTTTCGAGGGGAATGTTGCAGGGGGCAGGGAAATAAGAGTATGAGATATTTATAATGATGAGGAAAATACAAAATCATCCGAACAACCATTAATGATTCTTTCCTTCAACGGGATGGTGTGCAACTATTCCAAAGAGAAATGAGGAGCTTTAAGAACTGACGTGGAAAATTCACGGAGACACACTGCGAGGTGGGTGGGGGTGAGGAACGGCGGTAAGAGACCCCAACCTCTGTCCACAGTTATCTGCTCTTCCAGGATTTAATAACTGCTAACGTTTACTGAGGGTTTTCCACACTTTAGACATTGCACCCGTGCTTTGTGAGTAATGAATACCATCCCACTGAATTCTTACAGCAATCCTATGGTATACAGAGAGTTCTTCCCATTGAACTGATGCGTTAAGTATTTTAGTCAGACTCAAATCGCTGCTGAGGGAGGCAGGATTTGAATCCAGGAATTTCCACCCTGTAGCCCCGTCCTTAGCCTCTCCATTACTCAGCTCTCAGAGACAAGTCCTTATTCACTGAGTGTATTAAATCAATTCGCTCTTGGATTCTTTCTTTAAAATAACATTACAGGAAAAAATGTCCACTTAGTGTTCTGGGAAATAATTTTAGGGAAAATTGAATTAATGATGAAACATGCAAAGCTCGTGACATTTTGGAAAGTCGATATGACCAAATTGGCATTACTCTCAAGATCAAAATACAAGGCCACTTTACACACAAATATAATTTAAAGGCTCAGTGACCTATAACAATTCTGTCAGCCCTCACTCTATTCGTAAACTGTGAACACCACACATTTGTACATTTCCTTCTGAGTCCAGCTGTTTGCGAATGTTCAGCACAGGGAACGTCATGGTACCCAGTTTAAAACTGAACAGGTGCCCACCATTCTAAGGTGGGTTGGGAAGGTTCCAATCAGCAGACATTCTTTCAGCTGTTCCACATGCTGATAACAAAGGAAGGAGAGATATTTCAAGGTGAGACTGATGATTAGCCTAATTACTAAAGGGTCCAAAAAGCATAGGGCCTGTGCACACTCCTGAGTCCTTGCTCCATCTCTGCAGCCACCTGACCCACGGAGAAATGTCACCGTCCTCATCCCCCAACCCCAAAGCGTTCATGCAGGAGTCTCCTCTCCTCCACCATCACCTCCACCACCACCCAACAGTAATTCATAGCAGTGTTTCTTATCATCCTAGAAGACCAGAAGAGGATACACGTCTGAGACCGAGATGGCATCTCCCTGCCTCAACTCAAATCCTTATCGGCTGTGTGACCTCGGGCAAGATGCTTAACCACTCTGAGCCTTACTGTTAGTGTTAAATTGGGGTACATTAGCAGCACTTACTTGTACACCAGCTATCAGGTTTTAATGAGTTAATATAAACAGGGAATTTAAACACAACAGTATCTGGCATGTTATAAAACTTCAATAAATGTTAGGTATTATTAATAATGCTATTGTTATTACCCTAGTGCATAGCTAGGAGGCATAAACTCCCCTCCAGTGTCAGTCACCAAGTGACTCTTCTTTTGCTTCTTATTTTGCCGTTTACAATAATTGGTTACCCAAGGAGAAATTTTCCAATAATCTTTTTTCTTCCTTTCACTTATCTCTATTTCTAATTTGCCCATGCATTCCTTAGGAATTTTTAAAAATTTAGTTGTTTAAAGTAAATGTAAGTCACTAAAAATTAAAGCAAATTAATACAAAAATTCAGTTGTTTAAAGAAAAGTAAAAGGGAATTCACTAAAGTCCCCTCCCGCCCTTCTGGCTGGGTGGGGTGGCCCACCAGAAGCCTCCGCCACATCAAGTGTGTGGCTGGTGAGAACGTGGCAGGACCACCCCAGCAGGTACCATGCTGACATTCACTACAGGGCCTAGATTAATGCCTGGAGAAATCTCAGGGCATGAGCTCCTGATGAAAAAAAAAAGTTGGGGACAAACCACAGGCCAAGGTTACTGAAGATAAATAATCATCAAATTCTCAGATCACTGGTGTGTGACTTCCTCTAATAATTCTAATAGGATTTAGTCTGAAAATTAAAGTGCTTAGTTTATATCAGAGTACTGAAGCAGCGGTTCCCAAATACCCCATTATTGTGTAAAATATGTTTGTGCATTTTTCTAGCTTTCTGGCTTTCATCAAATTCTGAAAGGTCTTCACAACCTAAAGCTGCTACAAATTGTCGATGTAACAGTGATTCTCAAACTTGTGAAAGTGTGTTCAAGTTTGAGAATCACTATTAAATGATTAATAACAATCAGCCCTATCCAGCCATACAGTGAGGACCCACTGTATCCCCGGCAGTGTGCTGGATGCTACAGTTGACAAAAAACTAGAAAACGCCCTGAGCTCCCCCCCTTTAGAGTGCTTACAAATCTGAAATATTTATCACATAACAAAAAAGGGATTTTGTTCCAAATAACTTAGAATTAAAATACTGGCACAGAGACATCATAAAGGAATAAGAATTAGAACAGAGAATAAACAGAGCAGAAAAAGAATTCATTGGGGATAAACTGTAAGCCAGGACTCCTGAAACTTTTGTTTGGAAAAGCACTGTGTGCTTTTAAGTGGTTGATGAAAGAATCCTCCTAAAGCCTAGCACAGAGTATTTATACATAGTAGATGCTCAATAAATGGACTCACAGTAGATGCCAACCCTATACCATAGCAGCATTCACTACAAAGAGAGACAAGGTAGCACCAGTCTGTCTTGAGGCTCATTTTAAGGTTTTCCATAATTCTGGGCTTGCAAATGATTTGGAAATTTTTTTGGAATATTATCAAATGATAACTAGAATTTATCATTTCTATTCTGATTCTCCAGAGTGTACCTACTGTGGGGTGAATATATGTCCCATATGCCCAGGACAGACCCAGTTCACTCCTGCAGTCCCGGTCTAATTATAATTAATGCCCCTTGTTGCTTTCAAAAGTGCCCCAGTTTGAATAATAAATTATAAGATCACCCTATTCCAACCTGCTTTGGTTAAGCCTTTGGTAAGTGAGATCTCTTCAAAAGTATTTCCTGGAGCAAGGTACCTCAGATCAAAAAGTTTCTCCTTAATCTTAAAGCCGAGATGAGAAATACTCTGCCTATTTCTGCAGGAAAGGACTGCCTATTTCTGCAGGAAAGCCAGAAAGTCATAGCACATCACAGAGAACGTTGTTCGCAAAGCGAGCTATGTGGTCACAGTCCTACAGCACCGAAATCAAACGCAAACAGAAAGAGCTCAGCACCTCAGGCGAACCACGTCATTCCATTCTAAAGCATTACCATCCGATGATGGACACTTAGGTTGTTTCCATGTCCTGGCTATTGTAAATAGAGCTGCAGTGAACATCGTGGTACATGACTCTTTTTGAATTATAGTTTCCTCAGGGTATATGCCCAGTAGTGGGGTTGCTGGGTCGTATGGTAGTTCTATTTTTAGTTTTCTAAGGAACCTCCATACTGTTCTCCAGAGTGGCTGTATCAAATTACATTCCAACCAGCAGTGCAAGAGGGTTCCCTTTTCTCCACACCCTCTCCAGCATTTATTGTTTGTAGATTTTTGGATGATGGCCATTCTGACCGGTGTGAGATGATATCTCATTGTAGTTTTGATTTGCATTTCTCTAATGATTAGTGATGTTGAGCATCCTTTCATGTGTTTGTTGGCAGTCTGTATATCTTCTTTGGAGAAATGTCTGTTTAGGTCTTCTGCCCATTTTTGGATTGGGTTGTTTGTTTTTTTGATATTGAGCTGCATGAGTTGTCTGTATATTTTGGAGGTTAATCCTTTGTCAGTTGCTTCATTTGCAAATATTTTCTCCCATTCTGAGGGTTGTCTTTTGGTCTTGTTTATGGTTTCCTTTGCTGTGCAAAAGCTTTGAAGTTTCATTAGGTCCCATTTGCTTATTCTTGTTTTTATTTCCATTTCTCTAGGAGGTATATATATAACTGATTCACTTTGTTATAAAGCAGAAACTAACACACCATTGTAAAGCAATTACACTCCAATAAAGATGTAAAAATAAAAATAAAAAAATAAAGCATTACCAAATGCTTTTTCGCGGGGGGAAGGGGGGTAAATTGGATTAGTAATAATAAATATATATAATTATGTATTTAATATACACATAAGTGCCTATATCAGAGTTAGGGAAATGAGTTATCTTCAGCAAAACAATTTAACTCATTTAATAAAGAACATACACGTGCACACGCCAAATAAAACCATAAAATAGGAAGGCACTGTCATTCAAAGAAAAGGCAAATATTTTGGTGGCGACGTTACTGTTGACTCTGTGGGGCTCCCTAGCCCACATACGTCCCTGCAGGCTGGATAACGGGCCTGGCCCGATGGCCCTCTCTGTGCTCCAGGCCCATCTCGGAAATGCCTGAAGTGCATAATTGGTACTGCAACTACCACAAAAGGGGGACACGTTCAAATATGGCACTGAATGTGAAGATACTAGACAGTCTAGATTTTACGGAGGTTGTCTCCGTCTTAAACACTCTAGCCTCCAAAGCCATCTGACCCAGAGAGTACCTCACATTGTCCCAGGAAGGGCCGAGGAGCTTGGGGTAAAGAGGTAAACGCCTACCTCCGGTCCAGTGCGCAACACCAAGACCCGCTGGCCTCATACCAACAAACCAGGGTTGGTAAAGGAGGCCCGTAAAGCCAGAAAGGAAACCCAGGTTTGAGTTAACTGGTTATCTCACTGGAGTTCTGCATGTCCTGGTGTTGTAACTTCCCAAAGGGACCATATCCAATCAGCATCAATCTCCTTGTTACCTTTATTCTCCGTCTCAACTTCTAAATGTCAATTCAGTGGTTTTGAATCACTAAAGTATCTATGAAGCCCACGGCTGCGCCTTGTGGGATAAGCTTATTCAAGAACAAAAGTATTCTAGAAGGACACAGTTTTCAAACTGTATTCCTTAGCCATAGGGAATCATAGACATACGTTGGGGGCAACCAGGTAGAGACTGAGCAGGCAGGCCAGCTCTCCCCTGCATCCCCATCTGCATTCGAAGGTACACTTTCATCTGTTTTATCCACTAGGGTTCTATTTAAGGTTTGAACAGAAAAAAAAAAAAAATGGGTTCTACGTCTCTGCCCCTCAAAACAAAACAGAACACACACACAGTTTTACAACATGTTAACTAGAACCAGCGACTGAACAAACACTTTAGAGAGACACCACAAGAACTGCCAAAAAAGTCTGAAAACTTTGAGGAAAGGATCTTAGATAATCTTTCATACAATTCACTCATTAAAATTGAGGAATTCAGTGAGCCCTTGAGCATATAAGTAAAAAGCATATCCTCACAATATCATCTCCATCCCCACTTCCTGCCCACTTTTTGTCCACAACTTTCCCCAAAGTCCCCCAAACCTTACCACTGACCCGAAGTGTTCAGATCCTATTTGCACAGCTTCTAAGAGATGGTGCATCTATAGCCCACAGGCGGATGTTCCAGGAATCAAAATGCTAGAGTCTGTTTCTAAGATACGCCTACTAAGCGGGGTGGGGGGAGAAGCAGAATACAATTAAATTATCTTAACTTGGAGAAATCAATAGAAATAACACTAATATTTACTAGCTCTACTTGCGGCCACAAACTGCACGCATGCCATGTGCGCTGTTTCACCTAATGCACACAGCAACCCCGTCAGGGAGGCACCATCATCAGCACCATTTCCCAGGTGACAAAGGCGAAGCCTAGAGATGAACACCTGACTCCAGAGCTCCTGTCACACCTTCCCCACCCTGCAGCAGGCAGAGACAGAGACCTGCCCTCAGGACTCGGAAACGGCCCAAGCACATTAGCTTTTGATGCTAAATTTAAAGCGAACGAAGGTACAAATAAAAACTTCCCACGTTCCTCGGGATGCGTCACAACTCGGGCAATTCAACCGTGACTCTACAAACAGCTTAGAGAATGAAGATTCTCATTCTCCTGCCGCCAGGGGTACCTTGGAACTTAACCCAGGGCCAATCCCGGACTACACTTCATCAATCAACCTTCGTTTCTTCCTCCTTCAAAGAAGACACTAAGAAAATTTCTTCACCAGGTTTGTATGTGGCGCTCATACTGGAGCATACTAAAATTTTTTATGTCAGCAACAAGCCAACAAACAGAATTAAAGAGGTAGTGAAATTATATAAGAAATAATAATTGTGAGGGTCTGGAGTATTTGATGATGCCTCTGAGCTAGTTCCAGGTAGCTTCCAGATCTTTCTAATCCATGACAAGTAAGTAGTATACGAACTCGATGTTGTGCCTCTGAATGAAAATGAATCACAAAAGTTGGCCTGGAGATGTCTCAGTGCCACAAGGACCCACAGATTGGAAAAGTATGGATATCGAGTCTGCACCTTCACTATCTTATTTTATAAAAAATAGAGCTTCACGCCAGAAAAATTGAACTTCAGATTCTTAATGTTGTCTACATACAAAATGCCTAAAGCAAGTTAGAAAAAATGGTGGGAAAGGAAGCAGTAAGTAGGAATGACCGTTAAAATGCTGTCCTATGCGGAGGAAACCTGTAATATAAAAATGTGTGTGAATCTCATCTACACCAAATGATCCAGAGACACTTAGAAGACTGTCTGAACACGGGCCAGAGGAAAATTATAATAAAATACGGTTCCGTAAATACTATATTTAAGCTCCACTTCAAAATCATGTTTTCCCCAAGCCATCATTACCTTTGATAGATAATAAGACACCCCTACAATGCAAGTCTCCTTGAAGTCTTTTTTTAGTTCCCCATTAGGAAATAATACTTATGACAGGCAACATTAACTCTGCTCTTCTATAGCACTCACACGGTATCCTGAGTTAAATATTACCACTGCTTTCGTAGGGATCAGCCCCAGGAAGAGACTGCGGAGGCGCAGAGCGGTTACGTAATGTGCTTAAGGATTCACAGCTAGCATGAGCCCGAGCCAGCCTTCTAACTACAACAATCTACTCCAGAGACACACTGCTCTCACATCCTCTCAACCACGCATTAAGAAATATTACAAATGCCTGAAAGATAAACATGCAGCGGTAAGATCCTATAAATATTTAGACTAACTGCAACACGCCAATTGGCATTCGGTAAAAAGAGGATTAAACTGAAGTTGTAAAAAACAGCTACAGAGAAAAGACTCTGCATCAAGATGCCTTCCAGGCAAGATCACTTAGAAACCATTCCAAATGGTGGTGAGAAAACTTTACAGGTCGAAAACGTCGACAAGCTCTCATAATCGTTTCCTTTTTAAAACCACACCATCTCTCATATATTTCAGAAGCAGCTGTATGATGTGCTGCTTTTTTGAAACTAAGTGCTTCCAACAGAGTGCTAATAAGCATCTGAACTTCAGGGAGATAGCATATACTTCATACGTGGAGTTGATAAGAGGTATTTGGTTTGGCAAATGGCAAGAGATTATTTAGCAAACTCAAACATTATTTTCTTCCTATGGGCCATTAAAAAAAAAAAAAAGAGCCTCTGTCATTTCCCACAAAACACCAGAATAGATTAATAACCAGTCAGCTGAACTAACAAAATACACACAAAATATTCTGCTTGTATGAGCTTTTGTTCTCCCTACCTGGGGAAAAGTAAACATTTCCTGCCTTTACTATTATGTGGCTTCATCTCCCGGCCTTTAATGAGAGAGATTCATCTAGACATGGCTAAATAATGCCATTAGCATAATAAGCTTTAGTCTTTCCTGAAGGGCAGCAGGCTGATGTGATTTCTGGCAATGGAGAGGTACTTCTGGACCACACGGTTTGTCTACATTAGGAAAAAAGAGCAGAACCCTAACAACTTCTCGAGTTGGCTACAGTGAAGAAAGAGGACGCATGCTCCTCCATCCACACTCCCTGTGGAGACGGAGTGGAAGGAAAGGGGATGGCTACCCGGCTTCCTCACCAAGGGGTCCAGGGAAGTGAAAGCACTGAAATACTCCATCAGATGCACCATCTTCAAAGGTTCCCAGGCTACCGCATACTGCTCATTTCCTCTTGAAATTATGTTTACAGTTTGGAAAGACTTCTCCCAGCGTTAAGGATGGCTAAGTTATAAAAGAGCTTTCCCATAACCATGGTTACTGAGCCAAAGACCTGCTCCAATTTGGATCCTTCCATAAAAGTCAACATTTATTAAAACTGCAAAGCATAGCACTCTCTATCTTCCGTATAGTCAATAATAACACAACTTCAAGAAAATTATGAAGCAACGATTAGCCGATAATCATATTAATAAGAGCCCCTCCCATTCACTGACCACCTACTTTGGCTGCGCATGGCAGTAAGAAAATATACATTACTTCATTTAAACTTTCCAACAACGTTAATGAGGTAGGTGATACTAGACCCTTTTTACAGATGGGGAAACAAAGCGATGTAGAGAGATTACATAACTAGCCTACAATCCCCAGGCTGATAAGAGGCAGAGCTTGCTTTTGTACCCAAAGTTAACTCTGACTATGGTATGTGGGATTAACTCTCAAGAAACACAGATTAATCTAATCCTGACTGTCTCCACGCTACAGCAAACAAGCTTGCCGGGGTTTTTTGTTTGTTTTTTGTTTTTCTCCCCCTTCATTCTGTCCTGGATGAAACTCTAGCCAAAGATGACCAAAGCCTTCATCTCAGGGGCAGGCTCTGACAGATTGCTCGAGATCCCCTAGAGAAGGACTGAAAGGCTACAGGAAGATGGGCTGTGATTAGTCACATCACAGATGTCTGCAAAAGGCACATGGCAGCACAGATGCGCAGCCACTGCTTACACCCCACATCCTTGAGCTCAGCAATACTTAACTGCCATGGACTTTCTCTCTCCTGGAGGCTCATTATCTAGAGACCCTCCCCTTTTGAACTGTGACGAAAGTGTAGGCAGATAATTTAAGTCACACTCTCACACTCTGAGGGTTACCAATTAGCAGGAATCCTCAATGTAGGATTTTTACAAGCTAGTGGACGTCATTGAGCTCCTCCCACATCTGCCGTTATTTAGCGGGTAGCTCTCTTCTCAGATTGCTTACTCTTACGTGAAACTGGTCTCCCAACAGCCTCATCAACTCCAGAAATCAATCCCCAGCCTGCCTATTTAGGACTCAGGAGCTTTTATCTTGTGACTGTCTGTATTTTTAAATGAATAAAATCAAGGGCCTTGCTTATCAGGTATAATATAATATAAGGCATCTGGGAAAACTACAAAAGAGAGCAGCAAAGCAAAGTTTCAGGATTTGATTTAGGCTTTTGGTAGCAGGTAAGTTTCAACTAGGAAGAATCGAAAACACAGTCCTGGAAGTGTGTATGCATCGCGGATAGGACTTTTCCAAGACAGCAATAACTGCAAGCTGCCCAAAGCAAGATGCCTGGAGCGGATTCAGCTGGAAGGCCTCTTCAGTGAGATATAACAGAAAACTATTAATAACAAGGATTCGTCAACACATTTCCTCTGCCTGTTGAGGTACAATGCCAGGAAGTATCTATCCAGCAAAAGTTGTATTACGTAAAAATATGCCTGGACTTTACGTATTTTCTCTAAATGCAGCTGCTGGCAAAAGTACTTTTAAGCTTATTCATACACATATATAGTTAAGAACTGGACTAAATGAGGTTTGGCTCAAATTAGAATACTGACGTGATAACAAGAGCTAACATTTATATAGCTTGTTTACATATCTTAACTAACTGTAAGTGGGAAAATGGGCAGCCTGGACTCAGGGGGAAGCCTGCCGTCATTAGACCCAAAGGGCACAGTTTCTCCTGGTCACTAGAGGCAGCTGGGGAATTGCGATCCCTTTCAGTGCAAGTGAAGAGCCTCGGTTACAAATAATATTGACATGGTTCTAACTATTTGAATAGAGGATACTGAGTTAGCAAAAAATTATAGACATAATTACCTAGGTGAAGAGAAGTATGGAGAATAAGCAAACTAAATCTTCATCTTCCACACAAAGTCGTCAACAGACACTAGTGAAAGACGAGAACTGTCAGTTACGTTAGAAATACAGGGATTGACACTCCAAAAGTGAACAAGGTCCCCACTGGGGCAAAAGAAAAGGGCAGGACTTTTTTCATTATAAGTTTTATAAAATTATTTGATTTTTTTAAAGTACATAAATGCATGACTTTGGTAAAAAAAATTTAAATTAGTTTAATTTGAATTACCAACAAAAAGAAATCAAAATTAAAAGGATGTTTAGATTTCTCGGACTAGGAAAAGAAAGAAGGGAACATAGTGGAGTTCCTCATTCGTTAAATACAACCACATGCTTGTCTCTGTAAGATCTTCCTTTCTCACTGAGCTGGAGTCTTAGGAGAGAGGGTGCCCATGGATGTCAAACGGGTAACATGCTAAGCCCAGGAAGCAAACCTGGCAATATGGGGTGACAGAGGCTACAGAAAAACCACCTGCCCTCCAGCCCAGCAGGCCAGATGACTGCATGAATAACAGATGGAGGGAGTATCAGCAAAAGACCCACCTTTCCCCAAAACCAGGAGAGACGGCCATTACCATCAGCGATACAGTACAAGGTCTGAGGAGTGATTATTCCTAATCAGAGCTCAAATTAAGCATCACAGGAGTTTAGAGAGGGGCTAACCATTCATTCATTCTTAGTGGGAAGATAAGGAAAAGCTCCTTATCTGGCCTGGGTTTTAAGGAATGCACAAGAGATCAACAGGTAGAGATGGAAGAAAGGGGCCATTCCAGCAAGCAACCTGAACAAGGCCAGCGGTGAGAGAAGAGATGGTGTGTTTGGAAAAGGGACACGGTCAAAGCCACATCCAAATGCACATCTCCTGCTGCTGTTGCCCCACTTCAACTCAGGAGAGTGTGGGGAGGGGTGAGCATCTCCTGGGACAGACAGACAGTTCAGTGGTTAATGGGTCAGTGCAAAACTACAGACATGATCAACTAAAATACACTAAGAGGGAGTGTACCTCTTAAACTACCTAGTTTATAGAAATACATCTTCCTTGGTTAAACTGGCCTGTTTCGTGTTGGACACTCATAAATCCCAGACACTGACATTTATCTCATTATTCAGCGATCCTGTCATACCCCCAGGTTTCCCCGAGTCCTTGGCTTTGTGCTAGTGGATTCTGTCAATAATTTTTCCTTATAATTCCCCAGGAGTACAGAGCTCATAAGACTTAGAGATTTGAGTTTCAGGTACCTTCAGTTCGCCCTTCAGCTTACAAAATAGAATACCATTATAAAGGTACAAGTTCCTTTAAAAAAGAAAATTTCCCCCCTTTGGCATTCTCATGTAGCACTTGTTACTTTCAACATTGCAATCATTATTTAATCCCATAAAATGGAACCACGTTTGATCCGTACAGCCCCAATTACCAGTTTTAGTATTAAAAATATACGCATCTGACTCAAGGTTTCTTTGAGCCAATTAGAGCAGTTACTGGATTACAGACAAACAAACCCACTCCTGCAGGTCAAACTGAATATTTATAAAAGGCAGTTTATTTTTATGTCATGGATCACAAGCCTTCAAAAGTAAAAGTGAGCCCATTAATGTTTACTCTGGCCTTTATCGTTGTTTAAAAGTCTCCTTTATGAAAACATACCAAGCACTGTAAGTAAAACTTGGAAGAAAGGACAGCTTCCCAGGGGAAGGGTATGCTGAACAGTGTCTGAAAGCAGAGTTCCCACAGGTTTGAGAAATCCTCAAGAGAATCGAACTCAGACAAGTTTATTCCACAGTTACTTAGTTATTTTGATTAAAAGACTAAATACATAAAATCTATCATTTCAAAGTCTTTTTTACTTAGAATAAAGCTAAACACCTAATTTTTAAGGCAACTCCATGTAAACAAAAATCAGATATAATAAACAGAGCAGATGGTATATGGATATAATAAAAATTAAGACACAAGTATCACCCCTGCTTTTCAAGTTCGCTTTACACCACTTCGCTTTTATGAAAGATCGACTTAGTACCTGTTTTCAATAACCGAAAGAAATCCAGAGGCTTTTTGCTTTTATGAAAAAAGGCGAAAAGCGTTCAGCGTTTGTTTTGCAGGCAGTCATTATAAAGGCAGCATGCAGCCCCACGTAGTGAGAGCCGAACCCCCAGCTCCTCCTCCAGAACTATTCTCAGCTGCTCAGCATCAAGCCACAACAGCTTTGAACTGTGTCTGTGAGCATCTGTGCTTTACTTCAACTTATGTGCATCCATTAGCAAGATAGGCCCTAAGGTAATGGCTTCTTCACTTTATGACATTCCGGCTTACGAAAGACTCCCCAGGAATGCTCTGCCTTCGGGTAGCGGGGAAAACTGTACAAGAATGGCTGAAACTTTAGAAACACAATTCAAATTCAGGATGAAACAGGTGAAAGGAGAAGAGAATTATTCCAGAAAGTTATTCCAGGCAGAAGGAAAGGCCCAAGGACCATCATTAGTTGCAGGAAGTTCAAAGAGGTCAGGGCTGCTATGACATAAAGTTCAAGGCAAGCAGTGGCAGCGGAGGAGGGGTGTCAAGCCTGACTTGATTAAATAGCATAAACTTGTAAGTGATAAGGACCCACGAAAAGGTCACGGACAGGCTTAGATTTTAGAGGGACTCCACTCATGGGTGACCGGAGGGCAGACACTGTGGGTGGGGAATAGACTGGAGGAAGTGAATACAGACAACACATGACCTTGAGTTTGGTGGGAATCATAGACAAGAGATATTTAGGTGTTTAAAAAGAACCATCAGGTTTTCGTGATTGGATAGGTATGAGACAGTAAAGCAGAATTTAATGGTTTATAGCTTGGGTGACCCCTGGAGGTAGCACCAAATAAAAGGGACTTAAGGTCAATCGGAGTTTTGAGGGGTTTCGTTTCATTTTGATACTGATAAGAAGCATGACTGATAATAAGCATGCTATCTTAGGACAAAGGGAAAGAAACTGGTAAAAGGAGTAAAGTTGATCACATCAGTCCACAACTGGATGAGTCTAAACTAGACAGAGTTAGGAGCTTCAAGATGGCACAAGAGTAAAACGTGGAGATCACCTTCCTCCCCAGAAATACATAAGAAATATATCTACACGTGGAACAACTCCTACAGAACACCTACTGAACGCTGGCAGAAGGCCTCAGACTTCCCAAAAGGCAAGAAACTCCCCACGTTCCTGAGTAGGGCAAAAGAAAAAAGAATAAACAGAGACAAAAGAATAGGGACGGGACCTGCACCAGTGGGAGGGAGCTGTGAAGGAGGAAAGGTTCCCACACACTAGGAAGCCCCTTCGCGGGCGGACACTGCGGGTGGCGGAGGGGGGAAGCTTCGGAGCCGCGGAGGAGAGCACAGCAACAGGGGTGCGGAGGGCAAAGCAGAGAGATTCCCGCACAGAGGATTGGTGCCGACCGGCACTCACCAGCCCGAGAGGCTTGTCTGCTCACCCTCCGGGGCGGGCGGGGCTGGGAGCTGAGGCTTGGGCTTCTGAGGTCGGATCCCAGGGAGAGGACTGTGATTGGCTGCGTGAACACAGCCTGCAGGGGGCTAGTGCGCCACAGCTAGCCGGGAGGGAGTCCGGGGAAAAAGTCTGGAGCTGCCGAAGAGACAAGAGACTTTTTCTTGCCTCTTTGTTTCCTGGTGCGCCAGGAGAGGGGATTAAGAGCGCTGCTTAAAGGAGCTCCAGAGACGGGCGCGAACCGCTGCTAAAAGCACGGACCCCAGAGACGGGCATGAGACGCTAAGGCTGCTGCTGCCGCCACCAAGAAGCCTGTGTGCGAGCACAGGTCACTATCCACACCCCCCTTCCGGGGAGCCTGTGCAGCCTGCCACTGCCAGGGTCCCGGGATCCAGGAACAACTTCCCCGGGAGAACGCACGGCGCGCCTCAGGCTGCTGCAACGTCACGCCGGCCTCTGCCGCCGCAGGCCCGCCCCGCACTCCTTGCCCCGCCCTCCCCCCAAGCCTGAGCGAGCCAGAGCCCCCGAATCAGCTGCTCCTTTAACCCCGACCTGTCTGAGTGAAGAACAGACGCCCTCAGGAGACCTACACGCAGAGGCGGGGCCAAATCCAAAGCTGAGCCCCGTGAGCTGTGAGAACAAAGAAGAGAAAAGGGAAATCTCTCCCAGCAGCCTCAGGAGCAGCGGATTAAATCTCCACAATCAACTTGATGTACCCTGCATCTGTGGAATACATGAATAGGCAATGAATCATCCCAAATTGAGGAGGTGGACTTTGGGAGCAACTATATATATATGTTTTCCCTTTTTCTGAGTGTGTATGTCTGTGCTTCTCTGAGCGATTCGGTCTGTATAGCTTTGCTTTTACCATTTGTCCTAGGGTTCTGTCTGTCCGTTTTTGTTTTGTTTTGTTTTGTTCTTTTTAAGTATAGTTTTTAGTGCTTGTTATCATTGGTGGATTTGGTTTTGGTTTGGTTGCTCTCTTCTTTCTTTATTTATTTTTTTAAATTACTTAAAAAAATTTTTTAATACTTATTTCTTCTTTTAATAACTTTATTTTAGTTTATTTTATCTTCTTCCTTCCTTCCTTCCTACTTCTATTAATTCTTTCTCTCTACTTTTTCTCCCTTTTATTCTGAGCCATGTGGATGACAGGCTCTTGGTGCTCCAGCCAGGTGTCAGGGCTGTGCCACTCAGGTGGGAGATCCAAGTTCAGGACACTGGTCCACAAGAGACCTCCCACCTCTACATAATATCAAACAGCGAAAATCTCCCAGAGATCTCCATCTCAACACCAGCACCCAGCTCCACTCAACGACCAGCAAGCTACAGTGCTGGACACCTTATGCCAAAAAACTAGCAAGACAAGAACACAACCCCACCCATTAGCACAGAGGCTGCCTAAAATCATAATAAGGCCACAGACACCCCAAAACACACAAACAGACGTGGACCTGCCCACCAGAAAGACAAAATCCAGCCTCATCCACCAGAACACAGGCACTAGTCCCCTCCACCAGGAAGCCTACACAACCCACTGAACCACCCTTAGACACTGGGGACAGACACCAAAAACAACGGGCACTACGAACCTGCAGCCTGTGGAAAGGGGACCCCAAATACAGTAAGTTAAGCAAAATGAGAAGACAGAGAAAGACACAGCAGATGAAGGAGCAAGATAAAAACCCACCAGACCTAACGAATGAAGAGGAAATAGGCAGTCTACTGGAAAAAGAATTCAGAATAATGAGAGTAAAGATGATCCAAAATCTTGAAAACAGAATGGAGAAAATACAAAAAATGTTTAACAAGGACCTAGAAGAACTAAAGACCAAACAGTGATGAATAACACAATAAATGAAATTAAAAATTCTCCAGAAGGGATCAATAGCAGAATAACTGAGGCAGAAGAATGGATAAGTGACCTGGAAGATAAGATAGTGGAAATAACTACTGCAGAGCAGAATAAAGAAAAAAGAATAAAAGAATTGAGGACAGTCTCAGAGACCTCTGGGACAACATTAACTCACCAACATTTGAATTATAGGGGTCCCAGAAGAAGAAGAGAAAAAGAAAGGGACTGAGAAAATATCTGAAGAGATTATAGTTGAAAATTTCCCTAACATGGGAAAGGAAACAGTTAATCAAGTCGAAGAAGCACAGAGAGTCCCATACAGGATAAATCCAAGGAGAAACAAGCCAAGACACATATTAATCAAACTATCAAAAATTAAATACAAAAAAAAAAAATATTAAAAGCAGCAAGGGAAAAACAACAAATAACACACAAGGGAATCCCTATAAGGTTAACAGGTGATTTTTCAGCAGAAACTCTGCAAGCCAGAAGGGCAGGACATATTTAAAGTGATGAAGGGGAAAAACCTAAAACCAAGATTACTCTACCCAGCAAGGATCTCATTCAGATTTGATGGAGAAATTAAAACCTTTACAGACAAGCAGAAGCTAAGAGAATTCAGCACCACCAAACCAGCTTTACAACAAATGCTAAAGGAACTTCTCTAGGCAGGAAACACAAGAGAAGGAAAAGACCTACAAATAACAAACAATTAAGAAAATGGTAACAGGAACATACATATCGATAAATACCTTAAATGTAAATGGATGAAATGCTCCAACCAAAAGACAAAGACTGGCTGAATGGATACAAAAACAACACCCGTATATATGCTGTCTACAAGAGACTCACTTCAGACATAGGGACACATACAAACTAAAGGTGAGGGGATGGAAAAAGATACTCCATGCTAATGGAAAGCAAAAGAAAGCTGGAGTAGCAATTCACGTATCAGAAAAAACGGACTTTAAAACAAAGACTATTACAAGACACAAAGAAGGACACTACATAATGATCAAGGGATCGATCCAAGAAGAAGATATAACAATTGTAAATATTTATGCACCCAACATAGGAACACCTCAATACATAAGGCAAATACCAACAGCCATAAAAGGGGAAATCGACAGTAACACAGTCATACTAGGGGACTTTAACACCCCACTTTCACCAATGGACAGATCATCCAAAATGAAAATAAATAAGGAAACACAAGCTTTAAATGATACATTAAACAAGATGGACTTAATTGATATTTACAGGACATTCCATCCAAAAACAACAGAATACACTTTCTTCTCAAGTGCTCATGGAACATTCTCCAGGATAGATCATATCTTGGGTCACAAATCAAGCCTTGGTAAATTTAAGAAAATTGAAATTGTATCAAGTATCTTTTCCGACCACAATGCTATGAGACTAGATATCAATTACAGGAAAAGATCTGTAAAAAATACAAACACATGGAGGCTAAACAATACACTACTTAATAACGAAGTGATCACTGAAGAAATCAAAGAGGAAATTAAAAAATACCTAGAAACAAATGACAAGGGAGACACGATGACCCAAAACCTATGGGATGCAGCAAAAGCAGTTCCAAGAGGGAAGTTTATAGCAATACAAGCCCACCTTAAGAAACAGGAAGCATCTCGAATAAACAACCTAACCTTGCACCTAAAGCAATTAGAGAAAGAAGAACAAAAAAACCCCAAAGTTAGCAGAAGGAAAGAAATCATAAAAATCAGATCAGAAATAAATGAAAAAGAAACGAAGGAAACGATAGCAAAAATCAATAAAACTAAAAGCTGGTTCTTTGAGAAGATAAACAAAATTGATAAACCATTAGCCAGACTTATCAAGAATAAAAGGGAGAAGACTCAAATCAATAGAATTAGAAATGAAAAAGAAGTAACAACTGACACTGCAGAAATACAAAAGATCATGAGAGATTACTACAAGTAACTCTATGCCAATAAAATGGACAACCTGGAAGAAATGGACAAATTCTTAGAAAGGCACAACCTGCCAAGACTGAATCAGGAAGAAATAGAAAATATGAACAGACCAAACACAAGCACTGAAATTGAAAGTGTGATTAAAAATCTTCCAACAAACAAAAGCCCAGGACCAGATGGCTTCACAGGCGAATTCTATCAAACAATTAGAGAAGAGCTAACACCTATCCTTCTCAAACTCTTCCAAAATATAGGAGAGAGAGGAACACTCCCAAATTCATTCTACAAGGCCACCATCACCTTGACACCAAAACGAGACAAGGATGTCACAAAGAAAGAAAACTACAGGCCAATATCAGTGATGAACATAGATGCAAAAATCCTCAACAAAATACTAGCAAACAGAATCCAACAGCACATTAAAAGGATCATACAATATCATCAAGTGGGGTTTATTCCAGGAATGCAAGGATTCTTCAATATACGCAAATCAATCAATGTGATACACCGTATTAACAAATTTAAGGAGAAAAACCATATGGTCATCTCAAAAGATGCAGAGAAAGCTTTCAACAAAATTCAACACCCATTTTTGATAAAAACCCTCCAGAAAGTAGGCATACAGGGAATTTACCTCCACATAATAAAGGCCATATATGACAAACCCACAGCCAACATTGTTCTCAAAGGTGAGAAATTGAAACCATTTCCACTAAGATAAGGAACAAGACAAGGTTGCCCACTCTCACCACTATTATTCAACATAGTTTTGGAAGTTTTAGCCACAGCAATCAGAGAAGAAAAAGAAATAAAAGGAATCCAAATCGGAAAAGAAGAAGTAAAGCTGTCACTCTTTGCAGACGACATGATACTATACATAGAGAATCCTAAAGATGCTACCAGAAAACTACTAGAGCTAATCAATGAATTTGGTAAAGTAGCAGGATACAAAATTAATGCACAGAAATCTCCTGCATTCCTATACACTAATGATGAAAAATCTGAAAGAGAAATTAAGGAAACACTCCCATTTACCACTGCAAGAAAAAGAATAAAATACTTAGGAATAAACCTACCTAAGGAGACAAAAAGACCTCTATGCAGAAAATTATAAGACACTGATGAAAGAAATTAGAGATGATACAAACAGATGGAGAGATATACCATGTGTTGGATTGGAAGAATCAACATTGTGAAAATGACTCTACTACCCAAAGCAATCTACAGATTCAATGCAATCAAACTACCACTGGCATTTTTCACAGAACTAGAACAAAAAATTTCACAATTTGTATGGAAACACAAAAGACCCCGAATAGCCAAAGCAATCTTGAGAACAAAAAACGGAGCTGGAGGAATCAGGCTCCCTGACTTCAGACTACACTACAAATCTACAGTAATCAAGACAGTATGGTACTGGCACAAAAACAGAAATATAGATCAGTGGAACAGGATAGAAAGCCCAGAGATAAACCCATGCACATATGGTCACCTTATCTTTGATAAAGGAGGCAAGAATATACAGTGGAGAAAAGACAAGCCTCTTCAATAAGTGGTGCTGGGAAAACTGTATAGCTGCATGTAAAAGAATGAAATTAGAACACTCCCTAACACCATACACAAAAACAAACTCAAAATGGATTAAAGACCTAAATGTAAGGCCAGACACTATCAAACTGTTAGAGGAAAACGTAGGCAGAACACTCTATGACATAAATCACAGCAAGATCCTTTTTGACCCACCTCCTACAGAAATGGAAATAAAAACAAAAATAAACAAATGGGACCTAATGAAACTTCGAAGCTTTTGCACAGCAAAGGAAGCCATAAACAATACGAAAAGACAACCCTCAGAATGGGAGAAAATATTTGCAAACGAAGCAACTGACAAAGGATTAATCTCCAAAGTTTACAAGCAGCTCATGCAGTTCAATATCAAAAAAACAAACAACCCAATCCAAAAATGGGCAGAAGACCTCAATAGACATTTCTCCAAAGAAGATATACAGATTGCCAACAAACACATGAAAGAATGCTCAACATCACTAATCATTAGAGAAATGCAAATCAAAACTACAATGAGATATTATCTCACACTGGTCAGAATGGCCATCATCAAAAATCTACAAACAATAAATTCTGGAGAGGGTGTGGAGAAAAGGGAACCCTCTTGAACTGATGGTGGGAATGTAAGTTGATACAGCCACTCTGGAGAACAGTATGGAGGTTCCTTAAAAAACTAAAAATAGAACTACCATACGACCCAGCAACCCCACTACTGGGCGTATACCCTGAGGAAACTATAATTCAAAAAGAGTCATGTACCACGATGTTCACTGCAGCTCTATTTACAATAGCCAGGACATGGAAGCAACCTAAGTGTCCATTACAGATGAATGGCTAAAGCAGATGTGGCACACATATACAATGGAATATTACTCAGCCATAAAAGGAAACGAAATTGAGTCATTTGTAGTGAGGTGGCTGGACCTAGAATCTGTCATACTGAGTGAAGTTGGAAAGAGAAAAACAAATACCTTATGCTAACTCATATATATGGAATCTAAAAATAGAAAAACAAAATTGTCAGAAGAACCTAAGGGCAAGATGGGAATAAAGACGCAGACCTACTAGAGAATGGACTTGAGGATACGGGGAAGGGGAAGGGTAAGCTGGGACAAAGTGAGAGAGTGGCATGGACATATATACACTACCAAACGTAAAATGGATCGCTAGTGGGAAGCAGCCGCATAGCACAGGGAGATCAGCTCGGTGCTTTGTGACCGCCTGGAAGGGTGGGATAGGGAGGGTGGGAGGGAGGGATACGCAAGAGGGAAGAGATATGGGAACATATGTATACGTATAACTGATTCACTTTGTTATAAAGCAGAAACTAACACACCATTGTAAAGCAA
This sequence comes from Grampus griseus, assembly GCF_964374135.1. Lineage (NCBI taxonomy): Eukaryota > Metazoa > Chordata > Mammalia > Artiodactyla > Delphinidae > Grampus > Grampus griseus. The sequence continues at coordinate 16,892,016 of NC_138998.1, forward strand.
TTATACTCCAATGAAAAAAAATTATCCAAACATGCCCCCCAAAATAAATAAATAAATAAAGCAGACAGAGTATGGGAGACTTGGGCTCTTCCTCCAAGAGATGCATTGTGACTGCATTAATCCAGAGAACTATGTAAGAAAAGTAAAGGATCCCAGCAACAATTTGTTAAATAAGCAAACAATCCAGAAATTAGGGTCAAACAGGGCGCTCCAAAACCAAATTTAAGAGGAGAGGGAAACCTGAAGAAAGATTAGGAGACCCAACAGCACGAAATCCAGGTTGGGAATATGTGAGGAGAACACCTGGAGTAGGCCGGGCACCAGCAGGCATCACGTGTCTGTCCTCCCCCCACACCCAGAACAGGGTGAGGCTAGAGAGGAAAATCACCCAAGTCCAAATGAGAGAGCTTTGGGGTCCTTTCAGTCTCTCATCTCATTTGATAATGATCTTGCCCTCTGCTGGTCAAGACACTCCGGTGAACATGTTACTTACACAGCCTCCCCACTCCTTCCCCTGAAAGTGAGAAATGTTCTGGTCTGGTTGACTCTCAACTATTTTTTCTGGTTTTCCAACGGTTTTCAAGGAGTTGGTGAAGCCGTGTGAATTACAACTTGAAAATACTTCCCAATAAATACAGAAGCTATTCTTACAACAGTGTCACAGGCAGAGGTCATGGCCAGGCATGGGAAAGATCCAGCCTCCTGCTGGCTGGAGCTCTCGCTTACCGGGTCGCTCTCTCCTCTCTCTTGGTACCCAGTTTCATACCAGCTACTATTTGGTCAAGGCTGGATCATTTGTCACCCTAAGCACAAATCAGATTCAATTCACAGAAGCACAGAGTACAGCTGGGCTCCAAAGAGGACTGGACATCTGTGGTACTTGACATTCAAGCCTTTGGCGAGATGTCAACATTTCATAGAGCACTTTAAATGTTTTGGTTTGAGAGCTAATGCAGCATTTCCCACTGGTCAACACCAGCAGTCTAGGCAGAAAGCAAAGTAGATTTCCCTCAACATCAGATGTTACGCTCAGTTGCTGATCCAGTCTTGCCTTCAGAGACCATAAGAGACTGGATAAATTGGTAAGTAAGAAAAGCCCATCCAATGCAGGGTTTATTTAAAGATTTAAATATTTGTGATTCCACTGTAAAACGGCTTGTTGTGCTCGTAGTGTCCTAAATTCTTTTTCTGAATGAACAGAGTGACAGATTTGCAGGTGAGATGTGACTTTTCCAGGTTCAAAGACTAAACTAAGTCCAATTACCTTTTCTCTGTAAATGTTCTTTTTAATTTCATGAAGCACAATTTTCTTTCATGAGTTCATGCATAGGCTTTCGGAAATTCCTATTTTAAACAATTTGTAATCGTACTGCTTGTAGAATGTAAGACAGTGTTGTGTGTATGTGGATAGTGAGTTAAAATCAGTTTGGGATATGGTAAAGGGCATAAATACAGCTGGGTTATGATGTAATCCTCAGAGCTGAGGGAGTCCAATTAAGAACTAAAATGCTGGAGGGAAAAACAGAAGGTTTGGTTTAACGGCACAAAAGGACACAACCTCACTAAAAACTGAAACCAAAGTGGAACACTTCATGAGAGGAAGCATTTTAAATCTTCTCTGAAACGGTAAATGCCTGGGCTACCGGTGTGGATTTAACGGTGAGTCACAATTGATTTTCAAAGGAAAAAACAGGAATTAAATAAGCCTTATAGGTGCTGTTCTAGCTTTTATTAATGTCTTATAAGTTTTGATTTTCATGTTCTTGATTCTTAACTTCTGATGTCTTCCTCTGAGATTTCATGTAACACTTAAATGTCAATCATTGGTAGCATTGTTAGTTTAATTTGTGGATGGCAGGGACAAGGGAGGTAACCTGTGGAACTTCTATTGCTTGTTTTTCTAGAAATTAGAGTAGTAAATTCCATAGAACCTAAACTAATAGATAATTTTAAAACCTAATTTGTGCTAAACTAATAGATAATTGTAAAACTTAATTTGTGCTTAGAATCCATTCCAGTTTATTTCCCAGCCAATCTTTTCCCAGCCAAGTTTATTTCCCAGCCAATCCCACCTATCTTTCTTTAAAGAGCCCCATTTACTGGAGAAATTGTAAGAATTTACAACTGAAAGCAACTGAAAGCAGGCGGAGATTTAGAGCATAATTGACCAACGACAAACAGCTCCCTCCCTCTGCCAACGAAAATTTTAAAAATCACTAAATTTAGTATTTGTTATAAGTTGTGACGTCCTTCTTAATAAATTACTCTCTAAATGGAGAAACAGCAACCTCTTAAGTCTTCTCTCATTCATTTTTATACCTACCACCTCCCTGCCAGTTCTCCCCGCTTAAAGAAAGCATTCACAGGAGAAAATCTATCTATTTATACACAGTGTAGACATTTAGACATATAGGTAGATCTCACACTTAACATAATTAAAATGAAGAGACCGGCATTTGCAACTAACTCCTGTTTCCTCCATTCGGGCCAACTCTCGGTATCAGACCCACCCATTCTGGGGAAGATGCTTCACGGCCTTCAGTGCTTCTTCAACACAAAACGTTTCACTGGCTACTAGGGATTCACACGTGCCATCAGATAGCGTGAGAAAGAAAAATCCAGAGTAAAACTTTGGTTTGTAAAACATAACCAAGATCTAAGCCTTCTTTACTTTTTGCCCTGTGCCCTCTGGTACAATAGATTTTATTTTGACTGTTCATGTGTAATTTTACTAAAAACTATTTAAAATGTATCAGCATTAACCTAACCGTATGAAATGGACATTTTCTGCAGATAAAAAATAGTCAAATATCAGCAATTTTATGACTCATCCTAATAAAAAGGAAAACAGTCTTAAAAGGTAGCCCCAGAAGTCGAAGGGCAAGGGAAACATCAATAATAATAATTTACATAATTTTTATATGCCAGTGAGACCTAGTACATCTAATTATCCCCATAGGTACTCCTCTGCTTTTAAAGGCTTTGCACAGATTCTGTTATCAAAACTGGGTGTTTCCAGCAGCCAAATTACACTGGGAAAGAACTTCTATCATTTCCTCTGTTTTACTGATTAGGAAACTGGGGTCCAGAGAGGTTCAGTGACGCAAATAGGATAACACAGCTAATAAAGACCAAGGATTGAATTTAAAGGAAAAAGTCATCTGGCCTCAAATCCAATGCCCTTTCACCTACCCCATCTTGTCTCTGACCTAAGGAGATAAATGTGTCCAATAAAAATTATGACTTATACACAAATAAAAGCTGAAGATGCAAGAGTGTGCAGGACTGCTCTGCCCCTCAACTAGGCAATCACACAATAATGGCAGTAATCACATTGTATGAAACAGTCAATATTATCGGGACGCAAGTTTTTAGAGAGGCAATTTTACCTCGTCGAAAAAGCAGGCACTTTGCAGACAAGCAGCTGAATTTGAATCTACCGTGAGCTTGAGCTACCTTTTGTTTTGTTTTTTAGCTCCTTTGCCTCTTTGATCTACCTCTGTTCCATCTGTCACCCCAAAGAGCTACTAAGATATTAACTGGACTTCCCTGGTGGCGCAGTGGTTGAGAGTCCGCCTGCCGATGCAGGGGACATGGGTTCATGCCCCGGTCTGGGAAGATCCCACATGCCGCGGAGCGGCTGGGCCCGTAAGCCATGGCCGCTGAGCCTGCGCGTCCGGAGCCTGTGCTCCGCAACGGGAGAGGCCCGCGTACCGCAAAAAAAAAAAAAAGATATTAACTGAGACATGCTAATACCCGGCACTCTTCCTTGCCAGTAACTTATTAACTTAGAGGTAGTACCGGCAAGAGTAAAATCCCATAGGAAGTTTCTTGAGTTGATTCTGACACACATGGAGCCAAAGAACTCACAAAATAAGGGGAAATGAATACTTCTCCCAATTTACCTCCTGTCATTCCAACAGAAAACCGGGCACCATGTCAGTACCCAAGTAGTGAGTACCTGTCAACATGTCTACTGAGTGCCAACTAACTAACCATCAGTGACCACTGTAAACAAAGAGGCCGGTCCCTCCAGGCCAGAACAGTAGGCCTGACAACTAGGAAGCGTGGAGATCTGGGTCAGGGCCCGTGAGCCCCACAGGTCGTGGTCCCATACAGAAAGGGGTGGGAGGAAGACATGAGAGGTATTATTTGCTTAATTCATATGTTTGGTGGATGGATGGATAACCAAATAGACAACCTTACCAAAAACTTAAAAAAAAATAAAGAAAGATATCTGATGTGTAGGAGTTACAATGAGAGATGGAAGTTATACACATTTTTCATTTCATCACTCTTCATAAAGGTCTGGTGTCTTTTTTTTTTTTTTTTTTGGTATTTACAGACAGGCCACATATTGGACGGATTAAGAGCTGACATATTAAAATAAGCAAACTAACCCCCAAAAAACCTTATTAGAAAATAGAGCAAAATATATTTTAGCCAAGAATTGTCAAACTTCTGGTCTCATGATCCCTTGAACACTACTGAGAAGCCCAAAGAGCTTTCATGTTGTTATACCTAGCAATCTTTACTATATTAGAAATTTAAATTCTGAAATTCAAAAAATATTTAATTCGCTTTAAAAATAGCATCAAATGTTAACATGAATAATACACTTCTATGAAAAATAATTATATTTCCCTCCAAAAGTTTTAGTTAGAAAAGTGGCATTATCCTACTTTTTTTTTTTCCTTTTGCGGTACACGGGCCTCTCACTGTTGTGGCCTCTCCCGTTGCGGAGTACAGGCTCCGGACACACAGGCTCAGCGGCCATGGCTCACGGCCCAACCGCTCCGCGGCATGCGGGATCTTCCCTGACCGGGGCACGAACCCGTGTCCCCTTCATCGACAGGCAGACTCTCAACCACTGCGCCACCAGGGAAGCCCCTATCCTACATTTTTGCTTATCTCTTTAACATCTGGCCTAAGATAGTTAAATTCTCATATCCACTTCTGCATTGGATCAGTTTCAAAATGTACTTTTAGTTAAAGTAAACAGAAGAAAATCTAGTTTCACACAGATATATAACAGGACAAGGAAGAAGTATTTTCATAGCCTTCTGGATTTTCTTCTTTGGTACCACACCAAAACTCAAAAAGTGGCAGTTTCTTAAAGGCTGTTTGCACAGTAGAAACTAAACTCATATCAATGAATATTTCTGTTATATTAAAATCCTTTAGCGTAACTTGGTCTTGGAATAAATCTTTTACCCCTGCTAGATTTTATATCATATAATCCTTGGTCATTTGAAGAGGTACCAAAATTCATCCAGAATTTTGACGTATAGATACTTTTCATTATGTAGTGTCAAAAATAGTATTGATAGTGGCACTGATTTCATTGTAAGTACTGGAAAGTAATGCTATTTGTCTTCCTTGACTTGAAGGCTCAGTGCATTCAATTTTGAGAAAATGTCTGCCAAATACTCAAGTATGAACTGCTATAGTTTACGTGCATTCCATGAAGAAAGCATCTAATTCAGCTCGCAACTTACTCAAGTGTTGTTCCTCTAGACAACCATCATATACAGAAGTGCTTTGTGAGCCATTCCTATAATGTCACGTGAAATATTTAAGACACACACTTTAATCAAATGGACAATATGTATTACTTCAACACAGTCACTGTAAAGTTAACTTAGTTTTTTATTTTTTGTGTTGTTTTTTTGTTTGTTTACTAAGATTGCATGGATGTAAGGTAGGCAATGACTACAGGACAGACAGTTGGGTACATGGCCTTCATTTGTGCTGAAGTACCAGCAGGTTTGTTTTACACATTGTGGCTTTTGCACCAATACTACAGATGTCAGCACAGTGAGTGAAAAAGGCAAACAACATGTTAGTATCCTTCTGAAAATGGGCTGACCTCATGGTCCCCCTGAAAGAGTGTCAAGGACTCCATGGTTCCACAGACCATATTGTAAGAACCGTTATCTTAAAAGTGGTCCTGGGGCTTCCCTGGTGGCGCAGTGGTTGAGAGTCCGCCTGCCGACGCAGGGGACGCGGGTTCGTGCCCCGGTTCGGGAAGATCCCACATGCCGCGGAGCGGCTGGGCCCGTGAGCCATGGCCGCCAAGCCTGTGCGTCCAGAGCCTGTGCTCCGCAACGGGAGAGGCCACAGCAGTGAGAGGCCCGCGTACCGCAAAAAAAAAAAAAAAAAAAGTGGTCCTGAAGAACCTAGGGGCAGGACAGGAATAAAGACACAGATGTAGAGAACGGACTTGAGGACACAGGGAAGGGGAAGGGTAAGCTGGGATGAAGCGACAGAGTGGCATGGACATATATACACTACCAAATTTAAATGGATAGCTAGTGGGAAGCAGCTGCATAGCACAGGGAGATCAGCTTGGTGCTTTGTGACCACCTAGAGGGGTGGGATAGGGAGGGTGTGAGGGAGACGCACGAGGGAGGGCATATGGGGATATATGTATATGTATAGCTGATTCACTTTGTTATACAGCAGAAACTAACACAATAATGTAAGGGAATTATACTCCAATAAAGATGTTAAAAAATAAAAAAGAAAGGCAAAGTTGGAGCCACTACCTGAATGCTGTTTCTAGCACGGGCAGGATGCAGGTCTGTTGAGCAAAATTTGCATTTAGCTATTTTATAGTTCTGTTATATTTAAAGCCAAACCCTGTTACAGGGTCCTTTCTTCAGTGTCTCCAATATAACCAGAAGCCACCTCAGTTGAGACTTTGACATAGGAAAATTTTCTTTTGATACAAAAAAGCACTAATTCGGGGGGAAAAAATTGATAATTTGAATATACTAAAATTAATAACTTGTTTATCAAAATATACTTTTAAAGGAAAACGGACAAGTTACAATCTGGGAGATGCTGTTCACCATACATATACCCAACAAAGCAGGTATCAACAATATTTGAAGGATTTCTACAAATCAATAATAGTACAAACAACCCAAAAGAACAATGAGCAATAGATATGACTAGACATTTATTTCATGGAAATAACCAATTAGCATATGAAGAGATGCCCATATCACTGTGATCATGGAAATGTAAATCAGGACCACAATGTAGTAACATTTCATAAGCAAAAAATTTTATATCCGAGAATAGGAAACGTTGAAGAAGATGTGTACCCACAGAGGATTTGCAACCACTCTGGAAAATAGTTTGGCATTATTTCCTATAGTTTAACATTCATATACCTATGATCCAGCAATTTAAATCCTCTATTTATACACACAAGACACTCTTTCACATGTTCATCAAGAGACGTCAAGGATATGTACCTTGGCATGGTTCAGAAGGGCAAAAACCTGGAAACATCCCAAACACAGGAAACTGAATGAATGAACCATGGCATGGTCAGACGATGGAATGTTTACAGTCACCAAAACACATGAATTACGGCAACAATGCTCACCAGCACGGGCAACATGTGGGATCTAAATCTAAATGATCTAAATCACTAAATGATTACATACGTTTCTTCTAAAATCACAATTTCATACACACATAGACATACAACAACATACTTTTAGGAATACATACAGATGTAACAAAACAACCTAAAACCGCGAGAGAATGAAAAAAATGGGGTTCAGGGTGCATGGTGGCCAGAGAGACGGCATGTGGGAAGAAAGCGAATTCAGTTACATGCAGCTCATAATTGTCAAAGTCTTGGCTTTTGTTTTGGTTATTGAGTTTGAGGGAGATTATTAACGTAATTAAGAATAACAAAATAGGGGCCTCCCTGGTGGCACAGTGGTTGGGGGTCCGCCTGCCGATGCAGGGGACACGGGTTCGTGCCCCTGTCTGGGAGGATCCCACATGCCGCGGAGCGGCCGGGCCCGTGAGCCATGGCCGCTAAGCCTGCGCGTCCGGAGCCTGTGCTCCGCAGCGGGAGGGCCCACAGCAGTGAGAGGCCCGCGTACCGCAAAAAAAAAAAGAATAACAAAATAAAAATTTTAGAGTCAACCTTGCATGAACCTTGCGTGCTAAGAATACGCCATATGGTTATATAAGACTATGGTGAATCCAACTTTATGCACCAACAAATTTAAAGGATATCTATACATTTTAACCTATTACGCACACAGAAACTGTGAAACTCTGAGGTCCTGAACAGACTCATCATTTGACAGTTAAGTAAATCAAATCCTTAATTTGACCAAAGCTGTACAGATAGATTCATTCATAAATTCAGTAAATATCTATTGAACATCTACTATATGCCAGGCACTAATTTAACAGTGAACAAGAGAAATAAGTTCTGTTCTCATGAAGGTTACCTTCACGGCGTAGTAGGAATGGGGGGGGGGGCGGGGTGGAGGGATGATGGAGGAAATAAATTGAAAAATAAACACTACTTTAAATAACGAAGACCACTCTGAAGAAAACAAAACATGGTGAGAGGGTGTAGAGCGCTGCCTACGCTCCTGGCTGTGTCAGGTGTCGTAAACTGGGAAGGCCTCCCTGAGAAGGTGACGCTTGAACAGAGACCAATATGAGGCAGCCACAGTAAGATGCTAGAGACAGACAACGCCACAGACAGAGGCCAGGCCTCCGAGCACCTCTGCCCCAGTGAGGTTCACCTTTCTAGAAGTGGGTGTCAACATGACCGTGGTGACAGTGTGAAAGCAAATTCACCTGGGTATTCCTACTACTCCTACGCACTGCTTGACAAAACCTGGTTGTGGTCGTGTCTGTAGACCCTTGCCAAGAGCCCCCGCCAGTTTACAAAGGAACAGAAGCCTTTCACGATTTATCTGGGACAGAGAAAAAGAATGTACCTGCTCAGAGCTTTGTCCAGCGCTGGATGGCAGGCAAGGAAAAGCTCAAGGGGGTAGCTAGGCAGTTAAGTTTTGCTTTTCTTTTCAATTTTTGTTTCACTGGGCCAAAAAACAAAGCAGCACAATAATGTTTCGTGACACGTACTGGCTTACTTGCCAAAGGGGACAAATATCTGCTACTTTGCCTTCTCTACACTCCTACCCCATACACACAAACATACCTGCACTTCCCCACAGGCTGACCAAGTCAGGGACATTCGAGAGACAGAAGAAAGCTTGCTGGCGCTTTTGCTGCTGCGGGCTGGGCGGATTCATATTATAGGCAAAAAAGCCACACAGCTGATGAGAGGCCTCTGTTGTCCACCAGGAGAGCGACTGTGGCCCCTGGATAAGGAACGTGGGATAGTAATAATCCAAGTTATGCTGACATTATATCTGCCAGGCCTCTCCTAGCCACCTACTAGGGGGAGGCATGTAACCAAGGTAAGAACATACGGGTAAGATGCTACAGCCACTGGGGGCTTGAAAAGAGGTGGGTTTCAATTGTAGGTGCTCTGGTTACCATCTCAGAACTTGTTCACGCCACTAAGCTCCCTTACGCAGCTTTCTTCCTAGGTAAAATAACAATGTTTTAGGTCATTCATGAAAAATTCATGCAACTTCTACTATGAACTATTTGCTGAGCTAGATGAAAATACAAAGCTCTCTCTCCATGCAGTAGAACAGACAAGCTAATAAAAATACGACTTGTCAACAGGAAACAATATTCCCTCGTAGTTAAGGCTTTAGAATGACACTGACCTGGACCCACGTCTCAGTTCTACAATACACTAGTTCTTTCACCTTGGACAAGTTACTCAAGCTGTCTAGATTTCAGTTTCCTTCACTATAATATGAGATTACTTCTGTCTTATGAGGTCTACTGGAGGATTTAAAAGTGCATAGCTGTAGTTCGTTCATTTTCAGTGCCGCACAAAAGTTCGCTAAATTTTTTTAACCCTTTTTCCTGTTAATAATCAGTTGAGCTATTTCTACGTTTTTGCCATTACAGTGTTTCTATGAGCATCCTTGTACGTGGATATTCTCATACATACTTGGTATGCTTCTGGAAGAGAGACTTCTAGGGCATATACTTAGGAATTAAAATGCTCAGCTATAGGGTGAATGAACCTTCATCTTTTCCAACTATTTCCAATTCCTTTTCCAAACTTTCCAATTCCTTTAGAAACATAATACTGAGCTGGAGATAAAAACAAAAAAAAAAGTCCTGGAACACTACATACACCATGAACCATGAACAATTTTTATAATGGAATCTATGTTCATATAGATTTAAAACCATTTACGTTTAAAGGCAGGAAATAAGAAATACAAAATTCAGGTCAGGATTCCCTCTCAGTGGAGGAAGGTACAGCCCAGGGAGGAGGGAGGAGGGAGGAGGGAGAAGCTGGAGCACTGGTGAGGCTCCGGCTCTCAAGTCAGCACTGTGGTCTTTTTGTTGTGCTTTAGTTTCTTTGCATAAATTCTTTTCAAAGTATCAAGTAGTCCATTAAAAAGCAAAGGTATTTTTAAGAGCAATTACCACTGCCTGTGTCTGGTACCAGGGAAAGTTCCCCACGGATGGCAGTTACTGCTGTACAATGTGATGAGAGTGAAAGAGATGACAAGACAACAGCGGGAGCTCTGGAGGTGCCACAGCCAGGCTCCGCAGCGTCCGGGGCTGTGGGAGACGCAGAACCGCAGGAAACGGAGGTGCCCAGTGCGGATGGGAGAGGAGGCTGCTCAGAGGCCAGAACCACCAGACTCTGGGCCCTAAAAGGGCAGGATTCCCAACACCAAGAACACTATCCTGATAACAGGAGTCAAAGGCATAAGTGATAGATGAAAGGAAAAGTGTGTCTTATAGATGACAGTTTTAAGCAATGTTCTTAACAAAGATGATTTTGGCTTAGAAGAATGGGGAGAATGAGAAAAGAAGATGGCCAGGAACAGAGTAAGAAACACCAATTTAAGGACAGGCAGAGAAACTCCCAGAGGTGAATGAGAAGCAAAGGTAAGGAGGGTAGCAGAGAAGTCTGAGGAACTGTTATGCATTTGCTATGTGTCAGGCACTGAGCCAGGGACCCTTCCCTCAAAACTAATACACACACATACGATACATACATATACGTATGCATATATATACCCCTGTATACATATATAGTTACATATACCAGCAGAAAAGTACATGTATACACACATATATACACACATTTCTTTTACTAAATTTTCTACTACATTTCTTTTACTAAACCATTTTGAATATAAGTTGCACAAAATCATGTCCCTTCCCTCCTAAATACTTCAATATGCATCTCTGAAGATTAAGAATATTCTCCTAGTTAACCATGCCATTACCATACCTAGAAAAATTAAGACAATTCAATAACACCATCTAATATACAGTCTGCATTCAGATTCACACAAGTGCCCTAAAATAATTTCTATAGTGCTACCCTCTACCGCCCCCAGCCACCAATCAGTTCACACAGCACATTATTCCTCTTTGGCCTCTTTTGATCTAGAACTGCTCCCGCCCACCCCATCATGTTTGTTTCCTTTTCATGATATTGATTTATTTACAGAGTCTGGGCTGTTGTTTTATAGAATGATCCATGTTCTGAATTTGTCCAATTGTTTATCCACGATTAGCTTTTTGACAAGGTAGGTTGTGTACATCTAACTGAGTCATATTGAGAGGCAAAATACCGAATTATCCCATTTTTGGTAAGTTCAATCATTCAGTGACTGCCAGATGAAAAGGTACCATTTTTTTCTTTGTTATTCTAAATGATCTGTGAGTGATGCTTTTAGATTGGAACATCCTGTTCTCCTACAACCTTTCGCCAAGAGACTTTTCACAAACACTGAAGACTGCTGCCTGAATCAATTATTACACTGAGGTTGAAAACTGTTGACTTTCTAATTCTATCATTCCTTCTACCTTTTCTAGCTGACATTCCTCCACAAAGAAGAGCTTGTCCCTGTCTTCATCCTCCCTTTGTCATCTGTATTTTTAATATCACTATCAACTCTTGAATGTGGTTTGTTTTTAAAAGTATTTTCATCTATTACTGTCCTTCTTATTGATATCCAAACTGTTGAATTTAGAAGTACCACCAAGTCAGCTCCCATGTCCTTTTTTTTTCCTCCCCCCCCCCCCCGCCCTTAACACTTCCTCATTGGTCTGAGCACTTCCTTGCTTTTTGCCTGCAAGGTATCAACTCACCTTTCCCTGTGCCTGATTTGAAATCAGTCACTTCCCCAAAGAGCCTTGGTCCCTGTTAGTGGATGGTGATACTTAGAGACAAGATAATCTCATTGATAATGGAGACTGCTACGTTTCCACCTACAGAGGATTTTTTACTTTTGTTATTTAAAGTTGGAAATGGCTTGAGCAAGTTTATAGCTATTAGGGTATCAGGACTTCAAGACCTACAAATTTTATTGAGAACTTGTGGAGGTTTATACCTTGAAGGAAAGTAGCCTCTAGAGTGAGAGAGAGCCTGAAAATACAAAAGAGGAAGGCAACAATGTATAAAGAAAGATTAGAAAGGAAGTCAGTGTAGGCTGCAATTAAAAAAAAAAAAAAAAACCCACCATGGAGTAAAATGAAGCTGGTCCTGGTCCATGCAGGTCATGAGCATGAAACTCAATTCATGGCACAGATAGGAAGGAGCACTTCTTATCATCAGATTCCGTCCATTCGGACACCACCTCTGAGGCAACAGTGAAATGGCATCTAATAGCTCCCATAGGGCATGGCAAGATGTAAGATAGCATCCTCAAAACACATATGAGCAACTCATATTGAAATCCATATGAAAAGTGAAACAATCACAAATGTATTGATCTAAAGAGGACACTTACATTCAACAATGGATCCCATTGGGATGGGCCTCGGACTCATAAAAAGCAAAGGTCTTTCTTTCCATGTGTACTCTGAGCACCATCTATAAGCTGCATAAAAATGCATCTTTCACATTTAAGTCCTACTCATTTTGAGATGAAGGTAGTTGCTTCATTGTCATATGCTGTGTTTAATAAAATACAAATTCATTTAAAGCATTTCCCAATTCATAGGTTAGTGTAACAATATATTTTATTGCGTCAAAGGTTACTGATTCCTCCAACAGGTAGGAAGTACATAAATTTTAGGCTTTAAAGTGTATGAGAATCACTTCTCTGTAGTGTTTCCACTCCCATCTAAAGTTCTGGATATTTCTATTCTTTTCCTTTGGGATATGCAAGCCTCAATCTTGAACAAACATACACCTGGTTGATATTTAGCTAAGTAAAGTTGTTGGTTCCTCACAAATGAAAATCTGTTCCCCAGCCCCCTGGCAAAGGGATATGCGTTAAGGCCCTAAAAGCCCCAAGATCTGAGGAACTGAGTACTGCACGCCTGATTGAGAAACGCAAACACCATCTCAGTAAAGCAAAAAGAGGTCAGAGGTTCATTTCCTTGCCTCACCCCAGGGAATAGAACCACATATTCCAAAACAATGCTGCAGAAGAACAGGCTGGAAAAAATTAAGTCAGGAATCCTAACAGCTCAATCTAAGTCCAGATAGAGAAAGGAATCAGTTCCCCAAACTCTAAAGACAGGAGTTTCACAGCTTTACATCACTCACATCAAAAATGCAGACCCGTGTGGACTGCCAAGTAAGTGCATGAAACGCTCTGGACTTCACTCATACTCCCTGCTGCTGAGTGCCGCTTCCTGTGACGAGAACCCAGGGACCATAAGATGAATGGCCTGCCCCCAGCTTCCCCGAGGCAAGCACTGCTGGGCCAGACTCCCGAGGAGGTTTGGAGCACACTGCAGCCCTGCGTTTCAGTGCAGAAGAACATCAACCTCAAATAAACGTGGGGAAGTAGGGCACACCGTGGGAGCCTGACCCAGGGGAATTCCTGGCCGGCTGAGAGTCCCAGGGACCTCCAATTCGTCTATTGTCAGCTGAGTCACTCCCTGAACCCCCAACGTTTCCTCTGAGTCATACACTGCCAGGCACCAGGTATTTGATTCTTACAGGAATAGAAACCCTATGAGGTAGCAACTACTACCTCTCACTTTAGAGATGTAAAGACAGAAACATGGAGGCACTCTGTAACTATTCCAATATCACAGCTACTAAGAAATTGAGCCATATTTCTAACCAAGGTCCACTACATCCAACATGCATGCTTTTAACCATTATACTGCACTGTCTGCCCATTATTCCAACAGAGCTGTAAAGAAAGCCCACTTCACATTCCAAGACCTAAGCATGTGAATTACTTAATCGCTGCTGAGTCACTCAACATACAGTTCAGGTTTAGCACCAATGAGAGAGCTGACAAAATTCTATTCCTGTATCAAAATGACACCAAATACAACTACCATTAAGGGGCTATTTCAGTAGTTCTCAACTTGGGAACATCTTAAGAAATGTCTGGAGACATTTTTCCTTGTCTTAAGTCATGGGTGCTGCTGGCACCTAGTGGATAGGGCCAGGGATGCAGCTAAACATCTTACGATGCACCAGACCACTCACCCACAAAGAACTGGAACTCAAAAACATGTCAGTAGTGCCAAGGGTGAGAACCCCTGGGCTATACCAAAGATTGTAGGTGGAAAATCCCTCAAAGTCTATCCTGACGATCCAGATGCAGCTCCTGGTACGGAGGCTAGGATGGGTAGCCATTTCCACGGCCCCAGAAGTTTGGCATCTGTGCCACACCTCGCCCTCTCCCCCGGCTCCCGTGATCTGCTTGCATCACCACAAGATGTGAAGACTGACCCGGGATCGAGGAGGCGCCAGCCTTGCACTTTGCTAAGAGTTCTGCTAAAAGTATTTTAAGGGAAGTGGTTGGAATTAAAAGTAAAAAACTAGGTTTGGGCATCATTATCAGCTTACCATCACACTAACTCACCATCCGTTATGGAGCTTCTGTATGCAGTGGTACCCAGAGACTAACTGGAGAAACTGAAGGCATCCACACCTTGCAGACCTTTAACACCTAGATCAAAAAGGACATACTCACAAACTCACACGCACATGTCCACCTTCTCTCAAAAACAATACTGGATAAGTGATTCCTAAAAACAATACTCTAGAAAAATGCTGAAGGGCCTGCAATACATGCACATACTCATGAACACAAACAAAACATGCTTGCCCCGAGTTCCCTCAGGAGTAGAGGAGACCTGGCTTGGAGATGAAGAGACATAAATTTGAATACTGTCTGGCCACATATTAGCTGCCCAATTCGCCTTTGATGAGTTACTTAACCATTCTCAGCATCAGTTTCCTCATTTGCAAAATGGTGATAACAGTAACTGATTGGCAAGGCTCTATCATGTTACTCAAGAGCTTGGGCAATCCGTGTCCCCCCTGCTGTGCTGTCCTCTCATGTGTCTTGGTGCATGTGCCCGATAGCTCTCTCTGCCCAACACTCCCTCCCTCCCCTCTGACCCCCTTCTATGAAATAAACTGGCATGCTTAAAGTGACTTCTCCTGGAACAGGTCTATGACCTAGAAGCAGAGGACTCTGTTGACCCACTCCTAAGGAGTCACAATGTTGGGGAAAAAGAGGCAGGACCTAGAGTGAGGATGCAAGAAATTCTAAAATATTCAACCGACCATAGAATAAGAAAGGCCAGAAGCCTGATGACAGACTTAAGAATTAATTAATACTATTCAATAGTATAAAATATTTTTAAAATATAAAGTATGTTATAAAGTATTGAATAACATAAAATGTTACAAAATATGACTACAAGACTGAATAAGTAGCCCATATATAAATTCTCCTTCTATTCAACCCTTATGACTGTTCTGGAAACCATCTAGGATATCACATATTGGCACCACAAAGAGGGAAAAAAAAAGTCACACATTACAGCAAGGGAGATAAAAGCAGCAATAATAAGAAAATGGCTTTAGTAAGTTTAGAAAGGTACACAATGATTACACACATCTATACTACTTTCTATTGTTAGAAGAATCATCTAGAAACAAATATTTATCTCATATGAAAAGATCTTGGGGCACCTCGGATCAAAGTTTTTGATGTTTGGACTGTAAGGACAGAGAAGGAATTGTCAGACTGTCGTTAGATAAGAACTGAACAAAGAACAGGAAGGAAAATGCTCATCATAGGTGGGTACTGATTAAAGAGTGATTTGAAAGCAATTCATTTTCCAAATACATTTTCTTTATTGAATTTTTTTTTATAAATTTATTTAATTATTTTTGGCTGTGTTGGGTCTTCACTGCTGCGCACCGGCTTTCTCTAGCTGCAGCGAGTCAGGGACTACTCTTTCTTCTTTTGGTTTTTTTTTTTTTGCGGTACGCGGGCCTCTCACTGCTGTGGCCTCTCCCGTTGCGGAGCACAGGCTCCGGACGCGCAGGCCCCGCAGCCATGGCTCACGGGCCCAGCCGCTCCGCGGCACGTGGGATCCTCCCGGACCGGGGCACGAACCCGCGTCCCCTGCATCAGCAGGCGGACTCCCAATCACTGCGCCACCAGGAAAGCCCAGGGACTACTCTTCGTTGCGGTGCACAAGCTTCTCATTGCGGTGGCTTCCCTTGTTGCAGAGCACGGGCTCTAGGTATGCGGGCTTCAGTAGTTATGGCTCGCGGGCTCTAGAGCACAGGCTCAGTAGTTGTGGCGCATGGGCTTAGTTGCTCTGCAGCATGTGGGATCTTCCCGGCCCAGGGCTCGAACCTGTGTCCCCTGCATTGGCAGGTGGATTCTTTAACCACTGCGCCACCAGGGAAGTCCCTCCATATACATTTTTGTTTTCTAATTATGAACTATTTCAAGTACACAAAAGTACAGAAACTAATGTTGGTTAACACCAATACACTTAATCGCCCCGTGTTAATTGATAGTAATATTGAGGCATCATTGTTTCAGAATTTAAGAGGTGAAATACCGCAAATACAACTAAAGTCCAACCACCCTATGGCATCCCTTGCCCCTCCTTCCTTCTCCGGGAGTAAGCAGTTTCCTGAAGTTAGAAGATATCATTCCTGACCAGAACATGCTCAGTACTGACCTGGATCAAATGTAATATTCCACCACAGAGAACTAAATCTCTTTGTTTTGTTTCTAAAGAGAACTTCATGACCTCTTAGGGCTATTCTAGGTAAATATGCTTTTTTTTACCACTGGTTCTCCATAAAATATCTATTTATATTTACAGACTAGAAGGATGAGATTATTATGATGAAATTTATAATGAGTAAACGCTAAGAAAAATCTTAGATTTCAGGCTCCTTTTAATGTAATTTTTTCCTGCCTCAAGTCCCAACTACAGCAAAGAAAAATAAGGTTGATTTTTTACCCTCCTCACCAAATATTTATTAAAGTCCCCTACGTACAGTCTTTTAAAAAAAACAAAAAACAAAAAAACTTGCTCTTCAAGGAGTACTCGTTGGGTTAGCAGCATCAACATTATACCCAGCTCCAGACCTATGGAATCTTGAGTCTTCATTTTAGCAGGAGCCCTGGGAAATATGTATGCGCATTAAAGTGTGAGAAGGGTTGCCTTGAAGAATTTAGAAAGGTGACAACCTAGACCGAGGCAGAACCAAATCCAACCACCATTCTGCCAAACCTATCCTCTTCCTATCATACAATATAGCTTTCAGATGTTATCTTGGCAAAGTCCATGCATAAGTAGACCAGTGGTTATCAACCAGGGGCAATTGGGCCTCCCAGAGGACATTTTGTTCACAACTTAGGGAGATGATACTATTGGCCCCTAATAGAAGCCAAGAATGCTGCTGAACATCCTACAATGCAGAGGACAGTCCTCATGACAAATAATTATCTAACCCAGAATGTCAATGGTACAAAGGTTTAAAAAAAAAAAACACCAGAAAACAAAAAAAGCCTGCCTATGATTTCCTAGCTAAAAGGGTCAATTGTTAACTTCAGTAATTTAAATGAGCTGATTTGAGCAACCAAACCCATAAAGTGTGTGGGGGGTGGGGAGAAAGAAACCAATAACTAAAAACACTTCATATGCAATCCTCTCAAGGAAAGGGTTTACAGGGTTTACATCACATCAGTCATCGTCAATAGTGACAACCAAAACGAAGTTCAGTAAAGCAACAACAAAAACGCATGTTGAAATACTGCACAATTATACAAGCTGTATTTAAAAGGCAAGTGCACAGCTACGACACATACTTCTTCAATGAAAACATTCTGGCATTTATTTAACTTAATTAAATCTTCGTTTTTCTCCTACAATACAGGATCATTAGCGAAGAAGCACCTTGGCCACTTCAAGATGACAAGCGCCCACTAGGCTAAATTACTTCACTGAAAGGAAACCTCGTATCAGACAAAAATTTTAAAACGTAAGTGAACAGATCCTTTACCGTTATCAAGAGCTTTGTTAATTTCATCAAAATATTACGAAGGAATAACTTCCCTTCTTCAGAGAAAGTAGAATTACAGAACAGTGGAAGGTGGTCCATTTTAAGACAAAAATGGGTCACCGTGTGTAATTACACAGAGGATGAGTAATGAACTCAGCATGTTTTTACTAAGATGATTGTATTTCCGGAGCGAGCATCGCCTTGTCTGGTCCTGTATCAACTAAGTTCTGCCCAAAGAGAGAGCCCTGAGGTTATATGCAATACTCTACAACCTGAAAATACGAATGCAGCCCAATCCTGAGACCTAACATTTCACTAGGAACAGCAGCGCTCACTATCTGGATTAAAATGAAACTTTGCCATTGATATTCTAGCTGTGCAAAAGAAAGATGAGAGAAAGCAATTCATAGGCTCTTATTACACATTAACGGCTGTCTTTTGGTCTCATAGATCCACTCCACCATTACGTGACCAAAGATCCAAAGTGACGGTTTATATAGACTAAAACGTTTCAAGTCATTTCATTCTCCTTTACCTGGATTTGTGGAACAAGGAAGATTTCCACCTAAGAGAAGATGAAGCCTTATAATATTTTTTTCTAATTGAAGTATAGCTGATTTACAATGTTGTGTTAATTACTGCTATACCGCAAAGTGATTCAGCTGTATATATATGTGTGTGTGTATATATATATATATATATATACACACATATATATACACACATACACACACACACATTCTTCTTTTATGTGTGTGTGTATATATATATGTGTATATATATATATATATATATATATATATATATATATTTCTTTCCCCCCATTACAGTTTATCTTGAAATCCTTCTTAAATGAAGTCTCAAGAATTCAGGGAGCTGTGCTTATGTTACCTGAAGCCTCAAGGTTAACATAATGACCACTTTCACTATAGAAATTCAGAGGTAATCTCAGAAGTAATGTCCATGGGCAGGGCTGGCTACACTTCCACAAACTGGCTCCACAGAATGTCCCTTATTTCGGTTGATCATCCAGAGGTGCTTTTCCTCTTTCTTTCTCCCCCTTTGCCTGTCTCTTGTCTTTGATGGGCTGGGACAACCTGCTTAGAAATAGTAAATCAGCTGAGAGCCTGGGGCAGGGAATGGAGGGTTGCTGGGCCACATCAAGACATTCTTTCTTTCTGATTCATTTGGTTCTTTTTATTTTTACGTTACCGTATAAAATCAGCGTCCGTATGTTACTATTTCCTCCATCTGTGAAATGATTTGAAGTTTTAGTAGGGATGTTAAATCCCTATCGGGATGTTAAATCTATCGGGATGTTAAATCACCTCTATACTAAAGACAAGGAGAGGAGACTGGACAGGTGTTACAAGGTCAAAGGAATACATGTCTCTTTTATCAGCTTGTCCTATTTTTCATCTGCCTTTTGGTCTCGATATATAACTGGCCTCACTTGCCGCAGACACCTTAAGATAGCCCCTTTTCCACACATCTCTTGATCCATCACTGTAGAAAAGGCTGCCACACTCTGAGTCACCAGGACCAAATATGATAAATTATGTACCTGGAGGTCACAGTGCCCTGCCATCAACACTACTGCTCAAGAAAAACAGACTTAAGAGCGTATTACCACTAAAATTGTCTCAGATTTACCATTACCTCATTACCTATGTAGAATGAGCCTTTAATTTGCCTCTGCTGTATCCATCCAGACAGCAGCACGAGCAGCAGTGATGCCCTGCTTCTTCCCCCAGTCAACACGTCTCAAACGGAGACTCTGATCTGCCGTTGCTTAAAAACAGCCCAAAATAGCAAGAAGACGTTTGGAGGGAAAGACCCAAGCAAGCCTTTGAGTACTCATTTCATTTCAGAAGGCACTCCGGCTCTAGAAGTTTACCTGGGTCAGCTAGCCCCTTCCATCAACCTCAAAGTGAGGAAAGGAGGAGGCATGAGGTGCATGGCAAAGCATATATGCTCAGATTCTTGACCCTCTGAGGAACCAGAGAGCAGAGTTGTGGACCCATGGCATCAGGCTACATTCAGACATATTGCAGTGCGAAAGGACAAAAGTCACGAGATTCTGAGAAAATGTCTTTATACAGGTTTCTAGAAGGAAAGGAAAGAAATGGTGGCTCTCACTAAATCATTTCTGGGAAATTCTTCACTATTACTATATACAGTGGCTTCTATAATTTTTCTATAAAGAGAGAAATTTGGTACTCATTAAATCATTGCTGGAAATTCTTCACTATTTCAGTATTTAGTTGTATATTATATAGCTAATATTTCTCTCTACTTTAAAATGTACTCACATCTGCTTTTTTAAAAATTTTATATTTTAAACTCCAGTGAATCCAACAATTACTGAATACATATCATGATCCCCGCACCACACTGACCGAAGGGCTTGTGTCCCCAGCACCGGGACCCCTGGGAGCATTCTCTTGAGCTCTGTGAGACTGGCTCTTAGACGAAGCTGCACCTTACTATCAGGGGACAAGACCAATTATTTATGAAATATAGACTCTCTGCCACAGTGGACAGTTAAAAATAGAAAACATGGCCCCTTCACTTACCATCTAATATATGAAACAGGCCACAGAGGACCTACAAACAAACCCATTATGATCAGAGCCAAGTGGGCAGGGGATTGGATTTCCTTTCAAAGGAAGTCCAAGGACGGGCAAAATCAATTGCTAGAAATGTAACTAGTTTTGCCATATGCTTGCAGGAAGAGTACACAGAAGCAACATATTCTTTTGGGGGAAACAGCACACAAAGTTTGCATGTGTGATTTTTTTTTTTTTTTTTTTTTTGCCATGTGACTGAATCTCATATTCCACATTTCCAAATTCTACTTTCTCACACTTCCTGAATTTTACTGACACAGCCCTTCACTCACTGCGTATAAAGCCCCATGCTTGGCACCAGAAATACAAAGATAAACAAGATACATTCTCTGTCCTCAAGGAACCCACTGTTCTCCACAATGCTTCTTTCCCATGACCCCTGACTAGATGTAAATTTCTTAAGAGCAGGGACTCATGTCTTATATTCCCAGATTGCATTTCATTATTTCACAAATATTTTAAATATCTAATGTTCTAAATGTAATGCTAGGAATACAATGGTAAAAAAAAAAAAATGACATGGTCTCTCTCCTCTGAAGGAGCTTACAGTAGTAGAGGAAACAAAAAACAAACAGCTAGAGAGACAAGTGCTATGACAGAAGAAAGGCACAGAACTAGGAGCACACATACAAGGGACCTCACACCCAATCCACCCCAACCAAGGCTTGGGAGGGCAAAGCTTCCTAAAGAAAGTGGCATCCAAACTGAGGCCTCAAGGATGAAGAGAAGTTAGCCAACCAAGAAGGTAGCAAAAGAGTCTTCCATACAAATGCAAGTTTGTGCAAAGGTCCAAGGTGAGAGAAATCCTGGAACCCACGAGGTACAAGGGTTCAGAACAGCAGGAACTCATCACTGGAGGTAGAATTAGTAGGGATCAGACCAAGATGGGACTTCTGGTAGCTCAGGGTTAAAGAGTGAGGACTTCATCCGGAGGGCAAGGACCAATGGATGAAGGGTTAAACAGGATGTTGACATTACAGATAAGATGGGCAGTAGACATTTTCTTAGATGTATCAAATAATCTTTCAAAAGAGTGCTAATCTTCCTTGTGCCATAAATCATCATGTCCAACATCAGTGAA
This sequence comes from Grampus griseus, assembly GCF_964374135.1. Classification (NCBI taxonomy): domain Eukaryota; kingdom Metazoa; phylum Chordata; class Mammalia; order Artiodactyla; family Delphinidae; genus Grampus; species Grampus griseus. The sequence continues at coordinate 16,913,914 of NC_138998.1, forward strand.
GACTACACAGGATTCTCTAACAAAAGAAGGTTCTGGGTAATACCTAGGGTAGTGTCGTCCAATAAAAATATGATGCAAGCCGCATAGGTAATTTAAAATTTTCCAGTAGCCATATTCTTAAAAAAGTAAAATTAAGTGAAATTAAGATTAATAATGTATTTTATTTAATGGGATATTCCTAAAATATTTCAACATATTCTCAATATTAAAAATATTGAGATATTTTACATTATTTTCTGCGTACTAAGTCTGCAAAATTCATCGTGCATTTTCCATCACATCTCAATGTGGACTGACCCCATTTCAAGACCTCTACAGCCACATATGGCTAGTGGCTACCATTTGGACAGTACAGATCTAGAATGTACTTTGGGGAGCATTTCTCAGAATGCTTAAGGTCTATCATTTTTGTTTTCTAATTTATAAAAATAATGCAAATCAGTTTTTAAATGGGGAAAAACCCCACAGAATATCTCAACTTTTAAAGGTACCCATAATCCTATACCAAAAATACCAGTTATAGTTGGACGTGTATGCTTGTAAGACGTAGTCCTATGTCTAAAATATACATAGGGTAGGCTTTCTAAAAAGTAGGGTCTGTGTCAATAGCTCTTAAACCTAATATGTTAAAGAGCTGTGAATAAAATGAAACAGATTCTCTGTTTTTATAGCTTTATTACCTTTGAGACTATATTTAAATGAGTATTCCTGGAACTTTAGAGTTGTACAGCGACCTTTATCATTTTAGGGAAACGCTGGTCTCCATGATTACCTCAGTTCTCAGACTGTCCTGCTTCTCTAATTTTCCTTTCCTGTCATCTGTCTACTCCATTCTTCCCTTTTCAGAAGGAAGGAAGGGAAGGTGAAAGGGAGGAAGAGACAGGCACCTAAGGAATATACAGCAAAAACTTGGTTTCAAGAACTTGCTGGGCATGGCAAGTTCTTGCCCTTCCCTTATTTCTCGGCAAATGACTCGAAGGTCGTGACTGCCCTTTCGGTGACTATTTCACATCACCTTCCAGGCCTCACCTGCAGAAGTTACCCAATGATGAACGCCACCACTGCCCCACCCGCAGAGGGGTCCTGCCCCCGGAACACCCTCATAACCCAGCAAATCATCCCCGTGCTGTACTTCGTGGTCTTCGTGGCCGGGATCCTCCTCAACGGCGTGTCCGGGTGGATATTCTTCTATGTGCCCAGCTCCAAGAGTTTCATCGTCTATCTCAAAAACATCGTCGTCAGTGACTTCCTGATGAGCCTGACTTTTCCTTTTAAGATCCTGGGAGACTCGGGCCTCGGGCCCTGGCAGCTGAACGTGTTTGTGTGCCGGGTCTCGGCCGTGCTCTTCTACGTCAACATGTACGTCAGCATCATGTTCTTTGGGCTCATCGGCTTTGACAGATACTATAAAATCGTGAAGCCTCTCTTGACTTCGTTCATCCAGTCCGTGAACTACAGCAAGCTCCTGTCGGTGCTGGTGTGGAGCCTCACGCTGCTGCTTGCCATCCCCAACGTGATCCTGACCAACCGGAGCGTCGGGAAGGCCACACGCATTGAATGCATGGACCTGAAGAACGAACTGGGCCTCAAGTGGCACCGAGCCTCCAACTACATCTTTGTAGCCGTCTTCTGGATTGTGTTTCTCTCCTTAGTCGTGTTCTACACTGCTATCACGAGGAAAATCTTTAAGTCCCACCTGAAGTCCAGAAAGAACTCCATCTCGGTCAAGAAGAAATCTAGCCGCAATATATGCAGCATCATGTGCGTGTTTTTTGTCTGTTTTGTTCCTTACCATGTTGCCAGAATCCCCTACACTCGGAGCCAGACAGAGACCCATTACAGCTGCCAGTCAAAAGAAATCCTGCTCTATGTGAAAGAATTCTCTCTGCTGTTGTCAGCTGCAAACGTATGCCTGGACCCCATTATTTATTTCTTTCTGTGCCATCCATTTAGAGAAGTCTTACGTAAGAAACTGCATATCCCATTAAAAGCTCCGCATGACTCAGAAGCTTCCAAAAAAAGGGGAAATGTAGCACAAGAAAGCACAGATACTGTGTGAATTCCCACCTCCTTTCGAATAAAGTCTGTGCATGCATATTGTAATCTTCAATTACATAATAAAGGCAAATGAAGAAGAAGCATGTCCACGATAATAAGTATCATCTCTAGGCACTACTATTCAACGTAGTACAATAATAAAACTAAAATGTAAGTTTCCATGCTTGTTTTTGTACCATCAAAGAAAAGATAATACATTATTTAATCTTATCCCACCAAAACAGAAGGTTTACGTTTATAATCAATAGTCTGGTCAGTTAATACAGCACGTTAGACAGCAATAAGGAAGACAGGAAGTAATCAAGACAATTCACAGGGGCATCTTCCTCCTTCTAAACACAAGAATTAAGCTGGCATATTACGCAATTCTTTTCAACAGGGTCATTAAAGACCAGCTTAAAAGCAGACACGGTCTGATAAAGGATTAGAGGCCTGTTTGTAGTGAAAAAGTCAAGTCTTCTCCGATTTGAAGAAGCAGGATAAGCAGACACCCAAAAAATTACTTAAGAAATCCCCCACGGATTTATTTCATGGCATTTCAAAGGAAAGCAGATATGAACTCTGTACATCGCCGCACAAAAATGTAATCTTTCTCTGATAGCATTTTGAGGATGATGTAAGATACATCTTAAATACGTTTTATGTGAAGATTAGCTAAGCCGCTTAATGAGCCTAGTGTTCTGGTGCTAGAATATGTTTAAGTAAACTCTACAGAGGGAATCTAGATAGTGGCGTAAGTTGCCAGAAACTTCCCCTGTTCCATGGTATGGGAAAAAAATCTAGGATGTCTGAGAAAAGACATATGCACACAAATACCCCCAGCTGGCAACACACTTTATTCCCTAGGAGCAGAGAAAAGCAGTTTTCTTAGAAAGCAACTGGACCTGATGAAAGAAAATCCAAAATTTGCAATAATGAGTGAGAAATTACACATAAAATGAAAATTTACACATCATGTTTTCTGAAAAACAAATTTCATATGTGCAGATATGGATATGATTGCTGGCTTCTGAGTCATCAAAGCTCAGTTCTTTCTCTGCTATTAACTGGCTGGAAGACATTTAGCCCATCTTTCAAATGCTCTTCTCAAACATTTTTGTAAGTCATGTTTTCATATATATGTGTATATATATATATATATATATATGTATGTACTTCAAGCCTTACCATATATGTACTAATAAAAAATAATTTTAATAGTGTCAAGTTTTTTCTTAAGTCAAGATACCAAAAAACACTACCAGATTTACTCATAGTCAAGACATGGGTGGTTTCTTTAGTACACTCGATTACAAATGCTAATAGAATACAAAGAAAGAAGGCATAGGAGTACCCAGGAAGGAGTTGCATAGAGTATTTTTGAAATTCTATTTGCCACTGACTTTTCAAAACAAGTATTTCATATGTTCTTAGGACCTTATCAGATTTTAGGCAAAACTGAGAAAACACCTTTTAAACTGAGGAAGAGCTGAGAAGATTTCACACTCTGTATCCACCTTCCACCCTCATGAAAACTCTCTGCTCCCAACTCTGGGTCAAATATCCTCTCCCAAAAAGAACAAAATCACAAACCTATGATAAACGTGCCTGGCAAAACTAAGCTTGCTATAGCATTTGTTTGGCTAAGTATATTTGCAAAAGAAAGTGGCTGTGTTTATTCACAGTTTCCATTGGTCAGGACAAATTAGTAAATGCTGGTGTTTTATATGTCCCCTACTGGGCCACAGGAGAAACTGAAATTATAAAAGAAGATGAGAAGCACCAAGTTTTGCCTTTGTAACCACTGTGCCAAAGCAAATCAGAAATATGAAAGGCAATATTTTTCAGGAAACAACATGCAATGCAAATAAGGATATCGTGAAGCAAGAGTTGAATAACAGCTACTGCATATCAGAACTTTTAAGGTAAAAGACCTGTACTTGGAAAACTGTAAGACATTGAAGACAACACACACAAATGGAAAGATATATGCTGCTCGCAAATTGGAAGAATTAATATTGTTAAAATGACCATACTACCCAAGGTAGTCTACCAAGGGTTCAATGCAATCCCTATCAAAATACCAATGGAATTTTTCACAGAACTAGAACAAATAATTCTAAAGTTTGTATGAAAACACAAAAGACTCCAAAAAGCCAAAATAATCTTGAAAAAGAAGAGCAAAGCTGGAGGTATCACACTCCCTGATTTCAAACTATACAGCAAAGTACAGTAATCTGATTACTACAGTAATCAAAACAGGATGGTACTGGCACAAAAACAGACACATAGATCAGTGCAATAGAATAGAGTGCCCATGCTTACACAATCAATTAATCTACAACAAAGGAGGTAAGAATATACAATGGAGAAAAGACAGCCTCTTTAATCAATGGTGTTGAGAAAACTGGGCAGCTATATGCAAAAGAATGAAACTGGGCTACTTTCTCACACCATATATAAAAATAAACTCAAATGGATAAAACGCTTAAGACCAGAAAGCATAAAACTCCTAGAAGAAAACACAGGCAGTCAGTACAGTCTTTTGACACTGGTTGTAGCAATATCTTTTTGGATGTGTCTCTTTAGGCAAGGGAAACAAAAGGAAAAATAAACAAATGGAACTACAGCAAACTAAACAGCTTTTGTAGAGCAAAGGAAACCAAAAACAAAGCAAAAAGGCCACCTACTGAATGGGAGAAGAGATTTGCAAATGATACATCTGATAAGGTGTTAATGTCCAAAATGTACAAAGAACTCACAGAACTCAACATCAAAAAAGCAAACAACCCTACTGAAAAAATGGGTAGAAGACCTGAACAGACATTTTTCCAAAGACATACAGATGGCCAACAGACACATGAGCAGATGCCCAATATCACGAATCATCAGGAAAATGCAAATCAAAACCATAATAAGATACCACCTCACACTGGTCAGAACAGTTATCACCAAAAAGAAAAGAAATAAAAGGGCTAGAGCGGATGTGGAGAAAAGGGAACCTTTATGCACTATCAGTGGTAATGTAAATTGGTAAGGC